>NC_140989.1:261087265-261687265 GCF_052327205.1 Somniosus microcephalus
CAATATTAATTTTAAACAGTCTTTGTACTTCATTTGGTACGTTCAATATTAATTTTAAACAGTCTTAATTTTAAACAGTCCTCAGGTTGTGACATGTTGTTACATATTTGGCCCCAAGGTATGGTCTGTCTCCTTCTCCCAGGACTAATCTCAATTTTGACAGGTCATCCAATTTTTTGAAATCTGGGGTTGTTTGGCTTAGCTTGTTGAATAATATGTTTCTTGATGTGTTGAATTTTTCGCATTTTAGGAGGAAATGCATTTCTGTTTCAACCTCGCCGGCCAGACATTGATCGCATATTCTATTCTCTCTAGGCTGCCAGGATTTCTTGTATCTGCCTTTTTCAATTTCCAGTTGGTGGTCGCTTAGTCTGTACCTGGTGAGGGTCTGTCTCTGTTTTGTGTCTCTGATGGTCGTGAGGTAGTCTGCCAGTTTATATTCTCTTTTTAGGGCCCGGTAACATTCTAATCTGCTTTGGCTTTCGGTTATTTTGTTCCAATGTTCCAGGTAGGTTTCTTTGCATTGTTTAATGATTTGGTTCACTCGGATTGGTGTTTGGACGGCTGTGTTGGTCTGGGGCTGGTCAGGGTCCGGCTGAGTACTTAGTTTCAGTAGCAGCTGACTCAGGGGACTCTTTTCTGGGTTTAGCTCTTGGGTCTGAAAGGCTTTGAAATGAAGGGTGTCTGGGGAGCTAGATTTGAGGTGATTTAGGAAGTTTAGTGCTCGTTTTTGGATGTTTATTATCAGTGGGTATCTGCCTAGTTCGGCTCTGCATGCATTTGTTGGCGTTTTTCTTTGGATGCGAAGGATGCTTCGGCAGAATTCTGCATGGAGGGCTTCTATTGTGTGTTTTTCCCATTTAGTGTAGCTTTGGTGATTTAGCGGGCCCCATACTTCACTACCGTACAGTGCAATGGGCAGGATTATGCTGTCAAATATTTTGAGCCAGATTTTGATTGGGATTTGGATGTTGTAGAATTTTCTTTTTATTGCATATAGGGCTCTTCGGGCTTTTTCTTTTAGTGCATTCACTGCTATGCTGAAGCTCCCTGATGCTGTAATAGTTAGACCAAGGTAGGTGTAGCTCATAGTGTGTCCTATAGTGGTATCACTGAGGGTAAACTGGTATTTGTTTTCCTGACATCTGGGCCTTTTTTGAAAAATCATGATGTTGGTTTTCTTTAGATTTACTGTTAGAGCCCAATTTTGGCAGTATTTGTCGAGTAGGTCTAGTTGTTGCTGTAATCCCTGTTCTGTGGGAGACAGCAGAACCAGGTCGTCCGCATAGAACAGGGATTTCACTTCTCCATCCAGGAGACGGAGACCTGGTGACTCGCTTTGCTCCAGCATGTCTGCTAATTCATTTATGTATATGTTGAACAGGGTCGGGCTCAAATTGCAGCCCTGCCGGACGCCTCTTCTCTGGGTGAAGAAATCGGTGCGTTTGTCTCCAATTTTGATCCCGCATTTGTTTTTCAGATACATTGATTTAACAAGGTCATAGACTTTGCCCCCTATTCCACACTGAAGAAGTTTATAATAGAGCCCTTCGTGCCATATAGAGTCAAAGGCTTTCTTGAAGTCGATGAAACAGGCGAATATTTTCCCATTTTTTGTTTGGTGTATATGTTTTTCAATGAGGGTGTGGAGGGTATAGATATGGTCGGCGGTGCGGTGTTTTGGAAGAAAGCCTATTTGGTTTTTTCTGAGGATATTATGTCTGTTAAGAAAATCAAGTAATCTACTATTTAGAATACTGCAGAATAACTTCCCTAGACAACTGTTGACACAGATGCCGCGGTAGTTATTTGGGTCTAATTTGTTTCCACTTTTATATATGGGGGAGATTAGTCCTTGGCACCAGATATCGGGAAAACAGCCTGAACGTAATATGATGTTGAATAATTTGAGTACCGCACCCTGCATCTCCATATTGCTGAACTTGAGCATTTCATTTTTGATGTTGTCTGGGCCACAGGCTTTCTTTAGGTGGAGAGATTTTGTTTTTGTGGCCAGTTCTTTCCATGTGATTGGGGAGTCTAGAGGGTTTTGGTTGTCTTTAATTGTTGCTTCTAATGTGTGGAGTTTTTCTGTGACCTGATGTTGACTTGGGTTTGTTTCGTTTATTGGGATGTCTTTGTAGAGGTTTTCAAAATGTGTTCTCCAGATGTCGCCCCCTCTCTCTCTCCTTCCCCCTCTCTCTCTCTCCTTCCCCCTCTCCCTCTCTCTCCTTCCCCCTCTCTCTCTCCTTCCGCCTCTCCTTCCCTCCCCTCTCTCTCTCCTTCCCCCCTCTCTCTCCTTCCCCTCTCTCCTTCCTTCCCTCCCTCACTCCTTCCCCCTCTCTCACTCCTTCCCTCTCTCCCTCCTTCCCTCTCTCCCTCCTTCCCCTCTCTCCCTCCTTCCCTCTCTCTCCCTCCTTCCCTCTCTCTCTCTCCTTCCCTCTCTCTCTCCTTCCCCCCTCTCTCTCTCCTTCCCCCTCTCTCGCCTTCCCCGTCACTCTCTCCTTTCCCGTCTCTCTCTCCTTCCCTCTCCGTCTCCTTCTCTCTCTCCTTCCCTCTCTCTCCTTCCCCCTCTCTCCTTCCCCCCTCCCTCCTTCCCTCTCTCCTTCCCCCTCTCCTTCCCTCTCTCTCCTTCTCTCTCCCTCCTTCCCCCTCCCTCTCTCTCCTTCTCCCTCTCCTTCCCCCTCCCTCTCTCTCCTCCTCCCTCTCCTTCCCTCTCTCTCCTTCCCCCTCCCTCTCTCTTCTTCCCTCTGTCTCTCTCCCTCCTTCCCTCTCTCTCCTTCCCCCTTCCCTCTCTCTCTCCTTCTCTCTCCCTCCTTCCCCCTCTCTCTCCCTCTCCCTCTCATTCCCCCTCTCCCTCTCTCTCCTTCCCCCCCTCCCTCTCTCTCCTTCCCCCTCCCTCTCTCTCCTTCCCCCTCCCTCTCCTTCCCCCTCTCTCTCTCATTCCCCCTCTCTCTCCTTCCCCCCCTCCCCCTCTCCTTCCCCCCCTCTCTCTCCTTCCCCCTCTCTCTCCTTCCCCCCCTCCCTCCTTTCCCCTCTCTCCTTCCCCCCTCCCTCTCTCTCCTTCCCCCCTCCCTCTCTCTCCTTCCCCCTCCCTCTCTCTCTCTCCTTCCCCCTTCTCTCTCCTTCCCCCTCTCTCTCTCTCCATCTTTCATTGTCAATGATAACATTGCAAAATTATAATTCTGCTTGCTACCTCCAAATTCACATAGAAGGAAAACTGTAAAACCTGGAGTATATGGCTACTGGCGATCCCCATTAACAAAAAACGAAGTTAAACAACCACCTCCTGGGTGCTTAGCAAGAGTTCTTCAATCCCAACAGTTTTATAAACATGGCAGAGGGTTCTTCAGTTCCCTCGGCAACGCCAGGTACTCCAGCTAGTACTATATAAATCTAGCATCTGTAGATTACACAACTGACTCTAAGGTGCACTTATACGACAAGTTTAGCTTCAGTGCGAAGCACTTCTGGCTTCACACCAGCATCAAACATGTAGTGTAATTGCATCTTAGGGTCAATTGCCTAACCTAAAGTCAAGAACATGAATTTTCTTCAGTGCACCAAAAGTCAGGCAAGCGTGTTTGTGTTGTTCTAAAACACTAGGGAAAGGATGAGAATGCAATGAACTGTTGGACATCAATGGAACTACAATCATATCCATTCAATATGACATATCAAGGAATTATACAAATCTGAAAAGCATGTTATAATTATGCATTTCTAATGAATTATGTATGACTTTGACTCTGTTACCTTTTAAAACATGAGGTCCAACAGATATGCAACAAGGTTTCAGTACTTCTATCTGGCGGAGCAGGATAGAGGGGCCAAATGGCCTACTCCTGCTCCTATTTCTTATGTTGCTTTTGTACCAGGGCACCAAAAGCAGCTACACCTTAACCAATCAAATCTGTCTTACATTTAATGGATCTTAATTGTTTGTATTCTGTACATGTCATTTGTAAAGGGCACGGAGTTTTAAAAAAATGAATGTTTTCTTTCTGCAAATGTAAACATATGCAAGTTTCATTAATGAACATTTATAATTTAAAAAGCCATTTACATTACAGCATAGAATTCACATTACATTTGCATCAACTCTATTTCTCTATAGAAACATGAGAAATATGGCAATTTAAATGCTTAAGTGTAAATAATTCACTTTACGCATTATATAAGAATGTTAGAAAGCGAACAAAGTGTTGTTCTTCAGCTTGCTTAAAATAAATGCTTTTGATGCTCAAGTCATTCAAAATGTCATGAATACAATAAATAGACTGAGATTGAAGGAGTTTTGGGGCTATTTTATATGATTGAAGAGTCTGCATATATCATTTTCCTTAGCATCTCAATGGCACTGATCCAGGTCAGACCAAGTGCTATTCATTATATGCATATTCCAAAGTTTAACAAAAAATTCATCCAGCATTGCTGGCAAAGCCAGCATTTATTGCCCATCCCTATTACCCAAGAGACGGTGGTCTTGAACCGCTGCAGTTCATATAGAGAAAGTGTTTCCATAATGCTGTTAGGTAAGGAGTTCCAGGATTTTGACCCAGTGACAATGAAGGAATGCCGATATATTTCCAAGTTGTGATGCAACTTGAAGGTAATGATGTTCCCATGCACCTGCTGCCCTTGTCTTTTTCAGTGGTGGAGTTTGCAGGTTTGGGAGGAGCTGCCAAAGAAGTCTTGGCAATTTGCTGCAGTGAATCCTGTAGATAGTACATACTGCAGGAATGGATGTTTAATCCACTAGATATGATGCAGATCAAGCAGACTGCTTTGTCCTGGATGGTGTCGAGCTTCTTGAGTGTTGTTGGAGCTACACCCATCCAGGCAAGTGGAGAGTATTCCAACACACTCCTGACTTGTGCCTTGTAGGTCATAGAGGGGTTTTGGGGAGTCAGGCAGTGAGTCACTCACCACAGATACCCAGCCTCTCATATGCTTTAGTAACCACAGTATTTATGTGGCTGGTTGAGTTTAGTTTCTGGTCACTGGTGACTCCCAGGATGTTGATGGTGCGGGATTTGACGATGGTAATGCCATTGAATGTCAAAGGGAGGTGGTTATGCTCTCTATTGTTGGAGATAGTCATTGACTGACACGGTGAGGCGCGAATGTTATTTGCCACTTATCAGCCCAAGCCTGGATGTTGTCTATATCTTGCTACATGAGGGCATGGACTGCTTCATTATCTGAAAAATTGCAAATGGAGATGAACACTGCAATCATCAACAAACAGCCTCACTTCTGACCTTATGATGGAGGGAAGGTCATTGATGAAACAGCTGAAAATGGTTGGGCCTACAGTGCTGCCCTGCGGAACCCCTGCATGTCTTGAGGCTGAGTTGATTGGCCTCCAACGCGGTATGACTCCAGCCACTGGAGAGTTTCCCCGATTCCCATTGACTTCAGTTTTACTAGGGCTCCTTGGTGCCACACTCAGTCAAATGCTGCATTGATGTCAAGGGCAGTCACTCTCTCTTCACCTCTGGAATTCATCTCATGTCAAGGTTTGGATCAAGGCTATAATGAGGTCTGGAGTTGAGTGGTTCCGATAGAACCCAAACTGAGCATCAGTGAGCACGTTATTAATGAGTAAGTGCCGCTTGATAGCACTGTTGACAACGCCTTCCATCACTTTTCTGATGATTGAGAATAGGCTGACGGGGCAGTAATTGGCCAGGTTGGATTTGTCCTTTTTGTGGACAGGACATTTTTCTACATTGTCGGGTAAATGCCAGTGTTGTAGCCGCACTGGAACAGCCCAGTTAAAGGCGCAGCTAGTTCTGGCGCACAGGTCTTTGGCACTACAGCCGGGACGTTGTCCAGATCCGTAGCATTTGCTGTGTCCAGTGCACTCAGCCGTTTCTTTGTTATATGTAGTGAATTGAATTTGCTGAAGACTGGCATAGAAACATAGAAGATAGGAGGAGTAGGCCATTCGGCCCCTTGAGCCTGCTCCGCCATTCAATGCGATCATAGCTGATCATCCAAATTCAGTACCCTGTCCCTGCTTTCTCCCCATACCCCTTGATCCCTTTAGCCTTAAGAAATATATCCAACTCCTTCTTGAATATATATTTAATGAACTGGCCTCTACTGCCTTCTGTGGTAGAGAATTCCACAGGTTCACCACTCTCTGGGTGAAGAAATTCCTCCTCATTTCTGTCCTAAATGGCCTACCCCTTATCCTTAGACTGTGACTCCTGGTTCTGGACTCCCCGACCATCGGGAACATCCTTCCTGCATCTAGTCTGTCCAGTCCTGTCAGAATTTTATAAGTTTCAATGAGATCCCCTCTCATTCTTCTAAACTCCAGCGAGTACAAGCCCAATCGACCCAATCTCTCCTCATACGTCATTCCTGCCATCCCAGGTATCAGCCTGGTGAATCTTCACTGAACTCCTTCCATGGCAAGAACATCCTTCCTCAGATAAGGCGACCAAAACTGCACACAATACTGAAGATGTGGTCTCACCAAGGCCCTGTATAACTGCAGCAAGACATCCTTGTTCCTGTACTCAAACCCTCTCGCTACGAAGGCCAACATGCCATTTGCCTTCTTAACCGCCTGCTGCACCTGTATGCTTACCTTCAGCGACTGGTACACAAGGACACCCAGGTCTCGTTGCACTTCCCCTTCTCCCAATCTATTGCCATTCATTCAGATAATAATCTGCCTTCCTGTTTTTGCCACCAAAGTGGATAACCTCGCATTTATCCACGTTATATTGCATCTGCTATGCTTTTGCCCAATCACCCAACCTGTCCAGATCATCCTGGAGTTTCTCGGCATCCTCCTCACAGCACACACGCCCACCCAGCTTTGTGTCGTCTGCAAATTTGGAGATATTACATCTAGTTCCCTTGTCTAGATCATTAATATATATTGTGAATAGCTGGGGCCCAAGGACCAATCCCTGCGATACCCCACTAGTCACTGCCTGCCACTCAGAAAAAGATCTGTGATGGTGGGGACCTCAAGAGACAGAGAAGGATTATTCACTCAGCACTTCTGGCTGAAGATGGTTGCGAACACTTCAGCCTTGTATTTTGCACTCACGGGCTGGGCTCTGCCATCATCGATGATGGGGATGTTCACGAAGCCACCTTCTCCAATTAGTTGCTCAATTGTCCACCACCATTCGCAACTAAATGTGGAAGGAATGCAGAGCTTTGTCAGAATCTGTTGGTTGTGGGATCAGTTAGCTTTCTATGGCATGCTATTTAGCATGCAAGTCCTGTGTTGTGGCTTCACCAAGTTGGCACTTCATTTTCAGTTACGCCTGGCATACTCTTCTACACTCCTCGTTGAAGTAGTATTGTTCATCTTGAAAGTGATGGGTATACTATGAGGTTATATTATGCTGGTATACAATTCTGTTGCTGCTGATGGCCCACAGCATCTGATGGATGCATAGTTTTGAGTTGAAAGATCTGTTCTTAATCTATCCCACTTAGCCCGGTGGTAGTACCACGACATGAAGGGTGCCCTTAGTGTAAAAACTGGACTTGGTCTCCACAAGGATTGTGTGGTGGTCGCTCCTACCAATGCTGTCTTAAACAGATGCATCTGTGGCAGGGAAATTGTTGAGAACAAGGTCAAGTAGGTTATTCTTTCATGTTAGTTCTGTCACCAGCTGCCACAAGTCAAGTCTGGCAGCTATGTCCTTCAAGACTCAGCCAACTCAGTCAGTGGTGATACTACCAAGCTACTATTGACTGTAGATATCAAATTCACCCACTCAGTACATTCTGTGACCTTGCTACCTTCCGTGCTTCCTCCAAGTGGTGTTCAACATGGAGGAGCACTGATTCATCAGCTAAGGCAGAGTGGGAGGTGGCTCCCAGCAGGTTTGTTTGCCCATGTGTGACCTGAAGCCCTGAGATTTCATGGGGCCCCGAATCAACATTGAGGACTCCCAAGATCCACTTGCCCTGACTGTATGTTATCAAGAAACATTATGCTAAACTGGAAAGGAAGTTTCAGTCAAGTTATTTGTGTGATGTTGAATCTTCTATAAATAATGTTTAAAATTGATTAAAGAAAGGATACACACAACTACATCATGAACAATATTAAAAGACAAACTTACTTTCCAACTTAGTAATAAGAGGAGTGCCGATTAGGGACCAAAAAGGAGACCTATGCATGAAGGCAGAGGGTAAGGCTGAGGTAATAAACGAGTACTTTGCATCTGTCACCACCAAGGAAGTGGTGATGCCATAGACATAGTAAAGGAGGAGGCAGTGGAGATAC
Organism: Somniosus microcephalus; assembly: GCF_052327205.1. Taxonomy (NCBI): domain Eukaryota; kingdom Metazoa; phylum Chordata; class Chondrichthyes; order Squaliformes; family Somniosidae; genus Somniosus; species Somniosus microcephalus. Next base: position 261,095,538 of record NC_140989.1, read on the forward strand.
TTGATAGAATAGAAAATTGAGAGGTATTAGAAAGGCTGACTGTACTTAAAGTAGATAAATCACCAGGAGCGGATGAGATGCATCCTACGTAGGATGCTGAGGAAATTGAGGGAGACCGCGGAGGAACGGGCCATAATCTTCCAATCCTTAGATACGGGAGTGGTGCCAGAGGACTGGAGAATTGCAAATATTACACCATTGTTCAAAAAAGGGTGTAAAGGTAAACCCAGCAACTACAGGTCAGTCAGTTTAACCTCAGTAGTGGGGAAGCTTTTAGATACAGTAATCAGGGACAAAATTAACGGTCACTTGGACAAGTGTGGATTAATTAAGGAAAGCCAGCATGGATTTGTTAAAGGCAAATTGTGTTTAACTAACTTGATTGAGTTCTTTGATGAGGTAACAGAGGGTTGATGAGGGTAATGCGGTTGACGTAGTGTACATGGATTTCCAAAAGGCATTTGACAAAGTGCCACATAATAGGCTTGCCAGCAAAGTTGAAACCCATGGAATAAAAGGGACAGTGGCAGCATGGATATGGAATTGGCTAAGTGATAGGAAACAGAGTAGTGGTGAATGGTTGTTTTCCGAATTGGAGGAAGGTATACAGTGGTGTTCCCCAGGGGTCGGTCGGTTCTAGGACCACTGCTTTTCTTGATGTATATTAATAACTTGGACGTGGGTGTACAGAGCACAATTTCAAAATTTGCAGATGACACAAAACTTGGTAGTAAACAATGAGGAGGAGAGCAAACTCAATTGCTACTTGGCCCTAAACAGACAATACAACATGGCTGATTACCTGACCATGGTAAAGGATAGCAAACTGAGAAAATCCATGACAATGTACAGACTTAGTGAACATAGCCTGGCGATCGAAAAAGGTAGACACAGGCAGACCCGGCTACCAAGAGAGGACAGGATATGCTCTCACTGCAGTCAGGGAGTGGTGGAGACAGAGATGCACTTCCTCACAGCTTGTAGAAAATATCAGGGCATAAGGGAGAATTTCTACCCAAAATTCACAAAAATATGCCCGGAATTCAGAAATTTGAAGGACGACCAAAAACTCCCATACCTACTAGGGGAAGAGAGAAATTGTGTAACACTAGCGGCACACTATGTTACAGCTTGCCATAAACAGAGGGACAACCAATAAATATAAGAAAAGAGTATATATAAATTATATGAAAGTATATTTATATACACTCAGGGATATATCTGTTTATACACTGTATGGATAGATCTGTATTTTTGTGTACAAACATGAATGTTTTTCGATGCTTTGGCAACATAAGATGTAACTTGTCATGCTAATAAAGCGATTTGAATTGAATTGAGTGATAGACTTCAGGAAGACATAGACAAGCTGGTGAAATGGGTGGACACGTGGCAGATGAAATTTAACACAGGAAAGTGTGAAGTGATACATTTGGGTAGAATGAGAGGACGACATATAAATTAAATGGTACAATCCTGTGAAGGGGGTGCGCGAACAGAGACCTGGGGGTATGTGTGCACAAATTGTTGAAGGTGGCAGGGCAGGTTGAGAAAGCTGTTAAAAAGGCTTACAGGATCCTGGGCTTCATAAATAGGCTTACAGGATCCTGGGCTTCATAAATAGAGATATAGAGTACAAATGTGTGGAAATTATGATGAACCTGTATAAAACACTGGTTCAGCCCCAACTGGAGTATTGTGTCCAATTCTGGGCACCATGTTTTAGGAAGGATATGAAGGCCTTAAAGAGGGTGCAAGAAATATTTACAAGAATGATTCCAGGAATGAGGGACTTCATTTATGTTGATAGACTGGAGAAACTGGGGTTATTCTCCTGGGAGCAGAGAAGATTGAGAGATTTGATAGAGGTGTTCAAAGTCATGAGGGGTCTGGACAGAGTAGAGGGAAACTGCTCTCATTGGCAGAAGGGTCGAGAACCAGAGGACACAGATTTAAGGTGACTAGCAAAAGAAGCAAAGGCGATAAGAAAAAACTTTTTTACGTAGCGTGTAGATAAGATCTGGAATGTACTGCCAGAAAGGGTGGTGGAGGGAGATTCAATCACAGCTTTCAAAAGGGAGTTGGATAAGTATCTGAAGGAAAGAAATTTGCAGGGCTACAGGGAAAGGGACTAGCTGAAGTGCTCTTGCAGAGAGCCGGCACAGGCTCAATGGGCCGAATGGCCTTCTTCCATGCTGTAACCATTCTATGATTCTAACTTCATAATTTAAAACAAATTTATATCCTATTACACAACTGTAAATAGGACACCATCAACCCACTTCTGAATGTACTTGAATTATCCAACAATTCATCATTGACTGGTAGTCTAACTAAAGGGTCATGATACTGGTGCAAATATGAAGTGCTCTTTTATCGTTGGGATTCTGGGTAAAGGCAAAAGTGAAGGAGCTTTACTCTGCACCTTGCTCAAATATGGGTCCTTGCCCACACTAGTGGGAACACTATTTGCATAAGGACTGCAGCAGTTCTGGGTGAAGGACATAACCACCTTCTTAGGGCAACTAGGGAGGGGCACTAAATGCAGCCTTGCCAATATCCTGCATCCCAATTTGTCCAGTTGTGTAACCTACCCAACCAACTCCATTTTTATTTGTATGAATGATGTGCAGATCCCTCCCACTCATTCCTTGAGGCAGTGATCATTAACTGCTCCAAAAAAAATCCCTCCTCTGCATCCAGGGTTGGGTTTCCTTGCCTTTCTACTGGCAATCACCAGGCTTCCTTCTCAAATTTTCTCACATCAGGAGATTCCATTCAAGCAGTACCATGACCTATCAAGGCTGCCAGACATCAACTGAGGTTATAAAAAACCTCCAATAGTTGTTCTGGCTTGTATCTTTTTCTAGATTGCTTCATTGTTCAGTCAGGATTCAGTACTGCCTTTTTCCATAGAAGCAAGGGAACAGTCAGGAGGCATTACTAACAAATTATTTTCAATGATGTACTATTCTAGAGAATGAGAGCACAAGCAGAGATAGCATTGAACCTCAGTTCCAACAATGGACAGCCCAAAGGAGTTGTGATTATTCAACTAATCTATTATTATGCTTGTCCGACATACAGTTCTGGAGGAACAAAAATTTTCTCCAATTAAATATTGGGAAAACCGAAGCCATTGTTTTCAATCCCCGCTACAAACTCTGTTCCCTAGCCACTGACTCCATCCCTCTCCCTAACATCTTCTGTCTGAGGCTGAACCACAGTCTGCAACCTTGGTGTCATATTTGACCCTGAAATGAGCTTCCGACCACATACCCGTAGCATAACAAAGACTGCCTACTTCCACCTCCATAACATCGCCCGTCTCCGCCCTTGCCTCAGCTCATCCGCTGCTGAAACCCTCATCCATGCCTTTGTTACCTCTAGACTTGGCTATTCCAACACACTCCTGGCTGGTCTCCCACATTCCACCCAATGTAAACTTGAGGTAATTCAAAACTCAGCTGCCCGTGTCCTAACTCGTACCAAGTCCCGTTCGCCCATCTCCCCTGTGTTCTCTGACCTACATTGGCTCCCGGTGAAGCAGTGCCTCGATTTCAAAATTCTCATCCTTGTTTTCAAATCCCTCCATGGCCTCGCCCCTTCCGATCTCTGTAATCTCCATCCCCAAACTGTTAATCAACATCATTCAGTAATATAACCAGAGAAAAGATTGATATTACATGACAAAACATTCCTGTATTGGTTATTGAATGTAGCAGTGTGAAAATTTATTTTCCCTAAAATGCAAAGACAAGTCTTGTAAATAAACTGTACAAAAATATTTCAGCACATTCAACGAATACAGCTTAAAAACTTGCAAAAAAAAAGCACAAATAATTTCATCCCCACATTATTTTTCAGATAAAGGTTGGAGGATAACCTTTCACCATGTTGTTTGACATACATAGCAAAGATGCATGTGAAACCAAACCAAATGTAATCAACATTGACAAACAATATACAGAAAACTTTCTGGTATCCGGCACGGACGGGACCGACGTGGTGCCGGTTCATCAACAATTCCGGATAACCGAACGCTATAGTAAAAGATACGGACCTTAGAGCTCCGTATAAAGCAACAAACCCTGTTGCTTAGCAACAGCTTCAGAACAACGTCCACAAGTTGCAAGCGTCTCTGTAGCTTAGCAACAGCTGCAGCCAAACCCTTGCCTTCCTCCATTTGTTGCTGTGCAAGTAATAAAAGTTACCTGAACCGACTCCTGAATTTTGCCGGTTAACCGACATTTCCGGTTATTTATTGGCCGGTTAATCAAAAGTTTCCTGTACAAGTATGATAGATTTTAAGAATTTGTTTTTGCATTCAAATTTTACATAAACAGGTATGTGACATTTATCAAAAAATTCAATTATTTTTTATTATTGACAGTATAAGTAGAAATTCCAAGTGTATCCACAACTAACTGAATGGCTTTTAGAGGATCCACAATTTCTTTCATATTGTCTCTCCTTAGGACCCAGTCTGGTTTTAATCTGCAGCACAGAAAAAAGAACAAAAGCTCAGCCAAGTGTTATAAAAAAAAGAGTAAAAAAAGGAAAATCGAGTGGGTGAGTGCAAGAGAATGATGGTGACGTGAACAATTAAAAGGTGAGAAAATGGGTTCTTACTTAGAAACTACTTTTGTTCGCACAGGAGTAGCTGGAATATATACAACACCATTGCGAGGGGCATACATCCGCTGCTTAACATTTATTCTATCTGTATCCATCTTGTGTTTTCTCACAGTTAGTTCGTAAATACTACAGATACGATCCACTGCTCTGGGCAGGCTTCGGACCTCCTGGGAACAAAAACTACCATTAGATTGTGCATCAGATTCATCCAAAAATCACATTTTATTATTGGTTTTGGTGGGGAAAGAGAGATCAACACAACTCTAAATAAACTGTGACCCAATTACCATAAAAGGGAAAAATATTTATTCTCTGCAAACACAATTTGGTTCAGCAAAACAAAATTTAGCCAACAGAACTGCTACTCTTAAGACAAAACAAACTACAAACATTGCATTTGGAGATTGGTGTGAGCATTTATTTTAAAAAATGATTACTTTTTATTCTGGCACTGATTTTAAATACAGTAATAATTCTTTAAGCACTTCATATAACTAAATTATTAAATCAATGAATAGCATAACACATCACATCCTTTTAACAGATCTAGCATCATGTGATCCCTATCCTTTGTTCTATACAAGACAAATGCAACACTTTCAACCAGTGGAATCATCATTACAATCAAATAACTCCACGATCACAGTATATATATACTGATAACTCACTGAATCTTCAATTGTAAGAAGTCACACAACACCAGGTTATAGACCAACAGTTTTATTTGAAATCACAAGCTTTCGGAGCGCTGCTCCTTCGTCAGGTGAAGTGGAGAGATGCATAAAGACACAGCTTATATAGTCAGAGAATAATGCCAGATGATTACAGGTAATCTTTCTAACTGCCATTTATCACATCTCGGCAGAGATATAATCACAGCGATCAAAGGTGTGAATGGTGTCCAAACAGGTTAGTCAGGAAAACATTACATCAAAGAACAATGAGGTGGGATCACAAGGGGTAAAATGTTGCAGATGCTGGGGTCTGTATGAAAAACAAAAAAAAAGACAAGAAAACATTTTTTTTTGCTGGAAATCACAGCAGGTCCGGACGGCCGCAACTGTGCAGAGAGAACAAGCCAACGACGACTCGAGTCTGGATGACCCTACGTCAGGTGGGGTTACATGTAGCGTGACATGAACCCAAGATCCCGGTTGAGGCCGTCCTCATGAGTGCGGAACTTGGCTATCAGTTTCTGCTCGACGATTTTGCGTTGTCGTGTGTCTCGAAGGCCGCCTTGGAGAATGCTTACCCGAAGATCGGAGGCAGCAACCGAAGAAGAGTCAAATTGGACCCCTCCGGAGGGTCGCTGCCCTAAGCTTGACATGTATGCTCAAGCTGTCAGGAGATGCATCAATGCCAGATTCATCAGCCGCACTCACAAGACAGTCCAGAATGTTACCCGAGCACAACGCAACGTCATCCACGCTCTCAAGACCAACCGCAACATCGTCATCAAACCAGCAGACAAAGGAGGAGCCATCGTCATACAGAACAGAACAGACTATTGCAAAGAAGCATACCGACAACTGGACAACCAGGAACACTACAGACAGTTACCCGCAGATCCGACCAAAGAACACACCTGCCAACTCAACAGACTGATCAAGACCTTCGATCCAGAACTTCAAAGCATCCTACGCGCTCTCATCCCACGTACTCCCCACGTGGGAGACTTCTACTGCCTCCCAAAGATACACAAAGCCAACACACCCGGACGTCCTATCGTATCAGGCAACGGAACCCTGTGTGAGAACCTCTCTGGATACGTCGAGGGCATCCCAAAACCCATTGTACAGGGAACCCCCAGCTTCTGTCGCGACACCACAGACTTCTTACAGAAACTCAGCACCCACGGACCAGTTGAACCAGGAACACTCCTCGCCACGATGGACGTCTCGGCACTCTACACCAGTATCCCCCACGATGACGGCATCACTGCGACAGCCTCAGTACTCAACACCAACAACAGCCAATCTCCAGACGCCATCCTACAACTCATCCGCTTCATCCTTGACCACAATGTCTTCACCTTCGACAACCAGTTCTTTACCCAAACACACGGAACAGCCACGGGGACCAAATTCACACCCCAATACGCCAACATCTTCATGCACAAGTTCGAGCAAGATTTCTTCGCTGCACAGGACCTCCAACCAACGCTATACACCAGATACATCGATGACATTTTCTTCCTATGGACCCATGGCGAAGAATCACTGAAAAGACTACACGATAACATCAACAAGTTCCATCCCACCATCAAACTCACCATGGACTACTCCTCAGAATCGGTTTCATTCTTGGACACATGAATCTCCATCAAAGACGGACACCTCAGCACTTCACTCTACCGCAAGCCCGCGGACAACCTCAGGATGCTCCACTTCTCCAGCTTCCACCCTAACCACGTTAAAGAAGCCATCCCCGATGGACAAGCCCTGCGAATACACAGGATCTGCTCAGACTAGAAGGAATGCGATGGACACCTACAGACGCTGAAAGATGCCCTCGTAAGGACGGGATATGACGCTCGACTCGTCGATCGACAGTTCCGATGGGCCACAGCAAAAAATCGCATGGACCTCCTCAGAAGACAAACACGGGACACAACCAACAGAGTACCCTTTGTCGTCCAGTACTTCCCCGGAGTGGAGAAACTACACCATGTTCTTCGCAGCCTTCAACATGTCATCGATGACAACGAACACCTCGCTAAGGCCATCCCCACGCCTCCACTACTCGCCTTCAAACAGCTGCCTAACCTCAAACAGACCATCGTTCGCAGAAAATTACCCAGCTTTCAGGAGAACAGCGACCATGACACCACAACCCTGCCACGGCAACCTCTGCAAGACATGCCAGATCATCAACACAGATACCATCATCACACGTGAGGACACCACCCACCAGGTACATGGTACATACTCATGTGACTCGGCCAACGTTGTCTACCTCATACGTTGCAGGAAAGGATGCCCCGGAGCATGGTACATCGGTGAGACCATGCAGACACTGTGACAACGGATGAACGGACACCGCGCAACAATTGCCGGGCAGGAGTGTTCCCTCCCAGTCGGGGAACACTTCAGCAGTCAAGGACATTCAGCCTCCGATCTTCGGGTAAGCATTCTCCAAGGCGGCCTTCGAGACACACAACGCAAAATCGTCGAGCAGAAACTGATAGCCAAGTTCCACACTCATGAGGACGGCCTCAACTGGGATCTTGGGTTCATGTCACGCTACATGTAACCCCACCGGACGTAGGGTCATCCAGACTCGAGTCGTCGTTGGCTTGTTCTCTCTACACAGTTGCGGCCGGACCTGCTGTGATTTCCAGCAAAAAAAATGTTTTCTTGTCTGTTTTTTGTTTTTCATACAGACCCCAGCATCTGCAACATTTTACCCCTTGTGACCCCACCTCATTGTTCTTTGATGTAATGTTTTCCTGACTGACCTGTTTGGACACCATTCACACCTTTGATTGCTGTGATTATCTCTCTGCTGAGATGTGATAAATGGCAGTTAGAAAGATTACCTGTAATCATCTAGCATTATTCTCTGACTATATAAGCTGTGTCTTTATGCATCTCTCCACTTCACCCGACGAAGGAGCAGCGCTCCAAAAGCTTGCGATTTCAAATAAAACTGTTGGGCTATAACCTGGTGTGTGACTTCTTACATTTGTCCACCCTAGTCCAACACCGGCATCTCCACACCATGAATCTTCAATGTGCAGCTAACACTGACTGGTAACTTGTGAAGACCTAGGGCAGCATGTTATACATATACCATCTGTGCATCAGTTGAAAGCAGTATTACCATCTGCAACACTGATGGCTACACGATTTGCAATCATTAACCTCAAATACGCTAATCAAAGTTTAAGATTTACTGTACTGATGACAAATAAGTCAGTGTGCACAACCATCTCATTTTATATTCTTTGCAAAAGCCAGGGAGCAGATTGAACCTTACAGAACCCCATTTCATTAGAAGTCGTCAGCATACAATCTTCTGATATAAGTGACACTCAAAGCTCCCTTAAGGAAGGCAAGTTATCACAAACATCCATAACTTGGAGGACTTAAATCCTATGTTCCAGCAACATAAGGTAACAGAACTGCTTAGGGGTCAATTTATATTGAAGCTTTAGGTTGCGAGCTGGATAAGGTGCTTTGGATTTCAGATGAACCTCTTCGCCACCTGTGCAAGGTGGGATAGAACCTGCCACACTTGTATACCAACATAACTGATTCGGACCATTTGGGTATCTTAACATTAAATTTTCCTCGACATCATTGTTTAGAGCTGAAATTCGCATGTTAATCAAATCTTGCCACTTACGTTGTAGCCTTTATTAACCCTCATTGTTAGTTAATCCCAAAATAAATGAAACATTTAAGCGCTAAAAAAAAATAATCAGGTTTTCTGTAATTCATTTGTCACAGGAATGAAGCTCACAATTACAAGGGGGAAGAGAACATGGAATTTGTGCAGTGAGTCTTCACTACTGTTACACACCTTTCTCTTTAATGTTCCAGGATTGTTAAATTTGCTGGAATATTTGTAAATGTTTACTGTAGTTCATATCACTTTTTCTCTAAAAACTGCACACTTGTCAACTCTCTTAACTTCCTTAAGCATAGCCAGTAAGCATGGGGCCATACCAACCAGGAGGTTCCCAGGTTTGATGATTTCATCAATGACAGCTGGGAGAATAGCTGGGGCGTTTCAATTGGCTTCAGTATCTTGGGACTGGAAGAAAGACTGGTGGGGGAGGAGACATTTTAAAAAAGGCTCATCACTATCCAGTGACCCGATATGGCATCAGGCAGGAACAGGTATGACATCAGCTCGGAAGATGCTCCTTCAGGTAGAATAGCTTGCCAACATTCAAAGTTGAGGCTCACACACGAGGATTAGCCACCTTGATAAAGTACTAGAAGGTAGCTGGCACCATGCCCAAGAGTCAGTGCATTCAAGAGCGGAGGTGGGAAAGCAGGAGAAAACCAATTAAAATAGAAGCCTATTGCATAAATTCTGTGTCTAACGAGTATTCTTTTGCTGTCTATTCTTTGGATTTATCATTCTATACAGCACACGCTTTTGTATTAAATATCCATCAAAGAAGCATGACAGCCAATTGACAAAATAAAACATCTTATTCAAACTGGTGTACAACTTTGTCTATATCAATTTTTTTTTTAACATATACTTAAAATATATATACTCACTAAAGCCTTCTGCGAATCCAGTGACAGAATGGCAAGTAAACAACAAACTTTTGTAAAAATGCTGCCACACTTGTCTGACGTCTTGTCACCAGCTTTCCCTTTATACATGTACAACAGGTCGAGTAACGTATTAATGGAATTGTCCACTTCGTACACCACTGCAGATGTTCTCTCATACTGAAAGTCATAAAAATCAAAATGCAATTTTATTCATTCATAGCTGAAATTATAAGCTAAATCTTTATCCTGAAAACAGGGAAAGCAAACTTAGAGAACTGAATGATTTGGCAGCTTTACAATTACTTGATTAACCATAAAATTCCCACATTATGTTCTACATCAATGATAATAAAAACAAATTATAGATCACAAAACAGAAAAACAATCCACAAATTTAAGGGGGGGGGGGGGGGGGTGGGGGAAGAAAAGAGATTGTGTGATGAAGTGACCAATTTCTGTTCATCATCGAGACCACCTTGATTACACACAGCCCAGTAGAATCCTGCTTTTTAGCCCAGTGGAATGCACTGCCCAATAGGCTGGTGGATAGAGAGTCAATAGTAGCCTTCAAAAGGGACTTGGATAAATACTTGGAGAAAAAATTGCAGGGATATGGGGAAACAGCGGGTGAGTGGGATTAACTGGATTGCTCTTTAAAGAGCCAGCGCAGACTCAATTGGCTGAATGGCCTTCTTTTGTGCTGTACTATTCTATGATTCTATGAATTTATAACACCTGATCCTTTAAAGGCAACATGTACTGTACAAAATAGTTATCTTACCAAAAGGAGAGATTTATAAGATTACTTGATACATGTAAAATTGATATTTTCAAAGAACCAAACTACTTGTGGTATATACGAAACAGAACTTCAGTGGGACATTTGTGACAATAGACTTCAAGCAGTACCTTTGAAAGATTGAGGAGAACTTGAACTGCATACTTAATGACATCCATAGAAGGCACACTGCGGTTACAACTCCTAATCAAACTTAAAATAATAGGCGTTGCTCCACTTCGGGCAAGATTTTCACAACAAATGGAAGACAGCCTGGTTGCAACCTCTGAAAAGAAATTATCAGAGATCCTTCGTGGTTAGAATTAGCAGATACCTTTATAAAATTAGCAATTTAGACCATCAATTTCCACTTAAAGAACAGTTTTAAACATAGAAAAACATGTCAATGCATTTAGAGGAAAAAATTAGTCAACACTCCACTATCAACTGTCTCATTAAACTCCTCTCCTATGCCTCCTCCACCCTCACCTCCAATAAGCGCTGGAGCTCATAGACTTCTGTGTCGCCAAGATTGAGACTATCCGTTCAGCTGCCTCTGCGACATCCCTCCCTTCCCTTGCCCACCAAGCCAGGCTTACCCCAATGTTCCCCCCTGCTCTAGTCCTGAACTTGCATCTTTCTTGTTTCTCTTATTTTCCCCTCAAGCCCTCGGAGCGCACCTTGACCACCAGAGCCAGCTCCTGCTCCCTCAACCCCATTACCACTAAACTGGTGATCACCCAACTTCACTTCCTGGCCCCCATGCTAGCTGATATTATAAATGGCTCTGCCTCCTCAAGTAGTCTCCCTCCCTTTCAAATCAGCAGTCATCACCCCCCTCCTCAAAAAAAGAGCTTTGACTCCTTGGTCATTGCAAACTACAGCCCCATCTTCAACCTCCCTTTCCTCTCTACAGCGTCACATTGCCTCACAAATCTGTACCCATCTTTCCAGCAACTAAATGTTTGAACTTCTCTGATCGGGTTTATGCCCCTGCCATAGCACTGAAACGGCCCTCAAAGTCACAAATGACATCCGGTGACTGTGATCATGGTGTACAGTTACTCTTCAACGTTCTCTACCATCTTTGACACAGTTGACATCCTCCTCCAATTCCTCTCTCGCATTGTCCAGTTGAGTGCTACAACCCTCGCCTGGTTCCACTTTTATCTATCCAGTCGTAGTCAGAGAATCTCCTGCAATGGCTTCTCATCCTGCCCCTGCACTGTCACCTTTCGAGTTCCTCCAAGGATGTCCCCTGCTCCCCCCCCCTATTTCTCATCCACATGCTGCCCCTTGGCAACATCATCGAAAAACATGATGTCAGATTCCATATGTATGTTGACAAAACCCAGCACTACCTCACCACCATCTTTCTTGACCCCTCCACTGCCAGCCTGGTTGTTTGACATCCAATTCTGAATGAGTTGCAATTTCCTCCTATTGAATATTGAGAAGACCGAAGTCACAGTCTTCAGCCTACACCAAAGTCTGTTTCTTAGCCACCGATTCCACCCCCCCACCCCCCACACACAAATACAAAAGCAAAATATTGCAGATGCTGGAAATCTGAAATAAAAACATAAATGCTGGAAATACTCAGCAGGTCAGGCAGCATCTGTAGAGAGAACCAGAGTTAACGCTTCAGGTCGATGATCCTTCGTCAGAACTGGAAAAAGTTGGAGATGGAACAGGTTTTTAAGCAAGTGTAGGGGCAGGGAAAGGGGAGGAAAGAACAAAAGGGAAGGTCTGTGACAGGATGGAAGACAGGAGAGATTAAGAGACAAAAGGGATGATGGTGCAAGACAAAAGGAGATGGTAATGGGACAAGTTAAGAAACAAAAGATGACGCTAGATGAAGTGTAAATGGCAATGGCAGAATGATCAACAGCTGCCATGTGAGAGGGAGGGAAAAAAATGAAAAAAGATAGGGGCAGGTTATGGTCTGAAATTGTTGAACTCTATGTTGAGTCCAGAAAGCTGTAAAGTGCCTAATCGAAAGATGAGGTGCTGTTCCTCGAGCTTACGTTGAACTTCATTTGAACATTTCACCCCCCTCTCTGGGCACTGCCTCAGGCTGAACCAGACTACTCACAACCTCAGCATCCTATCTGACCCCAAGCTGAGCTTCCGATCAGATATCCTCCCCATCGCAAAGACAGCCTATTTCCAGCTCTGTAATATCACCTGTCTTTTCCCCTGCCGCAGCTCATCTGCTGCTGAAACCCTCACCCATGCCTTTAGTGCCTCCATATTCAACTATTTCAAGTGATCTCCTGGCCAGCCTCCCATCTTTCACCCGTCAAAAACTTGAGCTCATCAAAAATTCTGCTGCTCATTTCCAAATCCCTCCACGGCCTCGACCCTCCCTCTCTCTAACTATAACCCTCTGAGAACGTTACATTTAAAAAACTCTGGCCTCTTGTGCATGCCCCACTGCCATCGTCCATTGGTGGCTATGCCTTCAGGTATCGAGGTGCTAAGCTCTGGAATTCCCTCCCTGAACCTTTAAGGCGCTCTTTAAACCCTACTTTTTTTAACCACCCCTACTAATCTCTTGCTTTGACTTGGTGTCAATTATTTTCTGATTACCCTCATAGTAAAACGTCCCAATGGGGGCGCTTCACAAGTTAAAGGCGCTAGAATAATACAAGTAGTAGTGGACACAGCCATTTGTGGAAGTATTAGAAGTGACTAAAAGCTGGAGAAGGTAGCAGAAGTAGGGGAAAATGAAGCCATGGAACAATCTGTAAATAAGGACAAGGATTTTAGGTTTTATACATTGGGGGAGAAGGTGGGATGAGGAGCCAGTATATGTCAGTTAGAATGGGCATGCTGGACTTAATGTGAGACTGTATGTAGGTGGTGAAGATTTGTATGATTTCAAGTTAATGTAAAGTGGAGGTTGGCATGGATGGTATTAAGAGTAGAGACCAGAAGTGACCAAAATGTGGATCAGCATTTTGGCATCAATGGGGTTGTGGTAGATGCCAAAGAAAGCAAGGTTGCAGATATGGAATTAAGCAGTCTTGGCAATGGATAAAATATGGCAATTGAAGTTCAGGTCAGGGTTTGAAAGAATGCTGAGGTTTGCACAGACTGAGCAAGGGGCCAAAGTTGAAAGGGTGGCAAATGAGCAGAGCTCATGAGGGAGAAAACAATGGACTCAGTTTTTCCACTGTTCAACTAGAGAAATTCTGGTTCATCTACAACCTGGTGTGGGAAAGACAGTCCAACAGCAGAGAGCTGGTCGTGGGTGTAGTCAGCATATCACGCCAACAAATGATGTCAGAGGAGCAGCATAATGATGAGAAAGAGTAGGGGGCCAAAGGTGCATCCTTGGGAAACTCAGGTAGTGACTGTGCAGGAGCTGGTGGTGCGCTGGGAGAGGAACTATACAAGGGCAATGCCATGGAAGAGAAACAAAGCATTGCAGTAGCATGATCAACTGCATCAAATGTCATTGGGAGATGGTCAAGGAGGCTAGCCTGCTGTAGCTGCAGTAACAAGAGATGTTAGTGATGACTTTTAACTTGTTAAGCAAAGCATAAACCAGATCAAAGGAATTGGAACAGGGATTTGAGGGAAGTGAGCACAAAGCTAGGAGGCAACACGTGCCAAGATCTTAGACAGGAATGGGAGGTTGGAGATGGGGCCGTGGCTGGAGTACAGAGAAGGGTAAGCTTTTTGGGGCTGGGGATGAAAGCAATTTTGAAAAAGGGGGGGGGGGGGGGGGGGGAATAGTCTCTGAATAAAAGAGAACCATTTACAGTAATGGCGAGTTTGAACTGTCAACAGCTCCAAGCCAATGCTATTAACAAAGCTTCATATTACCAGAGCTTTAGCAACAGTGCTGAACTAGGATACATGAAATTATATTAAATTTATAACTGCTTTAAATTCACAAGTCCTACTTGTTGTAATATTGAGAATCTTTTTTAAATAAAGTGACACAAAGCTAGAGTAAAGCACATTAATGTGGTTTACAGTCCTAGGATCAAGCTTTTCACTCAAAGCAGACACATTAATTTGTAGTAAAAGCATATTTACATTAAAAAACTTAAATCTCCCCCAGCATAAAGAACATGGTAAATATGGGACAAAACAAAGCGGTTTGTTATGAGACAGTAGCATAAAGGGTTCAGATGAGAGTGAAGTTTAAATGATTTATCAACTTCATCTGAACACTAATGTTTGTTACATCGATGAAATACGCTCCCACCTGTAACTAATATACACAAGTGGAGACCATTTATCAAACACTCCATGAAAGGGTTACAGTAACATAATGGTTGTGTTACTGTATTAGTAATCCAGAGGTTTGGGCTAATAATTCAAGAACACAAATTCAAATCACACCATGGCAATTAAGAATTTTAATTCAGTTTTTAAAAAAAATCTGGAAATAAAAAACTGGTGCCAGTAAAAGTGACCATGAAGCTGCCGGAATCTGGTAAAAACCAGACAGGTTCATTAATGTCCTTTAGGGAAGGAAACCTGCTGTTTTTGCCTGGTCTGGCCTATACGTGGCTCCAGTCCCACATCAATGTGGTTGACCCTTAACTGCCCTCTGGCCTCGCAAGCCATTACCAGTGGTTCAAGAAGGCGGCCCATCACCACTGTCTCAGGGCGACCAGGGATGGGCAATAAATGCTGGCCTGGCCAGGATTCCACTGCCCTGGCCAAGCCACATTCTCCAAATACAGAAATGAAACCAATCACGACTCCAATGAAAGACTCAATTAAGACTAATTTTAATAAATAGATAAAGTAGCATGTTCAGGTAATCTTACTGTATTACATTAATAGTTTGTAGAAAATGGAAATATACAAACCTAAATGTTGTAAAGCTGCAAGAATGTAAGAGAAATGTTTGTACTTAAGAATGTAATCTAGAGCTACAGCTGTTCTGTTGCACAATTTCTGCTCCTCAGTGCTGTTCTGATTAGCATGTTGAATGCGCCGTCTGATAGCAATTATTTGAAGATTGTTGGTTTTCTTGCGCAAGCAATATCCTTTCCATAAAGCCTACAAATATAAAAATTACATTACATAGGATTGTATAGGATATATGGCACAGAAACAGGCCATTCGGCCCAACCAGTCCATGCCGGTGTTTATGCTCCACTCAAGCCTCCTCCTGTCTTTCCTCATCTAAATCTATCAGTATAACTCTGTTCCCTTCTCCCTCATATGCTTGTCTAACCTTAAATGCATCTATACTATTCGCTTCAACCACTCCTGTGGTAGCGAGTTCCACATTCTCACCACTCTTTGGGTAAAGACGTTTCTTCTGAATTCCCTATTGGATTTCTTGGTGACCATCTTATATCGATGGCCTCTAGTTATGCTCTTCCCCACAAGTGGAAACATTCTCTCTGTATCCACTCTATCAAAACCTTTCATAATTTTAAAGACCTCTATGTCACCCCTCAGCCTTCTTTTTTCAAGAGAAAAAGAGACCCAGCTTGTTCATCCTTTCCGGATATGTATACCCTCACATTTCTGGTATCATCCATGTTAATCTTCTCTGCACCCTCTCAGTGCCTCTATATCCTTTTTATAATGCCTCTATATCCTTTTTATAATATGGCAACTAGAACTGTACGCAGTAATCTAAGTGTAGCCTAACCAAGGTTCGATTCATTTTGATATTTTATTCAACAAATAAGTGTACTATTGCAATAAACTTCTTAAACCCCATCAAGATGACACTAAAAAGTACATTTATAAAGCACAATATTTCAAGTGTACCACTGTAAATCAGCATTACAAACATGTAATTGATTTTAAATCAATTTATATGACCATTTAAATAAAGTTAATAGCTGCACATGTTATTTTGCAAACTAAATTATACATATGCACATTTTCTTGCTCGCTTATGTTCTCACATACAGCAAATACTTGAAATGACACCAACAATCACGCACAATTAAAGTTATAGAGTACCTGTATTTTGATAATTCCACTGTGAAATCTTTCTTTCCGGGTTTTATAAAGAAACCTTCTTACAGCTTTTTGAATGACAACAGCAGCTCTGTGACGTCGCAGGAGCCAGACTTTCACAGTTCGCTGTGCTATAATGATCTTCTGATGCTCATCAACGTATCTGCTGCGTTGAAGACAAGTCCTGAACCATCTCTATAATGAAATTTGTAATAAATCAACAAATAGCCACCTTAAAAAAGCCAACTAAATTTCTAATGAGCAGGACAAGCAAGACCTTTAATTCCCACTCACGTAGTAGTGGATTTGGGAACAGTTTGACAAGTCTCAAAAGAAATTTTGGGTTAAATAGCTCAAGTAGGATGGGTGGACAAGTATGAGTTCATGGTAATGCTGTAACAGGGGTATACCGAATCACTATTTACAAACCACAAATTTGCAACAGCATTCCTAACTCGACGGTAGCAGCAGGTTTGAGATTTGCTCAATTGGTAGCACTAAGTCAGAAGGTCATGGGCTCAAGCCCCACTCTATGATTTGAGCTCAAAATCAAGGCTGATACTTAGGGAATGCTGCATTGTTGGAGGTGCCATCTTTCAGAAGAGATGTTAAAGCAATGCCCCTGCCTGTCTATTCAGATAAAACAAAAGATTAAATGTCTTGGCCAGCACTCCTCACTCAAGCATCATCACCAAAAACAAATTTTCTGGTTGATCAGTCATTTCTTGTTTTGGAACATTGCTGTGTACAGTAGGCTGCCACATTTACTACAGAACAGTGACTATACTTAAGGAATCCATCAGATATGAAGTGCTTTGGGACGTTTGGAGGATTTGTTAAGATGCTATATGAATGCTTTTTCTTCAGTATTATTCAAAATGTTAGAATTTCACAAGAATGAAGGTGAAATGACTTGTAAAGACTCAAGTAGTATTAAACCACAATGGGGGATAATTGGTCTCGTCAACGTGCAGAGATATTGTAAAAAATCTACAATATTGTTACACCAGATTAATTCTCTCCCAACATGTCTAAACTTGCAGCTTTCCCTAGATTCTAGAACGGTCCCAGCAGATTGGAAGGTAGCAAATGTAACGCTGCTATTCACGAGAGGAGGGAGAGAGAAAACAGGGAACAACAGGCCAGTTAGCCTGACATCAGTCGTCAGGAAAATGCTGGAATCCATTAAGGAAGTGGTATCAGGGCACTTAGAAAATCATAACATGATTAGGCAGAGTCAACATGGTTTTATGAAAGGGAAATCGTGTTTGACAAATTTATTAATTTTTAAGGATGTAACTAGCAGAGTAGATAAAGGGGAACCAGTGGATGTAGTATATTTGGATTTCCAAAAGGCATTCGATAAGGTGCCACATAAAAGGGTATTACACAAGATAAGGGCTCATGGGGTTGGGGGTAATAAAGTAGCATGGATAGAGGATTGGTTAACAGACAGAAAAGAGTACGGATAAACCGGTCTTTTTCAGGTTGGTAGGCTGTAACTAGTGGAGTACCTCAAGGATCAGTGCTGGGGCCTCAGCTGTTTACAATCTATATTAATGACCTAGATGAAGGGGCCGAGTGTAATGTACCCAAGTTTGCTGAGGATACAAAGCTAGGTGAGACTGTAAGCTATGAGGAGAACACAGCGTCTGCAAAGGGATATAGATAGATAGACTCTTCTCTTCTTAGGCCCTCGGAACCGAGGATGACTTGCTTCCACACTAAAAATGAGTTCTCGGGTGACTGATTGACTGATGAGTCCAATGCGAGACCTACAATCTCTGTCACAGGTGGGGCAGACAGTGGTTGAAGGGGCGGGTGGGTGGGATGCTTGGGTTGACGTGCACTCCTTCCGCTTGCTCCCGATGAAGAGACTCGAGGTGTTCGGCGCCTTCCCGGATATTTCTCCTCTACTTTGTGCAGTCTTGGGCCAGGGATTCCCAGGTGTCGGTGGGGATGTTGCACTTTTTCAAGGAGGCTTTGAGAGTGTCCTTAAAGCGTTTCCTCTGCCCACCTGGGGCTCTCTTGCCGTGTCAGAGCTCAGAGTAGAGCGCTTGTTTTGAGAGTCTCGTATCGGGCATGCAGACGACGTGGCCCGTCCATCGCAGCTGATCGAGCGCGGTCAAAGCTTCGATGCTGGGGATGTTGGCCTGAGCGAGAACACCAACGGTGCGCCTATCCTGCCAATGGATTTGCAGGATCTTGCAGAGGCAGCGTTGATGGTACCTCTCCAGTGCTTTGAGGTGCCTGCAATACATGGTCCATGTCTCTGAAGCATACAGGAGGGCGGGTATCACTACTGCTCTGTAGACCATGAGCTTGGTACTGGGTTTGAGGTCCTGGTCTTCAAACACTCTCTTCCTCGAGCGACTGAAGGCTGCACTGGCACACTGAAGGTGGTGCTGGACTTAGTCATTGACGTCTGCCCTTGTTGACAGTAGGCTCCCGAGGTATGGAAATTGGTCCATGTTGTCCAAGGCCTCGTCATGGATTTTGATAATCGGGGAGCAGTACTGTGTGCCGGGGGCAGGTTGATACAGTACCTTTGTCTTACGGATGTTTAGTGTAAGGCCTATGCTCTCAAACACTTCGGCGAAGGTGTTGACGATAGTTTGGAGTTCGGCCTCAGAGTGTGCGCAGACGCAAACGTCGTCTGCATACTGTAATTCGATGACAGAGGATGGGGCGACCTTGGATCTGGACTGGAGGCGACGGAGGTTGAACAGCTTCCCGTTTGTTCTGTAGTTTGGCTCCACTCCAGCGGGGAGCTTACTAAGAATGAGATGGAGCATTGCAGCCAGGAACATTGAGAAGAGTATTGGTGCGATGACACAGCCTTGCTTGATCCCGGTCCGTACGTGAATTGGGTCTGTGGTGGATCCGTTGGTCAGGATCACGGCTTGCATGTCGTCATGAAGCAGGCGGAGGATAGTGACAAACTTTTAAGGGCAGCCGAATTTGAGGAGGACATTCCATAATCCCTCACGGCAGACGGTGTCGAAGGCCTTTGTGAGGTCAAAGGCGGCCATGTACAGCGGTTGGTGCTGTTCCCTGCATTTCTCTTGTAGTTGACGCGCGGTGAAGATCATGTCCATTGTGGCCCTTAGTGGGCGGAATCCGCATTGTGACTCTGGGAGGAGCTCTTCAGCCACTGGGAGAAGGCGATTGAGGAGAATTCTTGCAATGACTTTCCCTGTGGCAGATAGCAGGGAGGCTCCTCTGTAATTACCGCAATCGGACTTGTCACCTTTCTTGAAGATAGTCACGATTACAGCGTCGCTGAGATCCCCTGGCATGCTCTCCTCCTTCCAAATAAATGAGTTCATGTATTCGCGCCAATAGTGCTTCTCCGCCATGTTTTAGCATCTTGACGGGGATTCCATGTGCTCCGGAGGCCTTGTTGTTCTTCAGTTGTCAGATGGCCTTTTCAATCTCATGCCGGGCTGCGGTTGTACCGAGGTGGTGGCGGGTAGCATGCTGCGGGATGGATTTCAGGACACTTGTGTCAAAGATAGAGTCTCGGTTAAGGAGATCTTTGAAGTGCTCCTTCCAGCGGGCACTGACTGCCTCTCTGTCTTTGAAGAGTACCTCTCCATACTTGGCCCGCAGTGGGGTAGGACCTTGGGTGCTTGGGCCGTAGGTAGTCTTGACTGCGCGAAAGAATCCACGCACGTCATGGTTGTCGGCTAGCTGCTGGATCTCCTGCACTTTCTCCACCCACCATCTGTTCTTTAGGTCGTGGGTTTTTTGTTGGACCTCGGCCTTCAGGCTTCTGTAGAGCTGCTTTCTTGCTTTCGAGTTCTGTTGCTGTTTCCAGATCAGGAATGCCTTGCGCTTGCGGCTTATTAGCTCCTGGTCGTTCTCGTCGAGTCAGTCCTGGTGTTTCCTGGTCGAGTGACCGAGCGTCTCTTCACAAGTGCTGATTATGGAGGCCTTGAGTGCAGATCAGGCGCTGTAGATAGACTAAGTGTGTGGGCAGTAAGGTGGCAGATAGAGTATAATGTAGGGAAATGTAAGTTATTCACTTTGGTAGGAACAATAGAAACACAGAATATTTGTTAAATGGTTAGAAACTTTCAAATGTTGGTGTTCAGAGAGATTTGGGTGTCCTCGTGCAAGAAACACAGAAAGTTAGCATGCAGGTGCAGCAAGCAATTAGGAAGGCAAATGGCATGTTGGCCTTTATTGCAAGGGGGTTGGAGTACAAGAGTAAGGGAGTCTTGCTACAATTGTACAGGGCCTTGGCGAGACCACACCTGGAGTACTGTGCACAGTTTTAGTCTCCTTATCTAAGGAAGGATATACTTGCCTTCGAGGCAGTGCAACAAAGGTTCACTAGATTGATTACTGGAATGAGAGGGCTGTCCTTTGATGAGAGATTGTGTAGAATGGGCCTATACTCTCTGGAGTTTAGAAGAATGAGAGGTGATCTCATTGAATCATACAAGATTCTGAAGGAGATTGACAGGGTGGATGTCGAGAGGTTGTTTCCCCTGGCTGGAGTGTCTAGAACTAGGGGGCAGAGTCTCAGGATAAGGGGTAGGCCATTTAAGACAGAGATGAGGAGGAATTTCTTCACTCAGAGGGTTGTGAATCTTTGGAATTCTCTGCCCCAGAGGGCTGTGAATGCGGAGTCGGAGTATATTTAAGGCGGAGATAGATAGAATTTTGGACTCTAGGGGAATCAAGGGATATGGAGATCGGGCAGGAAAGTGGTGTTGAGGTCGTAGATCAGCCATGATCTTATTGAATGGCGGAGCAGGCTTGAGGGGCCGTATGGCCTACTCTTTCTCTTACTTCTTATGTCATGGTCAAAAATGCTGCTTTAAAATTTTGATCACCCTTTTTTTTTTACCTGGATACAAATGATGCAATTGATCTTGCCTTTCACACGTTTAAGAGCCATGTGGCCTCTGTATGCTCTTTGAATCTTAATGGCACAAAGGTGGTGATACACAACAGCAGTAAAACAAAGCTTCTTTTCTGCCAATTTTTGCTCAGCAAGCTGTAAAAGAGGAAAAGTAAATAAACCATGATTTATGTGGCAACACCACCACACAGTAAAATAGGCATTTCAGTTATTGGGCAAAAGTCAGACTTCTAAATTTGAATACTACATGATAGTTAAGCTACAGCTTTGACACAGACAATCACACATGTTCCTCGTTAAAAAGCTTTTTTCCTGAAACTTAATATCACTTCTTTCCTCTTCCTAATTTTAACCTGTTACACAGGCAAATCAAATATACTGTGATCTACTTATCCACAAGGACCTTGTGGCTTAAGAGTTGAGGGCAGTGGTGACCTTAAGCAGACACTCTCTCCACTCCTAGTTGCCCTGAATGCAGACAATTGCAGCTGCATCCTTGCTGTTGGGCTGGAAGCAATCTTTTATTAATTCCTTTAGCCAGTGCTGTGAGGATGTCATAAAATCTTGCCCTTCATTCAGCTAACCAACACCAGTTCAGAGTTTGAGCTCAAAATTAACCTTCCATTTAGAGTCTCATTCTCCTCTCCTCCATCTAGCAGTTCTGTACATTTGGCCTTTAACCAGATCTTAATAATCCTTAGCTGAAATTAGGAGCAAAATTTGCTAACATACATTAGGATGGCTGTAAGACTCAGACTTCCTCTACCAACTAAGTCGGTTACCGATTTCTCCCAGTCTTGCTTCCTATTTATGCAGTCTAATTTTTCCTGTTAATTTTAGTGAAGAGAGAAAAATGTGGCCCCAAGTGATCATTGTACTCACTATGCTCCCTGTAAAAGTACACCTACACCATTTATTTTCAATAGAGAACCAAAAAACTTGGGAGGTTTGTAAAGATCCAATTCTGTTTAAGATGAGCTTCAATAAATTAGAATTCATTCAAAACTTCCATTCCAGTGATTAAAATCATACCTTCTTGCGAACTAGCCATCCACGACATACAGATTGCAAGAGAATTACAGCCTCTCTCAGTTTTTTGTATTTCAGATTTTCAGTTTTTGCAAGCTGCCATGCTCTGTAAAGTCTCTGTATAACCATTGCAGCTGTTCTTAGCTGAAGGAACTTTTTTCTTTGATTATAACCTCTGTATGCGAGCTGAATTTGAGAGGCAGCTTCATGTTTCTGTAATCCCAATAACAGACAATAAATATTGGTGGTATATTAGTTTTGGAATGTTATTTGCTCTGCTACTTAACTTTGGCACTCAATGTCAAACATTATCTGAAAAACACTTCGACATAGGACAGTTTCACAAGTAATTTATCAGCATTATGAATATTTAGGATCAATGCTTTATAAACCAACTGAAATCTTTGAAGGAGGAATTAAATTATTGGATGCGGGTAATTGAGCTGTGTGCAGAGGATAGTGTTAAACAGAAAGTGCTCAATCTGGGAAGAAGTAACCAGTTGTATTCCAGAGATCTGTTCTGGGACCCCTGTTGCTCACAATATTAAAAGGCGGCAACAGAGTAGCTGAAGTATTATTGAATTTGCTGATGACATAAAGCTATGCAGAGAGGTAATGAGTAGAAAGGAAACATAACTTAAGAGATTTGAACCAATTATGCAGATAGACATATATTTTAAGACGCATAAACATAGTGGAATTTATTTTGGGGGGGGGGGGGGGGCGGGCGTGGGAACGATCTGCAGATGCAGGCTTCAAGTTACAATAGAAAGTGCTGAAAAATACACACGTCACACATTCCCAAGAGGAGAAAATACAGGCCAATACAGGTACTCTAGGGTGGGTCAATGCCCAAATGTCACCCTGCCTCTCCTCCCCATACAAAAAAGACCAAACCCAATCAACACCACCCCTTGCTGGAAGAAAATGGGGGATATAGTTATGGTCTG
Organism: Somniosus microcephalus; assembly: GCF_052327205.1. Classification (NCBI taxonomy): domain Eukaryota; kingdom Metazoa; phylum Chordata; class Chondrichthyes; order Squaliformes; family Somniosidae; genus Somniosus; species Somniosus microcephalus. Next base: position 261,118,992 of record NC_140989.1, read on the forward strand.
AAGTTACTAAAGTCATCGTTCAAACTAAAAGGCTGCAGACAAAATTAGACATTGTTCCCAGTTTTGATCTTTGTTGGACCAGTGTTTGCATATCTTTCAGTTTAGATGAAGGGTTACACTTGAAGCATTAACCAGCCTTTTCCTTCTCCAGATGCAGACTGATTCACTATTTTTGTTTCAGAAACTGGGACAAAACTGTTCAAAATCACTTTAACTAAACCCTCCCAGCTGGCAGAAAAGAAAGACGACTTTAATCCCATCAATTTATTTCAGGTTTGAATCCAGGTCCCACAACTAAAAATGAAAATGGGGGCAGAGAGTTTCCGCACCAGCTCAATTCACCTGAAATTGGCCAAACCAGTGTAAAAGATCAAGGAATTTTAAGCTCAAGTTATGGCCAGCGTAAATTGAGTTTCTGTGAACTTTAACGTAGTTTTAAAAAAGTCAAGCTGGAAGCTGGCCCCGCCTACAAAAGTGGCCACACCCTCAGATCAAAATAACGAGCCTGGCGAGTTTCTACCAATTGTGCAGTGTGACCCTTCAAATTAAGCTAGGGATGTGTGTCACAAAAGCACGCTTTAAAAGTTTTTAAATATTAAAAAATATTTAATTTACTAAAATAAACAGATTAGTGTACACCAATGATACTGGCAAATCGTTCTGTAATTTTCAGTGATTTAAAATCAGGTTACTCACAGGTTGATGCACTAGACACTTCTTAAAAAATGCTTATTTTGTGATATTAAACCCATTCTCAGCTGCATCAGTAAAGCTGCACCAGGTTACAACTCTTAAATACGTCAAGGAATATTTTTTAAAGCGAGGGGGGAAAAAACCCAATTTTCTATTACAATGCCCGATTGCGCTGGTTTTACATTCGATGATATGCAAATGAGTTTGAGCGGAAATTTGAACCATTAACTTCACTTCGGAAAACCAGGACAATTTTGCACCCAGGTTGCCGATTGCACTCAAAGTGGAAACTCTACCCCGGTATGTTTTCACTTATCACCAGATTGCAAATCACGTCAAAAGGACAAAGAAAATGTAAGACCATTCTAGCAAATAGCCTACCCTGATCATTTGTTTTCTGGCATTAAGTCCTTTCCAAAAGGCCTGGATTTTGATTGCTGCCATTGTTTTTATTAAGTTTTCATGTTGCAATCTCCTTGTTGCAATAGTAATTCTCCATCTTTGCTGAATAATAATTGTGGCAGCCCGGATCTTTAAGAACCTACAGTCATGAAATATAAAAGAATATTTTATTAATTTAACCAAAAAAGGACACATTTAAATCAGGGCGCATAAGTATTCCAGCTCCTGTACTTACAGCAATACAAGGATATTTTCCTCCCCTGGATGTTAATTCTTTGCACTCAATGTGGCAGATGTTAGTGCTGGGTAACAGAACACTTTCCATTTCAGGGACTGTGCGTCAGCTAACACCATCTACTCTGGCCCAAATTCTGAAGAGCATACCCTACTGCACCAGTGTGGCACTTGCTTCATATTCAATACTAACCATGATGTATACTCAGTGAAATTGTTAATTGGTATGTGTTGTGTATGTAACCGTTTACCTTTAAGGGAACTATAGAATGTAACCGTTCGCCTTTAAGAGCACTACTTTAGGGTGGCACTATCTATTGGCTCATGTATACTGTAATACCGATAGTGACCACACCAGTATATAAGGGTTGTGATACGTTAACTAGGGCAGAATCGCCCGAGCCTCTGAATAGTAAAGACGTGTTTTATTTTGTTAACAGTGGAGTCTGTGATTATTTATAATACAACCCACAGACTTAACATTGGCGACGAGTCAGGATTCGAACCCTGCGGCAGTTGTTCCACGGCGGCTTCGTCCGAAGACAGGACGTTGAAGAGAGGTTTCAATCCTCACCAGTCTGGAACCGACAGGCTGGAAGCGACAGGCATTAGGACCCTGAAGCCTCCATAACCTCGTGGGTAAGCCGCAGCGTTGGCTGCAAAGACAGGGCGATCGCAATCCCTGATAAGAGCCGCGGTGAAACGCGCGAGCGGGTAAGCCAGAGCCCAGGAGGGAGCGAGCAAGAGCCGCGCGAGCGGGTGAGCCAGAGGCCGGGGGCCGCTTTCAAGTGCGAGGCGCAGCCGGGCCATCGATCGCATCCGCTGATAAGGCCCGCACTCGGCCTGAAAGTCAGCGTCGGGGAACGGGTGATAACCGCCATTGAAGTGGGCGGAGAGCGCCGAGAAGCGCGGGAAAACCGCCATCGAAGTGGGCGGGGAGAGCGAGAAGCGCGGGAAAGCCGCCATTTTTCGCGGGGAAACCGCTGAAGAAGAAGGAAGAAGCGGGAAACCGCCATCTTGGAAATTATTAAGAATTTCAGGAAAGTAGTAAGATTTTTCAGAAAGGCTGGTGTGTTCTCAAGAAGAGAGGGAAAATAAGTATAAGTACAGCAATACTTGTGGTGTTCTCAAGAAGAGAGAAGAAAATTAATTAGAATTTTCAGAAACAAGAAATAAGTAAAGCAATACTTGTGGTGTTCTCAAGAAGAGAGAAGAAAATTAATTAGAATTTTCAGAAACAAGAAATAAGTAAAGCAATACTTGTGGTGTTCTCAAGAAGAGAAGAAAATTAATAATAAGTAAAGAAATACTTGTGCTGTTCTCGGAAAGAGAAGAAGATGCCTAAGCGAGGAAATATTAATGATTTTAATGCTGAAATAGAAGACAGGGCCACGTATGGGGAACGCATAGGAATATATTGCGTAGCCATATACGCCAAGGCAATAACTTTGTTAAATTCGATGGGAGCAAAAACATACGGGCTCTTGAAACATCTAATAGCACCAGTTAAACCAGTGGACCAGACCTTCGAAGAGATCGTAGCAGTGCTGAAGGATCAAATTACTGCAAGCATTTCCAAATGCTACCGTTGTGGAAAGACAACGCACGACCAGAATCAGTGCTGGTTTAAGAATCAAGAGTGCAGGAAATGTGGCAAACTGGGTCACATCGCGAAGGTATGCAGGTCCAGAAAGAAGACCAACAAACAAAGGAAGCCACCACCACAAGAAAAGTACAACAAGGTGCATCAGGTGGCTGAAAAGAGTTCAGACGAACAAAATTCAGACTCAGACCCAAACAGCCAGGAGTTGGATAGTCTGAGAATCCACAATGTGGGTAAAGTAACTGATCTACAGACGATCTGGGTCACACTAAAAATAGCTGGAGTCCAAGTACGAATGGAGCTGGACACGGGATCAGCTGTATCAGTCATCAACCAAAAGGACTACCACCGACTATTCTCTCACATACCCTTAAGAAATACCAAGTTCGTATTACAGACATACACGGGGCATCGCGTATACCCCATGGGGAAAATAAGAGTCAAGGTGAGAGATAGGGGTAAAGTACACCCAAGAATGAATTTGTACGTACTACCTGAGGGAGGACCACCACTTCTAGGACGGGAGTGGATCAAGAAAATAGACATGGAATGGTACTACCGACAAGCAATGACGAGTGAGGACTCGGTGCAGACAAGCAGCTCAGACTCTGAGCCGGAAGACGATAAGTCCAGCTTATGTATGAAAAACAAGGTTAACATTAACTCACGGACTAAGGTTGGAAAATCGATGGCGTGCATAAAGACAGAGAATTCTGAGTCTGTTCAAGCTACAGACATATGCATTACGGAGGAACACCGGGCTCGAACTCAACGCTATTTCAAAGTACAACAACAATTAGAACAATTAAGTTACCGCCTCGTACAAGAGATGAAAACAATGAAAAAGTTCTATGACACCGAATGGGAGAGTCTGGAAAGACAACAGAACCTACTGGCTCAAGCAGAGAGCGACCATAGAGCCATCGTGACCAATTACCGATCACATCTCCCTGATGATGTTCAGGGGTTAGAATATTTGATGAATGCGTGGCTAAAGAGTTGGTGTAGGGGGGAGGGTTTTACTTTCCTGGATCACTGGGCCTGCTTCTGGGAAAGGTGGGACTTGTACAAGTCGGACGGGTTGCACCTGAACCAGAGCGGGACAAATATCCTTGCGGGGAGGTTTGCTAGCACTGTTGGGGGGGGTTTAAACTAACTTGGCAGGGGGATGGGATACAGAGGGGAGCTGAAATAGGGGGGGGATGTGCTGCCAATTATAGAGAAAAAAACAAGTCAGCTTGGTAGACAGGGCAAATATATAAGGGCAAGGCTGGATGGCATCTATTTTAATGCAAGGAGTCTTGCAAATAAGGTGGATGAACTGAAGGTGTTGATAAACACATGGGAGTATGATATTGTTGCTATCACGGAGACATGGTTGAGGGAAGGGCAAGACTGGCAGCTCAATATTCCGGGGTACAGAATCTTCAGGCGAGACAGAGGGGGAGGTATAAGAGGAGGGGGTGTCGCAATATTAATTAAGGAGTCAATTACTGCAGTAAGGAGGGATGATATATTAGCAGGGTCCTCTAATGAGGCCATATGGGTGGAGCTTAGAAACAAAAAGGGGGCAAGCACTTTGCTGGGAGTGTACTATAGGCCTCCAAACAGTCAGGGGGAGATAGAGGAACAGATATGTAGGCAAATCTCAGAGAAATGTGCAAATAATAGGGTAATAATAATGGGGGATTTCAACTTCCCCAATATTAACTGGGATAGTCAGAGTGTGAAAGGCTCAGAGGGTGTAGAATTCTTAAAGTGCATCCAGGAGAGCTTTTTGAGCCAGCATGTAGAAAGTCCTACAAGAGAGGGGGCGGTACTGGACCTAATTCTAGGGAATGTGGCCGGCCAAGTGGAAAAAGTGCTAGTAGGTGAGCACTTTGGTGATAGTGACCATCATATGGTAAGATTTAAGGTGGCCATGGAAAAGGACAGGGATGGGCCGGAAATAAAGGTTCTAAATTGGGGGAAGGCCGATTTTAATAGGATAAGGCAGGATCTGGCCAAAATGGACTGGGATCAGCTACTTGTAGGAAAATCCGCATCGGAGCAATGGGAGGCTTTCAGAAGGGAGATTGAGATCATACAATGGCAACATGTTCCCGTAAAGGTCAAGGGTGGTTCCAAAAACCACAGGGAACCTTGGATGTCAGGGGATATACGAGAATGGATTAGGAAAAAAAGGAGGGCTTTTGGTAGATACAAAAGGCTAAAGACGGAGGAAGCCCTAGAGGAGTACAAAAAGTGCAGGGGGATACTTAAAAAAGAAATTAGGAGATCAAGGAGGGGCCATGAAATAACACTGGCAAGCAAAATAAAGGAAAATCCGAAGATGTTTTATAAGTATATTAAGGGTAAGAGGATAACTAGGGAAAAAATAGGGCCCATTAGGGACAAAAGTGGCAATCTGTGTGTGGAGCCGGAAGATGTAGGAGGGGTTCTAAATGAATTTTTTGCATCTGTTTTCACTATGGAGAAGGACGATGTAGACATAGAAATAGGGCGGGGGGACTGTGATATGCTCGAACATATTAACATCGAGAGGGAGGAGGTATTGGCGGTTTTAGCTGGCCTAAAAATGGATAAATCCCCAGGCCCGGATGAAATGTATCCCAGGCTGCTGTGTGAGGCAAAGGAGGAGATTGCGGGGGCTCTAACACATATATTCAGGACCTCTCTGGCCACAGGGGATGTGCCAGAGGACTGGAGAACCGCTAATGTAGTACCATTATTCAAGAAGGGTAGTAGGGAAAAACCGGGGAACTACAGGCCAGTGAGCCTAACATCAGTGGTAGGAAAATTATTGGAAAAAATCCTGAGGGACAAAATTTGTCTCCACTTGGAGAGGCAAGGATTAATCAGGGATAGTCAACATGGCTTTGTCAAGGGAAGATCATGTCTGACTAATTTGATTGAATTTTTTGAGGGGGTGACTAGGTGTGTGGATGAGGGTAACGCAGTGGATGTGGTATACATGGATTTCAGTAAGGCCTTCGATAAAGTCCCGCACAGGAGACTGGTCAAGAAGGTAAGAGCCCATGGAATCCAGGGTGCCTTGGCACATTGGATACAAAACTGGCTTAGTGGCAGAAGGCAGAGGGTGATGGTCGAAGGTTGTTTTTGTGACTGGAAGCCTGTGGCCAGTGGGGTACCACAGGGATCGGTGCTGGGTCCCTTGCTGTTTGTGGTCTACATTAATGACTTGGATATGAATGTAAAGGGTATGATCAGTAAGTTCGCGGATGATACAAAAATTGGTAGGGTGGTAAATAGCGAGGAGGGTAGCCTCAGTCTGCAGGACGATATAGATGGGTTGGTCAGATGGGCGGAACAGTGGCAAATGGAATTTAACCCGGAAAAGTGCGAGGTGATGCACTTTGGGGGGACTAACAAGGCAAAGGAATACACAATGAATGGAAAGACCCTAGGCAAGACGGAGGGTCAGAGGGATCTGGGTGTGCAAGTACACAGATCCCTGAAGGCGGCGGAACAGGTGGATAAGGTGGTAAAAAAGGCATATGGGATACTTGCCTTCATTAGCCGAGGCATTGAATATAAGAGCAAGGAGGTTATGATGGAGCTGTATAAAACACTGGTTAGGCCACAGCTGGAATATTGTGTGCAGTTCTGGTCGCCACACTACAGGAAGGATGTGATCGCGTTAGAGAGGGTGCAGAGGAGGTTCACCAGGATGTTACCAGGGCTGGAGCGCTTCAGCTATGAAGAGAGACTGGGCAGGTTGGGTTTGTTTTCCTTGGAGCTGAGGAGGCTCATGATTGAGGTGTACAAAATTATGAGGGGCATAGATAGGATGGATGCGGAGGAGCTTTTTCCCTTAGTAGAGGGGTCAATAACTAGGGGGCATAGATTCAAGGTAAAGGGCGGGAGGTTTAGAGGGGATTTGAGAAAGAACTTTTTCACCCAGAGGGTGGTTGGAGTCTGGAACTCACTGCCTGAAAGGGTTGTGGAGGCAGAAACCCTCACAACATTTAAGAAGCATTTGGATGTGCACTTGAAATGCCATAGCATACAAGGCTACGGGCCAAATGCTGGAATATGGGATTAGATTAGACAGGGCTTGATGGCCGGCGCGGACACGATGGGCCGAAGGGCCTCTATCCGTGCTGTATTACTCTATGACTCTACAGCAGAAGGGCAAATCACGCTGCACTGAGGATTTTGTTCTGCAATTAGAGACGGAGCTAGTGTAGGCAAAGTTAAGAGAAGTTGAATCACAGGGTGCTCTTAAGGAGATGCAGAAACAAATCTTGGACATGGAAAAGAGAAACGCTTCTTTACCTGATGAGAATAATGTGGCCATGTTGCAAGAGGAGCTTATAGGGGCGAAACTGAAAGAAGCTAAGCAAAGGATGTTGGAACTTGAAACGCAGAACCAAATCAGCGGTAATCAGCTATGTCAAGCAGAGAAGGAGTGCAAGGGTCTACATGAGAAGGTGCAATATCTCTCAGCCCAAAATAAGGGACTACTCACTCAGTTAAATGAAAGTAAACGGGAAATGGCTGAGATGGACTGCAAGAATAAAGAAGAGTTGATGGCAGTGAGACTTCGAGAGGCAGATAGCATAGCAGCCTTGGCTGAACTCCAACAGGAAATTGCGAAAGAAACAAATGAAGAGGAATCTTCAGGAAGCCAGGATTTTATTCCAGTTCTTCTCTACGACTCCTTACAAGCAGAGTGCGAGAAGTTGAAAAAACAGTATGAACAGGCCCAGACTACAATTCTGGAGGGGGTTAACACAGCAACCTCCGAAAAGCTAGTTTCGTTGGAAGTATATGAGCAACTAAAGGTTGAACATGAGCAAGAAGTCCAAAGGCTGCAGGAAATTCTTGAGGAGCTCAGGGCCAAGACAGACTCATCGGTAGAAGTTCCATACATAGATGAGGATGTAGAGGTGAAAGACATGGCAGAACTCATAAAAATATGGAAGGAAGCCCAAGACAAATATGAGGCGGCAATTACCGAGGTTGACCGACTTGAAGAACAGTTTCAACTGGGAATGGGCCCTGAACATGAGCTAGAGAGCATCGAGGCGCAACTTCTCCAAGCACTGGAAGCCAAAGTACAAGAGGAAGAGAAGATGAAAGCATTGGAGAAAATGATGGATGAAATGGAGGAGTACGCTGAATTACGTCCAGGGGAACAGGAGAATGGGGAAACAGCTACTTCAGTAGAAGGATTAAATAGCCTGATAACGAAATCCCTGAAGGAAGGGAAAGGATTGAACGCACAAATGAGGCCAGGAGGGAAGGAAGGGCAGACATCCGAGGAAGAGCAGGATGAATATGATTGCTTGAAGAAGGGTTTTGACCTGTTGAGTGACACCGAATGTTATGAGGATGTGGTCTGCCCAAATTGTGATGGGAACTCCCAAAGTGCTGAAATCCTGAGGAAGCACTTAAGGTCTAAGGAACATAGAGAGTTGGTGGCGCTACAGATGGCAGCCGGGAAAAGAGCTCGGAGAGTTTCAAAAAGGCAGAAAAGAAAAAGAAGCAGAAAATAATAACTGTTTAAAATATTATTACTTCTACTACCTCAGTCCAAACACTACGAAAGGTGCTAAATTTGTAAAAAAAATCCAGGGACATTATCAAGACAGCCAGTGGGTTGTATAAGTCCGCACTGCTGGTTCAACAGGACGAAAGTACAAGCTGTTAAAAAAAAAAAAAAAAAGGCTATGGAGGATGCTGTCTGGAACGAATTAATACCAGAGACTGAATTTATGAACTGTTCCCACAGAGACTGAACCTGTAAACTGATTCCACTGAGAGTATGTTTGTAAACTGTTATATGACGTTGACTCCATTGAGAGTATATCTGTAAATTGTTATATGACGTTGACTCCATCGAGAGTATATCTGCAAACTGTTTATATAAAGTTGAAGATTGTATGTTTAACGGGATTCTGTAAGTAATAAGCTAGGAAGGGAGGAGTGTTGTGTATGTAACCGTTTACCTTTAAGGGAACTATAGAATGTAACCGTTCGCCTTTAAGAGCACTACTTTAGGGTGGCACTATCTATTGGCTCATGTATACTGTAATACCGATAGTGACCACACCAGTATATAAGGGTTGTGATACGTTAACTAGGGCAGAATCGCCCGAGCCTCTGAATAGTAAAGACGTGTTTTATTTTGTTAACAGTGGAGTCTGTGATTATTTATAATACAACCCACAGACTTAACAGTATGGCATTTGTGTACAGTTTTGTGCTTGTAAACCTATACTACTAGGAACTGGATTGAGTCTACCCAAACTCATTTTACATTGAGAGAGAGAGAGAGAGAGAGGGAGAGAGGGAGAATTTTCATCCCAAGACTGTTAAATTGGTTTGAAGAATATTACTAATTTAAAAACAAACATTCATTGGTCTTGTTTTCAATAGTAATGTTTCTAAATTCATTTTCTTTACAGCATTGGCACAGTTTCTCCACTTTTCCCTCTTCCTCATGCCCCAACACAAATTAGTCTGCCATGTTTTGCTGCAAAATTGCCCCGACTTTTCTTTCTACTTCGGAGTGAACAAACTACATTTAGTCAATTTGAATTGTGCTTTGGGAAGCATGGCAAATATTGCAATCAGTTTGATCTGTAACTCACATTTTAAGAGAAAATAAGGGTAAAAAAAACCCCACACAACTTCCTTTACTTAAAAAGTTACCTGGATCTTTCTTGTTTTGATCTCAATTGCCCTTGGATGAATATAACTGAAGTAAGTATGGACTTGTACTGCTGACGTACAACTTGAGCCTTAAACCATGCCTGTATTTTTTGTGCAGCTCTCATTTTTTTAACTAGTTGTCTCGTTTGGTGCCTACGGAATGCAGTCTGAAACAAAAAAAACCATCATAAAATGTTTACTGACAATGCGTGTCAGAGTCAAGTCAGGAAGAACAGAAAACAATTTTAATTAAAATGACACATTTCAACGACAAAAGTAGCACACTGAAGTCACAATATTGCTGCAATTAAGATTTTTAAACTAGTGGATTGTTTGGACCCAAAACGAGTATGCCTATGTATAAAATGTTAAGTGAAAATGTGAGGGAAGACAAGAAAAAGTTACAAAACAAAATGAAATGCTGAAAAACTGTAATCGAACAATGGGCTGCCTTTAAAGAGGAGATGGTTGGGGTACAGTCACGAGGGGGAAAGGTAGGGCAACTAAAGCCAGAGCTCCCTGGATGACAAAAAGAGATAGAGAGTAAGATGAAGTAGAAAAAGGGCACGTATGACAGATGTCAGGTTGAGAATACAAGTGAGAATCAGGCTGAATATAGAAAGATCAGAGGGGAAGTGAAAAAGAAAAGACGGGGAAAGAGAGAGTATGAAAATAGATTGGCAGCTAACATAAAAGGGAATTCAAAAGTCTTCTATAGGCATATAAATAATAAACAGATAGTAAGAGGAGGGGCGGGGCCAATTAGGGACCAAAAAGAGCTACGCATGGAGGCAGCAGGCATGGCTGAGGTACTAAATGAGTACTTTGCATCTGTCTTCACCAAGGAATAAGATGCTGCCAAAGTCAGTGAAAGAGGAGGTAGTGGAGATACTGGATGAGATAAAAATTGATAAAGGAGGTACTAGAAAGGCTGTCTGAACTTAAAGTTGATAAGTCACCAGGACCAGATGGGATGCATCCTAGGATGCTGAGGGAGGTTAAGGAGGAAATCGTGCAGGTACTCGCCATAATCTTCCAATCCTCCTTAGATACAGGGGTGCTGCCAGAGGACTGGAGAATTGCAAATGTTACACCAGTGTGCAAAAACAGGTGAAAAGATAAACCCAGCAACTACAGGCCAGTCAGTTTAACCTCAGTAGTGGGAAAGCTTTTGGAAACGATAATCAGGGACAAAGTTAGCAGTCACTTGGACAAGTGTGGATTAATTAAGGAAAGCCAGCACGGATTTATTAAAGGCAAATCGTGTTTAACTAACTTGATCGAGTTTTTGGATGAGGCAACAGAGAGGGTTGATGAGGGCAATGCGGTTGACGTAGTGTACATGGACTTCCAAAAGGCGTTTGATAAAGTACCACATAATAGGCTTGCCAGCAAAGTTGAAGCCCATGGAATAAAAGGAACACTGGCAGCATGGATACGAAATTGGCTAAGTGACAGGAAAGAGAGAGAGAGTAGTGGTGAACGGTTGTTTTTCGGACTGGAGGAAGGTATACAGTAGTGTTCCCCAGGGGTCGGTACTCAGACCACTGCTTTTCTTGATATATATTAATGACTTGGACTTGGGAGTACAGGGCACAATTTCAAAAATGGCAAATGACACAAAACTTGGAAGTATAGTGAACAGAGAGAAGGATAGCGATAGACTTCAAGAAGACATAGGCTGGTGAAATGGGTGGACACGTGGCAGATGAAATTTAACGCAGAAAAGTGCGAAGTGATACATTTTGGTAGGAAGGACGAGGAGAGGCAATATAAACTAATGGGTACAATCCTAAAGTGGGTGCATGAACAAAGAGACCCGAGGGTATATGTGCACAAATCATTGAAGGTGGCTTGGCAGGTTGAGAAAGCGGTTAAAAAAGCATACGGGATCCTGGGCTTCATAAATAGAGGCACAGAGTACAATAGTAAGGAAGTTATGAACCTTATAAAACACTGGTTTGGCCTCAACTGGAGTATTGCATCCAATTCTGGGCACTGCACTTTAGGAAGGATGTGAAAGCCTTAGAGAGGGTGCAGAAAAGATTTACGAGAATGATTTCAGGGATGAGGGACTTCAGTTATGTGGATAGACGAGAGAAGCGGAGGTTGTTCTCCTTAGAACAGAGAAGGTTGAGAGGAGATTTGATAGTTATTCAAAATCATGTGATGTCTAAACAGAGTAGATATAGAGAAAATGTTCCCATTGACGGACATACTATTGTTTACAGGGGGTGCAACGCACAACAAAGCCAAAAGACTTTGTGTCAACAGCAAGAAATTATGCAAGTGTTTGCCCAAAGAGTAAAGCTCAGATTGAAGTTCAGGATAAAAAGAAAAGGAAGCAATAGAGCAAGAAACATTTTGTAATAAAGTTCTGGGAGACCAGAATATTTTTGACAGTGGTTTCAATAACCCAAAATCTGGTGCGATTAGAGTGAAATTGTAAACTGACCGCATCACAGTGCAAAGGTGAATAAATCTGTTGGATGGTCTTGGTGCACTATTACCAACAAAGAGCCAACTATCATAGATCAATTTAGCTGCTAAGTACAGCTCTGCACATGCAGGTATAAATGTACAAAGGTCTGTATCTGACCAGTGTTACCAAGTCAGCTGTATAACTCTGTTGCCAAGCCTCAATGGTCTAAGCAGGTATCAATTTCAAATCACTACATGTAGAATATATTAAAGCACCATTAAAGAGGATATGGGGAATTAAAATTGGAGGATAAGAAATTAGTTTGCAAACCAAGTTAAAGTTACTTGGCATCAGTCTTTACAAGAGAAAGGCAATTTGCCAAATTCAGAGATCAACTGTTCAAAGACATCAGAAAAACAGCCCGCAGTGTGCTGATAGAAACAAATGGACATTATGAAGGCTAGGTACTTTTAAAGCAAAGCACCTAGTTCAGACAATAAACTTCCACAGGTTTCAAAACAAAAAATAGAAATAGCAAATCCTGTCAACCTATTTAAAAAAAAAAAATTACTACATTCTGGAACTTTCCTTTATAAGGGAAAAGTGGGAAATATAAGTATTATTTGGGGGGAAAAAAGGGTCAGGAGACATACCTCGAAATTATAGGCAAGTTTAACATCAATTATAGGGGAACTTCTAAACGTTTTTTAAAAGGGTCTAGATGGGGAATATCTGGAACAGCACAGCTTCATAACGGACCATCAGCATGGATTCAGAGAGCAAGATTACCTTATTTGACAGTTTGCCAAAGAAATACCTGTATTATGATAGCAGCATGCTTCATTTGAAAGTATTTTTCTTGTTCAACCTTTCTTTGACAATAGGCTCTGTAGTGTTGCTGTATCACACACGCAGCTTTCTTGTAGAGAAGGAATATTTGCCTGCGTTTCTTTCTACGATAACAAGCCTGCAAGGATTTTTAAAACAAATTCGAAGTAAACTACTGTACTTAGAATGAAAACAGGCTAATGGTAATATTTGAATATATTCCATGGCAATTTGTACATTGTCCTACTGTCTCCAACCCCTGGTCTGATCCCTTAATCAGCATTCGACATTCGCTACCTGAAAACGTAGCCAGTTGAATGGGTGCCTTTCCCACAGGATTGCTTCCCCATCTTGCATTATAAAACTTCCAACGAGAGGTGGGCAGAGAGAGCGAGAGAGAAGAAAGGAGGAGGAGAGAAGATAGAGAGGAGAGCAAAAGGAGGACAGAGAGAAAAGAAAATGACATTACATTTTTCATCGCCTTAGTTGTACCTGATATCATTCGGAACAAGCTGGAATATGCCTCTTTTAACCATCCCCAATCAATATATATTTATATATGTATAAAAGGGCAGTGATTTTATGAAGAAGACAGAAGGTTTTTATTTCGGTTTACAAATTTAACTTTCAGCTGTATTCAAACCATAATACTGCAATAGGACAATAATTTACATATTATAGCTAATTTAAATTTATTGTCTGAAATATTACCTGAATTTTTGTGGTGCTCTGATGAAGCTTTTTATAGCTTCTTTGGGCAATAAATCCTCGTATTCTGGCTTGAAGGCTGATGACTGTCTGCCGGAGTGTCAAGTAAGCAGATCTCTGTTGCTGCATTAGGAGGTAGGATCTATAATGTCCTTGCACTACAATAGCTGCTGCTTTGTACGTTTTGTACAGTTTTCTAGCTTCGTGAGCACGATAGTGAGACTGCACTACAATTGCTGCAGATTTTAGTCTGAGGAAAGCCGTCCTATACCGAACCATACGGAGTACTGACTGAATTTTAAGAGCAGCATGTTTCTGTTTAACCCACTGCCTAACAACCATACCTTTGTAGGCAGCTTGAATTGTGATAGCTGCATGCCTCATGGATTGATATTGCACAAGCTGCGAACGACCAATTTTGCAGGCTCTGTACCAGCTTTGGATTGAAAGGGCTGCAAGCCACATGGCTCTGTAGCGTACCCTTGCTCGATAACCACGGAATGCAGCTTGTAGTATTATTACGGCTGACTTCTGAATCAAGAATAATTTCCTGGTAATGCACATCTGCAAGAATGACTTAATATGGCGGGCTGCCTTAATTTTATTAGCCAAATCTCGGGCTTTTTTCCCACGGTAAAAAGCCTGAAAACTAATTGTTGCTTTCTTCATGTCATTATACTGTTTCACATGGGCATCTCTAATTTGGCAAGCTCTGTATCTTTGCTGTACAACTGTTGCTGCCCAACAGAGTTGCCTGTAGCATTCACGCTGCTTGTGCATTCGATAATAAGTCTGTATCAGTGTTGCAGACTTGTGCAGGCTCCGCAAATGCTTTCGAACACTCAATCCTCGGTAGGCACACTGTAGAAGCAGAACACTGTTTCGAATCTTCAAATAATTATCACGATCGGTTTTCCTTTGACAGTGAGCTCGATAATGGCTTTGTATTATTGTAGCTGCCAGTCTCATTGCCTGGTACGGAAGGCATACCTTGTGCATCCTAAATGCAGCTTGAATCACTGTTGCTGCCTTGTGCTTGCGTTGAATCTCTCGCCGTACTTTCATGCCCCTGTAAGCGGCTTGTAGAGATAAAGTTGCATTACGAACAGAAAAATATTTCTGCTGCTGAATCCTGGTGAGCACGAGTGCACGGTATCGCTGTTGGATTACGGTAGCAGACGCTTTAAGAGACAGGTATTTTTTCCGATCATTATAAGTTCTAAACCTTCTCTGGATAATTACTGAAGCTTGATCAATTCTCTGAATTTCTTGCCTCGCTCTCATACCACGGAAAGCAGCCTGAATACGAACGGCTGCTTTCTTCACATCATTATACTGTTTCACATGGGCATCTCGGACTTTGCAAGCTCTGTATCTTCGCTGTACAACTGTTGCTGCCCAACAGAGTTGCCTGTAGCATTCACGCTGCTTGTGCATTCGATAATAAGTCTGTATCAGTGTTGCAGACTTGTGCAGGCTCCTCAAATGCTTTCGTACACTCAATCCTCGGTAGGCAGCCTGAAGAAGCAGAACACTGTTTCGAATCTTCAAATAATTATCATGATCGGTTTTCCTTTGACAGTGAGCTCGATAATGGCTTTGTATTATTGTAGCTGCCAGTCTCATTGCCTGGTACGGAAGGCATACCTTGTGCATCCTAAATGCAGCTTGAATCACTGTTGCTGCCTTGTGCTTGCGTTGAATCTCTCGCCGTACTTTCATGCCCCTGTAAGCGGCTTGTAGAGATAAAGTTGCATTACGAACAGAAAAATATTTCTGCTGCTGAATCCTGGTGAGCACGAGTGCACGGTATCGCTGTTGGATTACAGTAGCAGCAGCTCTAAGAGACAGGTATTTTTTGCGATCGTTATAGGCCCTAAATCTTCTCTGGATAATTACTGAAGCTCGACCAATTCTCTGAATTTCTTGCCTCGTTTTCATACCACGGAAAGCAGCCTGAATACGAACGGCTGCTTTCTTCACATCATTATACTGTTTCACATGGGCATCTCGGACTTTGCAAGCTCTGTATCTTCGCTGTACAACTGTTGCTGCCCAACAGAGTTGCCTGTAGCATTCACGCTGCTTGTGCATTCGATAATAAGTCTGTATCAGTGTTGCAGACTTGTGCAGGCTCCGCAAATGCTTTCGAACACTCAATCCTCGGTAGGCACACTGTAGAAGCAGAACACTGTTTTGAATCTTCAAATAATTATCACGATCGGTTTTCCTTTGACAGTGAGCTCGATAATGGCTTTGTATTATTGTAGCTGCCAGTCTCATTGCCTGGTACGGAAGGCATACCTTGTGCATCCTAAATGCAGCTTGAATCACTGTTGCTGCCTTGTGCTTGCGTTGAATCTCTCGCCGTACTTTCATGCCCCTGTAAGCGGCTTGTAGAGATAAAGTTGCATTACGAACAGAAAAATATTTCTGCTGCTGAATCCTGGTGAGCACGAGTGCACGGTATCGCTGTTGGATTACGGTAGCAGACGCTTTAAGAGACAGGTATTTTTTCCGATCATTATAAGTTCTAAACCTTCTCTGGATAATTACTGAAGCTTGATCAATTCTCTGAATTTCTTGCCTCGCTCTCATACCACGGAAAGCAGCCTGAATACGAACGGCTGCTTTCTTCACATCATTATACTGTTTCACATGGGCATCTCGGACTTTGCAAGCTCTGTATCTTCGCTGTACAACTGTTGCTGCCCAACAGAGTTGCCTGTAGCATTCACGCTGCTTGTGCATTCGATAATAAGTCTGTATCAGTGTTGCAGACTTGTGCAGGCTCCTCAAATGCTTTCGTACACTCAATCCTCGGTAGGCAGCCTGAAGAAGCAGAACACTGTTTCGAATCTTCAAATAATTATCATGATCGGTTTTCCTTTGACAGTGAGCTCGATAATGGCTTTGTATTATTGTAGCTGCCAGTCTCATTGCCTGGTACGGAAGGCATACCTTGTGCATCCTAAATGCAGCTTGAATCACTGTTGCTGCCTTGTGCTTGCGTTGAATCTCTCGCCGTACTTTCATGCCCCTGTAAGCGGCTTGTAGAGATAAAGTTGCATTACGAACAGAAAAATATTTCTGCTGCTGAATCCTGGTGAGCACGAGTGCACGGTATCGCTGTTGGATTATGGTAGCAGACGCTTTAAGAGACAGGTATTTTTTCCGATCATTATAAGTTCTAAACCTTCTCTGGATAATTACTGAAGCTTGATCAATTCTCTGAATTTCTTGCCTCGCTCTCATACCACGGAAAGCAGCCTGAATACGAACGGCTGCTTTCTTCACATCATTATACTGTTTCACATGGGCATCTCGGACTTTGCAAGCTCTGTATCTTCGCTGTACAACTGTTGCTGCCCAACAGAGTTGCCTGTAGCATTCACGCTGCTTGTGCATTCGATAATAAGTCTGTATCAGTGTTGCAGACTTGTGCAGGCTCCTCAAATGCTTTCGTACACTCAATCCTCGGTAGGCAGCCTGAAGAAGCAGAACACTGTTTCGAATCTTCAAATAATTATCATGATCGGTTTTCCTTTGACAGTGAGCTCGATAATGGCTTTGTATTATTGTAGCTGCCAGTCTCATTGCCTGGTACGGAAGGCATACCTTGTGCATCCTAAATGCAGCTTGAATCACTGTTGCTGCCTTGTGCTTGCGTTGAATCTCTCGCCGTACTTTCATGCCCCTGTAAGCGGCTTGTAGAGATAAAGTTGCATTACGAACAGAAAAATATTTCTGCTGCTGAATCCTGGTGAGCACGAGTGCACGGTATCGCTGTTGGATTACAGTAGCAGCAGCTCTAAGAGACAGGTATTTTTTGCGATCGTTATAGGCCCTAAATCTTCTCTGGATAATTACTGAAGCTCGACCAATTCTCTGAATTTCTTGCCTCATTTTCATACCACGGAAAGCAGCCTGAATACGAACGGCTGCTTTCTTCACATCATTATACTGTTTCACATGGGCATCTCGGACTTTGCAAGCTCTGTATCTTCGCTGTACAACTGTTGCTGCCCAACAGAGTTGCCTGTAGCATTCACGCTGCTTGTGCATTCGATAATAAGTCTGTATCAGTGTTGCAGACTTGTGCAGGCTCCTCAAATGCTTTCGAACACTCAATCCTCGGTAGGCACACTGTAGAAGCAGAACACTGTTTCGAATCTTCAAATAATTATCACGATCGGTTTTCCTTTGACAGTGAGCTCGATAATGGCTTTGTATTACTGTAGCTGCCAGTCTCATTGCCTGGTACGGAAGGCATACCTTGTGCATCCTAAATGCAGCTTGAATCACTGTTGCTGCCTTGTGCTTGCGTTGAATCTCTCGCCGTACTTTCATGCCCCTGTAAGCGGCTTGTAGAGATAAAGTTGCACTATAGACAGATAGATAGATTCGTCGCTGCTTTCTGGCCAGCACCAAAGCTCTGAATCGTCTTTGCAGTAGAATTGAAGCAGCTTTAAGAGAGATGTAACACTTCTTGGCCAAGAAAGATTTAGCCACTGCTTGGATAATTGTAGCAGCTTTGTGAATTTCTTTCAACTTCTTTCGGGTTTTCATTGCACGAAATGCAGCTTGCAACACTATGGCAGCAGTCCTCATGTTCTGATACTTTTGACGTTGACATTTTCTTTGCAAGTGAGCCCTGAATCGATCCTGTATTATTAATGTTGCTAGTCTCATGGTCTGAAATTTTGCATGTGTTTTGTGCATTCTGAAATAAGACTGTATCGTAATGCAAGCTTGGCGTTTTCTTCTAAATTCTTTCCTTGCAATCATACCTTTATAAGCTGCTTGAAGTGTCGTTGCTGATTGGCACATTGTCAGATATACTTGACGCTCTTTTCTCCCCATCAACTTTGCCTTAAAATGGCGTTGAACAGTCACCACAGCATTCTTTAACACTCCAAACTGGTGCTGCGCTCTAAACCTTCGGAAAGCAGTTTGAACAGTCACTGCAGCCTTACGTTGTATTTTTAATTTTTCCCTTGCAGATAATCCACGGTATACTGCTTGAAGAATAATTGCTGCTGCCCTAATTTTAAGGTACCCAAGTCGCTGCTGCTGTCCAACGTTGCAACTCCTGTACCATCTCTGGATTGCAATGGCAGCATTTTGCATTGCCAAGTACTTGACCCTTGAAGCATGCCCTCTGAAAGCTGCCTGGATTTTGGTGGCTGCTTTATGTTGAAGTTTAATCATTTTGCGCACGCCATAACCTCTAAATGCTGCCTGCAAACATATTATTGCTTCTTTGATTCTTAGGAAGTTCTGTCTTTGATAAATCCCTTCACTGTAGGCACGGAATCCTCTTTGAATTACGACTGCAGCATAATGGATCCTAAGATACTGACTCCTTACTCTATGCATTCTGAACATGGACTGAATTTTAACTACAGCTTGCCTCCACAAATGCAACCGTTTTTGAATTAAGTACAGTCTAACAGCAGACTGAAGACGTATACAAGCTTCCCTTTTTTTCAGATATTCTTTTCGTTTTTCCAAACAAAGCTTGTTAGCCCGGTAACGTCTCTGGATGTACGTTGTGGCCTTTTTAAGGGATCTGTAATACTTCTTTACTTGGATCATTTTTACAGAGGCCTGAATTTTGATGGTAGCATTTCTAATTTGCATGAATCTCTTTCGTGAAACATATGCACGGAGCGCAGACTGGATCTTTACAACTGACTGTAACTGGCAAAATTGCCTTCTTGCTTGTAACCCTCTGTATGCAGACTGTAAGACAATAGCTGCAGACCGTATTGCCTTGTACTCAGACTGAGCTTTCTTTTGCGCTGAAATGGCTCTGAAACGGGCTTGTAATGTACAAGCTGCAATTTTCATTGAATGGTATCTTTGCTGAGCTTGCCATCTTCTCACATGGGCTTGCAGTGCGATGATACATTGTCTAGAATGCAAAAAATGGAATCTTTCTTTTCTCATTTGCCAATACGACTGAATGATACGTGCAGCTTTCACTTTTCTGGCAAGCTGCCGAGCCTTCATACCTCGAAAGTGAGCCTGTATAGTTATTGCTGCCTTGAGCATCAATACGTACTTCTCATGCTGAGCTTTTCCTTCTCTGTAAGCTCTATAATATTTTTGGATGACCAGCACTGCAGATTTCCGAGTTCGAAAAGCATGTTGAGCCATGCAGCATCTATACCATGACTGGATTCTAATGCAACTTTCTTTTTGATGTAAATATCTTTGTTTTCCTCTATACATTCGATACCACGACTGTATTGCAACTGCAGCTTGATTTTCTCTAATCTCTTTTTGTGCTCGCCATCTCCGAAAAGCTACTTGCACCTTTACAGTTGCCTGTCTAAGTTCTAGGTAATGCTGCCTCTCTTTCCTCCCCTGTTGTTTAGCTCTGTAACACCTTTGTAAGGTAATGGCAGCTTGGCGGTATTTTAGGAACCTAATTTGAGCCAACTGCATTCTTACTAAAGTCTGCATGGTGATGACCACTTTCCGAAGAGCAATGAACCTCTTTCGTTGCCAGTACATTCTAAAAGTGGATTGGATTACTATAGCTGACTTAGTTTGGCGATAGAGCTTTCTCACTTTTAAGCCACGGTAAGCAGCTTGAAATACAACTGCAGCCCATTTGAGTCTCTGATAAGAAACATATTCATGCCTTCCTGTCACATAAGCCTTTATGTATTTCTGTAGCGTAATAGCTGCATTTTTCCTCTTGCTCATTTCAGTTCTTACTAGATATCCTTTAGCATATGCTTGTATCAAGGATATGGACCATTGAAACCTTTTGTATTGGTATCGACAGAGGAAACCCCTTATGTATTTCTGTAGTACTATTGCAGCCTTGGTCTGCTTTTGCAGTTTACGTGCTTTCCACCTTCTAAATGCAGATTGCATCATAACAGCTGATAGCTTCAGTTTCAAATAATCCCTTCGCTCAGCTAAAGCTAGCAGATGTGCTCTGAAATGCTTCTGAAGCGTAACAATGGCCCATATGGTACGTCGATAAGAGGTGACTGCGATTTTCATCCTTATGTGACTTTGTATGAGAATGCAATAGTGTCGAGCTCTCTGAAGCTGTCTTCTACCAGCATATCCTCTCCAATAAGCCTGTTACACAAATAAAGGGGAAAAAAGCATTACAGTACTCAGAAGATAACCTTGCATCAAAACAAAAGGGGAACATGCCACCATTTTAAATTAAAACAGCACTCGAAAAACAAATCTCCATAGTCAAGTACATCTGTGTCACAATTCCACTCAGTGAATGGATTACTGCTAGGGTTTCATGGTTGAGCCTTCAAAACAGTTTTTAGAACACTACTACCTTGGACAAATCTCTGAATAATTGCCTCTAAAGTTTGTTTTAAATTACCTCCCAAGTGATTATTTGACATTCAAATTCAGCAAGTCGGAATGCCCAATTTTACCTTGACCAGTATGTACTTAACAGAATCAAAATCAAATCATCAACTCAAATCTCATGAAGGACACTTGGTTTGAAATTAGAGATGGGAATGTGTCAAGACATATCCTTTCCCAGGATATCGAGGGTAGATTGGAACCCATTGTGCAACTTTTGAAGTTACCGAAGAACTTGGCCAACTTTTTGTGGCCTGGAGATCTACATATAGAAAACCCCAAGATGGCAAGTATTAAATTGGAAATTGAGTGTCCATTATATGGAGCTTTACTCACTCCATATTCAGAGTTTTATGCAGGACAAAATTTGGGAATGAAGATTCTAATCATGCCAACATGAATGTCAGATTTTCAGTGCATTGCTAGAAAGAAATGTGGTTCAAATCTCAACAGGGTGCCCTGTAAAGCTTCCAAACAGCGGTATCTTTGAATGTGATTCCTGAAGTACAAGACAGCAAGTCACAATGCTAAAAACTTGAACCAGTTAATATACCAGGTTATAGTTAGCCAACTCTACACGTTACAGATTACAGAGGAGCAGAGCCAGAGAAGAAAACAGGGTATGATCTGATTGCAGGTCGTGCAATTGTAACTTATGGCAAAATATTCAGAACCACTGCTGGCTCCTGGACAATTTCCATGTTATGAAACAAAAGAGAACAATTTAGACTGTTGGTCAAAAGAGCTCAGTCACAATTGTCACACGAAACCCTGACATCTGCAACTACAAAAACTGCTACTGGAATTCAACAACCCTTTGAAATGATCGAGTGTTCTACCTAAACGGTGCTGTAATAATCAAGTGGTGCAGGAGATTTTGCCCAAACATGACTTTGAAACAAAAGGCACCAGTGGGATTTCGCTGGGATGATTTAAAAAAGTCAATTAGTACTTAATCTGCTTAATCTTTTGAAGGGATGACAGCAATATGTAGATGTTGAAAAAGCCAGATTCCAAATCAGCTCCTGGAAATGGAAAGGTCGTGTGCAAACCAATTTTATCTTGCATACACTTTTCTTCCAGCAGATTCCATCAGGAATTCTTATACTCTTGAAAGTTTTGCACGATTTGACCAGTTTGTTTGGTCTGACAACTTGTGGGGGGGAAAAAAACTTGCAGAAATTTGTATAGCTCAAGTGATTAAAACTCAGTTCATTCTTCTAACTATACTTAAAGCTAAATTCAGAGCTTACCTACTGTAAAGTAGAAAGACAGCAGACATAGCAAGAATATATTCCAAAATGGATACAGTACATGGGGCATTTCAGCCTTAAATTGCTCTTGTAACATAAAATATTAGTCTAACCTGAATAAGTGTTGCTGCTTCATTCTGTACCACTCGCACCTTAATCATCATCAATGCTTTAGCTTTCCTCCTTGCCACATGGCCACGCCAAAGAGTTTGTATAATAATAGCAGCATTTGTTTTCTTCTTGACCTGCTGTCGGCGGAGGAATCTACACACAGCTGCTTGAATGACACAGGCAGCTTGGTCTTTTTCCTAAAACACAATTCAATTGTTAAATTTAGAAGAACGAACTTGGATTGTATATAGTGTTTTTCATGGCCTCAGGACATCCCCAAGTGCTTCACAGCCAATCTTCTTGCAAAAATACAATTATCTATATATGTTTTTCGTATGCCAATCTAATAGTGACACAGGGAAGGAAAGACAATCACTAAGGGTGCCAGTTCAATACTTTGTCCCCTTCATGCCACACCATCTACCTTTAGCTCTTCCCAACAAAAGATGGCTAGCTAATTTAAGATTAAATGTAGCAACCAAACCCTAGTCCACTGTGCTTGTTTTTGGTGCTACAATATCTTTTGTAAAACAGATAAAAGGGGAAGGAAAATCCAGAGAAAGAACTTTCTCTTTCAAGCACCCAGGCCTAGAAATTCAGTTAAGGCCTAGAAATTCAGTTAAGGCCCGCCAGCAGGCTAACGCCCAAAAGTTAGCGCTGCGCGCGGAGCCAGTTGCGCGCGCCAGAAATTCACTTTTAGCGCCCCAAGTCGGAACCGGGCGCTGTTCCAGGGTGTGCCCGCCTCCGCTTGGGGCACTGAAAGTGAATTTCAGCGCTCCAGCTGCGCCACCCGATGCGGTGCGGCAGGCTGGGGTACTGCAGGCCTCCTCCTTCTCTTAAGGAGGAGCTGCCTGCAGCCGTGAGATTGCCGCTGGATTCTGCCGGCAAATGAGCCCGGCACCACGGAGAAGTGCCGGGCTCGCGGGAATCAGCCACCAATGCCGCAGGGGGGGGGGGGGGGGGGGGGGGGGTGTAGGAGGCTGGGGAGGGAGGTGCGGGCAAGCGGCCGCCGAAAAAGCGGCCGACCACACCTCCACCTTAAAGCGCCCCAGTAGCGCAGCAGTACGGCCCCGTTTTTCAAACGCTGTTTGCGGCCGCTGCAGAAGAGGCGGCCGCAACTAAATATGGGGTTTGGGCCGGAAGCGGGGCGGTACCGGGGCACTGCGCACACCGATGACGTCATCGGTGTCGGCGCAGCGCTACCGGCTACCGCCGCCATTACCGCAGCGCTGAATATCAGCGCACCCTCTTACACTGGCGCAGAAACCCTCTTTGGGCGAAAAGTGGGCGCAAAGCCTGCTGAATTTCTAGGCCCCAGTCTTTTATTAGATTAAAAAGTCTAATAAATTTCAGGAAAGAATTAATAGTACATAGGGCAGCCTGTTCCACAAACCACCATTAGAGATAGTCAAAGCAGGACTTCATCAGCTGCCGATGAAGTCAAGTCATGTCATGTTCTTTATTCTAAAAGTCTAAACAGATACTTGTTTCCTGGTTTCTTAAGTTGCATATTTCGCACAACCGATCATACATTGTGTAGAAGCAACTTTCAGTGTTAAAAAAAATTATTCCTCGAGCAGAAATTATTTTTCTTCTCCGGCCGAGCAGCACGAAAAGTCTCTTATTCATGTGCCCACCTGATTGACAGAGATATGGAAGTCATGCAATTTCTTCAATCATTTCGCCTTCTCTTTCTCATGGTTTTTACTTGGATTTTAACCAAAAGTTAAGCCATTCAATAATTCCACATATTAGTGATATTATCCAGGCTTCCATGAAACTCTATTGTGCATTAATGGATGAAAAGCTCAAGCCTCAGTAAACTACATTGCACTCCCAAATATTTGAGATTATGAGATTTGACTACAAACCACCGTAAAATACCCATCTTTCCATTTCATCGGGATGCAAGTGTTGCATAATTGGGTATTAAAATGTGTAAATATTTAACAAGCTGCATTTTCTTATAAAAAGGTAGCTCGGTCCAACATATACCATTGTATAATAGTCATTTATGCCCAACCAAAGGCCAGATGCATTGCAAAGTTCTCACTCAATACGTGTCATTGTTCGTTTTAGCATAACCCTGCAAAGAATGGACAATTTAGGCGACAATGAATAGAGTGCAAGATAAATGCACTACCTGTAAAAGCTGAAGCTCACAGTTTAGCTTGTACTTCCTCCAAGCAGCCTGTATGATCCTGGCAGCTCTTGCTTCTTTTCGAAGATCCAGAAGGCGAGCGCAAAGAAATGAAATGTAGGCAATAACAACCTGTAAAGAATTTTAAAATATGCATTGGAGAAATAATCTTGATAATATTTCCCTGTGGTAAGATTACAATTCTTAGTTAAAGTAACAGTGAGCATACTAGCCATTAATACTGGCTAGAGCTTTATGGTAAATCAAAAACGGTCTGGGAAAAAAGGGAAAGTTCAAAACTTAACCACAGACAACTTATTAAAAGTGCAGTCTGATAAATCTTCAGGTGAGCTACCACGTTGCATGTTGTTCTACACAGAATTAAGAAATTACATAGTATACTATTTAATGCTTTCACCTGAAAGAGAGTCTTAAATTTTACCTTTTCATCTGGGATAGTATTCGACATATCCACATGGCGAATCATGGCTGGGACGCCTCCAAGTTCCGCAACAGCAGTAGTCACCAAATTAAAATTCTTCTTTTCATTCTCCAGGAGTTCTTCATAGAGTTTGGCTGATGATGAGGCTTAAAAGTGAAAATAGTACATTATTCTGTAACATTTGATCAGCAATTATTAAAAGCAACAGGTGGCTCAAGTACATATATAACCATTAGCTTAACTTAATTATAAGTTAGCATTTTATTTTAATACCACAGAATGATAGAACCATAAAAGTTTATACCACAGATGGCGGCCATTTGGCCCATCGAATCTCTATTGGCTCTTTGCTAGAACAATCCAAAACTAGTCCCACTGCCCTGCTGTCTCCCCATATTTTCCCCTGCATCAAATATTTATCCACTTTGTCTTTAAAAAAAAAAAAATGCAATGGTCTCTGCATTCATTCTCTGCAGCAAAACAATTCATGCTCCGCAGCAAAACAGTTCATGCCCCGCAGCAAAACAGTTCATGCCCCGCAGCAAAACAATTCACGCTCCAACTCTACATAAAAGTTCTCCTAATTGCTCTCCTTGTTCTCTATTTTAAATTGATGAGTCCCAGTCATTGACTCGCCAACCAGAGGAAATAGCCTTTCCCTATTTACCCCATCGAAACCCTTCATAATTTTTTTAAAATGTCTATTAAATCGCCTTTTGGACTTCTCTGCCACAGTGGAAACAGTCCCGATATCTAAAGTTTCTCCTCATGGCTCAGTTCCCAGCCCTGGCATTATCTAAGTAAATCTAGGCCAAATGCTTTCTATGGCTTTAATCTCCTTTCTAAAATGCAATGCCCAAAACTACACAGTACGCTGACTGTGACCCTATCCATTGCCTTGCACACATTTGCCATTATCTCTGAACTCTATGGTCTTAGTTATAAAACCCAAAATGCTATTGGAGATTTTTTTTATGGCTTTATCTACCAGCACTCTCACTTACAGGGAAAGAGGCATGTTGATCGTTATCACTTATTTAGTTCAAATGTATTTTATAGCACATTTAGCAGAGTCCTATCTAGGGACTGTGTTGAAACAGTTTTAGTTTCCTGAACGACTACATTGTAAAAATTATTTCTCTCTGAAATAATGTTAAGTTCTGAACTTGTAATGCAAATGTTATGCCCCGGTAATTCACTGTAAATAATTTGCAGTAATATCACTTCTCCCAACAGTGGAGGCTCATGCCAAAATGCAGTTACATGTGGCATCCATAGTCATTTGATATCTATCCCAAAGGCTATTCAATGAGCGTGAACAGTAAATTTGTTTTGAATCTTCACCCTCCCACCCCCCCACCGCAACCGAACAGGAACGGTGCATGGGAAGGATTAAAAATCAGGTAGGTTAATTTACCGGCCCAAGGTCCCTCTGTTCCTGCCAAGTGGCAATTTATCCTCGGTGACTTTCAAGACAGCCAAGGCTCCCATTACAGGCAGGCAGGGGCCCATTTGAAATTTAAAAGTCATGCTGGCGACACGAACTGGGGAAGGAACATCTGGTGGCAACCACCCCCGCAGAAACCTAGCAGAAGGCAGCAGAGTGGCCGTGGTAAGTTCAATTTTTGAAAAAATTCCTTGGGGGGCCAGGACAAGCAGGAATACGCCTCCCAGCCCTACAAAAAATCGTTGAGCCTCTCCTCCCCACCTGGCATCACCTGTCTCCAGGAGAGAAGTGTGAAAAATCAACACAAGGCCTCCAATTAAAGTAGGCCAGCCCTCGCTTCCTTCCCATACCCGCCCCCACGCACTGATTCGCCCAGAGTTAAAATCAGCCCCCATGAGTATCAACAGGATATTTTACTGTGGAGGCATTCCCAGAGAATATGACTGATGCAGTAGATGAGGGCCTAGAGTTCCCGCTAGTTCAATCCAGCTGAAATCTGCCAAAATTAGCACAAAAGTTAGTGGAATTTTAAATGCAAATTACGTTAAGTGTAAATCAAGTTTCCGCGATCCTTAATGCTGGTTTAAAAGAGAGTGCTGGAAGCCGGCCCCGCCCACAAATTGAAATCATGAGCATGGCGACTTTCTGCCGATTGCACCCGTTTGCAGTCCTTCGAGGAGGCTCCTCAAATTGAGCTTTTTTTTTTTTTTAAAGCCAGATAGGCACGTTTTAAAAATTAAAAAATATTTCATTTACTAAGAATCTGACTAGTGCAGACCAATGAAACTAGTAAATGGTTCGGTATAGCTTAAAATCAGGTTACTCACAGGTAGAGGACTAGACATTATTAAAAATGCTTATTTTTGGTTGAAAACCCATTCTCAGCCGTATTAATAAAAATGCACCAGGTTACCACTCTTAAATACAATCAAGGAATACTTCCCAACGCAAAGAAAAAATTTAAACAATTACATTCTATTATGCTGCCCGATTCCGCTGGTTCTACGCTGATTTTACGTTTGTGATGAAACTTGAACCATAACTTCACTTAGGAAAAGCACTGCAATTGGCACCGTTTGCCGATTGCACCCAAAGCAGAAACTGAACCCCATGGTATTTGAATGGACAGTGATTACAGTACCAGAAAAATATACAAGCAAAAAGTCAGATTATACCCCAGGAAGTATTTCCTTTTTCAGAAAAACAGTTCTTTGCAACAGTGGTAAATAGATGCGAGTGCATCACAGTCCTTATGAATCCATAGAGTCATTAAGTAATTTCTCAAATTTTCCCTTAAATTATCCAGATTTTTGCCTACCGCAGGAGTACTATTTCTGGTTGGGAAGAGTAGCGCACAAAAGTTGTATACTCTAGTAAATAGGATGGGCCTGCCTTTTTTTTGTTGCTATTCTTATTCTTTCAAATGAAGTCTGCTCCAGTAACAGAAATTGGATACACTACTCGCACAACAACATTGTGAGGTTATCCACTTTGGTGGCAAAAACAGGAAGGCAGATTATTATTTGAATGGTAATAGATTGGGAGAAGGGGAAGTGCAAAGAGGCCTGGGTGTTCTTGTACACCAGTCGCTGAAGGTAAGCATGCAGGTGCAGCAGGCGGTTAAGAAGGCATGTTGGCCTTCGTAGCAAGAGGGTTCGAGTACAAGAACAAGGATGTCTTGCTGCAGTTGTACAGGGCCTTGGTGAGACCACACCTTGAGTATTGTGTGCAGTTTTGGTTGCCTTACCTGAGGAAGGACGTTCTTGCCATGGAGGGAGTGCAGCGAAGATTCACCAGGCTGATACCTGGGATGGCAGGAATGATGTATGAGGAGAGATTGTGTCGATTGGGCTTATACTCACTGGAGTTTAGAAGATTGAGAGGGGATCTCATCGAAACCTATAAAATTTTGTCAGGTCTGGACAGACTAGATGCAGGAAGGATGTTTCTGATGGCCGGGGAGTCCAGAACCAGGGGTCATAGTCTAAGGATAAGGGGTAAGCCATTTAGGACTGAAATGAGGAGGAATTTCTTCACCCAGAGAGCAGTGAACCTGTGGAATTCTCTGCCACAGAGGGCAGTGGAGGCCAGTTCATTAAGTATATTCAAGAAAGAGTTGGATATATTTCTTAAGGCTAAAGGGATCAAGGCATATGGGGAGAAAGCAGGGACCGGGTACTGAACTTGGATGATCAGCCATGATCTCATTGAATGGCGGAGCAGGCTCGAAGGGCCGAATGGCCTACTCCTGCTCCTATCTTCTATGTTTCTATTCCCTTTCACGTCGTCAGTGGAATTAATTTTCCCAATACCAGGATAGGCACATAGGAATTCCCATACTTACATTGCTGAAATTATTTCAGTTTTTGTGACCTATCCAGAATGAACATTACACAAGTCACAGATTACAGTTCAAATAGTTACTCAGTGCATTGCAACAATTAAATCTATTTACCCCAAAAAAATTCTTAAGCAGGTGTGCCCATCAAGTATAGTGCCATACTACAGGTGTGAAGTGCAAAACCAGGAAACGGCATTGCTAAACACAAATCAGTTGGCATTTAAGCTGCACAGCTGGTTAGCCCAGTGGTGCATCTGATTTTTTTAAAAAATGTACGAGGGCCCATCCTTCCCGATGGAGTGGCAAGGTTATGCTGACAAGTTCCTGGCTCCCCGTGGTGCAGACACCAAGGAGTCATTGGAAATGG
Organism: Somniosus microcephalus; assembly: GCF_052327205.1. Classification (NCBI taxonomy): domain Eukaryota; kingdom Metazoa; phylum Chordata; class Chondrichthyes; order Squaliformes; family Somniosidae; genus Somniosus; species Somniosus microcephalus. The sequence goes on from NC_140989.1 coordinate 261,148,020, forward strand.
TATGGGCGCCCATTCTCTCTATGCAAATGACCCTGGGATTTGGGATACGGTCAGGGCCGACTGATGGGCAGAAACCATGTAACAGTACATCAGGGCTCCAGGAATTTCGTGGCTGATGCTTTCAGTGTACAATTTGCATCGTAGTGACACAGCACTTATGGTTTCACTACAGTGTGATAGTTAATTAAAAAGCTACCCAGACAATTTTTTTTTAGTAATTTTATATCATAAGAACAAACTTTTCATGTACAACCAGATAAAGGTACAGATCAGTAGGAGGAAATGCAATATATATATTCTAGAGACAACATAGACAATTGAGCACTTTATGCATAAATGCCACCACAATCTTCAAAACACCAAACATACTTACTAAGGTTTGTTGGCATGACTTCAATAGAGCTTTCGTCAGAATCACTGGTTGACGTATCAATTGCCACGGTACCATGCTGCGCACATTCTACTGTCTGTGTGGTTCGCTGACAGATGTTATCTACAGCCAAAAGGCCAGGGTGATAATGATGGATAAGGTAACATAAAACTCTGCCATCAGAAAAGGGTACAGTGAAGTTCTCAACCTGGAACAAGAAATGAGATAATTGCATGACCCATACAATTTTATTACTGCGAATATTTCTTACTGCTTTCCTCAGATACAACATCAAAACAATAGTTTCTTAATACTCTAGCTGACTACATTTCAGAATATTCTCACTCAAAAAGGCAAGTTTTTTCCATAAAGGGTATCAGCCACTACTTGGTATTTCATCTGTTTACCTTGCTTTTAAGCTAAAGTTAGAGAATCATAGAATAGTACACTACAGGAGGCCAGTTGGCCCATCATGTCTGCGCTGGCTTTTAAAAAAAAAAATTATTCGCTTATGGGATCTGGGCATCACTGGCGAGGCCAGCATTTATTGCCCATCCCTAATTGCCCTCGAAAAGGTGGTGGTGAGCCACCTTCTTGAACCGCTGCAGTCCGTGTGGTGAAGGTACTCCCACAGTGCTGTTAGGTAGGGAGTTCCAGGATTTTGACCCAGTAACGATGAAGGATCGGCGATATACTTCTAAGTCAGGATGGTGTGTGACCCGGAGGGGAACTTGGAGGTGGTGGTGTTCCCATGCGCCTGCTGCTCTTGTCCTTCTAGGTACAAGAGGTTGCAGGTTTGGGAGGTGCTGCCGAAGAAGCCTTGGCAAGTTGCTGCAGTGCATCTTGTAGATGGTACACACTGCAGCCACGGTACACCGGTGGTGGAGGTAGTGAATGTTTAAGGTGTTGGATGGGGTGCTAATCAAACAGGCTGCTTTGTCCTGGATGGTGTCGGGCTTCTTGAGTGTTGTTGCAGCTGCACTCAACCAGGCAAGTGGAGAGTATTCCATCACACTCTTTACTTATGCTTTGTAGATGGTGGAAAGGCTTTTGGGGAGTCAGGAGGCGAGACACTCGCCGCAGAATACCCAGCCTCTGACCGGTTCTTGTGGCTGGTCCAGTTAAGTTTCTGGTCAATGGTGACCCCCAGGATGTTGATGGTGGGGGATTTAGCGATGGTAATGCCATTGAATGTCATGGGGAGGTGGTTAGACTCTCGCTTGTTGGAGATGGTCATTGTCTGGCACTTCTGTGGCGCGAATGTTACCTGCCACTGATCAGCCTAAGCCTGAACGTCATCCAGGTCTTGTTGCATGCGGGCATGGACTGTTCCATTATCTGAGGAGTTGTGAATGGCGCTGAACACTGCAGTCGTCAGCGAACATCCCCATTTCTGGCCTTATGTTGGAGGGAAGGTCATTGATGAAGCAGCTGAAGATGGTTGGGCATAGGACACTGCCCTGAGGAACTCCTGCAGCAATGTCCTGGGGCTGTGATGATTGACCTTCAATCACAACCATCTTCCTTTGTGCTTGGTATGGCTCCAGCCAGTGGAGCCTTTTCCCCCCCCCGATTCCCAGCGACTTCAAGGAGTAATCCAGTTAGTCCCACTCCTCCACCCTTTCTCCATATCCCTGCAATTTTTTCTCCTTCAAGTATTTATCCAATTCCCTTTTGAAGGCTATTATTGAATCTGTATCCACCACTCTCAGGCAGTGCATTCCAAATCCTAACCACTCATTGTGTAAAAAGGTTTTTGTCACCTCTAGCTCTTTTGCCAATCGCCTTAAATCTGTGCCCTCTCGTTATTGACTCTTCAGCCATTGGAAACAGTTTCTCTTTATTTACTTTATCAAAATTCTTCATGATTTTGAACACCTCTATAAAATCCTCTCAGACTTCTCTGCTCTAAAGAGAACCCCAGATTCTCCAGTCCAACTTTCAACAATATTCAGCACTGCGTGACTTTTATGTGAAATCAGGATCCTTTGATAGTGAAACACTTCAGTTCAGGAACTAGAGGCACTTCACTGGATTACTTTAAATAATTGCCTCTTAAAACTTGCAAGGAAATCTCAGCCATCAGTATCCTCTTATTTAGCTTCACTGCAACCGCATTAATTTCTTAAAACTTATTTTTGATCATCTCAGTTGTATTTGGTACTGCAGAAATCTTAACTGATTTGTTTCTTGCCCCCCACCCCCCCATCCCAAATCTTCATCTTAACCTCAATTTCACCTCCCCACCCAATTTTCTCACAGGCACCAGTATTCTTCTAGAACCTCATCCAACCAGTCATTCTTCATGCATGAACCTCAACAGTGAACATCAGCAGGCTATTCAATCGTGGGGTAACATCATAGCCAATCCTGATCCTGCCCTTCTACAATGTCTAGATGCAGACTTCTGGCATGGGTCACTAAATGATCAGGAGTGGAAACACCATCTGATTATTTCTAGTTTAGTGACACTAAAATGAATTATAGCTCCATACTGCTGCCCCAGGTGATCGAGAACATGCAACCTGCTTGGCTCAGTACATTTCCCTAGTTAGCCATCCTTCCCTTCAAATCATATAGAAGCTAAACTCAGTCCTCGCATACTTTACCCCCTTCTTCTTCTAATGCCATTAAGATTCAGTAAAATTCAAAATGAACACGATGGTGGTAAAGGATGAAATCAGGGCAACAGTAAGAAAGGATGAAATAACAACAGAAAATGCTGGAAACACTCAGCAGGCCAGGCAGCATCCGTGGAGAGAGAAACAGAGTTAACGTTTCAGGTCGAAGACCCTTCATCAGAACTGGAAAAAGCTGGAAATGTAACAGATTTTAAGCAGGTGTAGAGACAGGGGGGGAGGGGTTTAGGAGGGGGAGGAAGGAATTGAAAGAACATGCTGTGAAAATGTTGCAAATGGGAATGGCAAAAATCATACTGCATGAAAAATGGGGCAAGGATTATTATCTGAAATTGTTGAACTCCATGTTGAGTCCGGGCTGTAAAGTGCCCAATCGAAAGATGAGGTGCTGTTCCTCGAGCTTACGTTGAGCTTCATTAGAACAATGTATTAGGCCGAGGACAGAGGGATCAGAGTGGGAATGAAGTGGAGAATTAAAGTGACAGGCGACCGGAAGCTCAGGGTCACCCTTACGGACTGAACGGAGGTGTTCCACAAAGCGGTCGCCCAATCTGTGTTTGGTCTCCCCAATGTAGAGGAGACCGCATCGTGAGCTGCGAATACAGTATATTAAATTGCAAGAAGTACAAGCAAATCACTTTCACCTGGAAGGGGTGTTTGGGGCCCCGGACAGTGGAAAGGGAGGAGGTAAAAGGGCATGTGTTGCATCTCCTGCGCTTGCACGGGAAGGTGCCAGGTGAAGGAGAAGGGCTGTTGGGGGTGATTGAGGAGTGGACCAGGGTGTCACGGAGGGAGCGGTCCCTTCAGAATGCTGAAAGGGGAGGTGAGGGGAAGAGGTGTTTGGTGGTGGGATCACGTTGGAGGTGGCGGAGGATGATCCGTTGAATGTGGAGGTTGGTGGGGTGAAAAGATGTAGAATCAGTCTGGGTGGAACCAAGAAGCACCAAGGGGCAGGAAACATTGGTGGGAGTTGTCTATAGGCCTCCAAACAGTAGTGGTATTGTAGGGGACGGCATCAAACAGGAAATTAGAGATGCATGTAACAAGGGTACTACGGTAATTATGGGTGACTTTAATCTACATATAGACTGGCCAAACCAAATTAGCAATAATACTGTGGAGGATGAATTCCTGGAGTGTATACGAGATGTTTTTTTTAGACCAGTACGTTGAGGAGCCAACTAGGGAACAGGCTATCCTAGATAGGGTACTTTGCAATGAGAAGGTGTTAATTAATAATCTTGTTGTGCGGGGTCCTTTAGGGAAAAGTGACCATAACATGATAGAATTCTTCATTAAGATGGAAAGTGAAGTAGTCCAATCAGAAACTAGGGTCCTAAATCTAAACAAAGGAAACTACGAAGGTATGAGAAGGGAGTTGGCTATGATAGATTGCTTCATTAAAAGGCATGATGGTGGATAGGCAATGGCTAACATTTAAGGAACAAATGCATGAATTGCAACAGTTATACATTCCTTTCTGGCACAAAAACACAAAAGGAAAAGCGGCCCAATCATGGCTAACAAAAGAAATTAAGGATAGTATTAGATCCAAAGAGGAGTCATATAAAGTTGCCAGAAAAAGTAGCAAGCCTGAGGATTAGGAGCAATTTAGAGTTCAGCAAAAAAGGACCCAGAGATTGATTAAGAGGGGAAAAAGAGAGTAAACTTGCAAGGAACATAAAAGCAGACTGTAAAAGCTTCTACAAGTATATAAAAAGAAAAAGATTAGTGAAGACAAATGTAGGTCCCTTAGTCAGAAACGGATGAATTTATAAAGGGGAACAAGGAAATGGCAGAGCAATTAAACAAATACTTTGGTTCTGTCTTCACGGTAGAAGACACAAATAACTTCCCAGAAATGCTAGGGAACCAAGGGTCTAGTGAGAAGGAGGAATTAAAGGAAATTAGTATTAGTAAAAAAAGTGCTGTTGAAATTAATGAGACTGAAAGCCGATAAATCCCCAGGGCCTGATAATCTGCATCCCAGAGTACTAAAAGAGGTAGCCATGGAAATAGTGGATGCATTGGTTGTCATCTTCCAAAATTCTATAGATTATGGAACAGTTCCAGCAGATTGGAGGGTGGCAAATGTAACCCCACTATTTAAAAAAGGAGGGAGAGAAAAAACATTAGTAGTAGGGAAAATGCTAGAGTCTATTATAAAGGATGTGATAACAGGACACATAGAAAATATCAACGGGATTAGACAAAGTCAACATGGATTTATGAAAGGGAAATCGTGTTTGACAAATGAGGATGTAACTGGTAGAATAGATAAGGAAGAACCAGTGGATGTGGTGTATTTGGATTTTCAGAAGGTCTTTGATAAAGTCCCACTTAAGAGAGGTTAGTGTGCAAAATTAAAGCACATGAGATCGGGGGTAATATACTGGCATGGATGAAAATTGGTTAACAGACAGGAAACAGAGAGTAGGAATAAATGGGTCTTTTTCAGGGTGGCAGGCGGTGACTAGTGGGGTACCGCAGGGATCAGTGCTTGGGCCCAGCTATTCACAATATACATCAATGAGCTGAGGGAACCAAATGTAATTATTTCCAAGTTTGCCGACAACACAAAACTAGGTGGGATTGTGAGTTGTGAGGAGGATGCAAAGAGGCTTCAAGGCGATTTAGACAAGTTGAGTGAGTGGGCAAATACATGGCAGATGCAGTATAACGTGGATAAATGTGAAGTTATCCACTTCGGTAGGAAAAACAGAAAGGCAGAGTATTATTTAAATGGTGATAGATTGGGAAATGTTGATGTACAAAAGGGACCTGGGTGTCCTTGTGCACCAGTCACTGAAAGCAATTAGGAAGGCAAATGGTATGTTGGCCTTCATTGCAAGAGGATTTGAGTACAGGAGCAAGGATGTCTTACTACAGTTATACAGGGCCACATCTGGAGTAGTGTGTGCAGTTTTGGTCTCCTTGCCATAGAGGGAGTGCAGCAAAGTTCACCAGACTGATTCCTGGGCTGGCAGGACTGTCATATGAGGAGAGATTAGGTCGACTAGGCCTATATTCGCTAGAGTTTAGAAGAATGAGGGGGGGATCTCATTAAAGCATATACATTTCTGACAGGGCTAGACAGACTGGATGCAGGGAGGATGTTTCTCCTGGCTGGGGGATCTAGAACAAGGGGTCACAGTTTCAGGATACAGGGTAGGACATTTAGGACTGAGATGAGGAGAAATGTCTTCACTCAGAGGGTGGAATTCTCTACCACAGAAGGCTGTGGAGGCCAAGTCACTGAATATATTTAAGGCGGCGATAGATAGATTTCTAGACACAAAAGGCATCAAGGGGTATGGGGAGAGAGCGGGAATATGGTATTGAGATAGAGGATCAGCCATGATCATATTGAATGGCGGAGCAAGCTCGAAGGGCCGAATGGCCTACTCCTGCTCCTATTTTTCTATGTTTCTAAAGAGACAATGTTGTTTCTTATCACATTAGGAATTAGCGGAATGCTAAATATTTGAGACAGATGGTAAAAGGGCAAACAAGTTAAATAGCAATTAACAGGTGGGAAGGATTACAGAACAATGATTTGACTGAAAGGATTAATTTGATGTCAGAATATACCTCAAGTGGTTTGCCAGATGAACTTTTGATTTTTATAGTTACTCTTTGCACCAATTTTAATCTCTATGCAAGGACCAATTTATGAACTTACTGCTAAAGGATTAAATTTATATCAATAGTAGAAGCTTTACAAGAAGTAATCTTCAAAGAATTACTGGAGAACACTGGTCTACATATATCAGTATCTCAATATGAACCAGTGGTTTGCATGCAAATATCATTGTATATTGATGCGTTGATTCCATCACTTCCATTATTATAGTTTGAACTTTTTTTGTTCCCAATCTGGTGGCATATGGCCAAAATTTTAAATTTTCCCTTTTTATGCCTCGTTGGTTTGCCTTTCTCTCAGCATTACTCCGAATCATAATATAATTTTAAAATACAGAGTAGCACCTATAATGGCCAAATGTACTAAGTACTGTTTCATTTGAAAAGAGCATTAGGTGGACTAAAAGATGGACACTTGCAAGACCCCACACATTCAAACGTATACATGAATAAATAAATAACGTGAAATTGCAGGATTCCAATTAACACATGTAATTTGCACACAGAAAATTTGTATTAATGTGAATCATTCCCTTCCAGAGATGTTTCAGCACCATAATATTCCTGCTGATTTGTTAAAACACTAAGCAAATATTCAAACTCTCAACTCACGATCCAGTCCACCTACAGCTCCTTAGAGGACTTCCTGGATTTGAATTGTCAACCACATTTGAAAATAACTGGTTGCCATGCACAGCCTGTTTGAAAGTAGCTTGGATCTTCCATCAGTCTTTGCTAACAACTTTTGAAAGTTACAGCTTTTGTATCGAGCTACAATCTTGTCCCTAGTTTAATTGTAGCCTTTTTTTTAAAGTTCCATAAGACTAGTGACTGAATTTATGGAACCTCTACAAGGCTAAAATTAGACAGAACTGCTTAATTGTTACAGGTGACTATACTGAACTGTTCAAGGTAGCTAGCACCAATTTTTCATGATAATAGTTTAAGAGATTCAAACCGCCAAATGTTATATTGCCAATTTTATCTGAAAAAAATACTTAGAACCAAATACAATGCAATAAGCTTATTTGGGATTTAGATGGTAGAGCAGTGAAACCAAGCTCACAAGACTTCAATATCATCCTAAAATGAAATTAGCTGTCAAGTTTACTGTGTGGATCATTGTTCTTGGGATGTGCGTGTCACTGGCAAATAAAAATGAGAGTCTGTTTGGGCACTGGGTGGAAATGGGATTAGATCTGGCTATGGGCATGATCACAATGGCCAAAGAACCTGCCAACACTCACTGTCTAGTCTCGCACATAAAGAAGTCACAGACAAGGCAATGAAGGGTGACCCATACACATAGAACTACATTTTAAAGGCACATAAAAGCATACTTTGATCAATTTTGTGCGGTTGAAATAAACTAACAAATGGACCTACTTTGACACCATAATATCCACAAACAGCATTCACCCAACTCATTAGCAACGTGATCTGTGGACTATATTTTTCAGGCACAGTTTTGAGGTCTTGATCTTTTGCTGGGTGGGACAGAACAGGCACGGAGCGCAGAGCTACCAGTTTATGCCATGTACGCAAAGTTTTTTGCAGGAATTCAATCTCTTCTTGTAACTGATCTTCATTTAGTAAAATCTCCACCTGGGAGGATAAAAACAATGCTGTCAAAACTTAAAAAATAGTACACACATACACCAAAATTACAACTTGGCATTATCAGCTTGTCAGTCATACATATTGTGTGCAGTTTTGGTCGCCTTATCTGAGGAAGGATATTCTTGCCATGGAAGGAGTTCAGCGAAGATTCACCAGGCTGATACCTGGGATGGCAGGAATGACGTATGAGGAGAGATTGGGTCGATTGGGCTTGTACTCGCTGGAGTTTAGAAGAATGAGAGGGGATCTCATTGAAACTTATAAAATTCTGGCAGGACTGGACAGACTAGATGCAGGGAGGATGTTCCCGATGGTCGGGGAAGCCAGAACCAGGGGTCACAGTCTAAGGATAAGGGGTAGGCCATTTAGGACAGAAATGAGGAGGGATTTCTTCACCCAGAGAGTGGTGAACCTGTGGAATTCTCTACCACAGAAGGTAGTAGAGACCAATTCATTAAATATATTCAAGAAGGAGTTGGATATATTTCTTAAGGCTAAAGGGATCAAGGGGTATGGGGAGAAAGCAGGTACCGGGTACTGAACTTGGATGATCAGCCATGATCACATTGAATGGCGGAACAGGCTCGAGGGGCCGAATGGCCTACTCCTGCTCCTATCTTCTATGTTTCTAATAGTGATACTGAACAGTATATTTTCTACTTGAATCCGACTTGCTTCCAAAGTGAGTTTGCTAGAAGACTAAACATAACTTGACTAAATAGACAGCAGCAAAGGAGGTGGGGGGTTGGCTTTTATAACAATATACTTTTTGTATTCTCCGCTCATTTCAGTTTAGCAGCATATGTAGTTTTATTTATATTCAAATCCCTATCTTTATCCAGTAGGGGGCCACGTGGATGTTACAAGGCTGCTACAAGCTAAAATTCAGAGAGAAAGAGACAGTTAGTCCCCTCTGGTTTCCAGAGGCAGGAGTATCCCAAATGGCGGTGAAAGCAAATAAATTAAGAAAGTCATATCGCATTTCGCAATATGGATCCTGCATAATTTCAATACTACCTAAGCAACTCTTACCTGCATGATAAAAAAAATTAGTGCATCATCTTTGAAGGTTGACAACTATATATTTTTGAAAACACAATTAAGTCTCTGTAGCCTATACAGTACCTGAAAGGCAAAGATGATTCTCCACAGCAGCGCCAAAGTTCTTTCCCGATGTCCATCAACAATATCTCTAGGATCTATTATGTTGCCTAGTGAACAAAAAGCAAAATTGTATTCAAAAGCAATTAGATCATGAAAATACTAAGCTTTTTATTCAAGTTAAGGTTATAGAATTGCAATTTTACCTTGCTCATCTTTCAGATTAACTCCTCGCGTTTTAAGGGCATTCAATGCAACATCCACATTGTGCAGCTTTTGAAGCCGGCTAATTGCTGGGACTCTTAGCTGTTTTGACAGTTTCCAGTTTTGTGTGAGAAGTTCCACTGCTCGTCTGCAAAAGATTGTCCGAACCAATTTTTTTTAAATTTTTTTTTTTTTTAATTGAACCGAACATATGTTTGAAATGTACACATCATTAGCAATTCTTAAAACCACTCTCATTTCCATCCAGCAATTTTATTACATGGGTTTTCTTGTTCACAGGATACTTCACTTCATCAAGTCAAAAGGAGAATTAACTTTATTTCAAACTCTTTCAAAATACTTGTCCTTGAAATGCCATGAGCAGACCAGAAGGTCCAGCTGGGCAAATTACAAAATGATGTGTCCATTTAAGATATTTCAATTGTGTACATGTGATTTCCTCTTTCTATTCTCTTCATCTAATGCCAGGTGATTAAACTTGTAAAATGTGTACTATAACAACTTGCTCCAGTGTGTCCCAAACTAATCGATGTAAAATTGATCAAACATTTACTGGTCTCCACCATGAAGCTCTACGATCACCCATTTGTGGGTTCCTTATTCCATAGCAATACCATGTCAATACAATCAGTGATGTACATACTGTTCTTTTACAGATAGAGTGGATTTTTTTTTTATTAATCTGCATTGTAAGTGTACACTCCATAGCCAAATCAACCCTCTAATGGCAGAGTACACTGCATGATTTCCCAGGGTCAGGTGGCTCTGGTTCAGTTCCTGGATGAAGAAATTTGGATAAATAGTAAAACATATTTTGCTAATTTTTCTCTATTAGAAAGATATGGGGGTAGGAGAGTGGGAGCAGATGAGAAAGGGTGTACTAGGAGTGATTTGTTTGAAATGTATTTTCCTTTAAAAGGCATCAATATAACTGGTTGGTCCAAAATCAGAACATACAAAGTAATGTATTGCATTGCAGGCTTCATACAAAATTAGACATTTTTGTGAAAAGGGGAAAAAATTAGTAGGGAACATCTGAGTGTCAAGTATTTTAAATTTTTTGCGTCAGTTATGTACAAATTAGTTTTACTTTACCATAAATCGCTTTATTATAATTCAATTATTTGGAATACACATCCGCTTGAAGAGTAAATTCAGGAGTATCTTCATTCCATTGGATGACTAAAATATACTTACACCAAACGAATACCACATCGAAGATCTACAGCTATGTTGGTGACAGCAAAATTAAATTCATGAAGGGGTGTCTGAAAATGGCCAACAGTCAACCCTAGGAAACCAAGATGACGAGAAATGTCTCCTTCACCGCTGAGAAAGTCTCTAGAGAAGGCAAGCAACAGATCTTTGCTCGTCTAAACGAGAAAGACAAGTTAAAATGAGAAAGTTTACTAGTAAACAAAATCATATTGTACTGCACACTGGTCCTTTGATCTTTGGCCCAAGACACACCATTTTAACCTAACTACATTTTCACAGAACTCAAAAGTTGTGTCATATTACATCAAGTAATTTTTGCTTCAATACTACCATCTGCATCAATATTTAGTAGAAAGTATTTTTTTTAAAAGCTATATTGTTATAGTACCCATTTTAGGCACTAATCAGTTACCAACTGAGTTTAGAGGTCTTTTAAGAACAGATACCACAAGTACACGATCAGCCTCAATAAACAATGTCACAGGCTGTTGAGTGACCGACTTAACCGTCTCACTCCACCCGTGGTGTGGCCACCCTAATAGCCTCTCTGCAATAATCCAATTTTCAACATTCCAAAGTAAATCTCAAATCTCTTACTCATCTCATACACCGATAGTGGGGGGACAAGATCACAAATTATTCTTGTTCAGAGTACCAGCCTACACTGACAATATAGTCCCATAAGGTGTGAATTCAGAAATTATTTTTGAAAATGGATTAACAGCAATTGGCATTTAAGCAATGATATACCTATCAATTCAGTTCATGAAAAGCGACGAGTTAAGTTAGTAACTATAGGTTTTTATTGGCTAAATAACAGAGCCCACCCTCGTGGGTGATCGGATCCAACAAGGAGGAATACCAGCCAGTCGACCACCTTTATACCTGGGCAAGCAGGCGGAGCCATGGGCGGAGTCAGCTGTGGTCAGCCCAGGTATAACAGCGTGACAAGAGGTGACCTTGTGTAGTGATACAACAGTGTAAACAGTGATAACCATAGTGTAACGATAGTGAACGATAAAAGTGGTTTACCACAAGCAATAAAACAAACAATCACAAACTTCATATTTAAAAGGGCAAGTTTAAATAAAAATTATGTTGTGCATAAGAAGTAAAAGTAATGAAATTATGCAGTGTGATACTAGGTATGAATGCTCAACAGGTTAGCCTGAACTCCTCCCTCTATTTTAGCAAGCTGTTAACCCATTTATTACACAGGTTAACACTTCCACTAAAATAGTGGAGAGAAATTTCAGTGCAATGTTATGCATTTTCATATTGGTATCCCACAGAATCTCAAAGAGCTATCCATTTTCTAGCCTAATCTGCTCAGCATTCAAAAAGGTAATTAAACTCTAAAATATTGCTGTTTTTAGTACTTTTTGTCTTAAAAATAGACAAATGACCAGAGAAAGCTATGTACATCTAACATCTATTGCAAAACCCAATGATGACATCAAGAAAAAGAGCGTCTGCACACATCTTACCTTAAACTCAGCATCTTTGCAGAAAAGGCATGGATCGTGATCGATCAACCTAGACTGTTTAGCACAGTCAAGAAACCAAACCAGAAGCAGAAATTTCTTCAGTGTGAATTGTGCCAAAACTTCCTGGTGCTCTAGAAAAATCAAAACAGATAATAGTTAAACATTCTTTAAATTTAGTCTCCAGCTGAGCCTTAATGCAAGCAATCATTCTCAAGAGGTACAGTATCTACATGCAGTACTGCAAATGGAGCTCTACATCCAAATCCAAGATGGACACATGTAATTAAGATTCAAAATACAATATACATTATTTAATAACAGGTTGTAAGTAATAAAATGATGCATCATTGATCACAAGCTTAATATTTAAATACGATTAATATCTATACATCAGCAAATTTGATGTTTAGAGTTAACTCTCAAATTATCAACTGACTGCAGAAATTGATTTATACACGCAAAGAACAAAATATCTCAATGGAGATGTTAGGATTGCAGTTGAAGTAGCTACATACATTTCAGCTTTAAAAAAATAACTCTCGAACCTCCCAGTCAGAAGTTATATATTTATTTAATTCGTTTTTATGGGATGTGGGTGTTGCTGGCAAGGCCAGCATGTATTGCCCATCCCCAATTGCCCTCGAGAAGGTGGTGGTGAGCCGCCTTCTTGAACCGCTGCAGTCCGTGTGGTGAAGGTGCTCCCACAGTGATGTTAGGTAGAGTTTTCCAGGATTTTGACCCACCGACAATGAAGGATCGGCGATATACTTCTAAGTCAGGATGATGTGTGACTTGGAGGAGAACTTGGAGGTGGTAGTGTTCCCATGCGCCTGCTGCCCTTGTCCTAGGTGGAAGAGGTCGCGGGTTTGGGAGGTGCTGCCGAAGAAGCCTTGGAGAGTTGCTGTAGGGCATCCTGTAAATGGTACGCACTGCAGCCACGGTACGCCAGTGGTGGAGGGAGTGAATGTTTAAGGTGGTAGAGGGGGTGCCAATCAAGCGGCCTGCTTTGTCCTGGATGGTGTCGAGTTTCTTGAGTGTTGTTGGAGCTGCACTCATCCAGGCAAGTGGAGAGTATTCCATCACACTCCTGACTTGTACCATGTAGATGGTAGAAAGGCTTTGGGGAGTCAGGAGGCGAGACACTCGCCAGAGTACCTAGCCTCTGACCTGCTCTTGTTGCCACAGTATTTATGTGGCTGGTCTAGTTAAGTTTCTGGTCAATGGTGACCCCCCAGGATGTTGATGGTGGGGGATTCGGTAATGGTAATGCCATTGAATGTCATGGGGAGGTGTTTAGACTCTCGCTTGTTGGAGATAGTCATTGCCTGGCACTTCTGTGGCGCGAATGTTACCTGCCACTTATCAGTCCAAGCCTGAACGTCATCCAGGTCTTGTTGGACTGCTTCATTATGAGGAGTTGTGAATGGCACTGAACACTGTGCAATCATCAGCAAATATCCCCATTTCTGGCCTTATGTTGGAGGGACGGTCATTGATGAAGCAGCGGAAGATGGTTGGGCCTAGGACACTGCCCGAGAAACTTCTGCAGCGATGTCCTGGGGCTGTGATGATTGACCCTCAATCACCACACCCATCCTCCTTTGTGCTAGGTATGACTCCAGCCAGTGGAGTTTTCCCCTCCGATTCCCATTGACTTCAGTTTTACTAGGGCGCCTTCATGCCACACTCGGTCAAATGCTGCCTTGATGTCAAGGGCAGTCGCTCTCACCTCACCTCTGGAATTCAGCTCCTTTGTCCATGTTTGGACCAAGGTTGTAATGAGGTCTGGAGTCGAGTGGTCTTGGTGGAGCCCAAACTGAGCATCAGTGAGTAGGTTATTGGTGAGTAAGTGCCGCTTGATAGCACTGTCGATGACGCCTTCCATCACTGTGCTGATGATCGAGAGTAGACTGATGGGGCGGTAATTGGCCGGATTGGATTTGTCCTGCTTTTTGTGGACAGGACACACCTGGGCAGTTTTCCACATTGTCGGATAGATGCCAGTGTTGTAGCTGTACTGAAACAGCTTGGCTAGAGGTGCGGCTAGTTCTGGAGCGCAAGTCTTCAGCACGATAGCCGGGATGTTGTCGGGGCCCATAGCTTTTGCTGTATCCAGTGCGCTCAGTCATTTCTTGATATCACGTGGAGTGAATCAAATTGGCTGAAGACTGGCTTCTGTGATGGTGGGGACCTCAGGAGTAGGCTGATATGGATCATCCACTCGGCACTTCTGGCTGAAGATGGTTGCAAAAGCTTCAGCCTTGTCTTTTGCACTCACGTGCTGGGCTCCACCATCATTGAGGATGGGGATATTCATTGAGCCTCCTCCTCCTGTTAGTTGTTTAATGGTCCACCACCATTCACGACTGGATGTGGCAGGACTGCAGGGCTTTGATCTGGTCCGTTGATTGTGGGATCGTTTAGCCCTGTCTATAGCATGCTTCTTCCACTTTTTAGCATGCATGTAGTCCTGTATTGCAGCTTCTCCAGGTTGGCACCTCATTTTTAATTTCGCCTGGTGCTGCTCCTGGGATGCTCTTCTACACTCCTTATTGAACCAGGGTTGGTCCACTGGCTTGATGGTAATGGTAGAGCGAGGGATATGATGGGCCATGAGGTTAGATTGTGGTGGAATATAATTCTGCTGCTACTGATGGCCCACAGTGCCTCATGTATGCCCAGTTTTGAGCTGCTAGATCTGTTCTGAATCTATCACATTTAGCACGGTGGTAGCGCCACACAACACAACGAAGGGTCTCCACAAGGACTGTGCAGTGGTCACTGCTACCAATATTGTCATGGACAGATGCATCTGCGACAGGTAGATTGGTGAGGACGAGGTCAAGTAGGTTTTCCCCCTCGTATTGGTTCTCTCACCACCTGTCGCAGTCCCAGACTGGCAGCTATGTCCTTCAGGACTCGGCCAGCTCGGTCAGTAGTGGTGCTACCGAGCCACTCTTGGTGATGGACATTGAAGTCCCCACCCAGAGTACATTCTGTGCCCTTGCTATTCTCAGTGCTTCTTCCAAGTGGTGTTCAACATGGCAGAGTACTGATTCATCAGCTGAGGGAAGACAATAGGTGAAAATCAGCTGGAGTTTTCCTTGCCCATGCTTAACCTGAAGCCATGAGACTTCATGGGGTCCAGTCAATGTTGAGGACTCCCAGGGCCACTCCATCCCAACTGTATACCACTGTGCCGCCACCCCGGATGGGTCTGTCCTGCCCGTGGAACAGGACATACCCAGGGATGGTGATGGAGGAGTTTGGGACATTGGTGGGAAGGTATGTTTCTGAGAGTATGACTGTCAAGCTGTTGCTTGACTAGTCTGTGGGACAGCTCTCCCAATTTTAGCACAAGTCCCCAGATGCTGGTGATGAGGACCTTGCAGGATCGACTGGGCTTGGTGTGCTGTTGTCGCGTCCGTAGCGGAGGTCGATGCTGGGTTGTCCGTCTGGTTTCATTTTTATTATTTTGTTTCGTAGTGGTTTGTTACAACCGAGTGGCTTGCTAGGCCATTTCAGAGGGCAATTAAGAGTCAACCACATTGCTGTGGGCCTGGAGTCACATATAGGCCAGACCAAGTAAGGGCGACAGATTTCCTTCCCTAAAAGGACATTAGTGAACCAGATGGGTTTTTCCGACAATCCCATGGTTACCATTACTGATACTCGTAATTATTCTAGATTTATTTAATTAACTGAGTTTAAATTCCCCAGCTGCCATGGTGGAATTTGAACTCGTCATTCCAACTGGTCTACAGATGTTATTTAAAAGGGAATAGATGTACCGTGTAGTACATCTAATTACAGTACACTGAAACAGATCTATTACAAACCAGAACATGGAAATACAGGTACAAATTAAATTAAGTAAAGAGCACTTGCGCTTGCATATCTCTTAAAAATTCCCTAAAGCATTTCACACAGAATAAGTTAGTAGTCTTTTAGATGTAGTTTTGGTAGTCTGTATGGTAATAAAATTAGAAATATTGCTATACTTAAAAGGGGGGGGGGGGGAAATCAGTTAGCCAGTAGCTCCCCCTGGCCCAATTGTACCGTGCACCAATATTTGTATGAATGCATTAACTAGTCTCAGAAACAGATAGGTAAAAGGAGACCAAATATTAATTACAATTCTTTTTCAGAGACTGATGTAATGCCTTGATTAAAAATTACAATGCACCAAATATAGGATTAAAAAAGTCCTACTTGATGTTTTTTTTTTTTTTTTTTTAAAAACAGGGTCTAGAATCCCAAATAACTTGCACAAGATGAATGAGAGTTGACTCTACAAGAGTGATGCCACAAGTAAAAAAATGCTTTTCCTTTCAGTCAGCAAGGAAATGGAATTAATTATTGGAGATAAAAATGGATCTTATTAAATTTAATGAGACGTAGTTAATTGGAATCGGTTTATTGAGGAGACACTGAAGAAAGGCAGATTTGTCCAGAATCTTGAACACTAGCAAAGCATGCAAATTGATCCACAGGTCAGAGCTTGGAAAAATTCTTGGATATTAAGGTATAAAAAAAAAAGATGCAGATCAGCTTTAAAGGGATTATAGCTTCATATTTCCAAATAAAAAAACTGAACGATGTAAGTGGCAGAGATGGCCAGTTTGATGGAATTTTGAGACCTCAGAATGAGAGGTTGTTTGCAAACCATAACTGTGGATGTCTTTAGATAAAATTCAAAAGAACACTGTTCAACAAATAGAAAGATCAAACAATTGCTTGCTAGAACAAAACAGGTCTACGGACAAACCAAGAAATAAATTTACAGATGAGTGACTGAAGGTATAACCCAGATGGCAGGATCAGCACACTGCAGAGAAAATAGATGCAGCACCCCAAAGGAGACAACAGGGCTGCTTGTGGTTTGGTTTACGTCTTGACTATTTTAATCTAAATGAGACTATAGTTTAAAGCAATCACGACTGTTGAAGAGAATCGTAGAAATACCGGTACAGGAGGTGGCCTTTCAGCTCACTATGCTTATGCAAGCTTTTTCCAGAGATGGCACAAGGCACTGAATAGTCTCATTTTGTGCTGTAAAATTCTATCATTCTAATCAATGTTAACTCAATCAGCATAAGCAAAATTATTCACAGCAAACTAAATTTTGCACATATTAAAATCTAAAACTTATGCTCCAATCCATTTTTTTGTAAATACTGGTGGAGGCCCTTCAGTCAATGAGTTAGTCCTGTAGCCTACATGTCAAACTTACATTTAGAAATACTACGGATATATTTGTAGCAAAGCTGCTTACCGTCACGATATAAATGTGGCACCGTTGAATGCCTATATCCTGCAGCTATATCAGAATTCCAAAGTAGGCGATTTAAAATAAATCTGGCCAAGCCAATCGCATCACTGTTGCTTTCCAATGGAATCAGTTCACCAAAAACACACTAAAATGCGACACAAGATGAAGATTTCAGCAATACACTAAAATGTATTTATCCTCACCGCAAATAAAAACAGAAACATATTTCATCACAAAGTGGTTACATTGGTTTATCCCAAATGCAATTTTTAATTTCTTTGCATTGTATGGTTTTATACCCAAAGAAGCAATATGACATGGCTATTTTAATTCTTATTTGTACCAAATAAAACCTTACCTCCAGTCCTATTCGTAGCCACAGAGGATTATATGACAAAAGCCATTTGATGACCTTCTGTCGTTCTCCTTTAGTGGAGAAAAAAAACTAAGTGTTAACATAAGTGAGTACCTATTGAAAAAGTTATAATAATACTAAAATTCAAGCTGTCAAACTTGAATTTGGTAGTGACCATGTGTGAAAACCAATTAATTTAGAAATGGAGAGAAGTACCCTTCATGCAGCTACACTACCAAATACAATGTTGCTTTCAGCACAAATTGAACCTTTGACTATGGCTAATTTCTTTCTAATTAAACCTCTACCTGAATGGAATGACGTTTACTGTGACGATAAAAAGGTTATTCTTTTTCATCATCCTCACCCTCCTCCTTGTGGGGCAGGATCTGCTGTCCACTCAACAATACGAGTGATCAAACCTCATCAATATATACATGGTATAAGTGCGCTATGTTACCATAAAAAGGCAAGTTGTGAACCCATCTAGGTAACATCTTCAGATTCCATTTTACTTGTCATCAACCCTGTGAATGCACAGAACTTTACTACAGCCAGGCCCACGGATAAGAATTTGGGGGCTTCGTATAGCCATCATTGAGGCCTAACCCCATATGCTGGGGATTGTTGCCAGTGAGTTCACTTGGGCTAGTGCAGGGTTATCTATTTTTTACCTTTCCCAGGGGATTGAAGTTACATGATGGGTAAACAGTGTACATGACACAATTGATGATCTTTTTTCCAATATTTTTGTATGTTTGTATATTCCCTGCTTCACGTCCCTCTCCATGTTATGCTGATTGGATGAAGAGGAGTGGGCGAAGACTCATGTGAAGCATAGACACAGGCATGGACCAGTTGGGCCAAATGGTCTATTTCTGTGTTGTACATTCTATGAAACTCATTGCCGGCTTGAGGGACCGTCTCCCTTCCTACTGGTAATTCTGTGCCAAATATTCAGGACATTTTGTGCTGCAAAGGCTTTCCAATTTCCTTCCCAGAAAATGGAGAAACCCTCAGTGATGCTCCACTTAGTAGCACTCCAGAAATTCACAAATGCTGTTTGCTTCAGTTTAGGCAACCACAAAGTAGAAAAATCATGTGGGGAAGCCACAACCAATGCTGTTGCTTCAATAAAAACTAAATTTGAAAAACACATTTCATACTCCTCTGCTACCATGTGGATAGGGGGAGAAAAGGTAATTAGCCATCTGAGAACTTTTGACTGAGCAGAAGTTAGAGATCATCACACCTTCAGCTTAAATTTTATTCAAATTGAACCATGAAATTCTTGAATGTGGGGAAATATTGTTAGTGATAAATACTATGCTTTAAATCATAGTACAGGAAACTCTCGATTTACCGGCACCTAAATCTCTGTTAACCGGCAAAATTCAGAAGTAGGCTCAGGTAAGTTTTACTTCATATTAGTGGCCATTCCTGGATCTGTGGCTGTGTAACCGGGGTTCCTGCACCTGTTGCTAAGCAACAGGGATGCCTGGATCTTGTGGCCAGGGTGCCTGCACCTGTTGCTAAGCAACAGGGAAGCCTGGATTTGTTGCTGTGTACGGAGCTCTCGTACCTTTTAACTATACCTCTCTGTAATCCGGACTTTTTGATAAACCGGCACCACGCCGGTGCCAGTAAAAAAGAGTTTCCTGTACATCTTAAATCACAGTATATTTGAATTGTACCTACATGGAGCAAGACACGTCAATAATCAGTTCTGCACACTAATAGAATTGAAGAAAGTGACACATCAATGGCACTATTTTTCTGATCTTTGACATACTGTTCAGGGAAGGGACAAAGCAGTAAGATGACACTTCACGGCAAAAAATAACTGCACTTGTTCATCTCCTAACAGGCAATTACAGAGTACCAACGGGCAAGGACTACCAGCAGAATACTAAACCTATCCTATTGTGGAAGCAATAACGGTTATTATTAAAAGACCTAGATGATAGAAAGGAAAGATGTTTTGCCAAGGAAGAAAAGAGGGGTTCTTGAATATCCTAATAACCTCCTGACAACACAATGAACCATCTCTGCTTATTGAGTCTTCAGTAACAATGGTATATCAGTTTATATGTCAGAGTACAAAAGTAAGTGGGTAAGTTTCAAAACCCACTCAAGATTGTGATTTTTTTCACTTCCAAGAATGCACATCATGCTTTCCTCTGTACCCCTCCTATTGTGTACACAGTGGATGCAGGCAGGGCATGATGCTGTATCTTTCATGTGAATCAATCAGTTAAATAGGTCTACCTCACATGTGTATGAACATGATTCCGCACCAATCTGAATTAAGCATTTTCTTTACAGCATGTTTTACAAACTGCAGAGTAGATCAGATTCAATATAGTTATTTGGCTGTGCTTAAACCTTGCACGAGTTTCCAAATAGCATAACACAAGTACAAGAATTAAACACTTGAAAGATTACCAAAGTCTTTCCAGAGATATCGGTCTTTCCGCACAAGCAGACGTTTAGCCTCAATGGCTGCTTCTAGCTTCTGTATAACTTTGACCATCCCTTCAGATGTAAATAGTCTGCAGGCTGCACGGCGGAGACGATTGAGTCTACATTTTGCAGTATATGCTCTCAGTGACATTTCTTCTTTGGTGGGTGCTGCAGGAACACTAATTTTGTGGTGTTGTGTCTCAGAACCCATGAACAGCATAGCAGTATTCACTGGAAAGCAAAGTCAAACACTTAAAGTTAATATAACAGGAATAAAAATTTGCAGTAATTTTCTCCCACACTATTAGATGCCCAGAAAGCATTTCTTTAATTGATTACTTAACAACTTAAAATTGATAGCCCAAACTGTTCAGCCAGGGGCAGAGTTAAAAAGAAAAGAATTACAAAAAAAACAAAATTCTTAAATGTACATCTGGAAAGTTTACACACATTCTCCAAGTACAACTTTTTGGGATGGCGTGAACTACACAAGCTACAAAATGTCTACTAGTTTAAGATGCACTTCATACACGTGATAGAATAGTAAATACAAAGAGTAGCATATGGTGACGATTATAGTTCACCTCTGGAGGACTCAGTGTTCACTGTAAAGTCATCAGGAGTAAGAATAAAATTCAACCACCACATGAAGCCTCTTTCCTGTTTCTCTTTCCATCGTTCATCATAAAACATGTTTTTTGCAGCAAACGGCATTGGATGTCGAGGAATAACTGAAAAACAAGTAAACGTGTTAAGTGCTTATTAATGGCAATTAGGGTTGCAAAGGGGTGGAAAGTTTCCAGTAAATTTCCGGAAATTTTCCACGGGAAGTTTAGCTTGGGAATTTTGCCCAAAAAAGCACATGCTAGCATAATATTGTTTTTTTTGTATTTCTTTCTTTTTTTTCCCCCCACAGGTCCTCTTAAAATTACTAACAGAGATGGAATCTTAATTATTAAGGAATTTCTTAATCAATCTATGTTTATCTTCTTACTTGGCTTGTTTTAATAATTACAAGTTTTGTGTGTGACGGTGAACAAATGTGTCCTGATTGGTTGGATGAGCGATTAGCTCCCTCTAGTTGTAAAATTTGCATATCGAATTGTGATTGGCCTGCAGGCCTATAGTAAGACTGCTATAGTTTTTTTAAGATCCAGGTTAGGGGTCCTGAGGGAAGTCATTTTGTTTTCTGCTGATGTTGTGATGATGCAGTAAGTAAATCAGACTTTATACCAAATAAACCAGTTACTTGTTGAACTCTGTTGTCCTTCAATTTAAAATATACAAAATAATACACTATTGGTGATGTAGCGTCGTGTGTGTACAGGTCATGCTTCCATCACATGGAGCATCAGCAAAAATGTACTCACCCTGTTGCAATCGTGCTGATCGACCGCAGTTCGACACAGAGATGAATGCCCTTTATTTCTCTGCATAGAACAATGGCCACGTTTACCGTCGGATGTGTGGAAGCATTTTACCCCAGGCATTAAAGATGGAAAGACTGTGTACATGTGCAAACACTGTAGAAAGCCATATGTAAAGAATGCCACAAAGATGCAGCAGCATTTATCCGAATGCAACAACTTCACTCATATTATGTCTATTGGGTGCGCAGCTCATGGGCTTAACCTGCTCCTCAAGGACATCATGGGTTTGAGAACCATGGAAGCACTGTACAAGAGAGCCAAGCAAGTTGTTAAGTATGTCAGGGGAAAACAGGTAGTTGCAGCAACCTACAACTCCAAGCAAATGACAAAGAACAAGAACACCACACTGAAGCCGCCCAACAACACTAGATGGGGTGGTGTTGTCATAATGTACAACAGCCTTCTGGAGGGTAAGGAGTCGCTGCAAGAAATGGCAATATCCCAGTCTGGGGATATGGAAACCACCATCAAGAAAATACTGCTGGATGATGTGTTTTGGGAGAGAGTGGTTAGCAGCCTTAAACTACTCTCACCAGTAGCATCTGCAATTGCTCAGATTGAAGGAGATGACGCTGTCTTGTCAGATGTTCTCAGGCTTTTTACTGATTTAAAAGAACAAATCAGCATTGCCCTACCCACATCCCTGCTGCTCAAAGCAGAGGAGAAGGCAATTGTTCAATTCATACAGACGCGTCAAGAATTTTGTGTCAAGCCGATTCATGCTGCAGCATACATGCTGGACCCAAAGCATGTTGGGAGACCAATACTTTCTGGAGAACAGATCAACAGCGCTTAGTGTGATTTCTACCCTCTCTCACCACCTCAATCTGGATGTGGGCAAAGTTCTGGGAAGTCTGGCAAAGTTCTCTACCAAGCAAGGTCTTTGGAATGGGGATGGGAATCATGCAAGCATATCAGTGCACATACCTGGTGGAAGGGACTTTGTGCATCTGAGGCCCTGTCACCTATTGCATCGGTGATACTCCAAATCCCACCTTCATCAGCGGCCTCTGAACGAAACTGGTCACTTTTTGGGAATACGCATACAAAGGTGCGCAACAGGCTGACTAACAAGAGAGTGGAGAAACTGGTGGCTATCCGGGCGAACCTACAACTTATTGAGCCAGATACAGAAGTGTCCACCACACAGCTAGACACTGACACAGAGGAGGAAATGGACACGTCAGAGCCAGAGTCAGAGAATCAGGAGGAGCAATGAGGAGTAGAAGACTCAAAAGGGACAAAATAAGGACAAATTACAGGCTAAATAAGCTGACGCTCTTTTTATTTTATTTTAGATGGGTCTTTTTTGTGGGGGTTCAATAAAGTTCAAAATTATAACCTAAATAAAAAGTTTTGAAAGCCTGTTTTTATTTGTATGGAACAGTATGTCTATTTTGACGACAAAGATAATATAAGGGTCAGAGACAAAAACCATCAGTGTGCAAAAAAACTCAAAATTCCCATAAATTCCCGAAAATTCCCATGGAAAGTTTCCTCTTTCAAAAATTCCCAGAATTTTGCAACCCTAATGGCAACTACAATAGCCTTCACTATACAACTCATCCTTTATAACAGTCCAGTCCAATACTTTACCCATTAAACACGTGTCTAATTGGGATTCCAGATGTGGATAATTGTATTTGATTAGTAAATAAAAAGTGAGTGCTCATTACCATCAAAGTGGTCTCAATACTCATGCGTGCAGTATGCACTTGTGTTTTAACCTTGACTTGCATTTGTTGGTAACATGGGGAGATAAAAAGCAGAGTGTGAATGTTTTTTGATCAGTGTGCTTTACTTCCGTGATTACTGAATAGTGGCAGATGCTCGTTAAGTAAATATAAACATGCAAAATTCATTTATCGGTATTGAGAATGTATGCAAGGTGTTTTCTACTGGAATTAATGCATCGATTCAAAAGTCTTGCCACATAGCCACACCTATGGCTATTCAGAACTGCTTTACAATTTACTTTAATAATTCAAAAATATATCATCCAGTCACAATGCAATTCTTGAATGGCTCCCAAATGCCATGGTGCACTACAGCATGTCTATTTGAAAAAATCCAACTCAAGATCTTATTCAAACTTTCCCTCTACAAGGTACTAGCAATAATAAGTGTTTTAAATAAATTATGCCAGAACCTAAAACAAGCAACAAACAAGTTCTGTCCTGGACTGAAGGAAGAACTCAAAAATAAATGTAATCACCCTCAAATTTCTAATCTCTCCTCTAAATTCTATAGTTACAACCTACACATGTAAAGTCTTCTAATGATTTGATTAACACTAACCTGTATCCTTTGTCAATAAGTAACACAATTCAAAGGAACTATTACTGGCTGACATTTTTGAAGAAGACATGAAAAGAGACAAGAACAACCTTGATTCTAAACAGATTTAGTTCAGAATATAAGGAAAGTGTTATTTTTTGCTCTATCTAGCAAAACAGAGCATACAACCAAGGTTCCATAACTAGACAGCAGTACAGGAAACTTTCTGATATCCGGCACTGATGGGACCGAGCTGGTGCCGTACCATTAAAACTGCCGTACAAACCAGCGCTAATGTTAAAACATACGGAGCTTTTGAGCTCCGTATGAATCAACAAACCCTGTTGCTTCAAAACAGTCGGCCGCAGCTTAAAAGCGTCTCTGTAGCTAAGCAACAGCTTCAGCTAGACCTTGCAGAGCCTGACTGGAAAAAAAAAAGCAACGAGAAGTAAAAAAACTTATAGAAAACAGCTCCTGAATTTTGCCGGTAGGTAGAGCTTTCCGGACATTTAACCTCCGGTTAAATGAAAGTTTCCTGTACTACTTATTGGGTTGCAGTAAAAAGAGCTGACCTCAGGAAAACAGAAATTGAAAATGCATTACAGGTAACAGGCAGTTCTACTAAATAGTTTGCATCAATATGGAATGCTGTTGTATAATTCTAGTCTGAAGTTGCCCAAAATAAATTCTGACAAGTAGCTTGAGACAACCATAAGATAGAAAGCTGAAGCAGTGCGAGGCTTATCAGAATGACCAACAAAAAACATTCCAGAATGTCTAACTGACCAGCATATTGAAACTTTGTTTCTCAACTATTAATTGTTGGCATAGTGCATTTCTCATCTTTTTATAGACAGCAATGAGCTGACTATCTGGTTAACCATAAACCAGCATTTGGCACATGTAAGCAGAGCTCTAGACATATGCGTTTTAGAACATAAGAACATAAGAAAATAGGAGCAGGAGTAGGCCAATCGGCCCCTCGAGCCTGCTCCGCCATTCAATAAGATCATGGCTGATCTGATCCTAACCGCCAATCTACTATCACAGAACCATCTCCTGAATCTAACAGAATTAGACACACAAAATAGGAGCAGGATCAGGCTACACGGCCCCTGGGCCCGCTCCGCTACCCACAGGGCCATGATCGATCCGAACCTAGACTCATGTCCAAATTCCTGCCCGCTCCCCATAACCCTTTATTCCCTTTACTTCTAGGAAACTGTCTATTTCTGTTTTAAATTTATGTAATGATGTAGCTTCTACAGCTTTTTGGGGCAGCATATTCCATGGACCTACCACCCTCTGAGTGAAGTAGTTCCTCCTCATCTCAGTTTTGAAAGAGCAGCCCCTTATTCTAAGACTATGCCCCCTAGTTCTAGTTTCACCCATCATCGGGAACATCCTCCCCACATCCACCCGATCCAACCCCTTCACAATCTTATATGTTTCAATAAGATCGCCTCTCATTCTTCTGAACTCCAATGAGTAGAGTCCCAATCTACTCAACCTCTCCTCATATGTCCATCCCCTCATCCCCGGGATTAACCGAATGAACCTTCTTTGTACTGACTCGAGAGCAAGTATGTCTTTTCTTAAGTATGGACACCAAAACTGTATGCAGTATTCCAGGTGCGGTCTCACCAATACCTTGTACAACTGAAGCAATACCTCCCTATTTTTATATTCTATCCCCCTAGCAATGAAAGCTAAGCAACAGCTTCAGCTAGACCTTGCAGAGCCAAAGTGCATAACCTCACACTTTCCAGTATTGTATTCCATCTGTCAATCTCTGCCCACTTACTTAGCCTGTCTATGTCCCCTTGCAGGTTTTTTATGTCCTCCTCACTCACTACTTTCCCTCCCATCTTAGTATCATCTGCAAACTTTGATATGTTACACTCGGTCCCCTCCTCCAAATCGTTAATATAGATTGTAAAGAGTTGGGGACCCAGCACTGACCCCTGTGGAACACCACTAGTTACTGATTGCCAGTCCGAGAATGAACCATTTATCCCAACTCTCGGCCTTCTGTTAGATAGCCAATCCTCTATCCATGCCAGAATATTACCCCCAATCCCGTGATTTTTTATCTTAAGCAATAATCTTGTGTGTGGCACCTTGTCAAATGCCTTTTGGAAGTCTAAATACACTACGTCCACTGGTTCCCCTTTATCCACCCTATATGTTACTTCCTCAAAGAACTCCAGCAAATTTGTCAAACATGACTTCCCCTTCATAAAACCATGCTGACTTTGTCCTATTAAATTATGATTATCCAAATGTCCTGTTACGGTCTCCTTAATAATGGACTCCAATATTTTACCTACCACAGGTGTTAGGCTAACCGGTCTATAGTTTCCAGCCTTCTGTCTACTGCCCTTTTTAAATAAGGGTGTTACATTAGCAGTTTTCCAGTCTGCCGGGACCTTTGCGGAGTCCAGGGAGTTTTGGAAAATTACCACCAATGCATCCACAATCCCTACCGCCACTTCCCTCAAGACCCTAGGATATACGCCATCAGGTCCAGGTGATTTATCCGCCTGGAGTCCCATTATTTTACCGAGTACCACTTCCTTAGTGATTTTGATCGTGTTTAGCTCCTCCCCCCCTATAGCCCCCTGTTTGTCCAGTGTTGGGATATTCTTAGTGTCTTCTACTGTAAAGACTGATACAAAATATTCAGTGTTTTTGCCATCTCCATATTTCCCACCATTAATTTCCCGGTCTCATCCTCTAAGGGACCAACATTTACTTTAGTCACCCTTTTTCTTTTTATATAACTATAAAAACTCTTACTATCTGTTTTAATATTTTTTGCTAATTTACTTTCATAATCTATCTTCCCTTTCTTAATCAATCTTTTTGTTATTTTTTGCTGTCTTTTAAAGTTTTCCCAATCCTCTATCCTCCCACTAGATTTGGCTACCTTATATGCCCTTGTTTTTAGTCGAATGCTATCCTTAATTTCTTTACTTAGCCACGGATGGCTGTCTTTTCTTTTACACCCTTTTCTTCTCAGTGGAATATATATTTTTTGGAAGTTGTAAAATAACTCCTTAAATGTACACCACTGATCATGTATCGTCTTACCCTTTAAATCTATTTTCCCAATCCACTCTACTCAATTCCGCTCTCACACCTTCATAGTCTCCTTTATTCAAGCTTAGCACGCTTGTTTGAGATCCAACCTTCTCACCCTCTAATTGAATATGGAATTCAACCATGTTATGGTCACTCATTCCAAGGGGATCCTTTACTAGGATATTTTTAATTAATCCTGTCTCGTTATACAGGACCAGATCTAAGTTTGCTTGCCCCGTGGTCGGTTCAGTTACATACTGCTCAAGAAACCCATCCCTAATACACTCAATGAACTCATCCTCAAGGCAGCCCTGCCCAATTTGATTTGTCCAATTAATATGATAGTTAAAATCCCCCATAATTACAGATGCTCCCTTATTACAAGTGTAGTGTATGTACCTTTAAGAGGAACTATGCTTTTGAAGCCCCTGTGTACTGTAGTACCAGTAGTGACCACTCGGGTATATAAGCCTGTATAGCGTCTTGTGTAGTTAGTTCACCTCCAGACTTTGTTCAGTAAACACTTGTTAAATCAACTACTGCATTCCGTGTCTCCATTAACACACAGATCTAACAGTGGCGACGAGTTAGAAACGAACTTACCTGCAATTCGGCAGCACCTCAAGGAGATAGATTCCTCAGGTGAAGGTCGAAGCAAGAAGAAAAAAAACCTGTGGTTTCACCAGCTAAACGGGCTGGTGGCAGGTAGTGCACTGATCCTTCCTGGGCTGCGGCAGGCTGGGGCTCGATTGGGTGGCTCTGCAGCGGGGCCGGGCAGCGAGTCGGAAAGCAGAAGCAAAGAGAGACAGAGGGTGGAACACTCAGGAGGCGCCCGGTGCGGCAAAGCAGGTCGGCGTTCGGACCGAGCAGAGGGAGGGGACAGTCCCAGAGGGTCCGCTCCATGACGGGAACGGTTCTCCAAGTAACGGAGAAACTATTTAAAAAATATATATATAACTACCGCAAAAAGCTGCAGGTCGCAACGGGAACCACGGAGAACAGCGTTGGCAGCAGCGGCAGCGGCGGGAAAGCGCGGGAGGCGCCATCTTGACTCGGCAGGGAAGAAGGAGAAGCGCGGGAGGCGCCATTTTTGATTTTCAGGATGCCGAAGACTGGCAATATTACTGCTTTCGATAGTGATATAGAGGATTGGACCACATATGTGGAAAGAGTGGAGGTATATTGCAAGGCGAATGAAGTAGTGGATGATAAAAAGGCATCGGTACTTCTAAATCTGATGGGCGCAAGGACATACGGGCTGTTGCGAAACTTGATCACTCCAGCCAAACCGATGGACAAGAATTTTAAGGAGATTGTTGATACCCTACAGGAGCACTTAAACCCAACACCGCTGCTGATAGCGGAACGATTCAAATTCTTCAGCAGGAATCAGCACAAGAATGAAAGTAACGCTGATTACCTCACCGAATTACGAAAGCTGTCAAAGCACTGCCAATTCGGGGCAGGACTGGCAGATTCTCTACGAGACAAATTCGTCTGCGGTCTCCTAAGTGAAGGAACACAGAAAAGACTACTTTCTGAGAAAGATTGGACACTGGACAAGGCTTTCAGTGTGGCTGCATCATACGAAGCAGCAGCAAGAGGAGCTGCAGAGATACAGCAAAAGCCACAGGACCTCGGCACCCATCAAATGACACGGGGTTTCGAGAGATGCTATCGCTGCGGCAGATCCACCCATGACCAGAAGGACTGCTGGTTCAAGGACAAAGCATGCAGGCAATGCGGAAAGATGGGACACATTGCACGTGTATGCAGATCTGGAAAAAAATCCGCTGACAGTAAAAAGGTCAATAAGGAAAAGTACAGAAAGGTACAAATGATGACGGACAGTAGCTCCGAAGACCAGAAGAGCGATAGCGACTCCGGAAACAAGAGACTAAGCTGTCTCAAATTACATAATGTAATTGCCAAAGAAGATTACCAGACCATTTGGGTTACCCTCACGATAGTGGGGTCCCCAGTCAAAATGGAGCTAGATACAGGATCAGCTCTGACCGTCATAAGTCGACGGGATTACGAGCGGCTATTTCCGCATATACCTTTGAAAGACACATCCATTATCTTGAAGACATATACGGGGCAGAAAGTATACCCCAGAGGGAAAATAAGGGTGCCTGTTCTTTACAACGGCAAGGAAATACGGAAGTTGTATTTATACGTTCTGCAAGATGGTGGTCCACCGTTTTTGGGACGTGAATGGATCAGAAAGATACGTTTAGACTGGCACTCCATTCAGGCACTGACGGTGACCAGTAAGAAAAAAAATGATGATGACGTCATACCTGGACGATTAAAAGAAATCTTGGCTAACGCCAAAGAAGTGTTTCAACAGGAACTAGGAACCCTGAAAGGCGCCACCGCCTCAATAAAAGTGGAAGATGCGGCAATTCCCAAGTTTTTTAAGGCAAGGCCGGTGCCATACGCAATTCGTCCAGCCGTCGAGGCAGAGCTGGAGAATTTGGAAAAAGCAGGCGTGTTATCCAAGATAGATTGGAGCGAGTGGGGAACACCCATCGTCCCGGTCATGAAGAAAACGTTGAATAATGATAAATCTGAAGAACAGAGAAAAATTCACATCTGTGGAGACTTCAAGGTGACTGTAAACCTGGTTCTTCACACGGTACAGTATCCTCTTCCGAGGATAGAAGATATTTTCGCCTCACTATCCGGAGGGAAACGTTTCACCAAAATTGACTTAGCACAGGCATATCTGCAGATGGAGGTTGAGGAGGCCTCTGAAAAGTATCTCACGATAAACACACACAAAGGCCTGTACCAGTACAATCGACTGGTTTTCGGAGTGGCATCAGCTCTGGCTATCTGGCAAAGAGCTATGGAGCAAGTCCTGCAAGGGATTCCGGGGACTCAATGCTACCTAGACGACATCCTTGTAACAGGAGAAAACGACAACGAGCACCTTGCCAACTTGGAGCAGGTGCTCACGAGGCTGAGAGAACGGGGCCTACGAGCAAATCGCCCCAAGTGCGAATTTTTCCAGAAACAAATATCATATTGTGGCCATGTCATTAACGAAGAAGGGTTGCATAAGTCACCTGAAAAAATTGAAGCGGTC
The DNA here is from genome assembly GCF_052327205.1 of Somniosus microcephalus. Lineage (NCBI taxonomy): Eukaryota > Metazoa > Chordata > Chondrichthyes > Squaliformes > Somniosidae > Somniosus > Somniosus microcephalus. The sequence goes on from NC_140989.1 coordinate 261,178,297, forward strand.
GTAAAAGCCCCCGCGCCTGAAAATGTCTCACAATTAAGGTCGTTCCTGGGATTAATAAATTACTATTATAAATTTTTACTAAACTTGTCAACGGTTCTGCACCCTCTTAACGCACTGCTACAAACGGGATTAATTTGGAAATGGAGCGAAGACTGTAAACGTGCCTTCCATAAATGCAAAGGCTTGATCACGTCCAGGGAAGTGTTGGCTCATTACAACCCATCACTGCCAATCAGACTGGCGTGCGATGCATCCCCTTACGGCGTGGGAGCGGTATTATCGCATAGATTCCCGGATGGCTCGGAGCGGCCGATAGCTTTTGCGTCACGCTCATTGAACTCAGCTGAGCGTAACTATGCCCAGATCGACAGGGAGGCACTCAGCCTGGTGTGGGGGGTGAAGAAATTCAACCATTACCTACACGGACAAAAATTTACCTTGTTGACTGACCATCAACCCCTCGTCTCCATATTCAACCCTAAAAAGGGCGTTCCCATTATGACAGCGCAAAGGCTACAGAGGTGGTCCCTTTTCCTAGGGGCACACCAATATGACATAGAATACAAAGTAACAAAACAGCATGGGAATGCTGACGGTTTATCGTGCCTACCGTTGCCAACGGTAGAAGAGGCACCTACAGTGGACCCATTGGAGATGTTCCACTCGACCATAGTTGAATGTCTACCAGTGACAAATTCTACCATTGAAAAGGAAACGAGAAATGACCCGACTCTCTCACGAGTCTACGATTTAACGATGAAGGGATGGCCAGCACATGGCGAACCACTGTTGCCAGCATTCTCGCAAAGAAGAGAACAGCTGTCAGTGTGCCGAGGAACCTTGATGTGTGGATCCAGAGTGGTGATTCCACCCAAACTCCAGGATAAAGTGCTAAAGGAGCTTCACGAGGGGCATCTGGGTGGAGTGAAAATGAAGAACTTAGCCAGAGCGTTTGTGTGGTGGCCAGGTATCGATGGAGACATCGAAGAAATGACCAAGAGCTGCCTAGGATGCCAGAAGGTCCAAAACGCCCCACCACAAGCCCCTCTACATCCATGGGAGTGGCCCTCATCTCCATGGCAAAGGGTGCATATCGACTTTGCTGGTCCATTTATGGACTCAATGTTCTTAATCGCGGTGGATGCACACTCCAAGTGGCCGGAGGTAATAAAGATGTCCTCCACCACCACGGAAAAAACCATCACAGTATTAAGGACCATATTCGCCAGGAATGGGCTGCCTGAACAGATCTGTTCTGATAATGGACCGCAATTTGTATCCGAAGAATTCAGGAAGTTCTTAAAAAACAATGGGGTTAAGCACTACACGTCCGCCCCATACCATCCCGCCACCAATGGATTAGCTGGAAGGTTTGTCCAGACCTTCAAGAAGGCCATAAAGGCCATGGGTAATGAAGACATAAATCTACAACATAAGGTAGATAACTTCTTGTTTGCGTACAGGAATGCAACACATGTGGTTACAAACCAAACCCCCGCCATGATGTTTTTCCAATAGAAGACTAAGATGCCGGCTGGATTTGGTCAAGCCAAACGTCAGAAGGGACGTAGAGAACCGGCAATTTCAAAGCATGAATGAAAGGCCAACTAGAACCTTCCAGATAGGTCAACCAGTTTTGGCCCGGGACTACCATACCGAGAAATGGCAGCCTGGAACTATTTGCACACGACTAGGACCGCCGATGTATACCGTGGACATTGGAGAAAGCATAATGAGGCGCCATGCTGACCAGATCATAGAGTCAGCCGAAAAAGGACAACCTACACCACAACTCTATACGCCTAGTGATGAAGCAGAGATACCCATAGTATCTACCTCCGATCCGGTGATACTGGAAACAGATGAACCCGACACTGGCATTGAAGCCGAATCGACCTTGCCAAAAGAACCTGCTACACCACCGAGGCGTTATCCGGACCGAGTCAGGAAGCCTCCAGAGAGACTGAATTTGTAATTGATTAACTTCAACAAATGTGTAGATTATTGTTCTTGTAAAAATGTTATGTACTATTTATCTAAAAGGGGAGGAATTGTAGTGTATGTACCTTTAAGAGGAACTATGTTTTTGAAGCCCGTGTACTGTAGTACCAGTAGTGACCACTCGGGTATATAAGCCTGTGTAGCGTCTTGTGTAGTTAGTTCACCTCCAGACTTTGTTCAGTAAACACTTGTTAAATCAACTCCTGCATTCCGTGTCTCCATTAACACACGGATCTAACAACAAGCCTCAACTATTTCCTGATTGATACTCCGTCCAAGAGTTGCCACAGTTTGGAGGCCTATAGACTACGTCCACTAGTGTTTTTTTCCCCTTATTATTCCTTACCTCCACCCAAACTGTTTCATTATCCTGATCTTTTGACCCAATATCATTTCTCTGTATTACAGTGATTCCTTCCTTTATTAACATAGCCACCCCACCTCCCCTTCCTTCCTGCCTGTTCTTCCTGATCGTTAAATAACCTGGTATGTTTCATTCCCAGGCATTGTCACCCTGCAGCCATGTTTCTGTAATGGCCACAAGATCATACCCATATGTAGTTATTTGTGCCATTAACTCGCCTATTTTGTTACGAATGCTACGTGTATTCAGATAGAGAACTTTCAAGTATGTTTTGTGACACTTAGTTCCTGCTTTTGCCCTTTTTATTACTTTACCTTTTACTCCATCCCTTCTGCCCCTTCCTGACACGCTCTGGTTTTTAATTTCCCCACTGCTATCTAAGTCTATGACCTTCTCTGTTGTCATTTTTATTATTTGCTCTCTAGGAACCTCCCCCCCACTAGTTAGTTTAAAGCCCAATTTCATGTGTGGGTGCAGAGAACTTTACTATCCCATGTCCAATGGCAGCACAAAGCCAGCAATATGACCTTGGTCCACTGATCTGACATCTTTCAAAGCAGATACCTTCTATACAGATCATTTTGCATGTAGAACAGCTTGCACTAGCAACAAGTAGATAGATATCCACTGGCACGTTTCACCATCATTGCTGCCTTGCTTCTTATGGTGGTCTTGAGCTGCTTGTCAGAATGTGTTTTGGGCAGTTTCAGACTCAGTGACTTTAGAATCCATTCATCCACTTTTAATTATTTTGCCCAGGGCAGTGCACCAGCTCAGAACAGTTCTGTCAAATTTCATGGTACAACCCCTTATACAGCATAAATTGTTAATGCAACACATTTCTAAAACGGCATTACTCCCAGCCATGATAACTTTAACAGTATATGAAACTAAGATTTTAAAATATAGTCTGATGCATTAAAATGACTTGGAAAAAATTAAAATATTTCAAAGAAATAGTTAACGCGATCTTCAAGATATCGAAAAGTTGCTTCTATGAACGGCACTTCAACAGAGATGATCTTCAGAAAGCAATAAAGCTCTTATATTTGTACTGTTTACATTTTTTTTTTTTTTTTTTTAAATAAAATACATAGCAAGCACTTCCACATGCTGTACACGTGAATCATTTACCTACCTGTCTTAGTCAATTTTCTAAAAGTAAATTGTGACTGCGCAACCCCAGGCATAAGCTTTCCAGTTTTCACGTGAGCAGTAGTAGAGGACTTGATGACTTGAGAAACTGTAGAGTTCAACAAAATTAGAATATTTTACTCCATAACCTAATAAAACCTACATTAACTGATACCTAAAGCAAACTGCAAAACTACAAAAACAGAAACTGAAACACAAATGCTATCTATTTACATTATATGAACACGTTTAGTAATTGATTGTGAAGAGATGACCTTGGTTTGGAGCTACTAGCTATTAATACACCAGGTGACAATTTGCATCGACAATAGATGGACAAATCTTGACTTTTTTTTTGATAATTGGATTCCACTTTGGGGAAAAAGTTATCCCACACCGTCAGAATTTTTTTTTAAAAAGGAGGGAAGAAACTCAATTCAATTTTATTTGCCATATGTACTAGTACAATGGAATGCTTACTCCCCCCGTAGGGACACGTCAGCTATTTTTACAGCGCCGTGTTCAGAAAGTCAATTCTTTGGCATCCAGTGGCAGTGGGAGCACGATGTCCCTCAGCCGCTCCGTCCTCCTCGTCACCGCGGCCTCCTCCACACTGTTGCCGGCTCGGCTCCACGTGTGGTGGCCTGCTTCTCTCGCTCACCCTCTGGCCACCATTCCCGGCTCCTGTGCAGCACCTTATTCGCAAGAGGGGCCTTCAAGGAAGTATTCCACATTTGCAAGGTAAATTGCATTTTACCGCTGGGTATAATGCCCAATCTGTATTACAGTAACCCAGGGACTTAACTGATTGGGCATAATATACAGGTGACCTGGCTATGTGCTGAAAGATAAAGTACTGTTGTGGAAACATTCAGGGAGATCAGATCTCGAGGGGCTGAATGGCTTACTCCTATTCCTATGCGAGAGCAGAACTCTTCAGTGATTGCTCAACCTCACATTGCTAGACAGTAGTAATATCTCTGCTGTTGTCATATTGAGCTTCTGGTGAGTGCAGGAGTATAAATTGCTCAATTTTAATACCATGCACTCAGCAGAGCTCTGTTCTCTCAGAACTTTATGGTGACTTTAAACAGATCAATTTCAATACATTTATACTGCAGAAGCATTATTTTTATAGTTATATACATTAGTATATTCATATTAAATTAACTGTTTCTGACCACAAGAATTTGAATTGCTTTCTTATTTTTATTTATATCCAACTGGGCTCCAGTATTGAAGTCCTGCTCCGCTCTAGAATCCCATCAGTAAAAGACTCATGGGATTTAGTGGAATACGTGGAAAAACATCTGAATGATACGATCAAGTATGTTGGTGATCTGTATCTTCTTTGGTTTCAAATATCGTTGTCTAAGCTTTACACCCATTAACTAGCCACAATAAATATATACATAGTTAAAAGTTTTTACTCCTTATAAATCCCCCGTATTCTCTGTATACAAAAGCAAAGTACGTAAATTCATACCAGATTTTCTTTTCTGGAGTCGTTTTCCTCCTCCACTCAAACACCTTGAAGTGGTCTTTTTCACAACATTTGATTTTCTACTAAGTTGTTCCACGTGCATGGACTTTCTTTTGGTGGTATCAATATCCTTTTCATGTGCATCATTTAACAAGTATTCTGAACTTTTTCTCTTTCTGCTTGGAAAGGGTGACTTGTTAGCAAGATTTTGATTTCTGTTTTCAGCTTCAGTCTCTACAACTGTAACAGACCTTGAACTGGAACTAGTTTTGACTTCAACAAATTGCTGCCTTGAAAGTTTAACTTTAGTCTCCATTTCATAGTGTCCTACAGATTTACTTTTAGTATCTGTAGTAATGTAAACAGGGAGCATCTTGATTTGAGCACTGGATTGACGTACTTGTTGTCTACATGACTGTGAACTCTGATGGTGATTAGAAGTTTTGGACTTTACAAAAAAGGTTAACCTCGACTTAGTTGGCTCCAGTTCTTTCACATTTATAACAGGAGGAGTACTCTGCACTGGCCCAGGTGATGCAAGCTTCGCTGCAAAGCCCAACTGCTCACTGCTCCTTTCCTGTACTGAAGAATTTCCAGACTGTAATGATTTTTGATTGGAGGTTTCAACAGCCTTTTTCTGATTTAAGCTTGACAAAGGCTGGTTCATAGCTGTCCATGCATCCTTCAGAAACTGATCCGGCGACAGCACTGATGGCTCAACAATTGGTTCAGAGTCTCCATCAGGGACATAGCTGTCATTTACAAAAGAATCAGGGCTTAAGATCCGACGTACATTAACAGGAGTATGAGGGGCGGATATACAAGGAAAATGTTGTGGTGTTTTAGTAGAAAACACCTTCACTGATTGACATACCAAATTCAATCCAGACTCCACAGAAGTCTCAGCTGTACACTGTTCATCAGGCTTTTCTTCACAATCCAGTCTCCCCTCAATTTCTAATGATACGCCATTACTTTGAAGGACAGAGTGAGTAGCAAATCTTTTAAGTGATCGTGGAGTGCAATTTTCAAGTTCTTGTTTTATTTGACTTGGAGGCAATATCGGAGATAGATGCATTATCTCGTGCCCATCGTACTCTAAAACATCCACAGGGTGGTGCAGAGGAGGAACTCTATCTCCAACTGGACTGAGATTTTCACATGACTGAAGAGGACTTCGAGGTACCCCTGTTTTCAGACTATCCATCTTTTGTGAAATGATCATCGTTTTGCTGGCAATTGATGCATTTCTTTTTGGTATCAACAGAACAGAACCTTCTGAAGCCTTCTTCTTACTTTTAATTGATTCCCATAGGCTTCGCTATGGAAGTAAAGTCAATATTTAGACTGCACACAAGAATACATGGCTTTAATCTACTTTGCACAAGAAACTTGCAACAAACTCTCAATCAAATAAATATTAGAAGAACTTTCACAGTTGATTGCAATTTCCAGCTTTGTACAAAACAATCAAAAACATAAATTAGAACTATGACCAACCTTGAAAAAGTGCCATAAGTGTTTTAGTATATAGGTACTGCAATTCTGAAATTTACTCAAACCTTTTCATTGCTTTTCTGCAGGTCTGACAAAATAAATATTTTTCCATAATTGGCATGGATGATGTTTTTAAAATGATATAGTACCTGTTGCAAGGTGGTTACAGAAAACAACATTTTGGGATACAGTACGAGTAATTTGAGACATGACATGTGGCAAGTGTAGCATGCTTGGGAGGAAAAATGTGACTTTGGACATATGGTTCCCAAAGCTCTCCACCACTGTTGCTTTCCTCATCATTTCTGGGTCTGTTATGGACTAATTGATAGAAATTAATTGCTATGATTAGTCAACAGCTCCATTATTATTGCATATGGGACCTCCAGGATGGTAGAAGGCAGACTAGATGGACCTTGGTCTTTTATCGTTTACCAATTCGTATGTTCCTACATAAAACCTGGCTGGTCTATCTTACTGAGAGCACACCATGCCCATGGCAAAATCAAAAGAAACCATGAGTCTTTTGAAAAAGTTTTTACGAAGCAGGAAACAGTTAATATTCAAGTTCAAAATACTTGTAAATATATATTCCAAAAATCATAACCATACCACATTTAAGTTTATTGGAAAGGAAAGTATAAATGTTTGAGTGTAAGGTAACAACAACTTGCATTGATATAGCACCTTTAACAGAGTAAAACGTCTCAAGACGGTTCACAGGAGCATTATCAAACAAAATTTGACTCTGAGCCAAATAAGGAGATATTAGGTCAGGTGACCAAAAGAGGTAGGTTTTAAGGGCGTCAACGGTGGATGTGAGGGTGTGGTTGAGCAGACCAACCGCTGCATAAGTATTGTGGGAAATGGAGGGCCAAAGGCTAGACAGTTGGAAGTTTCAAAGTGCAGTTGTAAGTGACTTGGACAAAAGTATTTTCCAGGAGCGGTTGCAGAAGCAAGTGGGGTTGGAAGAGGGTAGAAAAATGTGGGCGGTGAGAAAGTAATCAGAGATGGCCTTGTCTGTGATTGAGGGGGGTGACTACGGGTAGGAGATGTTCATATGGAAGAGGTTAAGGGATCACACGAGGGCAGTGTAATCAGAGAAATGGGGGGCAAGGTGAGTTCAGATGAAGACTGAAATCACCAGAGGCAGTCAAACAGTGCAGAGTTAGGAAAGGAGGGAGGATATCTCAGTGAGAAACTCATGAATCTTTGGAATTCTCTTCCCCAGAGAGCTGTGGAGGCTGGGTCATTCAATATATTTAAGGTGGAGGTAGACAGATTTTTGAAAGGTAAGGTAGTCGAGGCCAAGATCAGATCAGCCATGATCTAGCCCTGTTCCTGGGACTAGGGACAGGGTCACAGGCAAGGCTTGGAAGCTAAGCAGAGCCAGGCCTGGTTAGTACCTGGAGGGGTGACCATCAGGGACGACCAGGTGCAGAAGGTCACGGAAGGAGCCCCGAGGAGGGGCGGTTGGTGAGAAGGTCACGGAAGGAGCCCCGGGAGGGGCGGCTGGTGAGCAGGCCCGGGCGTTGGGCTGAAGATTGTCGGACAGGAGGAATGGTGGAAATGGAATGGCGGCGCGCACAGACACAGCAGGACGGTGCTATTTACGTTTAATGTTATTTGTACTGGACTCATGGGAGCTTGCAAGATCACATTTCGTTGTTCATGTACTTGTGCATTGTACAATGACAATAAAGTTGAATTATTATTATCTTATTGAATGGCGGAGCAGGCTCGAGGGGCCAAATTACCTACTCCTGCTCCTACGTCTTATGTTCTTATAAGTGATTTGCATTTTGGGATAGGAAGCACAACATCAAAAGTTATTGCCAATCCCTCTACTTTTGTATTGGCAAACAGTAAGGGCTGAAAGATTTGAGGTGTCACAGACAGTTTATTAGAATTGGCAGAAAGGCAGCAAATGTGACTTAAATGTAGAGAACTGCGAGATACTGCATTTTGGGAGGAAAAAAATAAGGGAAACAAAGAAGACACTGAAGAATGTAGTATTTAAACGCAGATTAGCATATACAGTGCCATTTGTGAAAAAGGAACAAATTCTTCACCTTTTTTTTGGGTCGGTCCTCTGCCTTGCCCAGAAGAATGCAAAAGACTTTCACACAACCAACACTAAATGTCACGGTTTCTCGGACCCCTCCAGCATCTACTGGTGTCCAAGTTATGGAAAGATAATACTTTTCTGCTGGCTGTGAAAGGAAGCACACATTTCAAAAGACAGAATTACAATAAAGATTTTAATTAATCTCTTGCAGAATTAAAATAAATTAGGAAAAGCACAGCTAGGAGTGAGATACCAATCATAACTTCAGGATCTGTTCAACAACTCTGAATACATACTGGGTCTACATTTGCGTGTCAGGATGAAGCCAACGCTGCAAATCATCAACGGTTTTTAATGCTTTTTTCTACCACACTACTGCAAGAATGACAGCACACAATTATTTTGCAGTAACACATTGCTCAGCATCATGGGATTCTGCTGAAGCCATTAAACAATACAGGAGAGTGGAAATCAAGCTGTACAAGATTGCAGCAAAGGGTATGCATATTGCGTTGTGTATAACACATATATATTGATTGCATTTTGGAGCCAGTTCACATCTGTGCTTCAATTCTCAAACCAGCAAAGGAGCGCCCATATTTCAGATTTCCAGCATCTGCAGTATTTTCTTTTTGTAAGGGAGTGCCCATCCCCTTTTCAGAAATGGTACAGGGAGGTTTTGATGAATCATGTATAAAAAGGTAAAGCTGTTGCAGTTGTGCATCGATACAAGACCAGAGCTATAAATTGCATTAGCAATCCAATTGTAAACTCTATTATGGCAAGAGGTGTTCTGCTACCCACAAGATGGTAAACTTACACAACTGGGGCTTTCCAGTGGTCAGTGACAAATTTATTTAATCCTTCTCGATGTTTTCTAGTATACCGCGCTTCCCTACATCGTAACACTGACCACACTTCAAAAATACTTTATTGGCTATAAAGCACTGTTGAACGGCCCGAGGTCATGAAAGGCACTTTACAAAAGCAAGTTCTTTTCTTTTTTTTTATTGATGACAGTAATTGGAGTTACCAGATAGACTATTTTGCTGTTGGGGGGAGCAATGTCGAGCTGATATTGAACAAATGATACGCTGATATTAAACAAATAACACTGGAGTAAAACCAGTCATTTAGCAACTTGATTTTTATTCTCTTTTATTAATTGAAACAAGCAGCAAGTAAGAAATGTTCCATTGTCATTTTCATATTACTTAGGAGGAATTATGTCCATTACTTCTCCCTGATGAAAAGAACAGCATCAGAAATAGTTGGTGAGTGGAGATCTGGTCTGGTATTTTACCATTATGAAGAAGCTTGTTTTCAAAAAAGAACAGAAGATGTCAATAACTCCTGGAAATTAATAGGTTTAGAAGCAGATTTATCTTAGTATATAAAATCTTATGGAATAATCACAATTTTCCAGAAAACAACTTTGAATCATAGAAATGTACAGCACAGAAGGAGGCTGAATTCTTGTCCATGCCGGCCGACAGAGCTATCCACCCTAATATCCCACTTTCCAGTACTTGGTCCATAACCTTGTAGGTTACGGCACTTCAAGTGCATATCCAAGTACTTTTTAAATGTGATGAGGGTCTCTGCCTCTACCGCCCTTTCCAGACACCCCACCACCCTCTGGGTGAAAACAATTCTCAACTCCCCTCTAAACCTCAAACCGATTACTTTAAATCTATGCCCCCTGGTTATTGACCATTCAGCTAAGGGCAATAGTCTTCGTCTTCTTCTCCTTCAGCAGTCCCTCGGAATCGAGGATGACTTGCTTCCACATTAAAAATGAGTTCTCATGTGACTGATGAGTCCAATGCGGGACCTACAGTCTCTGTCACAGGTGTGGCAGACGGTGGTTGAAGGGGCAGGTGGGTGGGGTGCTAGGGTTGATGTGCGCGCCTTGCGCTGCCTGTGCTTGGCTTCCGCTTGCTCCCGGCGAAGAGACTCGAGGAGTTCAGCGCCTTCCCGGATGCTTTGCCTCCACTTTGTGCAGTCTTAGGCCAGGGATTCCCAGGTGTCGGTGGGGATGTTACACTTTTCCCAAGGAGGCTTTGAGGGTGTCCCTGAAGCGTTTCCTCTGCTCACCTGGGGCTCTCTTGCCGTGTCAGAGTTCCGAGTAGAGCGCTTGTTTTGGGAGTCTCGTATCGGGCATGCGGACAATGTGACCCGTCCATCGGAGCTGATTGAGCGTGGTCAAAGCTTCGATGCTGGGCATGTTGGCCTGAGCAAGAACACTGACGCTGGTGCGCCAATCCTGCCAATGGATTTGCAGGATCTTGCGGAGGCAGCGTTGGCGGTACCTCTCCAGTGCTTTGAAATGCCTGCTGTACATGCTCCTTCCTATCCACTCTATCTAGGCCCTTCATAATTTTATACACCTCAGTTAGGTCTCCCCTCAGCCCCCTCTGTTCCAAAGAAAACAACCCCAGCCTATCCAATCTTTCCTCATAGCTAAAATTCCCCAGCCCAGGCAACATCCTTATAAATCTCCTCTGCACCCCCTCTATTGCAATCACACGCTTCCTGTAATGTGGTGACCAGAACTGCACGCAGTATTCTAACTGCGGCCTAACTTGTGTTTATACAGTTCAAGCATAACTTCCCTGCACTTATATTCTATGCCTCAGCTAATAAAGGCAAGTACACCGTATGCCTTCTTATCCACCTTATCTACCTGTCCTGCTAACTTCAGGGATCTGTGGACATGCACGCCAAAGTCCCTCTGATCTTCTGCACTTCTCAGTGTCCTACCATTTATAGTGTATTCCCTTGCCTTGTTAGCCCTCCCCAAATGCATTACCTCACACTTCTCCAGTCTGAATTCCATTTGCCACTGTTCTACCCACTTGACCAGTCCATTGATATCTTCCTGCAGTCTGCAGCTTCCTTCTTCATTATCAACCACACGACCAATTTTTGTATCATCTGCAAGCTTCTTAATCATACTTCCTACGTCCAAGTCCAAACCATTGATATATACCACAAAAAGCAAAGGACCCAGTACTGAGCCCTGCAGAATCCCACTGGAAACAGCCTTCCAGTCACAAAAACACCCTTCGACCATTACCCTTTGTTTCCTAAATAACAACAGAGAATGCTGGAAAAACTCAGCAGGTCAGGCAACATCCGTGGAGAGAAATTTGAGTTGACGTTTCGGGTTGAAACCCTTCTTCAAAACTCAAATTTCTCTCCACGGATGTTGCCTGACCTGCTGAGTTTTTCCAGCATTCTCTGTTGTTATTTTGGATTTCCAGCATCTGCAGTATTTTGCTATCACCCTTTGTTTCCTGCCTCGGAGCCAATTTTAGATCCAACTTGCCACTTTGCCTTGGATCCCATGGGCTTTTAGTTTCTTGACCAGTCTGCCAGGTGGAACCTCATCAAAAGCCTTGCTAAAATCCATATAGACTACATCAAACGCACTACCCTCATTGAATTTTTTGAGGAGGTAACAAGAAGGGTCAATCAAGTTAGTCAGACACGACCTTCCCTTAACAAATCCATGCTGACTTTCTAAAATGAAGATTTATCCTGTCCCTCAGAATTTTTTCCAATAATATTCCCACCACCGAGGTTAGGCTGTCTGACCTGTAATTACACAGTACTTCCCTAACTTGAAAACGGATTTTTTTTTAAGTCAGAGAATTTGGTATTAAGACAGTTTATAAGCCTACAGTTTAAGAACAAAGTTCCAGTCTATTATAAACTGAAAATAACGGTCAAGTATGACCAGGCACAAACCATGGAAAAGCAAATGGTAAAAATGACATGGCAATCAGAATAACATCACCCTTGAACTGAGATGCAACACACATTGCTTTCAAATAAAGCTATTCTGGGAGTTTTGTGGACTGGCAAATCATATTCATGCTATAGTACACAGAATCAGCATCTGGGCTCTTCTACAATTTGTTACTCAAACTTAATTCTCCTGCTCCATTGTACACTATTTTGAGATATTTTAGTATAATTTGGTCATGTTGTTTAGATAGTTATATAGTGAGCAGGTTATCTGCAAGCACGTTGGCTAGTGGTTAACTTTATAAACCTGTAATGGGCTGTGTCTCCCAGATGCACTGCAGCCAAGAATTCAAAAGACCAACACAGTAACTCCACATATTCCAAATTAAGATCGGGCCCATTAAGCAAGGTGACCCGGCACGGCCTTACCTCCACCACAAATTCCCGTTCGTTCACTGCAAATCCCTTGGAGGTCGGTAACTTGTCGATCACCACCCGGACCGGCACACTCTCGGGGTTTTCGATGGCCAAGGTCTCGGTTTTCGAGCAGCCAGTCCTCACTGTTTTGAAGCAGACGAAAGGCCTTTGGGCGAAGTGAGTGAGTAGGAGGACGGGGACATCCTCCCCGCTATTGCTTCTTGCCGCAGCCTCCGCCGCCGCTGTGGCCCCGCCGTGCGGGCGGTGGGTCAAGCTCGCGGCCATAGAGCCGTTTCTAACGCTTGGATCCATCGATCGCGGAGCATTAAAATGGAGGGGGAGGGGGTGGGGGAAGCTAGGGCTGAGGCTCAGTCCCGGGCCAACTCGATGTCTGGTCTCTCTACCCCTAGCCTTCTGTTCAGCACACACGGCCGTTACTACAATCGCCTCTCCGGGCAAAACAAGCGCAGTCTCCGTGCATCAAGCCCGTGCCGCCCATCACCGAATTCAAACTTCCAGCCCCAGCCAATCGCTTGCCAGCATCCACACTCCAATCACCAAAGACGCGGTCAAATCCAAGCCAATAACAGAGCAGCGACAGCGTGTCATGGCCCCGCCCCACCATCCGCTTTTCAAACCATATCGCCCAATCAGGGACCGGCTTCTCAAAACATCCCGACCAATCGCACGTAGCAACTCCAAAACAATTCCTTTTACCCAAACATGTCGAATCTGTTTGAATCTTCGTCTTCACCAGCTGTCGAATGACGGTTGCTGGGGAGGGAGGGGCTTAACCAGGGAGTAAAACGGCAGGGGGTTGGGAACCTGAGCAGGGAGACAGAGGAAAGGAAAACAAGGATAAAAGCAAAAGATAGGAAGAAGAAAAACAAAAGTGGCAGTCAGAGAAATCAACGGTTTAAATCAAACACGGCCACAATAATTCTAATAGGTCTAAGAGCGTTAAGAAAACAAGCCTGAAGGCCTTCTGTCTTAATGCGAGGAGCATTCGTAATAAGGTGGATGAATTAGCTGCGCAAATAGAGGTAAACGAATATGATTTGATTGGGGTTACGGAAACATGGCTCCAGGGTGGCCAAGGCTGGGAACTCAACATCCAGGGGTATTCAATATTCAGGATAGGCAAAAAGGAAAGGGAGGTGGGGTAGCATTGCTGGTTAAAGAAGGGATTGACACAATTGTAAGGAAGGATATTAGCTCTGATGATGTGGAATCTGTATGGGTAGAACTGAGAAATACCAAGAGGCAGAAAACGTTAGTGGGAGTGGTATATAGACCTCCAAACAGTAACGCGGAGATTGGGGATAGCATTAAAAGGGAAATTAGAGAAGCGTGCAATAAGGGTGACTTTAATCTACATATAGATTGGGCTAACCAAATTAGTAACAATACTGTGGAGGAGGAATTCCTGGCGTGTTTACGGGATGGTTTCCTGGACCAGTATGTCGAGGAACCAACCAGAGATCAGGCCATCTTAGACTGGGTATTATGTAACGAGAAAGGATTAATTAGCAATCTTCTTGTACGAGGCCCCTTGGGTCGGAGCGATCATAATATGATCGAATTCTTCATTAAGATGGAGAATGAAGTAGTTGACTCACAGACTAAGGTCCTGAATTTAAATAAAGGAAACTACGATGGTCTGAGGCGCGAGTTGGGTAGGATTGATTGGGGAATGTCACTCAAAGGGTTGACGGTGGATAGGCAATGGCAAACATTCAAAGACCGCATGGATGAACTACAGAATTTGTTCATCCCAGTTTGGCATAAAAATAAAACAAAAAAGGTGGCTCAACCGTGGCTAACAAGGGAAATTAGGGATAGCATAAGATCCAAGGAGAGGACATATAAATTGGCCAGAAAAAGCAGTAAACCTGAGGATTGGGAGCAGTTTAGGATTCAACAAAGGAGGACAAAGGGATTAATTATGAAGGGGAAAATTGAATATGAGAGTAAGCTTGCAGGGAACATAAAAACTGACTGTAAAAGCTTTTATAGATATGTGAAGATTGGTGAAGTCAAGCGTAGGTCCCTTGCAGTCAGAATCAGGGGAATTTATAATGGGGAACAAAGAAATGGCCGACCAATTAATTACATATTTTGGTTCTGTCTTCACAAAGGAGGGCACAAATAACCTCCCAGAGATGTCGGGGAACATAGGGTCTGATGAAAGGGAGGAACTGCAAGAAATCAGTATTTGTAGGGAAATGGTGTTAGGGAAATTGATGGGATTGAAGGCTGATAAATCCCCAGGGCCTGATAATCTACATCCTAGGGTACTTAAGGAAGTGGCCCTAGAAATAGTAGATGCATTGCTGATCATCTTCCAACATTCGATGGAATCTGGAACAGTATCCATGGATTGGAGGGTAGCTAATGTTACCCCACTATTCAAAAAAGGTGGTAGAGAGAAAACGGGGAATTACAGACCGGTAAGCCTGACATCAGTAGTGGGGAAAATGCTAGAGTCCATTATAAAAGATGTAATAGCAGAGCACTTGGAAAACAGTGACAGGATCGGACAAAGTCAACATGGATTTACAAACGGTAAATCGTGCTTGACTAATCTACTGGAATTTTTTGAGGATGTAACTGGTAAAATAGATAAGGGAGAACCAGTGGATGTGGTGTATTTGGACTTTCAGAAGGCTTTTGATAAGGTCCCGCGTAAGTTAAGCACATGGGATTGGGGGCAAGGTATTGACTTGGATAGAGAACTGGTTGGCAGACAGAAAGCAAAGAGTTGGAATAAACGGGTCTTTTTCCGAGTGGCAGACAGTGACTGGTGGGGTACCGCAGGGATCGGTCCTTGGACCCCAGCTATTCACAATATATATTAATGATCTAGACAAAGGAACTAGATGGAATATCTCCAAATTTGCAGACGACACAAAGCTGGGTGGGCGTGTGTGCTGTGAGGAGGATGCCGAGAAACTCCAGGATGATCTGGACAAGTTGGGTGATTGGGCAAAAGCATGGCAGATGCAATATAACGTGGATAAATGTGAGGTTATCCACTTTGGTGTCAAAAACAGGAAGGCAGATTATTATCTCAATGGCAATAGATTGGGAGAAGGAGAAGTGCAACGAGACCTGGGTGTCCTTGTGCACCAGTCGCTGAAGGTAAGCATGCAGATGCAGCAGGCGGTTAAGAAGGCAAATGGTATGTTGGCCTTCGTAGTGAGAGGGTTTGAGTACAGGAACAAGGATGTCTTGCTGCAGTTGTACAGGGCCTTGGTGAGACCACATCTTGAGTATTGTGTGCAGTTTTGGTCGCCTTATCTGAGGAAGGATGTTCTTGCCATGGAAGGAGTTCAGCGAAGATTCACCAGGCTGATACCTGGGATGGCAGGAATGATGTATGAGGAGAGATTGGGACGATTGGGCTTGTACTCGCTGGAGTTTAGAACAATGAGAGGGGATCTCATTGAAACTTATAAAATTCTGACAGGACTGGACAGACTAGATGCAGGAAGGATGTTCCTGATGGTCGGGGAGTCCAGAACCAGGGGTCACAGTCTAAGGATAAGGGGTAGGCCATTTAGGACAGAAATGAGGAGGAATTTCTTCACCCAGAGAGTGGTGAACCTGTGGAATTCTCTACCACAGAAGGCAGTAGAAGCCAATTCAATAAATATATTCAAGAAGGAGTTGGATATATTTCTTAAGGCTAAAGGGATCCAGGGGTATGGGGAGAAAGCAGGGACCGGGTACTGAAATTGGATGATCAGCCATGATCGCATTGAATGGCGGAGCAGGCTCGAGGGGCCGAATGGCCTACTCCTGCTCCTATCTTCTATGTTTCTATGAGTAAGGCAGATGTTGGGGATGGTCACACTGCCATAGTGCAGGGGGAATGGTCACATTGCAATTCACCAAGGGAAGATCACACTGCTACAGAGCAGGAGGTGGTCACACTGCCATACAGCAGGGGGATGGTCACACTGGCACACACTGGGGCCTGTTCGATGACACTTTTGGCACCTCGTTTTTAGGTAGGTCTGGTGCTGCTCCTGGCATGCTCTTCTACACTCATTTAACCAGTGTTGGTTGCCTGGGGGTCAGTCAACAGGTGCGAGGAGAGCTCAGGGACACAGGCTGCATTTTTTGGTTGAGGAACTGGGGAGCTGGCTGGGGGAGGGATCTGACCAGAGCTGCAGACCAGACCAGTGGGTAGATAGATTTTTTCTTAGATTTCCATGTGTATGTTAATCCAAGTTTGAAGTAGTTTGATTTAATCTACGCATAAAGATAAGAAAATAAAATGTTAAATCAAAATGTGTCCAATTTCTCAAATGTACACATACTAAACCACAACATTCAGACATTCTTCTAATGGAAAACATGTTTTATGATGTGGAAACAGTTTCAGAAATTACTGTATGCTCTTTCAATTTATATTGTGTTCAAAATCATTTTGTTTTAAGGTCAGGCTAGGGGATCCCTTCAGCTTGGAGTGGGTGGGCCTGGAGGAAGCAAGCTCATACCTTTGGTATTTCCCTACAAGCAGGCAGAATCTGTGCATCACTTTTTGTTTGGCAGATTTCATTGAATCACATAGTATGGAAGGATGCCATTTGGTCCATCATGCTTGTGCTGGCCCTTTGAAGGAGATATCCAATTAGCCCCACTCACCCGCTCTTCCCCATAGCTCTGAAAATGTTTCCTTTTCAAGTATATATACAATTCCCCTTTGAAAGTTACTATTGAATCTGCTTCCACCACCTTTTCAGGCACTGCATTCCAGATCGTAACTCACTCCACAAAAAAAAATTCTCATCTCCCCTCTGGTTCTTTTGCCAATTATCTTAAATCTGTGTCCTCTGGTTACCGACCCTTCTGCCACTGGAAACAGTTTCTCCTTATTTACTCTATCAAAACCCCACATAATTTTGAACACCTCTACTAAATCTTTCCTTAACCTTCCCTGCTCTAAGGAGAACAATCCCACCTTCTCTAATCTCAACACATAACTGAAGTCCCTCATCCCTCATATCATTCCAGTAAATGTCCTTTACACCCTCTCCAAAGCAATGACATCCTTCCAAAATTGTGGTGCCTAGAACTGGTTCTTTATCCAGCTTTGTCATGGGGTGCATCAGTTTGTACCAGGGCTGAGATTTGAACTTTCCTGGTGCCATGAATAAGATGTGGGTAAATCTGCTGGTGGCAGGGGTCCATTGCTCAGTTGGCAGCAGCCCAAGTAGACACACAGTCAGGTTAAATGGCAATGCTTCATGGCCTCGATCAAGGGCAGAATAGGTGTTGAATTGCACCCTCATCTAATAGGGTAGATTGAAAATTACAGGTTGAGGTATGTGATCCTGGTAATTAGTAACTACGCTGAAATATGAAGAAATTGAGAGTTGTACAAGACCGCCCCCCCCCCCCCGTGTACATACCTGCAAGTACTGTGTGGCCTATAAAAGCAGCATGTACTTTGTTACTCTCTGTTGACCATGACCTGAGAAAGCATGCAAGTTCTTATGCAAACAAAACAAGGAAAAAAAATCCCCGCACTGTCACTGACTTAGTCTTAGTCTGTCACCTAGTGTTTACTGCATGAACTGCTGAAGCAGTCAAAAGGGAATTTGATTTAATATTCTTCATCAAGTAGAGATACAGGTTGGAGGTAGGCAAAAGAATGTTCTAAATGTTTAGATCAGTTCCTGAGCTGGATGATACAACAAGCTCAATGGGCTCTCATTCCTATGTGCTTATGAAAGCACAGACACTGTTGCAATGACCTATATTGTGGGGTCACTAGAAAAATTATTGTGCCATAGAATTGTAGGAAATTGTTGTGTTACTGCTTATTGAATGTAAAGCAATGGGTGCAAAATTAATTTGCCACCTTTTCCAAACTAAAATTTCAGAAACTACTGGGTCAATCTAATATGTAGGGGGGCCAATTCTAAGAGTTATTTTCTGTTTTGAAAATAGTCATAATAATGCATAAGAATAAAAATAATGTGACTTCGTTCATGTCCAGGGGATATCACAAAAGTACTTCACTTCTCAATTAATTTAATTCATTGTCTGTGAACAGCCTCCTTCCCCCCAACCCCCCAAAAAACCTCACATAGCTGTGGAAATAATTATAAAGCAGTCCAAGTTCAATATGCTACAGTGAACAGAAAATTCAACAGTACAGAATTTACTCAAAATCTTTAAAAAATGAATTTCCTTCTTCAGTAATTGCAATCATCATCTGGTAAAGGGCTAGAATTCTCCCTTCCCATCTAGCATGTGGTTGGTACAAATATATCTGTTCATGAATAAATATTGCTTGTGGCCTAAATGGAGTTTCCTCTCCCACCACGGTAACAGAGTTGTTACGCTGTGGGTCCTTAAGGGAGGAGGGAGAAGACACACCAAAATTCAGTAAATGTGGATTGAGTGATTAGCACAGTAACACTCCTGGTTATATGCATAATGGCCAGTATGAGTGGAATAAATATCAGAAGCAACACCTGTTCCTATCTGGGGAGCACAGTAGGTGAGTAAAAGGTCTGCATTATTTAAAAAAACAAAATGCAAGAGCAAAGAAATGTTATGGGAATAGGGAATGCTCAATGCAACAGTGGTTACTAAATGGCATGCCTATAAAGAAACCTTCCCTTACAGGGTACCATGCACAAGAAAGCCTCCCTAACTCATCATACGTGACCTTTCTAGCTTTTTACCCCTCAAATATCCTGATGTGCATTCATTGTTATACTCTTGTATGTCTTATTTTCTTGTCTCCAGAGGAGAAGGTGGCCCATAACCACTGAAAATCTCAGGCCATGGGTGGAGCTGGTCCTCGTGACAATTGACCTCTGACCCTTTAAGTGGAACAAGCCTTGCGGATCCCGAGGAGCCAGGCAGCCAAAGCTGTTAGGGACAGATTTGGAGGAGGGACAATGATAGCTGCAAGTTTGTGTGGACCAAACGAATCATACTCGCATAATAGTTTCGGAAAACAAACACCAACAGGAAACGTGATTAGGCACCTTCAAAACCTACAAAGAATGTAATGAGAAAGGATTAATTAGCAATCTTGTTGTGCGAGGCCCCTTGGAGCGGAGTGATCATAATATGATCGAATTCTTCATTAAGATGGAGAGTGAAGTAGTTGACTCAGAGACTAGGGTCCTGAATTTAAATAAAGGAAACTACAATGGTCTGAGGCGCGAGTTGGGCAGGATGGATTGGGGAACGTTACTTAAAGGGTTGACGGTGGATAGGCAATGGCAAACATTTAAAGATCGCATGGATGAACTACAGAATTTGTTCATCCCTGTTTGGCATAAAAATAAAACAATAAAGGTGACTCAACCGTGGCTAACAAGGGAAATTAGGGATAGCATAAGATCCAAGGAGAGGACATATAAATTGGCCAGAAAAAGCAGCAAACCGGAGGATTGGGAGCAGTTTAGGATTCAGCAAAGGTGGACAAAGGGATTAATTAAGAGGGGGAAAATAGAGTATGAGAGTAAGCTTGCAGGGAACATAAAAACTGAATGTAAAAGCTTCTATAGATATGTGAAGAGAAAAAGATTGGTGAAGTCAAGCGTAGGTCCTTTGCAGTCAGAATCAGGGGACTTTATAATGGGAACAAAGAAATGGCTGACCAATTAAATACATATTTTGGTTCTGTCTTCACAAAGGAGGACACAAATAACCTCCCAGAGATGTCGGGGAACATAGGGTCTAATGAGAGGGAGGAACTGAATGAAATCAGTATTTGTAGGGAAATGGTGTTAGGGAAATTGACGGCATTGAAGGCCGATAAATCCCCAGGGCCTGATAATCGACATCCTAGGGTACTTAAGGAAGTGGCCCTAGAAATAGTAGATGCATTGCTGATCATCTTCCAAAATTCTATAGACTCTGGAACACTTCCCATGGATTGGAGGGTAGCTAATGTTACCCCACTATTCAAAAAAGGTGGTAGAGAGAAAATGGGGAATTATAGACCAGTAAGCCTAACATCGGTAGTGGGGAAAATGCTAGAGTCCATTATAAAAGATGTAATAGCAGAGCACTTGGAAAACAGTGACAGGATCGGACTAAGTCAACATGGATTTACAAAAGTGAAATCGTGCTTGACTAATCCACTGGAATTTTTTGAGGATGTAACTGGTAGAATAGATAAGGGAGAACCAGTGGATGTGGTGTATTTGGACTTTCAGAAGGCTTTCGATAAGGTCCCGCATAAGAGATTAGTGTGTAAAGTTAAAGCACATGGGATTGGGGGTAAGGTACTGTCTTGGATAGAGAACTGGTTGGCAGACAGGAAGCAAAGAGTTGGAATAAACGGGTCTTTATTAGTGGCAGGCAGTGACTAGTGGGGATCGGTGCTAGGACCCCAGCTATTCACAATATATATTAATGATGATCTAGACGAGGGAACTAGATACAATTCACGTATGAACCGGGGTCAAGGCTGTATCGTTGCACCAACGCTCTTCTCAATCTTCCTTGATGCAATGCTCCAGCTCACCCTCAGTAAGCTCCCTACTGGAGTGGATCTAATTTACAGAACAAACGGGAAACTGTTCAACCTCTGTCGCCTCTGGTCCAGATCCAAGGTTGTCCAATCCTCTGTCGTCGAATTACAGTATGCAGACGATGCTTGCGTCTGCGCTCACTCGGAGGTTGAACTCCAAACCATCGTCAACAGCTTCACCGAAGCGTAGGAGAGCATGGGCCTTACACTAAACATCCGTAAGACAAAGGTCCTCTATCAACCTGCCCCCACCACACAGTGCTGCCCCCCGATTATCAAAATCCACGACAAGGCCTTGGATAACGTGGATCACTTTCCATACCTCGGGAGCCTACGGTCAACAAGGGCAGACGTCGACGACGAAGTCCAACACCGCCTTCAGTGTGCCAGTGCAGCCTTCGGTCGCCTGAGGAAGTGTTTTTGAAGACCAGGACCTCAAACCCGGCACTAAGCTCATGGTCTACAAGGCAGCAGTGATATCCGCCCTGCCGTATGCCTCAGAGACAGGGACCATGTACAGCAGACACCTCAAAGCACTGGAGAGGTACCATCAACGCTGCCTCCGCAAGATCCTGCAAATCCATTGGCAGGATAGGCGCGCCAACATCAGTGTTCTTGCTCAAGCCAACATCCCCAGCATCGAAGCTTTGACCATGCTCAATCAGCTCCGATGGACAGGTCACATTGTCCGCATGCTCGATACGAGACTCCCAAAACAAGCGCTCTACTCGGAGCTCCGGCACGGCAAGAGAGCCCCAGGTGGGCAGAGGAAACGCTTCAAGGACACCCTCAAAGCCGCCTTGAAAATGTGCAACATCCCCATCGACACCTGGGAATCCCTTGCTCAAGACCGCACAAAGTGGAGAAGCAACACCTCGAGTCTCTTCGTCGGGAGCAAGCGGAAGCCAAGCGCAAGGAGCGCACGTCAACCTAAGCACCCCATCCACCCGCCCCTTCAACCACCGTCTGCCCCACCTGTGACAGAGATGGTAGGTCCCGCATTGGACTAATCAGTCACCTGCAAACTCATTTTTAATGTGGAAGCACGTCATCCTCGGTTCCGAGGGACTGCCTAAGAGATCTCCAAGTTTGCAGACGAAACAAAGCTGGGTGGGCGTGTGTGCTGTGAGGAGGATGCAGAGAAACTCCAGTATGATTTGGACAGCTTGGGTGATTGGGCAGATACAGTATAATGTGGATAAATGCAAGGTTATCCACTTTGGTGGCAAAAACAGGAAGGCAGATTATTATCTGAACGGCAATAGATTGGGAGAAGGGGAAGTGCAACGAGACCTGGGTGTCCTTGTGCACCAGTCGCTGAAGGTAAGCATGCAGGTGGTTAAGAAGGCAAATGGTATGTTGGCCTTCGTAGCGAGAGGATTCAAGTACAGGAGCAAGGATGTCTTGCTGCAGTTGTACAGGGCCTTGGTGAGAGCACACCTTGAGTATTGTGTGCAGGTTTGGTCACCTTATCTGAGGAAGGATGTTCTTGCCATGGAGGGAGTGCAGCGAAGATTCACCAGGCTGATACCTGGGATGGCAGGAATGACGTATGAGGAGAGATTGGGTCGACTGGACTTATACTCGCTGGAGTTTAGAAGAATGAGAGGGGATCTCATTGAAACTTATAAA
This sequence comes from Somniosus microcephalus, assembly GCF_052327205.1. Taxonomy (NCBI): domain Eukaryota; kingdom Metazoa; phylum Chordata; class Chondrichthyes; order Squaliformes; family Somniosidae; genus Somniosus; species Somniosus microcephalus. The sequence continues at coordinate 261,201,158 of NC_140989.1, forward strand.
ATTCTAACAGGACTAGACAGACTAGATGCAGGAAGGATGTTCCCGATGGCGGGGGAGTCCAGAACCAGGGATCACAGTCTAAAGATAAGGGGTAAGCCATTTAGGACAGAGATGAGGAGGAATTTCTTCGCCCAGAGAGTGGTGAACCTGTGGAATTCTCTACCACAAAAGGTAGTGGAGGCCAATTCATTAAATATATTCAAGAAAAAGTTAGATATATTTCTTAAGGCTAAAGGGATCAAGGGATATGGGGAGAAAGCAGGGACAGGGTACTAAATTTGGATGATCAGCCATGATCTCATTAAATGGCGGAGCAGGCTCGAGGGGCCGAATGGCCTACTCCTATCTTCTATGTTTCTATGGAGCCACCTAGTATAACAGCTTTTCATTTGCACTTCCTCTAGATGTACTGTAGCGTACCAAACCAAGATGAACAGAGGAGATGGATGAAGGGAGGCGGCAAGCAGACTTTCACATCTGCCCGCCAACCACATCTTCACCCAAGCCAGCATTCACCTTTTCTTTCTCATTCAATACCCTATGGTTTAAATGGTAAAATTTCTGAGTTAGCAAGTTTTGCCCTCTTTATCCTGTCATTTGCATCCATCCATCAGGTGGGGGGAGGACAAACGCATCTTCTACCGGCACCCACTTCCTCTGGAATTTACAACTTGCATTTATACAACACTTCTCACGTAGAAAAACATTCTAAGGTCCTCCAAAGAAGCCTAATCAGACAAGGTTGAGCACCGAGCCAAAGGAAGAGATATTAAAAGGAGTGACCAAAAGCTTGGTCAAAGAGGTACGTTTTCAAAGATGGTCTTAAAAAGGAGGTAGGTGGAAAGGCAGAGGTGTTTAGGGAGGGAACTCCAGAGCATAGCTCTTAGATGGCTCAAGTCACAGCTACCAATGGCAGAGTGAAGACAGGTGTGGGGGAAGAGGGGAAGAAATGCACTGAGCTGGGCAACAGAGTAGAGGCGTTAGAGGAGGATAATGTGGACAACCATGGCAGAGGCTGTAGGGGGTCGAGGAGAGATAATGCCCCAAGGTCACAGTGGATTTCATTTGTAACTTTCATTAGGGTCATTTCATGCTGTGGCAGAGATAAGAACCTGATAGGAAAGATTTAAACATTTAAGTTTTGAGAAAGATGGGCATGGATTTGGAAGGGGACAAGTTCAAAGACTTTTGAGGAGCAGAAAGGGAGGTTGGATATGGGGCAGTAGTTTGCAGGAAAGGTGGATCAAGGGTAGTGGGGGGGTTTTTGAGGGGATGACGACTGGTTTTGAAAGGGGGTAGTACCCGAGGAAAGAGTGCCATTTACAATGTCAGTTAGCATGGGAGCTCAGAGGGAAGTTGGGTGGTCAGCAGTTGCGTGGGAACGGGGGTCATTGGTGCTTGGGGAAGGTGGGGGGGTCTCATGGACAAAATGAGCTTGGAGAAGGCACAAGGGGAGATAGAAGAGAAACGAGAGAAAGCTGCGGTTTCAGGACTAGGTCATTGGCAGGGGAAAAGCAGCAAAGATAGCTGAAGAGCTGGTCTCAAATGGTAAAAAAAGTCCATGAGCATCTTGCACTTGTTGGAGATGAGGATGGAGGGGGGTAGGGGACACAGTTTAAGATGCTTGGTAGTGTAGAAAAGAAGCAAGGGGTTATATTTGCTTTCCATGATGATCCTAGAGTAGTGAGTGGTTTTGAAAGGATAGTGAAGCCCAAAAGCCGTTGATTTAGCATATTTTAGAATAGGCATAACTGTGGCGTAACTAACTTTCACCCCAAATTCCAAGTTCCTTTGCCAGAACGAATCCAGTTTTGAGCCCCCAAAAATCACAGAATTGCAAACTCAAAGTATCTATTATATCCATTTTTGAAAGAAAGCAACAAGCTAATAAAAAAAAAATCACAAAATCCAACACTGGATTTTCTCAGAAGTTTTTAAGTTTATTGAGGCAAGAACTTAATATTCAAAAAGCCAGACTATTCACATTTGTACAGATGGATGCACCAATGGCTCCCTGGATCTACATTTTCTGTAGAAGCCCCACAATTTCTTGGTAATACACCATTGGTTAAACATACAAACATAGAAGATAGGAGCAGGAGTAGGCCATTTGGCCCCTCGAGCCTGTTCTGCCATTTAATGGGATCATGGCTGATCATCCAAATTCAGTACCCTGTCCCTGCTTTCTCCCCATATCCCTTGATCCCTTTAGCCTTAAGAAATATATCTAACTCCTTCTTGAATATATTTAATGAATTGGCCTCAACGCCCTTCCGTGGTAGAGAATTCCACAGGTTCACCACTCTCTGGGTGAAGAAATTCCTCCTCGTCTCAGTCCTAAATGGCTTACCCCTTATCCTTAGACTGTGACCCCTGGTTCTGGACTCCCCCGCCATCGGGAATATCCTTCCTGCATCTAGTCTGTCGAGTCCTGTTAGAATTTTATAAGTTTCAATGAGATCCCCTCTCATTCTTCTAAACTCTAGCGAATACAAGCCCAATCGACCCAATCTCTCTTCATACGTCATTCCTGCCATCCCAGGTATCAGTCTGGTGAATTTTCACTGCACTCCCTCCATGGCAAGAACATCCTTCCTCAGATAAGGTGGCCAAAACTGCACACAATACTCAAGGTGTGGTCTCACCAAGGCCCTGTACAACTGCAGCAAGACATCCTTGCTCCTGTATTCGAATCCTCTTGTTATGAAGGCCAACATACCATTTGCCTTCTTAACCGCCTGCTGCACCTGCAGGCTTACCTTCAGCGACTGGTGCACAAGGACACCCAGGTCTCTCGTTGCACTTCCCCTTCTCCCAATCTATTGCCGTTCAGATAATAATCTGCCTTCCTGTTTTTGCCACCAAAGTGGATAACCTCGCATTTATCCACATTGTACTGCATCTGCCCAATCACCCAACCTGTCCAAATCATATTGGAGTTTCTCTGCATCCTCCTCACAGCACCCACGCCCACCCAACTTTGTGTCGTCTGCAAACTTGGAGATATTACATCTAGTTCCCTCGTTTAGATCATTAATATATATATATATAGTGATTAACTGGAGTCCTAGCACCGATCCCTGCGGTACCCTTAATCTGAAAGAACTTTAAGGATACTGAGGTGGTATGATTTAGAGCAGTGGTTCTCAACCTTTTTGCTTCAGAGGTCCCCTCCCCGTGCTATAAAAATTTCACGGACCCCCGTAGCACAACACAAGTATTTGTTCTGTATAAAAATTAATTAGTTAGTAATAGCTCTATTACACCTTATGTAAAGAAGAATTTATGAAGTCCTAAATTTACATAAGCAAAATACTGCAGATGCTAGAAATCTGAAATAAAAACTGAAAATGCTGAGCAGGTCAGGCAGCATCTGTAGAGAGAAAGAGAGTTAACATTTCAGGTCTGACGAAAGGTCATCGACCTGAAACGTTAACTCTGTTTCTCTCTCCACAGATGCTGCCTGGCCTGCTGAGTATTTCCAGCATTTTCAGTTTTTATTCTAAATTTACATTATGTACCCATTTGCTGCCCAAGGTATGCTCCATCAACCAGTTGCTTAACAGGAAGTGAACCAGAAGCAAGACTACAACCAGCAACTTGAATTAACAGCACCAGTAATGGCGGAGGTGGCTGGCCCGAGAGAAATGGAGTAATATACAGGGCCCTGAGCGACTTTACCCACCCAATCTTATCGCCATAATTCATTTAGTGACAAAGGCAACTTCCTTCTTTCCTCCTCCCCAACCCTTTCACAAATAGCTGGCAGTATCTCAAACAACACGAGCACCCAGACTAGGCCTATCCGTCTGTCAGAGAAACACATGGCCATGAATATAAAGCTCCAAGCCTGAGGTACAAGAAAAATTGTGATAATGCCTTCAACCTTTTATCAACTCAGATAAAAAAAGTACCAAGATAAATACTGCTGTAAAAGTCAGTGACACACAAAGGGACTTATCTAAGTGTTCAAATGGAGTCCAACAGTAAGAACCTGAATTGACTGCGCATGCGCAGTCTTTGTATAGCTGAGGCTATTCCACTCGTCTCAATATACAGGGGAGACTACTAATGTTTATGCCATCAACATCAGTAATCTCCCCTGTATATAGTTGGGACAAACCAGCTGGTGGACCCCCTGAAATCTTTGAGAGCCACAGACCCCCCAGTTGAGAACCCCTGATTTAGAGAGAAGTGATACAACATGTGGTTAATATTAACTTTTCAAAAGTACATTACTCTAGAACAAGCCAATTATTATGTATAATAGTTTGGTTATAATTTGATAAAGCTTATGAGTGAAAAACAAGTTGAGGCTCTCAGACAGACAAATGGACAACACTGTTGATTAATACTGCTGGAGACACCAGCTTGGAGCTATTGTCTCTGTGCCAGGAATTAAGGTTCGAAATGCAGAATCTTTGTTTATAGAATTTATTAGAGGGCATGATGCTCACAGACAACACATACGACGATGCAAAGATTGTGGGGCACCTCACGTTACAGTTGCTGAGTTTGATCACAGGGCGATCAACATCTTCCCTAACTTCCTTACAATGGTCTCGCTTTTTAAATCGCAGCTAAAAGGTCGTTACATCATACTTCCTCCAATACCTTCACACTTGGTTTTACACCAACTTTCATTAGCTCAGCACTCCAGAGAGTGGGTCTCATAACAAAAGCTGTTGTTAGAAGTACACAAAATAGGGTCCTAAACATAAAATGGACTACTGTATTTACTAAATCCTTTCCTGCTAGCGTTCTTAAAAATCACCATGATAGAACTCATGTACTTGTAGTGACAATTAAAAATGTAGTGCAATCAGCATTCATTTTTCCAAGAAATATTATGCTATAAAAAAACGTTTTTAATTCATAAACAGTTGACGGATTGCAAACTTGAAACTGTACTAAAGTGCACCGTGCATGCACAAATGCTTTATGACATTTCATATTTTGTGACCAAACTATAGTAGTCAAAAATATTGATTCTGCTTAGTAATTTTCTTCCACAATAGTTTTCACATAATTTCCTTGTTTGATTTTTTTTTAAATCTTTATTTAGCAAGGAAACTTAAAACATTGTATTGGTCTCATACTTCAGAGGTTTGTTAGATTCAGCTCAATTTGACAATAAGCTATGACAGGTAGCTTTACTTGATGATCCATTTATTACATATAAAATCTATCATGTCTGGCAAGTTTTTCAACTGTAGAAACTCAGGATGCCTGTGCCTTTAAGACATTTTAAGTATTTACAGCCTTGATTTTCCTTTACTGCGTATAAATGCATTGTTTATGTGTCAGTTGAGTTTCTTTTTTCCTTCTATTGGCAACAGTCACAAAAGTAAGCTGTATATTGTGCACAAAGCAAATCTATTTTTTTCCCAAAAAAGTTTAAATTTATATCCAAGTTTTTTGAAAGTTTGTTATGGATATTATATCAGACACTATTTATGAATTCTGCACATAATCTGCAGCAAGCTATTAAGGCACTGAGTGCCTCTGGTGTTTCCCCTGAAACACTCTAAAGTTTGAGAAAGGAATAAAAATACAGAGCACATGCTCAGCAGTGTTATAAATGACTGATGAAAATTAAAATAAAAAATATAGAGCAGTTGCTCCTCCCCAGTCTCTGCTGAAATATCAAAACTCAGAAGAGGCGAGGAAGAGGGAACAACAGACCAAACCCACTTTATACCAAACCCATTTTATACCGAGAAGCAAACATTCTCCAGGGCAATATCCTTTACTGACTTCATCAATGTTCCATTCACTGATTTTTTTTTTTTTTTTTTTACAGAATAGAGGATTTAGGTGTGGTAATGAGCCCTAGAAAAATTATCTTCAAAATTAGTTGCAGAGAAATGTTATCTAAGACTAAATACTCAGCATTCATAGGACAATTATATTCTCTTAAAGAATGTAAATATAGCAAGGACTACTTTAATATAAAATATTCCTCCTATCCAAGTGTTAAAATTTTTTTAAATACCTACTTTGTAGAACACATCTGAAATGTTTTTTCTTTCCCCCTCCACCTGCCATTTCAGTTCTCAGCTGACCTATGGAATGCAAGCAAATCGCATTGATCAGTCGCCCTTTCATAACCTAGAAGCCAATTAGTAAGGCTTTAACTGAGAAACTTCAGTACCTTCTGAATACATGTCAAATCTGACCATCAACCAGAGGACAGAATGGCTTCTCCTGCAGCTGCTTGCTGACAGCTCTTGTAACTGACATCAGTTTGAGTTGTTAACCAAGATAGGCATGTAAATTTTTGTAGAGCTACCCTCAACTCTGCAGGTTGGCAGGACCTTGTACTCATAATGTGTGTGAAGTAAAATCAAAAAGGTAGATGTTCCACGTTTTGGTGCGATAAGTTATAATTCCTCAAATTAAAGTTTTATTCTCAATACTGTACTTCTTGCCACTTATGGATTCCTCTAAGTTTTCTTGACTGTGCATTTTTCCTTCTTTGCTAATCTATATTCCAGATTGTTTGTATTTTTATGGAGGGAGAAGCTCATTTTTAGAGGCGTCTTCATATGGTCTATTTTATTTTTACTTTCCAGATAGTTTATTAACATTTCTTATTCCTGGTTTTTAGGTTATTTTGATTGATAGTAGTTTCTCATAGCAGAAAAGATGGCATTTCAAATGGTATATGTTTCTCATATCAATGCTATAAATTTATTTCCAGTATAAGAGAAAGGTTTCTACTTTCTTTTCAATGGGACTGAAGGGAATGGATCTCGACTATTACGGAGTCTGATGCCAAGATATTTCCACCAGTCACAAGAAGTAAAGCAGCTATATGAAGCAGGTTGTCTTAGGTGCAAATTTGGGAAAACTAGGTTCTTACTAAAATGCTTCTTAAAGAATCAGGCATCCCTCAGATTTTTCAAGCTGCATAGTTAACTTAATAGTATGTAGAATATAACCTTTAAGAAGGTAAAGCTCAGCCGTCTATCTTTTCATCCTCCTACAAGAATGAAGACATTATGGTCAAACAATAAATATGATCGGTTTAATATTAATCTTTAATATTAATCTTTGGATTCAAATAGTTTAATGTTTAAAATCATTCAAGTCATCTTATAACTGGTGCTGAAGCATAATTTCAGTTATATACAATAACCAAGCCTTGCACTGTCACTCAGAAATCAGACTGGAAGGACAGGAAGTAAATGCAAACATGACAAATGCCCCCTTTTTAAAATACATTATTATAATATACCTGGGGTACCAAAACGTGGATAATCGGAGCAATCATACCAAATTACAAACATAATTTGTAATATCAAATTACTTTTGACTTAAGTTAATTTTTTTATGTTTCTGTATAAAACTACAACTCTACAGAGGGTGAATTGTTCATTATAATTAATGCTCTGCATTGGAAATACTTTGTACTGGTGTACCCGTGTCAAGTCCAAGTAAAGTTCCAAGATATGATTGGTCTCTTGGATCTAACATTTGATCAGCACGAACCGGATGCACAATATTGGCAGGTTGTGGAGTAAGAGTGTACTTCTCCAGAAATTCAAGGTCTGTAGCTCTTTGATAATCAGTCTGCTGAGGAGGCTGGTGGGAGTGAAGGAGGCCGAGAGGTTGTGAAGCCAAAGTTGCAGCATGTTGGGTTGCATCAGATTGGACAGTAGCATCAGCAATCCGTACTGGTACAAGTGTTACATCTCCATGAACGTTCTGAATTGCTGTTTTGCTCTCTGCTGAGTAAACCTTATTTTGATCCAAATATGGTTTAGCATCTGTTTGGTACATTTTGCCATCTTGTGCATATAGCAACTGCTGGGATACCAGTTTCACTTCAGAAGCAGCCATAACTGACTGTTCTAAAGACTTAGTGCCATGAACATGATCCATATGATACTTCAGCTTGTCTTTCCGTTTGAATGTTGCATTGCAATGATGACAGTTGAAGGGACGAGCATCAGAATGAATAACCATGTGTTTTGTTAAAGTCTTCTTAATTCGAAATGCTTGGTTACAAACTTGGCATTTATAGGGCTTTTCACCTGTGGTAAAGAAAACACCTTGGCTATGTTTTAATTTGAGCCTTAAAAGGTTTCTGACATGATCAGATCAATTTGTCATCATTAACCTATTCAGCATTATTGTTTTCCAAAAGGGAAGTCACCACTAGCACTAGAGCTTATCTGGAATAAGGTTATGTAGTCAAACCCAAACCAAATCAACTCAATTGTGTAAAATTAGAAGAACTCAAATATAAATTCTCAGGACTCTCGCTAAAATCTTTAAGGAATCTAAACTGTTAAAAGCAGAGTGAGGGGGGAATTTTATCAATGGGGGCACATTGGGGGCGGGACCACTGCTTGTCGGGTTTCAGTCCCGCCCCCAATGACGTCTGGCCAACCCACGCTATTTTCCCTTGATTGACCTTGTTAAGGGAAAGCTGGTGACAGAATGTTAGCATATGACGCTTCATCTGTCAAAAATTGAGAAACTGTCAAACACTGAATCTCTGTTCTTTGGTGAGTCCTTGTACTCAAGACTCACCAAACCTCTTTCCTGAGCAGAAATCAGATGGCTGTTGCATCGGAGAATGCAGCAGCCATTCTGTCATCTCTGTCTTGGAGATGAGGCACTTCCGGATCCCCAAGGGTTGAAGCCTGCAGGAAGAAACAAAAGTAAGGAAACTTTTTCTAATACTTTTCACTCACCTCCCATACTTACCTCTCCACACTTGCACCCATCACTCACCTCCACAGCGCACTTTTGGACCCCTCTCACCCCTGCAGACCCACTGCTCGCCTCGCTGACCCTGGCAGGGTTTCTCCGACGTCGGGAAGCCCACACTTGTGTGGGTAAAAGGAGATAAGCCTCTTAACTGCCTGTTGACTACCTATTAATAGGCAGTTAATTAGCTGTAATCCCCTTCCCGCCTCGAGGAGACGGGTCCCAGTGCGAGTCGGGGACCCGCCTCCTGGGAAGATGGCACAGAGGCGGGTTGGGTACCAACTCCCAGTTTCTGCCATTTTCCTGGCAGTCCCGCCTCCAAACCCGCCTCCCCAGGGCTGGCAAAATCGCCCCCAGATACTTTCCAGAAGTGATGGCATACATCTCTGCATGAAAGGTCCAATTCCTCCTTAGATGTTGTAGGAATTTGAGCTTAAAAATCAAAAAAGGACTCTGTACCCCCAAGACATTAGAAATACCAACAATTTGACTTTTTCAGAATTAGTAGTTGACAGCTTCATGTAACACATTTGTGCCAGTATATACACTGCACAGTGAAACTTGGGATTGTACAATTTTTTGTAATGCTAAATAAAAAGCTATTACGTTTTCTCAAGTCATAATGCATTACAGAAATCACAGAATCACAGAATCTACAGTGCAGATAGAGGCCATTTCGGCCCATCGAGCCTGCACCGACACATATCCCACCCTATCCCCGTAACCCCACGTATTTAATCCCCTAACACTAAGGGTCAATTTATCATAGCCAAATCAACCTAACCTGCACATCTTTGGACTGTGGGAGGAAACCGGAGCACCCGGAGGAAACCCACGCAGACACGGAGAATGTGCAAACTCCACACAGACAGTCGCCCGAGGCCAGATTTGAACCCGGGTCCCTGGCGCTGTGAGGCAACAGCGCTAACCACTATGCCACCGTGCCCACCATTCTGTCTCACAAGTTGCAAGGTAATTGCAAATGCATATCATGAATTTCTGACACAGTTTTGCACATTTCAGTGATAAAGGGCTTTGGGTTATGTACATGTGTCAAGGGGAGTGTTGAATTTTGGATTCAGCTACTACATGGTCCTAAGAGGTGCTCAAGGGGCATGGAGGTTCTGGGACCTCTCGTCAATGCTCTTAGGCTGCCTTCAGTTGAGAGTGAAAAGAGGTAATAGTGAGAGTCTGCAGGGGATTGAGCAGAGTGTGCTTGCAAAAAGGTTCCCTGCATCTTCTGGTGCCTTTCCATCTGCAGGCATAACCCATGTATCTTTCATTTGGGAGTGGAAAATAGTCCACAGATGGGGGGGGCTGCACTATGGGACATTTTCAATATGGTTAGTCTGCACTGGAACTTATAGGGAATAGCAGGGTCCTGGAGGTAGCGTCAGATATAAATAGTGTATGATCTGGAACTTACCTATAAGGTTGCTGGAAGGATATAATTTGACCATTGCAGAGCAATTTGCCCATCCAGTCAAGAGCCTTCTCATGCCAAGAGCTGAAGTCGCTCGCAGTCAGCATGTCTGGGAGGTTGAAGCTGCATCACTGTGGTGAGAGGGCTGACAGGTCCAATGACAGATCCTTCATCCACAATACCTTACAATCTTTGCTGAATTTCAACATACTTAATCTGACAATTGAACAGAACCCCCAGGATGCTCGCTGCTTAGCATCAATGAACCGAAATATGTCACGGTTTCTGTCATCATCAGTCCACAATCTCCAGACCAAGAAACCATTACAGCCTTGGTAAATCCAAAGAAGAGCTGAACCTCCATAAGAACTGCATTATAATCTATGCTGATCTTGGTTCTGCACTGCTGCAGAGATGCTAAGCATGAAATGATAATGTCTATCCTCCAGAACAAGGACATTAAATATAAGACATTACATTCCAACAAACTAAAAGACATTCCTTACTGGGTGCAGCACACAATGTATATCTAAGAAGCCAGATGTCTGAACCAAGGCTTACAGATCACTGCAGTTGCCTTTTTCAAACTTCTCATTTTAGCAGGTAGCTGTCCAGGTATGTTATGAAAATTAATTTAAAGGTCTCATCCTACTATCACTGTGCTTTCCATGAAAGGGGGAGAATAACATTCAGGAAAGCCACTGTGGGAAATGTAGAAGGGTCTGTGTTTATGCATAAATGTTAGGGAACCTGACGACCAGCTACGTGTGGAATGCAAGTGTTTGCTGATCAAAATGGCCACACCTAGGCTCTTGGATGAGAATAAGGCTGTCAGAGTTGAATTAAGGCATACTGTAATGCTTGTCATCATAAGATACCACGGCTCAAACAATGTTCTTGAACAAGTGTTTGTAATGTTCATAATAATACACTAATCTATAATATTCCACATTGCAAGTTTACAGAATGCCAACAGACTCTCCAGTGGCATAGCTCATTGAGTTGGAGGAAGGATGTCAAGGTCTTGGAGAGGGTGCACAGGAGATCCTACTAGAATGGTACCAGGGATGAGGGACTTCAGTTATGTGGAGACACTAGAGAAGCTGGGATTGTTGTCCTTAGAGCAGAGACAGTTAAGGGGAGATTGTGATGGGTGTCGATAGAGTAGATAGGGAGAAACTGTTTCCACTGGCAGGAGGGTCGGTAACTAGATGATACAGATTTAAGGTAACTGGCAAAAGAAAAATAATTTTTTTTTTTTTTTTTAAAAACACAGCGAGTTATGATGATCTGGAATACAACGTCTAAAAGGGGCGGTGGAAGCAGATTCAATAATAATTTTCAAAAGGGAATTGGATATATACTTGAAAAGGAAAAAAATGCAGGGCTATGTGGAAAGACCAGAGAAGTGAGACTAACTGGCTATCTCTTAAAATGTTGGCACAGGCATGATGGGCTGAATGGCCTACTTCTGTGCTTTATGATTCTATAATAATACAAGAGGAAACGTAGCAGCATAGAGATACAGATCATTTGGACTTCAGCATAGGGAGCATAATATCAAATGTTGCCAACACAAAAGTTGAGAGCTTGTCAAACAAATAGGAACAGACATGAAGATACAGACCGATAAGGATAATAGGTAGACAGGTGGCTAATATAATTTAATGCAGAGAAGTGTGAGGTAACGCACTCTGGAAGAAAAAACAGGAGTGGGAGAACGTACTCAATGGAAAGATGTTGAAGCGAGAGACCTAGAGGCACAAATACTTATCTCCCTGCACTGTCATTTTCAAGGAATTAAGACATAAAAAGGCCAATAGCATTATGGATTTTATAAACAGTGGAACAAGTTCAAGAGCAAAGAGATGATAAAATTGTACAAATCAATAGTTAGGCCACAGTTAGAGTACTGTATGCAGTTTTGGGCATTGAAACGTAAAATGCATACGGCTTAGATCCACCAGCGTGACACGGAATGAGAAACTGTAGTTATGAGTAGGGACTTGAAATACTAGGACTATTTCTACTGGAGCAGAGAAGGCTAAGAGGAGACCTAAATGAGGTTTTGAAAATTATTAAAAGTCTTGATAGGGTGATAGGCAAAGACTAATTTCTCTGGTTGGAGGGTTAGTGATAAGGAGTTATCAAATTTAAATGGTCACAAAGTTTGAGAGGAGAGGGGTTAGGAGAAATTGTGTTACATAAAAAGAGCTCTTAGTGCATGGATTGGTTTGCCACAGAAAGTAGTTGGGACAGAGACCACTTCTTTTAAGGGAAGAGTACTTAAATATTTGTTGCAGAGGGCGATACAGAGCTATGGGGACAGCAGGGCAGTGGGTTTAGTTTGGGATTGCCTATTCTGCTTATCAGTCTGTATCTTCTTGAAGTCTGTTCCTATTTGTTTGACAAGCCCTCAACTTTTGTGTTGGCAATATTTGATATTATGCTCCCTATGCCGAAGTCCAAATGATCTGTATCTCTATGCTGCTAGATTTCCTCTTGTATCATCATAGAATCATTCGGCCCATCAGCAAAGAGTCGACACACACAGAATGGGCCAAAGGGCAATTTTCTGTGCCATATGCTTTGTTGGTTCTATACTTCACCAAATCTCAGAAGCTTTACATACTATTTGTGGGAGGTGAAAGTAAGTTTCTTTGCAGGCAGCCACAACAGTCCCATATTTATTAAGTCAGAACTCCTTTTGACTGGATGGTTGAGCTTCTTGAAGTTAAAGGATATTATTTGCCATCTACTATGGTGAGGGTTAGTTTCGTTTATTAACTACTTGGTATCGTGAGCATATCAATGTATGCTGATCTGTGGGTTGGATGATTATACTGGTCCTCCTATTTGGCTTAATATGTACATGGTACCCAAGAACATCAAGTGATGCTGGTGAGTTTGTGTCAGGATGTACGAGGTTTCTCCCTCGGGGAATACCACTGTTAAGCTGCAGGAGGTTCTGGGTGCTGCAAAATCTTTGGCTTTTGTCTATATGAACATTTTGGTGGCTTCAAGAAGTCATTCCTTTTAGCAATGTTTATTACGTAGGTATAGTTTCCTTATTTTACCCAGTATTGTCGCAGAGTGGGCCACAATGCAACTGAGCACCTGATCATCTAAAGTATTATTTTTTTCACTCTGGAAGCTGTAGTTCATGCTTTAATTTTTATTTATATAGATATATTACTTCAACAATTCTACTGATATTTTGCACATGAAATGTTACTTTTGTAGGAGTCTCAAATATAGACAAGAGAATTTGAGGTGAGTCCTCAATGATATCGATAAAATAGAGGGAGAGAGAAAAAGATTAAACTGATTACAGCTACAATGGATGTCAAACACATATTATCAGGATACCTGAATGTGTCCTAAAATGCATATCCAAGCTTGATTTCCCTTTAAATTCTTTTTTGCATACTTCACACTGGTGAAGAGTAGCTTTGTACCTGTAATTGGTATAGAAAATTGTTAGAGATATTTTGTTGCCTTCATTAAAAAAAACTTACTTTAAAACTCAATTGCTATTAAAAAAAAGTTTATTCCAGATCAATTATAATTTGCACCACTTTAAAAAATTATAAATACTTTAATGATGAAAGACATATCTAAATTGTTTCCATTAACAGCACGAGTCAGTGTTCTTGCATTTTATATTTTTTTTCCCAAAAGCTATCTGTGAAAATTGCCACAGCAACATTTAAGGAATTGTATCAATAAATTTCGTAGCTTATCAGGAATACGACACAGCAATTCAGCCCTCTTTGACTGTCACATTCTCTAATTACAACTTCTAGTTTCACCCACTAAGTGTTTACTTCATCATTGGTCTGCCCAAGGTATACCCATGCTAGATTGGATCTAACTTCCACGTGTATGCCGATGACACACAGCTTTGCCTCTCAAACCCTTAATTTCCTCAGTGTTGTTAGATTTCTTGTCCGACATCTAGTCTCTTGGCTCCTGACATGAATCTGGTCATTCATGTAGAAATGACTTATGAAGTAATACTGGGCGGCCTGGTGACGCTGTCCAGAGAGAGTATAAATACTCGGGCATGGGCCTAGCTTGCTCAGGACATTCTTTAATAGGAACTAGTGAAGGACATAACTAGATCTCCATGTTGAAAAACAGTTGATTAAAGCCTTGTTTAATACTCATACTAAGTGCCTAGTAGTTTTCTTACGTCAGCTCCTACCCAAGACTCATTACCATCTACTGTCTACTGATTCCATCCCCCTTCTCAGCCACTGCCTCGGGCTGAATCAAACTGTTCGACTCTCCATCAAAAAGACCACCTACTTCCACCTCCAAAGCAGGGAGGGAAGAGATAAGGTAGAGGGATTATGGGAGGTAGTTCCAGTAGGCTTAAGAAGCAGCTGCCAACAATGGAATGAAGAGCAGAAAAATGCCAGAAAAGCCAATGGTGGAAGCTAGTGACTGAGGTACATGGAGATACTCGAAGTTGAGGGTAAGGATCTTCAAATTGATTCATAGTAGCACGGGGAATGAGTGGAACCAAGTAAGGACTGGAGTAATGGACATGTGGGGCTTTGAGCTGGTAAGAACATGGTTAGTAGTATTCTAAATGAGTTCCAGTTTGTGTAGGGTGGTTGCGGGCAAGCCAGCAGGAAAGCATTATGTAAGTTGAACCTTAAGGTAGGAAATACTTGGGTTAGAGACTCTGTAGCAATATAAAAGCAGAGGCAGAGGCAGGCAATGTTGTGGAAGTGGGAAAACTATTGATGACAAAGCAGATATGAGAAGGAAGCTCAGCTCAAGCAGCGCACCCAACTTACACATTGCCAGACTTAGCCTAAAGGTGGCACTCAGATATGAGATGGAAGCTCAGCTCAAGCAGCGCACCCAACTTACACATTGTCAGACTTAGCCTAAAGGTGGCTGTAGTGTCCGTGTGTAGATAAAGACACTGAAGACAGGAGTTGGTTCATAGGTATTTACTAAGCAAGTCTGGGGGTGGGGGGGCTTTCTAAAGGATATACACAATACACAGGCTTATATAGCCCAAGTGGCAATTACCGGCATTACGCACACCTGGGGCTCTTAAAGGCACATACACCATAATTGCTCTTAAAGGCACATACACCACAATTCCTCCCCTTCTAGCTAACTAGTACATCATATTTTAAGTAATTATTAATTACATGTTATATGCAAAATAATATACATTGCTGTATTAATTAATTATAAGTTAGTCTCTCAGGAGGCTTCCTGACTCGGTCCGGATAACGCCTCGGGGGTGTAGTAGTTTCTGGTGGTGTAGTAGGCTCTTCTGGCAAGGCTGATTTGGCTTGAAGGCCAGTGTCGGGTTCATCGGGCTCCAGTATCACCGGATCGGAGGTAGATATGGGTATCTATAGAGTGGTGGTGTAGGTTGTCCCTTTTCGGATTACTTGATGATTTGGTCAGCATGGCGCCTTATTATGCTGTCTCCAATGTCCACGGTATACATCAGTGGTCCTAATCGTGTGCAGATAGTTCCAGGCTGCCATTTCTCGGTACGGTAGTCCCGGGCCAAAACCGGTTGGCCTATCTGGAAGGCCCTAGTTGGCCTTTCATTCATGCCCTGAAACTGCCGGTTCTCCACGTCCCTTCGGATGTTGGGCTTGACCAAATCCAGCCGGCATCTTAGGTTTCTATTGTAGAACATCATGGCGGGAGTTTGGTTAGTAACCATATGCGTTGCATTCCTATATGCAAATAAGAAGTTATCCACCTTGTGCTGAAGTTTTATGTCTTCATTACCCATGGCCTTGATGGCCTTCTTGAAGGTCTGGACAAACCTTTCAGCCAATCCATTGGTGGCGGGATGGTATGGGGCGGACGTGTAGTGCTTTACCCCATTGTTCTTTAAGAACTTTCTGAATTCTTCGGACACAAATTGCGGTCCATTATCAGAACATATCTGCTCCGGCAGCCCATTCCTGGCAAATATGGTCCTTAATACTGTGATGGTTTTTTCCGTGGTGGTGGAGGACATCTTTATTACCTCCGGCCACTTGGAGTGTGCATCAACTGCGATGAAGAACATTGAGTCCATAAATGGACCAGCAAAGTCGATGTGCACCCTTTGCCAGGGAGATGAAGGCCACTCCCATGGATGTAGAGGGGCCTGTGGCGGAGCATTTTGGACCTTCTGGCATCCTAGGCAGCTCTTGGTCATGTCTTCGATGTCTCCATCGATACCTGGCCACCATACAAACGCCCTAGCTAGGTTCTTCATTTTCACTCCACCCAGATGCCCCTCGTGAAGCTCCTTTAGCACTTTATCCTGGAGTTTGGGTGGAATCACCACTCTGGATCCACACATCAAGGTTCCTCGGCACACTGACAGCTGTTCTCTTCTTTGCGAGAATGCTGGCAACAGTGGTTCGCCATGTGCTGGCCATCCCTTCACTGTTAAATCGTAGACCCGTGAGAGAGTAGGGTCATTTCTTGTCTCCCTTTCAATGGCAGAATTTGTCACCGGTAGACATTCCACTATGGTAGAGTGGAATATCTCTACTGGGTCTACTGTAGGTGCCTCTTCTATCGTTGGCAACGGTAGGCGTGATAAACCGTCAGCATTCCCATGCTGTTTTGACCCTTTGTATTCAATGTTGTATTGGTGTGCCCCTAGAAAAAGGGACCACCTCTGTAGTCTTTGTGCCGTCATAATGGGGACACCTTTTTTAGGGTTGAATATGGAGATGAGGGGTTGATGGTCAGTCAGCAAGGTAAATTTTTGTCCGTGTAGGTAATGGTTGAATTTCTTCACTCCCCATACCAGGCTGAGTGCTTCCCTGTCTATCTGAGCATAGTTACGCTCAGCTGAGTTCAATGAGCGTGACGCAAAAGCTATCGGCCGTTCCGAGCCATCAGGGAATCTATGGGACAATACCGCTCCTATGCCATAAGGGGATGCATCGCACGCCAGTCTGATTGGTAGTGATGGGTTGTAATGAGCCAAAATTTTCTCGGATGTGATTAAGTCTTTACATTTATGGAAGGCACGTTTACAGTCTTCGTTCCATTTCCAAATCACTCCTGTCTGTAGAAGATCATTAAGAGGGTGTAGAATAGTTGATAAGTTCGGTAAAAATTTATGATAGTAATTTATTAATCCCAGGAATGACCTTAATTGTGAAACATTTTCAGGTGCTGGGGCTTTTATAACTGCTTCAATTTTTCCAGGTGACTTATGCAACCCTTCCTTATTAATTATGTGGCCACAATATGATATCTGATTTTGGAAAAATTCGCACTTGGGGCGATTTGCTCGTAGGCCCCGTTCTTTCAGCCTAGTGAGCACCTGCTCCAAATTGGCAAGGTGCTCGTTGTCATTTTCTCCTGTTATAAGGATGTCGTCTAGGTAGCATCGAGTCCCCGGAATCCCTTGCAGGACTTGCTCCATAGCTCTTTGCCAGATAGCTGGAGCTGATGCTATTCCAAAAACCAGTCGATTGTACTGGTACAGGCCTTTGTGTGTGTTTATTGTGAGATACTTTTTAAGAGGTCTCCTCAACCTCCATCTGTAGATATGCCTGTGCCAAGTCAATTTTTGTGAAACGTTTCCCTCCGGATAGTGAGGCGAAAATATCTTCTATCCTCGGAAGAGGATACTGTAGCGTGTGAAGGACCGGGTTTACAGTCACCTTGAAGTCCCCACAGATGCGAATTTTTTTCTGTTCCTCAGAGTTATTTTTCAATGTTTTTTTCATGACTGGAACGATGGGTGTTGCGCATTCGCTCCAATCTATTTTGGATAATACGCCTGCCTTTTCCAAATTCTTCAGCTCTGCCTCGACTGCCGGACGTATTGCGTATGGCACCGGTCTTGCCTTAAAAAATTTTGGAATTGCTGTATCTTCCACTTTTATTGAGGCGGTGATGCCTTTCAAGGTTCCTAGTTTCTCTTGAAACACTTCTTTGGCGTTGGCCAAGATGTCTTTTAATTGTTCAGGTATGATGTCATCATTGTTTTTTTCCTTACTGGTCACCGTCAGTGCCTGAATGGAGTGCCAGTCTAAACGTATCTTCCTTATCCATTCACGTCCCAACAACGGTGGACCACCATCTTGTAGAATGTATAAATACAACTTTTGTATTTCTTTGCCGTTGTATACCACAGGCACCCTTATTTTTCCTTTGGGGTAGACTTTCTGCCCCGTATATGTTTTTAAGATAATGGATGTGTCTTTTAGAGGTATATGCGAAAATAGCCTCTCGTAATCTCGTCGATTTATTACGGTTAGAGCTGATCCTGTATCTAGCTCCATTTTAACTGGGGACCCTGCTATTGTGAGGGTAACCCAAATGGTTTGGTAATCCTCTTTGGCAAGTACATTATGTAATTTGAGACAGCTTAGTCTCTTGTTTCCGGAGTCGCTATCGCTATTCTGGTCTTCGGAGCTATTGTCCGTCATCATTTGTACCTTCCTGTACTTTTCTTTATTGATTTTTTGTTTTCTGTCAGTGGATTTATTTTGTCCAGATTGGCATACCCGTGCAATGTGTCCAATCTTACCACATTGCCTGCATGCTTTGCCCTTGAACCAGCAGTCCCTCTGGTTATGGGTGGATCTGCCGCAGCGATAACATCTTCCGAACTCCTGTGTCATTTTATGGGTGCCGAAGTCCTGTGTCTCTTGTTGTATCTCTGCAGCTCCTTTTGCTGCTGCTTCGTATGATACAGCCATACTGAAAGCTTTGTCCAATGTTAAATCTTTTTCAGAAAGCAGTCTTTTTTGTGTTCCTTCACTTAAGAGACCGCAAACAAATTTGTCTCGAAGATAATCCGATAGTCCTGCTCCGAATTGGCAGTACTTTGATAGCTTTCTTAATTCGGTTAGGTAATCAGCGTTACTTTCATTCTTGTGTTGATTTCTCTTGAAGAACTTGAATCGTTCCGCTATCAGCAGCGGTGTTGGGTTTAAATGCTCCTGCAGGGTATCAACAATTTCTTTAAAAGTCTTGTCCTTTGGTTTGGCTGGAGTGATTAAATTTCGTAACAGCCCGTATGTCTTCGCGCCCATTAAGTTCAGAAGTACTGAAGCTTTTTTTTCATCTGTTATTCCATTTGCAGTGCAATAAACCTCTACTCTTTCCACGTATGTGGTCCAATCTTCTATTTCGCCATCAAAAGCCTCAATATTACCAGATTTAGGCATTTCAGAAAAGATATGGCGCTTCCCGCGCTTTTTTTTTTTCTCTCTCTGTAGCAACGATATGGCGCTTCCCGCGCTTTCCCGCCGCTGCTACCGATAACAACGCTGTTTTACTGTGGTTTCCGTTTATTCACTGTTGGAGACTCGTTCCCGACGGAGGTCTAAACGCTGACCTGCTTGCCGCGCCGGCCGTCTCTCGAGTGCACCCTCCCAGTCCGTTATTGCTTGCCTCTGATTTCGCTGCCTGTCTCAGCTGTAGAGCCCGCCGCTGGAGCTCCAGCCTGACGCCCAGGAAGGATTAGCGCAGTACCTGTCACCAGCTTGGCCAGCTGGTGAAACCACAGTTTCTCTTACTTCCTTGAGTCTTCTGGACGCTGGAGGAATCGATGTCCTTGAGGTGCTGCCGAATTGCAGGTAAGTCCGTTTCCACTTCGTCGCCACTGTAGTGTCCGTGTGTAGATAAAGACACTGAAGACAGGAGTTGGTTCATAGGTATTTACTAAGCAAGTCTGGGGGGGGGGGGGTTCTAAAGGATATACACAATACACAGGCTTATATAGCCCAAGTGGCAATTACCGGCATTACGCACACCTGGGGCTCTTAAAGGCACATACACCATAATTGCTCTTAAAGGCACATACACCACAGTGGCAGTCAGATATGAGATGGAAGCTCAGCTCAAGCAGTGCACCCAACTTACACATTGTCAGACTTAGCCTAAAGGTGGCAGTCAGATATGAGAAGGAAGCTCAGCTCAAGCAGTGCACCCAACTTACACATTGCCAGACTTAGCCTAAAGGTGGCAGTTAGGGAGATTGAGAGTGAAAAGCAGAGACGTTGGCACGGAGCAGCAAAACTGAAACCGTCCTGTTCTGTTCTTATTAAGCTGAAGAAAATTTTGACTCTTCCAAGGCTCAATGTTGGAAAGGCAATTGAAAGTGGTGCAAAGGTAAGGCTGTCCATGATCGGCATACATATGGAAGCTGGTCCCAAACATTTGGATGATGTCACCAAAAGGTAGCTTATAGAAGAAGAGAATGACGACGGCATGACTGAGGACAGAAGGATTAGTGGGCAATGTACAAATGGAACCGGGAGAAAACAGTGTTATGGCGAACTGCTGAGAAGAGATGCTGGAGGAGGATGGAATAATCAACAGCAAAGACAGCAGAGGGGCCAAGACAACGAAGTCCCAGAGGATGCTGTTGGTGACTTTGACAAGAATAGTCTCTGTGCAGTGATAGGGCAGAAATCAGATTGCAAGGTCTCAAACTGGTAGGAGAGGTGGGCATGTGATTGTGAAGTAAAAATGTGTTCCAAGAGGAAGGAAACATTTGAGATAGGGCAGTAATTAAGAAAGGTTTAAGGGTTTTAAACTGGGTTATTTGAGGATGAGGTTGACTGGTTTGACAGCAGTTTGAAGAAATTTGGGATCATGCCAGAGGAGAGAGATAATGCAATCTTGGACACACAGAAATCCATAAGTTCCTTGCATTTAGAATGTGAAGGAGAGATGGAGGAATGGAAGGGATTACTGATCGTGCAGAATAGGAGTTCAGTTACTTCTACTGTCCAAAATAATTTTGTAGCAGCTCTATTTAGCCAGGGAAGAGTGACAGTAAATATTGGAGTTCAAGCCACTTCTTGTGGTAAACTACTAGGTCTGTAGCATGCAAGGTATGTTCGAGCTTACAATTCGCAGAGTTGAGGTTACTAGGGCCCAACGAGGTTGAGACACCATCCGAGATCCAATGAGGTGGAGGCCATTAAAGGTGGAGGCTAGGCAATTATGAGAATTAGTGGAGGTGCCAATATCATTGCATATGGCAGACCAGAGAAGGCAAATAATAAAATGAGACCAAGCATTAGTGGCATTTTTCTTGGAAGTTGGAAAATTAAAATAATCAACGATGAGGCAAGAGAAAGAAGGGGAAAGGGAAGAAATGGGCAGGAGAAATGAGGAAGTAGGGAGAAAATGGGGCAAAAGGGGGAGGGGACTGCAGGGAAAAGGAAGGGGAGAAAGGAAAAAGGAGGGGAAGGGTGGTTTTTGCTGGGGAAAACAATCTAATTATCTAGTCATTTGAATTATGCAATTTAAATAATAATCACAAGAGATCTCTTTCAAATTAACAGATGATGTAAATTAAGCAACTTCAAATTAAGAAGAGTACTTGACTTACTTCTGCCAGACTTTTTCTCCCAAATGAACACTTCTGTAATGAACACTGAGATGATCCCTACGGCCAAAACACTTTCCACATTCTTCACACTGATGAGCTTTTTCTCCTTTAGAGAAAACAAAAGAAAGTTGAATATCATTATACAAAAATGGGTTCCTGATAATACAACTGCATCTCCTCTACATGCTGCACAAATTTTTAATGCATCAGATAAAAGAAATTATAAAGACAGCAAAAATATTCTTGGGGAAACCAAAATGGACAGAGATGTTAAAGCAGCTAGTGAATCTAGAAAGTTAAAGGGTATCTTTACGTGAACTCAATATGCGCTACAGGAATTAGAAATTTGAAACACATTTAGGGGAGAAGATGAGAAACAAAACAACTAACTTTAGGTGATTTAGTACATCAGTAATTAGTAGACGGGCAGAAAAAATTGTGGAGAACCACTCTTCCGGGCAGCCAGCTAACACCTGTTAAGGGGAAGGCCTGGAGCCAACACACATTTCCCCTTTTGACAACACGGTGTGCGCAAGCTACTTAAGCACTTTACCTGAATGGGTTTTTCTGTGTTTCGTGAGATGGTCATGGCGAATAAAGGTTTTCCCACATTCTTCACATTCATAGCGCTTGTCATCATGGTGCACACGAAGATGTAATCTAATAACAAAATGCAAATTTGGGAAAAATTCGACCATTTCTTGCTACTCCATTGACGTTATGAATGTCAGTGATATGTCAAAAACATAATTAAAAGGCTTTTTTTTTTTTAAAAAGCAGAATTGTGAGCAACAGTTGCATTTATCATTGTATAAGTAAATTTCTTTTATTTAGAAAGGTTTCAAGAAATCTATTATTAATTTCTGTAACAAAGTTAAGGTAATGTATAGCACAAGATCTAACTGCACGAAATAATTAATGCCCTTCTAATAAACATGATCAATATTAGATATCTGCCTATACCACTAAAGGTTTATAGAAAGCAATCTGATGCCACTACACAAGACAGTGAGGCAACTATGAATGCAAATGAACTGCACGTTTAGAACAAAAAAACTCAATACATATTTAAGCATGTGGAGTTGCACATTTCCTACAATGTGTCACTCTTAATTATAGGGAAATTTATTTTAAACTAGGCAAATTTACTCTATCGATTTGATTTGGTCATTCTTCTTCTATGATTGACTCCCCAACCTGGCTTCCACTTTATTAGGATGACTGAGAAGCAAGTTAAAATACAAAAGAATACCGAAAAACTACAAGGTATTTGCAAAAGTACAAAAGTTTAAGATTTTTTAAAATGAGAACTACTAGTATTAGCATAACGTACACATGCTCAGCTCTTTTTCATTTTAGAGAAGAAACAATCCATCATCATTCGGACTTCAGTGTCTCCCACCATGTTAATTGGCCTGTTAATCAAAACCAGGATTCTCCTCTGCAACATGACCGTGAGTGAACCAACATTCATTTCAAGAATACAGAACAATTACACCTTCCAACCTACAAGGGACACAAGCCTACATTCCATTTCAAGTAGTATAATAATGGTCCTGTCCATACAAAAAAAAAGTATCCTCTGAACAGCACAGGTTTACTCACAGAAATCACAGAAACCCCACAGTGCAGATAGAGGCCATTTCGGCCCATCGAGCCTGCACCGACACATATCCCACCCGATCCCCGTAACCCCTACACCAACACATATCCCACCCTATCCCCGTAACCCCACGTATTTAATCCCCCTAACACTAAGGGTCACATTTTATCATAGCCAATCAACCTAACCCGCACATCTTTGGACTGTGGGAGGAAACCGGAGCACCCGGAGGAAACCCACGCAAACACGGGGAGAATGTGCAAACTCCACACAGACAGTCACCCGAGGCCGGATTCGAACCCGGGTCCCTGGCGCTGTGAGGCAACAGTGCTAACCACTATGCCACTGTTATTATCTACTGCACATTTCCTGTTTTTTCAAACACTGAACAAATTAAACATTAATAACATTCAGTTGGCTTAATCCACCATCAACCTCTGAACAATCACATCCAGTAACTCTTCAAAATTCTCAAGCACGTGCTGTAAAATTAATGAGACAACCCTGTCATGCAACGGGCTTGAAATTGAAAGAAAGCCACCGTGTCACACCCAAAATAGTCTCCAACTATGTAAAAACAAAATTAATAGAACTTCCCAATGTACTTTGGGGAAATGAAATTTGATAATTTGTTCAAAGAACAAAATTGCAGATGAGTCTCATCAGTCAAAGATCCATACTCAATTCCCACTACAGTAAATGGAGATCTTTTTCTTCCACTGGAGCAGGAGGGAAACCCATGCAGAGAGTTCAGTGTCAGGCCCGGGCAATTAAACCAATCAGCAATGGCCCCCACCAGAACAAGAGGGAGTGATGTCAGGACCGGTGGGAGCAGAAATAAGGTCAGGATCCCGAGGGTGCAAGGGACCCAAGGGAACAGTCTCCGACGTGAAGTTAGTGCTGGGGAGGGGGGTTTGGCAGAAGGTGCAGACACTGGAAGGGAGAGGCAAGTCTGGGGCTGGAGAAGCCCGAAGACTCCCTGCAGGCCACAGAATCGATGGAACTCTGGTTTTACCCCCGCCCAATATTACTCTCCACTGACTTCGAGAGAGTAAAAATCAGGCGGGTTAGGTTAAAATTGCCTCTTTCATTTCCAATTAGGAACAAAAGTATTATAATATTCAATAACTGAGCAGGAAAAGCCAAGCATGAAACGTTTCAAGTACTCCCATTTTTAAGAATATAAATTTAATCTGCAAAACTATACAGTGTACCAATATGCAATGCCCAAGAGTGGTAGGACATCAGTTTGTATCCACGATGCCATATACACAAAGTCCCAATCACAGTCACAACACTATGAACTAAGGGTGAGCTATGCTGGATCACTTTCACACACTTCCTATGGGCCATTTTCAGCCTGAATGCAGGTTACCTTATTTTATTGCTTTCTTGGCCAGAGGTTGTTTGCATTGCAAGTATGCCGTGAAAGGGGAAGGAGAGAAAATAGCTTTAAAAAAATAGTAACTTCTGAAAAATTACCTTCAAATTATGTTTAAATGTCCTAGGTAAGACCTAGAATACTCCAGAGGACACATTTAAAACAAAATGGATTGTCACCCATGTTAAAATAATGCTGATTGTAAATCTAGGTCTATACTTTTTTTTGTACTTCTGGGACCAGGGTACGTTGTCTTTCGTGGACAGCAGGTCATAGCAGAATAGAAGAAATGTAAGATGGATGAATATTCTAAGAGTTTTGTTGGATTACATTTGGGAATCGGGAAGTGATTGAGGAAGGGTGATAGATTGCACAGAGCCTGAGAAAGTGCCTTTTTTTATTCCATACTTTATGTTCTTACCTGTATGAACTACCATGACGGAAACTCTGTCCACAAATGCTGCACAGATGTGGCTTTTCTCCACTATGGATCCGAAGATGTTCTTTTAATGTAGTTCTGTCGTTTTTAAAAATAAAATGGGCAAATAAATTAAAGATCTCTCAAAATATATATTTTCTTGACTTTCATTTCATTATTTATCAATTACTGTCAAATTATTGGCACTGTTATGAAGGCATAAGACTTCAGACTTACTTCAACTTTATGACTCATAAAGCTATCAGAGAAAGAATAAAATAAAACCCCTCACCAGCATATATGGTGAATGAATATTGTCTTTTGAACTTCACCATGCTTTTAGTTGCATCATGCAGTACAGGTAGACTATCCTTTATCCGAAAACCTCAGGACCAGCCGTGTTTCGGTTTTCGGAGAATTTCGGATTTCGGAAGGTGGGTCGGCGGGAGTCCGCGGGGGGGTCGGCGGGGGGTCGTGCGCACGACCCCCCGCTGACCCCCGCCGGCCCCGACCCCCCCGCCGCCAACCCCCCCGCGGACCCCCGCCGACCCCCACCGACCCCTGGTCGGGACCGGCGGGGGTCCGCGGGGGGTCGTGCGCACGACTTACGCTGACGCTCAGCGTAAGTCGGCGGGGGTTGGGGTCGGCGGGGGGGTCGGGGCCGGCGGGGGTACGCTGGGGGTTGTGCGCACGACTTACGCTGAACGAAAAAACCTTCGGTTTTTAGAGGGTTTCGGTTTTCGGAAGTTCGGATAAAGGGTAGTCTACCTGTATTAATAAAATAGCCTATCAGTGTTAAAGTAGATTTATGTTTTATTATACCGGGAAAGTTTAACTTTTTTAAAATTAAATATTAAAAGTAAACAAAATATATCATAGCCTCCTCTAACAGAGCCTAAAAATTGCAACTAATTTACCACATCTAGTTTTACCTTTCCCTTACAGACTTCCCACAAATAAAACAAGTCCACTTTCTTTTTCCTCCATGAGTGCATTCAATATGTCGTTTGAGGTTCCCAGTATCATTAAACTGCCGACCGCAAATATCACATGGAAAAGGCCCTGAAATATGAGAAATAAAATTAGTGTTAGCTTCAAGTTACAAGTCTTAGATCATTAGTCTGAAGTTCTGTACCACCAAATGGTCAAAATTATTCTGCATTCCGTTTAACTCCATTCATCAAATTGAAAAAACAGCAATTGGTCCTGACAGAAAGATCTAGGCTAAATCACACACTGCAGTGCTATCATCCTGGACATACAATATTTATACTTTGCAACACATAATGCCTGTGTTATTTTCTTGCAGGGAGAGGGAGCATAGTTTAACCTTTATTTTGGTGTGGGGGGGGGGGGGGGGAGAGAAAGGATGATCAAAAGCAAAACTGTGTTTATTTTAATTACTGCATAATCTTGAATGTTTTAAACACTCACAGGTATCTCAGTCATCCTTTGTTGTGTGTGTCATGTTTTAAATCTGCTATCCAAGGGTACCTTGAGAACCAAATATTTTGTATAGAGTATCTTCTCCAACAACATATAAAGTTATGCTCTGTACATTATTAATATGGACAGGTGCCCACAGTCCACTTAGTATCAGCGAACTAGAGCCTCACAATGTCACAAAGTCATTTCATGCAAAATGTCTATCCCCAAGCTGTTTATGATTTTTTTTTTGAGTTATTGTGTTAATTTTTTGATTTTTTTTCCCCTCCAATTAGGTTGCTAAGACCCATACAACATCACTAGCCAAGTTGGTTGGCAATCTACTCCCAGATCAGCCATGATCAAACTGAATGGCAGAACAGGCTGAATGGCAGAACAGGCTCAAGGGGCTGAATAGCTTACTCCTGTTCCGAAGTATTCAAACAATGGCTGTTGATCACGAGTTCTTTGATCCTAGATTAGACTGGTTTGCTGATATAAATTGCTGATGGATTCATTGATGTAAATCAGAGGTTTCCCACAGGCTAAAGATTATTGTATCTTGTAACATGCATATTGAGTGACCCCCAACAGAAAGTTTTCTGCTGATTCGATAGTGTGAATCTGATCAAGCTCCACTTCCATATGTATATATTCAGATTGAGACTTTGGTGCTTATAATTTTTTTGTTGTCAAGTTACCTGGGAATTTGATTTTATAGAATCCAGTGCTGAAGCCAGTACATTAAAAAAGGCAGTTCTGATTATGTCTGCTGTTTTGCATCAGACTTTCTTGAGGGAGACATTTCAATTTGCTTTGCCGGTACAAGATGTCCTAACTGCTGAATTTACTTTGTTGATAAGGAAGAACTTGGATTTTAAAAATGCCTTTCACATCTAAATATCCCATAGCACTTTGCAACCAATGGATTGCTTTTGAAGGGCAGCCACTTGTTATGCAGCTAAATAGAACAATTGGCTGAGCGGCAGGAGATAGGCAGTAGGGATAATGGGTAGGTACTCAAACTGGAAGGATGTGACTAGTGGTGCCCTGCAGGGATCTGTGTTGGGGCCTCAACTATTCACAGTATTTATTAAAGACTTAGATGATGGCATAGAAAGTCACACATCCAAATTTGCCGATGACACAAAGATATAGAAACATAGAAGATAGGAGCAGGAGTAGGCCATTCGGCCCCTCGAGCCTGCTCCGCCATTCAATGAGATCATGGCTGATCATCCAAATTCAGTACCCTGTCCCTGCCTTCTCCCCATATCCCTTGATCCCTTTAGCCTTAAGAAATATATCCAACTCCTTTTTGAATAAACTTAATGAACTGGCCTCCACCGCCCTCTGTGGCAGAGAATTCCGCAGGTTCACCACTCTCTGGGTGAAGAAATTCCTCCTCATTTCAGTCCTAAATGGCTTACCCCTTATCCTTAGACTATGACCCCTGGTTCTGGACTCACTGGCCATCAAAAACATCCTTTCTGCATCTAGTCTGTCCAGGCCTGACAGAATTTTATAGGTTTCGATGAGATCCCCTCTCAATCTTCTAAACTTCAGTGAGTATAATCCCAATCGACACAATCTCTCCTCATACGTCATTCCTGCCATCCCAGGTATCAGCCTGGTGAATCTTCGCTGCACTCCTTCCATGGCAAGAACGTCCTTCCTCAGGTAAGGCGACCAAAACTGCACACAATACTCAAGGTGCGGTCTCACCAAGGCCCTGTACAACTGTAGCAAGACATCCTTGTTCCTGTACTCAAACCCTCTTGCTACGAAGGCCAACATACCATTTGCCTTCTTAACCGCCTGCTGCACCTGCATGCTTACCTTCAGCGACTGGTGCACAAGAACACCCAGGTCTCTTTGCACTTCCCCTTCTCCCAATCTATTGCCATTCAAATAATAATCTGCCTTCCTGTTTTTGCCACCAAAGTGGATAACCTCACATTTACCCACATTATAGTGCATTTGCCATGTTTCTGCCCAATCACCCAATCTGTCCAAATCGTACTGAAGTTTCACGACATCCTCCTCACAGCTTACCCTCCCACCCAGCTTTGTGTCGTCTGCAAATTTGGAGATATTACATCCAATTCCCTCGTCCAGATCATTAATATATATTGTGAACAGCTGGGGTCCTAGGACCGATCCTTGCGGTACCCCACTAGTCACTGCCTGCCACTCGGAAAACGACCCGTTTATTCCAACTCTTTGCTTTCTGTCCGTCAACCAGTTCTCTATCCAAGTCAATACCTTGCCCCCAATCCCATGTGCCTTAATTTTGCACGCTAATCTCTTATGTGGGGCCTTATCGAAAGCCTTCTGAAAGTCCAAATACACCACATCCACTGGTTCTCCCTTATCTATTTTACCAGTTACATCCTCTAAAAATTCCAGTAGATTAGTCAAGCATGATTTACCTTTTGTAAATCCATGTTGACTTTGTCCAATCCTGTCACTGCTTACCAAGTGCTCTGCTATTAAATCTTTTATAATAGATTCTAGCATTTTCCCCACTACCGATGTCAGGCTTACCGGTCTATAATTCCCCACTTTTTCTCTACCGCCTTTTTTGAATAGTGGGGTAACATTAGCTACCCTCCAATCCATGGGTACTGTTCCAGAGTCTATCGAGTTCTGGAAGATGACCAGCAATGCATCTACTATTTCTAGGGCCACTTCCTTAAGTATCCTGGGATGTAGATTATCAGGCCCTGGGGATTTATCGGCCTTCAGTCCCATCAATTTTCTGAACACCATTTCCCTACAAATACTGATTTCTTTCAGTTCCACCCTTTCATCAGGCCCTATGTTCCCCGGCATCTCTGGGAGGTTATTTGTGTCCTCCTTTTTGAAGACAGAACCAAAGTATGAATTTAGTTGGTCTGCCATTTCTTTGTTTCCCATTATAAATTCCCCTGATTCTGACTGTAAGGGACCTACGCTTGACTTCACCAATCTTTTTCTCTTCACATATCTATAAAAGCTTTTACAGTCAGTTTTTATATTCCCTGTTAGCTTACTCTCATATTCTATTTTCCCTTTCTTAATTAATCCCTTTGTCGAATCCTAAACTGCTCCCAATCCTCAGGATTATTGCTTTTTCTGGCCAATTTATATGTCGTCTCCTTGGATCTTATGCTATCCCTAATTTCCCTTGTTAGCCACGGTTGAGTCACCTTTTTTGTTTTATTTTTATGCCAAACTGGGATGAACAAATTCTGTAGCTCATCCATTCGGTCTTTGAATGTTTGCCATTGCCTATCCACCGTCAACCCTTTGAGTGCCATTCCCCAATCAATCCTACCCAACTCGCTCCTCAGACCATTGTAGTTTCCTTTATTTAAATTGAGGACCCTAGTCTCTGAGTCAACTACTTCATTCTCCATCTTAATGAAGAATTCGATCATATTATGATCGCTCAGACCCAAGGGGCCTTGTACAACAAGATTGCTAATTAATCCTTTCTCGTTACATAATACCCAGTCTAAGATGGCCTGATCTCTGGTTGGTTCCTCGACATATTGGTCCAGGAAACCATCCTGTACACACTCCAGGAATTCCTCCTCCACAGTGTTGTTACTAATTTGGTTGGCCCAATCTATATGTAGATTAAAGTCACCCATGATGACTGCTGTGCCCTTATTGCACACTTCTTTAATTTCCCTTTTAATGCCATCCCCAACCTCTGCCTTACTGTTGGGAGGTCTATATACCACTCCCACTAATGTTTTTTTCCCCTTAGTATTTCTCAATTCTACCCATACAGATTCCACATCATCAGAGCTAATATCCTTCATTACAATTGTATTAATCCCTTCTATAACCAGTAATGCTACCCCACCTCCCTTTCCTTTTTGCCTATCTTTCCTGAATATCGAATACCCCTGGATGTTGAGTTGAGCCACGTTTCCGTAATCCCAACCAAATCATATTTGTTTACCTCTATTTGCGCAGCCAATTCGTCCACCTTATTACAAATGCTCCTCGCATTAAGACACAAAGCCTTCATGCTTGTTTTTTTTAACGCTCTTAGACCTATTAGAATTATTATTTACTGTGGCCACGTTTGATTTAAACCGTTGATTTCTCTGACTGCCACTTTTGTTTTTCCCCTTCCTATCTTTTGCTTTTATCCCTGTTTCCCTTTCCTCTGTCTCCCTGCTCAGGTTCCCAACCCCCTGCCATTTTAGTTTAAACCCCCCCGAACAGTGCTAGCAAACCTCCCCGCAAGGATATTTGTCCCGCTCTGGTTCAGGTGCAACCCGTCCGACTTGTACAAGTCCCACCTTCCCCAGAAGTAGGCCCAGTGATCCAGGAAACTAAAGCCCTCCCTCCTGCACCAACTCTTTAGCCACGCATTCATCTGCTCTATCCTCCTATTCCTATATACTCACTAGCACGTGGCACCGGGAGTAATCCAGAGATTACAACCTTTGAGGTCCTGCTCTTTAATCTGCTACCTAGCTCCCTAAATTCTTGCTGCAGGACCTCATCCCTCTTCCTACCCATGTCATTGGTCCCAATGTGAACCACGACCTCTGACTGTTCACCCTCCCCCTTCAGAATGCCCTGCAGCCATTCAGTGACATCCTTGACCCTGGCACCAGGGAGGCAACAAACCATCCTGGAGTCACGTCTATGGCCACAGAAACGCCTATCTGTTCCCCTTACGATAGAATCCCCTACCACTATTGCTCTCCCACTCTTTTTCCTCCCTTCCTGAGCAGCAGAAGCACCCCTGGTGCCGGGAAGTTGGCTGCTGCTGCCTTCCTCTGGGCATTCTATGCAGTGTAGATGAAAGCATAAAATTACAAAGGAATATCAACAGATTAACTGAATGAGCAAAATTGTGGCAAATGGATTTCAATGTAGGCAAATGTGAAGTCATCCACTTTGGACCTAAAAAGGATAGAACAGGGTACTTTCTAACTGGTGAAAAGTTAAAAACTAGATTTAGATGAGGAAAGACTCGACGAGGCTCGAGTGGAGCATAAACACCGGCATGGGCTGGTTGGGCCGAATGGCCTGTTTCCGTGCCATATATCCTATGTAAAAACAGTGGAGGTCCAAAGAGACTTGGGGGTCCAGGTACATAGATCATTAAAATGCCATGAACAGGTACAGGAAATAATTTAAAAGGCTAATGGAATGCTGGCCTTCATATCTAGAGGACTAGAATACAAGGGGGTAGAAGTTATGCTGCAGCTATATAAAACCCTGGTTAGACCACACCTGGAGTACAGTGAGCAGTTCTTGGCACCACACCTTAGGAAGGATACATTGCCCTTGGAGGGAGTGCAGCGTAGGTTTACCAGAATGATACCCGGACTTCAAGGGTTAAGTTACGAGGAGAAATTACACAAATTAGGGTTGTATTCCCTAGAATTTAGAAGGTTAAGGAGTGATCTGATCGAAGTTTTCAAGATAGGGTAGATAGAAACTATTTCCGCTGGTTGGGGATTCTAGGACTAGGGAGCATAGTCTAAAAATTA
Source organism: Somniosus microcephalus (assembly GCF_052327205.1). Classification (NCBI taxonomy): domain Eukaryota; kingdom Metazoa; phylum Chordata; class Chondrichthyes; order Squaliformes; family Somniosidae; genus Somniosus; species Somniosus microcephalus. Next base: position 261,232,992 of record NC_140989.1, read on the forward strand.
GAGCCAGACCTTTCAGGAGTGAAATTAGGAAACACTTCTACACACAAAGGGTGGTAGAACTTTGAAATTCTCTTCCGCAAACGGTAATTGATGCTAGATCAATTGTTAATTTTAAATTGGAGATTGATAGCTTTTTGTTAGCCAAAGGTATTAGGGATATGGGCTAAAGGCGGGTATATGGAGTTAGGCCGCAGATCAGCCAAGATCTCATTGAATGGCGGAACGGGCTTGAGGGGCGCAATGGCCTATTCCTGTTCCTATGTGCTGTCAGTAAGGTCCTGCAAATAGCAAAATTAATGAATGACCATATAATCTGTTTTTGGTTGTGTTGGGGGAGGTCCGCAGAGGACACTGGGGGGAACTCATCGCTCTTTTTCAAAAAGTGTCATGGGATCTTTTAAGTCCACCTAAGCAGACAAATAGGGCCTTGGTTGAACATCACATCTGAAAGAGGCACCTTCAATAATGCAGCACTCTCTCAGTATTGCACTGAAATTAAGCTTAGGTTATGTGCTCAAATCCATTGTGGAACTTGAACCCATAATCGTCTGATTCATAAGCAAAAGTGCTACCAACTGAACCAAGGTAACACAGTTATATTCACACAATACAGCTGGCAGGAAACTACATTTGTGTCTGCTAGGATTCACTCTATACTCTACTTCAGGGGAGTTATCCCCAGTGTCCTGACCAATATTTATCCCTCAACCAACATAACAAAAAACAGATTATCTGGTCATTATCACATTGCTGTTTGTGGGAGTTTGCTGTGCACAAATTGGCTGCCGTGTTTCCCATATTACAACAGTGACTACACTCCAAAAGTACTTCATTGGCTGTAAAGCGCTTTGAGACGTCCAGTGGTTGTGAAAGGCACTGTATAAATGCAAGTCTTTCTTTCTTTCCCAAAAACCAGACAACTTTCATTTCTTGAGGGATAACCAAGAGTTTTCTCATACGTATGTTTCATATTGTGGTTCATATTTCTATTTAACAATAAGTATATTAGTTATGCTAAACCTTCTGTCTGAGTTTGATAAGTGACAATCCAAAGTGAGTGTATAGTGCAGCACAAGACTACATTTAATCTAGTAAATAGATTAATGCACATGGGGCAATTGTTGACCCACAAGTCCAATAACACTGAAGTGTAGATCAATTAAAATAAACTTCTGAATTGTAAGAGACAAGATGCACGCATACACAACTAGAGTATTGCGTCCAGTTCTGGTCACCACACTTTAGGAAGGATGTGAAGGCCCTTGAGAGGGTGCAGAGGAGATTTACCAGAATGGTTCCAAGGATGGGGGATCTTAGCTACAAGGACAAGTCGGAGAAGCTGGATTTGTTTTCATTAGAGCAAAGGAGGTTGAAGGATGATTTGATAGAGGTGTACAAGATTATGACGGATTTGGATAGGCTAGACAGGGAAAGGCTGTTCCCACTAGTTGATGGTACAAGGACTAGGGGACACAGATTTAAGGTTTTGGGCAAGAGATACAGGGGGATGTGAGGAAAAACTTTTTTACGCAGCGAGTGGTGAGGACCTGGAACTCGCTGCCGACGGAAGTGGTGGAAGCGGTGACACTCAATGTTTTCAAGGGGAGACTGGATAGGCACTTGAGGGAAATAAACTTGCAGGGCTACGGGGATAGAATGGGGGAATGGGACTGACTGGATTGGTCTAGAGAGCCGGCATGGACTCGATGGGCCAAATGGCCTCCTTCTGTGTTGTTATGACTCTATGACATGGTGAATTCAGAGCAAAAAAGTTCTATAAAACCTGAGATTGTAACAATTATCAAATAAGAACTACATTCAGACGGAACTACAAAACTAGACGGTAAACACTAACACAATCAAAACTAGTTCTGAATGAAATGATATTAAGTCTTGGACTTTTTTTATTTTAACATTTTAATTTGTGGACTTATCCATACCCAGATGAAACTTTTCCTGATGTTTAAGTCTCGCAAATCTTGATTTAAAATGTTCCTCACAGTAGCTACATTTGAATGGTTTATCCTGTGTGTGAAGAATCATGTGCTCCTCAAGATGAGGTCTCCGTGTAAAAGTTTTGTTACATACCTATGGCCAAAAAAAAGCAATCGAGAATCATCACAAAAAGTTCCAATACTTCAAATACTGCAAGCTGCTAATACAGAGGGGTGAGAGCAGTTTAACTCAGCTACTGCTTATGTATGTTATTCTTTTATTTGGGGGGGGGGGGGGGGTGGAGAAAGAAACAGAAAAGAACTTACATCACACCTCCAGGCTTCACTCTTCTTCTTTCTGGCAGCAAAAAACTCTTGTACGTTATCTGGGTGGAATCTGGAAAAATTCCCCAAATCAGATAAATTAGTGTATTGTTGCCATTACAAATAAAAATAAGGATGAAAGCACACTTGAAAAGACAAACAATTTTTGGCAAATCCTTCACAGGGAATGTGTTCTGCTGAATTGCAAATCCTGTTTGATCTTACTGTTGAACATTTATTATATAGTCTATGCTTTATTTAAGGAATAATGAAAAAGTACTTTATCACTTCTGTAATTGTTTTGTCACTTTGTCCCACATCATGGCACAGCCATCGTAGGAGTGGTAAAACTACAACGTGCACACCCTCTATTCAATATTGCCATAAAATAAGAGCTTTGGTTGTATTATATATGAAAGCTCTTTATATATGTGACAATTGTTGACTGAAATACCTTTTTATGCTTTTCTGGTCTCCCAAATTTTGCGAGTTGTTTTGCTTATGAACATTAACAAGCTAATATTGATTCATGCAGAGAGAGAAGCAGCATGCAAATTGTCGTTACTTTTAAAGGCATACTGAAGTTTGGATTAATTTAAAGCCTTTCACAAAAGCATAGATGGTGAGGCAAATAATGAAGGAAGATAAAGTATTGCATATTTTTTGCCAAAACAAAACAAAATGACATATATTGCTGCCTACAACTTAGCTTCAAATGGGCATCGATGTGACTACAACTGAAACAAAAAGCAAAAAAGCATATCGAGATCTATTCTGTATCTGAATTAAACCTTCAAAATGAATGGCCCAAATGCGCATACTGGGGGCTTTACAATGCTTTCAATCACAGCATTACTATTGCCTCAGAAGGGATTGATTCGGTCTTCACCAGACATCCACACAGAGTTACTGAATACTGATCAGGAACATGCAGCCAGTGTTTAATTTTTGTTTTTCTTGGGAATTAGAGCCAACTTAAGTTGCCCACATCCTGGCTGAGATCAGCTAACTCAACATAGTCACAAATCAAATAGGGGCTCTGTTATATACAACGAAACAGGATCCCAATGACTTAATTGAAAGTACCTTGCCTGCTCTCTTATTACAAGTAAATTATACAAATAACTTTCTGTTGGTTTAAGAGATTACCTCAACAGCGACAGCCCTATGGCAGTCAAAACTGTTCCAAAATAAGAGAGCAATTTTCTAGTAACATTTATGTATTTCTTTTTTTTTAATGTTGCAGTTTACTTAACTTTTTTTTGTTCAAACTGACAGATATGGCTATCTAGTAACTATATTTCTAAAATTTGTTAACAGCCCAAAAAAATTCAAAAGATAGTGAATACTGGTTCATCTTTATTAATCCACGTACAATTTGACTACCACAAGGATGCAGAAAACAGCAACCTGGCCACAGCACCGTGGAACGAGGGGCCATTCAAGTGGGGGGAGTAAAAAGAAATGTTGTAGTGGTAGGGGATAGTATCATTAGGGGGATAGATAGGGTTCTTTGCAGCCGAGAGCGAGAGTCCCGAAGGCTGTGTTGCCTGCCCGGTGCCAGGGTTAAGGACATCTCCTCTGGGCTGGAGAAAAACTTGGAGTGGGAGGGGGAGGATCCAGTTGTCGTGGTCCATGTTGGTACCAACGACATAGATAGGACAAGGAAAGAGGTTCTGCTGAGGGAGTATGAGCAGCTAGGGGCCAAATTAAAAATCAGAACCACAAGGGTAATAATCTCTGGATTATTACTTGAGCCACGAGCAAATTTGGCTAGGGTAAATAAAATCAGAGAGTTAAATGCGTGGCTCAAAGGCTGGTGTGGGAGAAATGGTTTTTGCTTCTTGGGACACAGGCACCAGTACTGGGACAGGAGAGAGCTGTTCCGTTGGGATGGACTTCACTTGGCCAGTGCTGGGACTAGAATCCTGGCGAATCGAATAACTAGGGCTGTAGTGAGGGCTTTAAACTAATTAGTGGGGGGGGGGGGGGGGGAGGTTTCAAGAGAGCGAAAAATAAAAATGTCAGCTGAGAAGGCAATAGAGCAAGGTAGCAGTGGGGGAATTAAAAACCAGACCGTGTCAGGAAGGGACAGAATGTATAAAGATAAAGGTAAAGTAGTAAAGGGGGTAAAAGCAGGAATAAATTGTCACAAAACATATTTGAAAGTTCTTTATCAGAATGCACGCAGCATTCGTAACAAAATAGACGAGTTGACGGTACAAATAACTACACGTGGGTATGATCTGGTGGCCATTACAGAAACATGGCTGCCAGGTGACCATGACTGGGAACTAAACATCCAGGGGTATTTGACAATTAGGAAGGACAGACAGGAAGGAAAGGGAGGTGAGGTGGCTATGTTAATAAAGGATGGAATCACTGCAATAGTCAGAAATGATATTGGGTCAAAGGATCAGGATAGTGACACAGTTTGGGTGGAGATAAGGAATAATAAGGGGAAAAAGTCACTAGTGGGCGTAGTCTATAGGCCTCCTAACAGTTGCAACTCTATTGGTCGGAGTATAAATCAGGAAATAGTTGGGGCTTGTAATAAGGGAACAGCTATAATCATGGGGGATTTTAACTTTCATATTGACTGGACAAATCAAATTGGCCAGGGCAGCCTTGAGGAAGAGTTCATAGAGTGCATTAGGGACAGGTTCCTTGAGCAGTATGTTACTGAACCAACCAGGGGGCAGGCAATCTTAGATCTGGTCCTGTGTAATGAGACAGGATTAATAAAAAAATGTCCTAGTAAAGGATCCCCTTGGAATGAGTGACCATAACATGGTTGAATTCCAAATTCAGTTGGAGGGTGAGAGAGTTGGATCTCAAACCAGCGTACTAAGCTTAAATAAAGGAGACTATGAAGGTATGAGAGCAGAGTTGACTAAACTGGACTGGGAAAATAGATTAAGGTATAAGACGGTACATGAGCAGTGGTGTACATTCAAGGAGATATTTCACAACTTTCAAGAAAAATATATTCCACTGAGGAAAAAGGGGCGTAAAAGAAGACAGCCATCCGTGGCTTAGTAAAGTAATAAAGGATAGTATCCGACTGAAAACAAGGGCATATAAAGTAGCCAAATCTAGTGGGAGGATAGAAGATTAGGAAGCATTTAAAAGCCAGCAAAGAATAACTAAAAGGTTAATTAAGAAAGAAAAGATAGATTATGAAAGTAAACTAGCAAAAAATATAAAAACAGATAGCAAGAGTTTCTACAGTTATATAAAAAGAAAAAGGGTGGCTAAAGTGAATGTTGGTCCCTTAGAGGACGAGACCGGGAAATTAGTGGTGGGGAACATGGAGATGGCAAAAATGCTGAACAAATATTTTGTATCAGTATTTACAGTAGAGGACACTAAAAATATTCCAACACTGGACAAACAGGGGGCTATGGGGGGGGGGGGGGGAGGAGCCAAACACGATTAAAATCACTAAGGAGGTGGTACTCGGTAAAATAATGGGACTTAAGGCGGATAAATCCCCCAGACCTGATGGCTTACATCCTAGGGTCTTGAGAGAAGTAGCGGTAGGGATTGTGGATGCATTGGTAGTAATTTTCCAAAACTCCCTGGATTCAGGAAAGGTCCCAGCAGATTGGAAAACTGCTAATGTAACGCCCTTATTTAAAAAAGGGAGGTAGACAAAAGGCTGGAAACTATAGACCAGTTAGCCTAACATCTGTGGTTGGTAAAATGTTGGAGTCCATTATTAAGGAAGCAGTAACAGGACATTTGGATAAGCATAATTTAATCGGACAGAGTCAGCATGGTTTTATGAAGGGGAAGTCATGTTTGACAAATTTGCTTGAATTCTTTGAGGACGTAACAAACAGGGTAGATAAAGGGGAACCAGTGGATGTGGTGTATTTGGACTTCCAAAAGGCATTTGACAAGGTGCCACACAAAAGATTATTGCACAAGATAAAAAATCACAGGATTGGGGGTAATATACTGGCATGGGTGGAAGATTGGCTATCTAACAGAAAACAGAGAGTTGGGTTAAATGGTTCATTCTCGGGTTGGCAATCAGTAACTAGTGGTGTTCCGTAGGGGTCAGTGCTGGGACCCCAACTCTTTACAATATATATATTTGGTGGAAGGGACCAAGTGCAACATATCCAAGTTTGCCGACGATACAAAGATGGGAGGGAAAGCAGTGAGTGAGGAGGACATAAAAAAACCTGCAAAAGGACATAGACAGGCTAAGTGAGTGGGCAGAAATTTGGCAGATGGAATATAATGTTGGAAAGTGTGAGGTTATGCACTTTGGCAGAAAAAAATCAAAGAGCAAGTTATTATCTAAATGGAGAGAAACTGCAAAGTGCTACAGTACAAAGGGATCTGGGGGTCCTGCTGCATGAAACACAGGTTAGTATGCAGGTACAGCAGGTGATCAGGAAGGCCAATGGAATCTTGGCTTTTATTGCAAGGGGGATGGAGTATAAAAGCAGGGAAGTCTTGCTTCAGTTATACAGGGTACTGGCGAGGCCACACCTGGACTACTGCGTACAGTTTTGGTTTCCATATTTAAGAAAAGATATACTTGCTCTCGAGGCAGTTCAGAGAAGGTTCACTCGGTTGATTCCGGAGATGAGGGGGTTGACTTATGAGGAAAGGTTGAGTAGGTTGGGCCTCTACTCATTGGAATTCAGAAGAATGAGAGGCGATCTTATCGAAACATATAAGATTGTGAGGGGGCTTGATCGGGTGGATGCGGTGAGGATGTTTCCACTGATGGGTGAGACTAGAACTAGGGGGCATAATCTTAGAATAAGGGGCTGCCATTTCAAAACTGAGAGGAGGAGAAACTTCTTCACTCAGAGGGTAGTAAATCTATGGAATTTGCTACCTCAGAGAGCTGTGGAAGCTGCGACATTAAATAAACTTAAAACGGAGATAGACAGTTTCCTAGCTGATAAGGGAATTAGGGGTTACGGGGAGCAGGCAGGGAAGTGGACGTGAGTCTAGGTTCGGATCAGCCATGATCCTATTGAATGGCGGAGCAGGCCCAAGGGGCCGTATGGCCTACTCCTGCTCCTACTTCTTATGTTCTATACAAATACTACAACAGGATATGATCAACAGTTAAGACTTACCTCCTCACATGTTTTGCTAATGTTTTTTTGCTTGCATGTAGCTTGTTACAGAATGGGCATTTTTGTTCCTTTCTTTGAATAGCAGCTTCAGCATTATGCTTCTTTCTGTGAGCAGTTAAGTTGGATTTGGTGGAGTAACGCTGATTACAAATATCACACTCAAAAGGTTTTTCCCCTGTATGCACACGAGTGTGGCATTCATATTTCCCTATAAAATCCAATATGCAATTAGGAAAGTCAAGATACAAGATTAAGGTACGGAAAGTTTGCAGTAAACTACTGGATTACGGTAGCATAGTGTACAAATGCATCCAACATAATGCACCACAGAGGGGCAGCACATAGTTTTTTTTCTCACAATAGCCCCACTGTAGCTCGTGCTCAATCTCAGGTATGCCATTACAGGGAGATTTAGGTACTTCTTCACACAAAAAAGGAAGAAAGCAAGAGTTTGAGGGTGGGGAAGAATTAGTCAACAGACCAGAAGCAGTATTTGCAGAGGCTTATGCTTGCTTGCCCAGTATCTCAGCTGGGGAATGGAGCATGAAGCAAAAAAACACAAATTTGTAATCTAGTTATTATTACACAATTCAATATTGTAGAATGGAATTACCTTCTAACAAATACTTGTCAAATGTTATTTTTAAGTCACGAGTACAAATATTTACATATGGTAAATAAAATTGAGATCAGTTTTAGATTAATTTTAAATAATTTTAATCTTTGATTTGCTTTCTACAAGGGAGTCACGTCCTACTAAATGGGAACAAAAAGGCAACACAACTACCCAAAAAAAAGAAGCATGGTTTATCTTACCAACCTATTCGATCAAAACTTTTATCACATTTAGGGCACTGGAGTGTTTTCTTGCTCCCAGTCTGTAAAATGACTGGAGCTAGTTCCTTTGGAATATTTTGCTCAATTTCATCTGCATCCAGAGCCTCATCCTCATCAGTTTCTTCATCATTCTCATCCTCCCTTTCAATTTCTTCCTCCCTTTCCATTTCTTCCTCAAACTTTACTTCAACTCCTTCCATTTCATCTTCACTTTCTATATCGTCACAATCATCAAGCTTCTCCATGTCACTACCATTTTTACTGGAATATTCATCTTCAGAGACATCTGTGTTTTCATCATTACTTTTATTCTCAAATTTCGCCGGACACTTGCGAGTTCGAGTTGACCACCGCCTTTTAGAAAGTTCCATCTTTGTGACATCTGCACTTTCTTCTTGCACCTCAGAGCTGGCACTGTGAGCTTTAGCTATATGGTTTTCTAAGGATTTTTTGTAACAGAACCTTTTATTGCAAAAGGTACATACATTGCTATGTTGTAATTTGGCAGTGGGTTCAAGAGAATCCTTTTCTTCCAAACACTGGTCATTTTCAGTTAATAATTCTGTTTGGGTTGACCTAGACACATTTTCATTACCAGTCAACAATTTAACTGCATCTATAATGTCTAGAAACTGTGCCGCTTCCAAAACTGAAGCAATTTCATTTTCCTGTATGAAGAATTCAGAGGTGTATAGAAACTCCAACAAGTGATGGAAAACATAGTAACTTACGTGATCCAACTGGATACTATCCATGTTTGGGTTTTTGCTTAAGCAAGCATGGAAATAACTGCTACCCACAGCAACAACCACCTTATGGGCACAAAAATGCTTTCCTTCCACCATGATAACCAAGTCACAGAAAGGTGACTGCTTGAGTCGATCATCATTCATATATTTCAACAGATTTTTGTTATGCAGCAGTGATCTCAGATGTACAATTGGTTGCGATGGTCCTAAAGGAACATCTAGATTGTCTGCAACGTTTGAAAGGCCTTGTATTGATCTGGGACCATTGTATAGATTTTCAAATTTTGCGGTCTGTAAATCTAAGAAAACGTCTTTGTAGGGTGTTCCGGTTAAACATGAACCAGTTTTATAAGAACTGTCAATATTCTGAGACATGGTGTTCATGAAAATTGAAGTGGCTGTATACTAACTTTTTTTTCAGTCTGCTGATAGACAGTGGAACATCATTGTAGAACAAAAATATATTCTTTCAATATAAAGTTTCCTTGTAATTTTCATTGATACCAGATGATCTCATACTGCACAATCTTCTTAATACGGTTACAATATTCATCAGGCCTGCAAGATCATCCAAACAGATTATATTACAATAATAAAATTTCAACATGCTTTAGCTTTATTTGTCACAAAGAAATGGTAAATGTCGCAATGAGTACTGTTAATTGAATTAAAAAAATTGTGCTTTTGCTAAGTTGGCAACTGGTGCAATATTTCCAGAGTTATTGTGCAAGATGCACGGGTAATAATTAATATCCTCACTCATTTATATCCTTATACAGTGAAACAAGTAAAGGTAGCTTTCCCCAACCCCCCACCAGTTATTCCTCCCACTTTAATACAATACACCCACATCTACCTTCTAAAAGGAAGCTGATCTATTTGTTTAAAGCTCAATATGTAGTTTTACACAAGAATTTTACAAGATTCTTAGAGAGCAGTGAGTTTATAATGTGAGCAGAACTGGAACTGAAAGAAAAAAAGTTACTTTATTCATAATTAATATCCAAAATATCCAATGTCACGAGTTAATTAAACGACTAAGTTCTCTTTAAACAATATCATTTATTTTTAGTACAAAACATTTTTCACTTTGGCCTGCTGGAAATGCAAATTCTTATTGACTACAAATATATCCAGATGACGTACGTTAATGCTAGCTCTGGTCAGATTTTAAATGAAAACTACGCTCATTAAATACCACAATATTTCAAAGAATTGTATAGTCATTTTATCAAATTATTACAATGACAACTTACAATGGCTATTATAATCTCATTTAACCTGTGCTAAGAATTAGTACTCCATATAAAATCTGGTTGAAATGTAAAATTCAGGAAACTTCTAGCTTTTTACTATGGGCTCAATTTTAACTCGGCCGTCAGGCGGGCTTTGAGGCGTGTGGGGGGTTAAAATCGCAAAACCTGGAGGTCGGGACCGCCCCCCCCCCCCCCCCCGCCTGGTTCCCGACACCTAGCCATTTTAACACAGGCATGTCTGATGGTCCTGAATCAGTCCAGGCGGGACTGGTCTTTAGGGCCTTTAAACAGCACCAATTGGCCTTTATAATCCCATTTTAACAGGCCCTTGCCTGTTTAACCCTTTTCCCACGTAAAACACGCCTGGTGGGGATCACGCCTATGAAACTTGGCGTGAGCACTATTGGCTTGCTGACTATCAGCTGCAGGTCAACCATTAAAGAGGAGATTTGATCAGTCATCATTTGCAGGTGGCAGGACTTTGTTGTTTCAGGCCTGGGGCAACTTTTACCAGGCTTAACCACACCTGTGGAAGGTTGGAGCCTCACACACATCTCCAGTGTGACCTCCTGGGAAACCCCGCTCGCCACCTTCACTCAGCGCTTCCTCAACGGAGGCATATACCAGAAGCATGGGAGCCATTTATTTCCTTCCCTTCTGGGCATTAGATGAGCTCGAACACCAGCCGCGGCACCAGCAGAACCAAGAACAACAGCAGCAGCAACAGGAGCGCCAGGCTGCTGCTCACCCACCTAAAGCTGCACAGGCCAGTAGGGGCCAGCGCTTGGAAGTGGCTTGAGAGCACCTTGCTGCACATCAGGGGGCCATGGGGACCTGTATCTGCACTGGCAGTCCTACTCAGAAGGACTTCCATGAAGGTCTGGTTTCTCTGTTCAATAGATGCCCATCGCTCCTCAAGAGATGTCATTTATGAACACTCACCATGTTTTCCATACCCTGGCGACTTATCTCCTCCATGGAGGTTGCCATCCTTTCCATGGTGATGCGTTCATGCGCCAATGACTCCACAAAGGCTCTGCTCATGTTCGCTATGAACTCCTCCATTCGCTCCACACTCACATCGACTCTGGAGACAAAACCTGCCAGAGACTCCTGCATCTGTTCCTGGAGTTCCAGCCCCATTGATCTTATAGATGGACCCAGAGGCAGAGGGTCGACATGCAGCTGAGCCGAGCTGGCAGAGTCCTGCGCCCTCCAACTAGGACTCTCCACTGCTGTCCCTGTCTCCACAATCTGCTGATGCTCACTTGTGAGCTGTGATACACCAGGTGATAACACTACTCTATGTCCCGAAGGTCCCACCGAGGTGTGAGTGTCTGCGCTGGTGCTGGGTGCGCTGAATTCTGCTGACGCTGCGCCCTCAGAGGTTGCAGATTCCTCTGAGGAGTCTGGAAGCTCAGGCTCTTCCTCCTGGACAGTGAGGACGGGGGCTCTCGATGGTCCTGTGGGGGAGTAAAGGAAAGAATTAGAGATGGGAGGTCAAGGTTACATGCACATTGCATATTGCAGATGATCATAGGTCCATCTGTTACAGCTTCAGAATCATTATCAGTGACTCATGCAATGTCAATGAGAGAGATGGAAAACTATTCTGTCACCAGCTTGCTGTGATGCACCTGTCTGTCCGTCCCCCACTTGCGCCTCATCCTCCAGTCCTACGATCTCCAGGACCGCCTCCTCCCAGGGGGTGAGATGGGCTACTGATGGTGGCCCTCCTCCTGTCCTCGCTCGTTCTCTTTTATTGTGGGCTCTCTTTTCCTGCAATGAGGGAGACAAGTGGAGTTTGAGTGAGAATGAAGGAGTGAGTGTAGAGAATCCATAGCATAGATGCTTAGGAGACAAAGATGGAGTGAGGTGGCAAGACCAAGGGCCCTCCTGTGTGTTGTCAGTTGTTTTCATAACATCAGAGTGATAGGGAGTGTGAGGGCTGCATAGTCGAATAGTTAGGTGAATGTGAGCATAGAGAGAGAGGGAATGGCTAAGAGTGCATGGATGTCAGTGTCAAGTGGGATGTGGAGAAAGAGATTGCTAAAGCCGAGTGCTGGTGAGGAGAGGCAATGGAGATCAGATTGAGAGTGATGGGAACTTCATACTCACTTTTCCAGTATGCTGAAGGTCATGAAATCTCTTCCTGCACTGTATCCGGGTTCTGCGGGTAGCTGATAAGGAGTTGACCTCCTCTGCCACTTGCAGCCATGCAGCCTGTGTCTGCTGGGGAGGCATCTTCCTCCCTGATGAAAGGAAGAGCACCTCCTTGTGAGCTCTTGCTCCCTCCACTAAAGCCTGCAAGGCAACGTTGTCAAAACGGGGTGCAGACCTCGGTCTTTCTCTTGCCATTCTGCTTCCAGCTCAGTGTATCAGCAAATGCCAAAAGGTTGGCAGCTTGCAGAAGAAGCAAGGCTTATTGCAGACCCTAAATGCAGCAGCAATAATGACGTCATATTATGCGACTTTCTGACTGGAAATACTCATTTGCCAAGGGTTCCCACATGTTGGAAATCAATTGGCCAATTGAGTTAAAATTGCATCAATCTCACACACCCATTTAGATTCGTGTGGGAAATACCAAATTCGGGGAACCCAACAATTCCCCCACCGGAGTTAAAATCGACCCCTATGTGTCTTATTGGTAAGTGCTTAAAAATAAGCTGAACAGTAAAAATAACCAACAACTTGTTTTTAGATAGCACCTTTACCTTAGCAAAGCATCCCAAGGTGCTTCACAGGAGCGTTATAAAACAAAGTCACAGAGACATTAGGGCAGATGACCAAAAGCTTGGTCAAAGAGGTAGGTTTCAAGGAGCGTCTTAAAGGAGGAAAGAGAGGTGAAGAGGCAGAGGGGTTTAGGGAAGGAATTACAGAGATTAGAGCCTTGGCAGCTGAAGGCACGGCCACCAATAGTGGAGCGATTAAAATTGGGCATGCTCAAGAGGGCAGAATTAGAGGAGTGCAGATTTGTGAGGATTGTGGGGCTGGAGGAGATTACTGAATTAGTGAGGGGTGAGGCCATGGAGGGATTTGTAAATAAGGACGAGAATTTTTAAATTGAGGCGTTGCTTAACCGGGAGCCAATGTAGGTCAGCAAGTAGAGCAACTGGGTACAAGTTAGGACATGGGCAGGTGAGTTTTGGATGACCTCAAGTTTATGGAGAATAGAATGTTGGAGGCCAGCCAGGAGTATATTGGAATAGTCAAGTCTAGCAGTAACAAAGGCATGGATGAGGGTTTCAGCAGCAGATAAGCTGAGGCATGTGTGGAGTCGAGCGATGCTCAAGATGGAAATAGGCAGTCTTAATGATGGCACAGATATCGGGGTCAAATATGACACCAAGGTTGCGAGCAGTCAGGTTCAGCCTCAGACAGTTGCCAGGGAGAGGGATAGAGTCAGTGGCTAGGGAACGGAGTTTGTGGCGGGGACCGAAGACAATGGCTTTGGTCTTCCCAATATTTAGTTGGAGGAAATTTCTGCTCATCCAGTACTGGATGTTGGTCAAGCAGTCTGACAATTTAGACAGTGGAGGGGTAGAGCTGGATGTTGTCAGCAACATGTGGGAACTTACGCTGTGTTTTCAGATGATGTCACAGAGGGGCAGCATGTGGATGAGAAATAGGAGGGGGCCAAAGAGAGATCCTTGGAGGTCACCAGAGGTAATGGTGTGGGAGCGGGAAGAGAAGCCATTGCAGGTGATTCTCTGACTACAATTATATAGATAAGAAGAATGGAACTAAGCGAGTGCGCTCTCACCCAGTTGGACAATGGTGGAGAGTATTGGAGGAGGATGGAGTGGTCAACTGTGTCAAAGGCTTAGCAGACAGGTCAGGAAGGATGAGAAGGGATTGTTTACCTTTGTCACAGTCACATAGGATATCATTTGTGACTTTGATAAGAGCCGTTTCAGTATTGTGGCAGGGGTGGAAACCTGATTGGAGGGATTCAATCGTGGAGTTCCGGGAAAGATGGGTACGGATTTGAGTGGCGACAGCAGGTTCAGGAAAAGGAGGTTGGTGATGGGGTGGTAGTTTGCAAGGACAGAGGGGTCAAGGATTTGCTTTTTGAGAGGGGTGATGGCAGATTTGAAGGAGAGGGGGACAGTACCTGAGCAGAGGGAACTGTTAACAATATCAACTAACATGGATGGTAAGTTTGAAATCTCCATAAAATAGTACTGTCTGTAGCTGGGTCAGTAACATATTGTGGTGATAGAAGTTGGTTCACTAGGCATCTGTCTGTGCTGAACAAAACAGTGTCTAAAATGTACAGTTTATACTCAGACAAATTAAGAAACAAGCACAAAACTACCCCAGAACAGAATTAGAGAATGAGAAACAAACTAAGAAGTATAAAAAGAACAGATCTCACTAAAGGCTGCATTAGTCCAATTTGTTGGGCAATATAAAAACGTTCCAATTCTTCTCATTATGGAGTCTACAAGCAGACCTCATAGTCTGGGGCATGTAGTACGTTTGTGATCTCCAGATGCCAATCTAGTCTGCACCTTGCCCAAGTGGCAACTCTTCACATAAAAACCTAGACAGTGAACACAGCAAGCCATTCAACCATACTGAGCATCACAGCCAAGTCCGATCCTATCCTTACCCAACATCCACATGTATACATTTCAAGTAGGGGTCATTTGATGGCAACCAGGAGTGTAAACCCTGTTCAATTTTCCCTTTCCTAATTCCAGTGCCTCTTAAGACACCATTGCAGTAACCATGCCACTATGGCTGAGATCAGCAAATTCAGCACAGGATCAAACTTGGAAAGAATATGGTCTAATTGGCCGAGTTATGTACTGTCTTAATCAGCTGAGCCACTCATGGAGACCCTCCTTGACAACATTCATCATCACTCTTGTTCCAATAGGGCAGAGAAATTCAGCCTCGGGTTAATATTTGTTGCAAAGGACATTCATAAATTCATTTAAATAATGGGTTCAAACAAAACAGGCAATTACTTACCCACCCTTCCAGTTAGGTTGCATAGTTTAGAATGCCAGATTCTAAATCTTTGAGAAGAAACACCACTAAATTTATAGTAACAATGCTTCTTTCTAGCAGTCTGAACTTACATTTAGATCTTCCTCATCACATACAGTACCTGATGACCAACAAACACAAATACTGATACACTGGCATCATTCTAGTCCAGTACATAAACTAGTCTAGAACATAGAAGCTAAGAATCAGGAATCTGCCAGAACAATGCATGCTAAATTCTTAATCAAAGCACACCTTAACAAACGGCATCCCCAAAATGAAATTATAATTGGCAGTTTTTGAATAATGAACATCTCATTGTAAGAGGTAACAGGGCGATTTAATGCAGGCAAATTGAGCAGGCAAGAGGCCCGCTGTCGTGAATATGAGGCATAAAGGACATTTAAAGGGGAAAATCATACATCAGAAAAAAAGAAAGGGGCACCAGAGGAAAGGAGTGTTTAGGGAGCAGAAAAGTGACAAGTTCAGGTTGGCTGTTATTTTACTCCAGTTATTGAAATCCCAACTCCTGCTTCCAAGGACACGTATGTTAATAGAAAGCTGCATTTGAACCCTGGGATTTAATGGGAAAATTGAGAACGGACTCATTTATTCAGTAGGTAACAGGCAATTGCTTGTGCTGGAAAAAAAAGTTACCATTGTCCTTTCCAAATAGTTGAAATATCTTCCAAGCAGACTGATGGGCTGCTAGAGAAAAGAAGAATGCCTGCCGTGCCTTAAGGCTTGAGAAATTAGTTAATTTTTTCAGGAACCTGCCACTCAATGGCCCCCCGAGTACACTTCGCACAAGGATTTCCCGGCCTCGGTGTTGAGAACTTCAGATTTTCTGACATTCAATTCAATGAAGTGTTGTGGGAATCCCCTTGTGCGAACTGCTGTGACGTCAACAAGCTGTGTAAGCAGCCAATCAAAAGGCAGAATTCTCAGACAGCGAACATGGAAATGAGTAAGCGCTTAAAATTCTAACTTTTTAAAAATATGTGAGATTGGGCTCTCACACTGGGAAAAGGCAAACCTGAAATAGAGATGGACAAACTTTTTTTTAAAAGTTTAAAGAATTTAATTTTCATTAAAATGGACAAATTACACATAGCACAAAATTAAAATGAGTTTTTCAGGCCCTTCACATTTGTTTAGCAGTAATAATGTTGTCAAAACCCCAGTTACATCTAATCATTTTGGGTCTAACTTTTAGTGGGGAATTTAACAAAGCACTTACTGCGGGAGAGCCGAGGTTTGTGTCAGGTGGCTTGGCTGATTACACGGGGGGGGGGGGGGGGGAGCGGGGGTGGCACAGCGCATCCTGTTTTGGAGTGGTCAATGACAGTCCGCAACTTCAGGATTTCCGCATGCGCCAAATCCCAAAGTTGCGGTCAGTTTCAAAGGTGGAATGATAGTGAACGCTGCCAGTTAGCCGTCATCCCGACCGCAAATTCTGGCCCAATATTGTTCAAGGCTTAATTTTTTTGTACTCAAAAGGGATGCAAGGAATTGAAGAATTTTTTGCTACTTACTGTCAGCATCAAGCACTCCAAGGTCAGGCATTGCACATACAGCCTCATGCCCCCCAACACACAGACCTTCGTCTCAACTGCAACAAAGCATCAGTTTTTGCAATAAAAATGAACTACCCAATAATTTGAATCAAGCAACTTTTAATTATGAGTATGTGGTACAGTAGCAGAGCTCCATTTTGACCCACCCTCGTCACCTCTCTTACAATTGCTGCTAAGTTTAGCACTGCAAAATCACAAGCAGTAGAAATTGGATTTTGATCTCCCACGCTCATTTCAGTCACCAGAGTCAAGACATTTATCCCTAGTTTCGGCTGGATTCAAACCAAGGTTAGAGAAGTACCATCACTTTTGTCGTTTAATCTCTCATTAATGTCCTTTAGGGAAGGAAATCTGCCATCCTTACCTGATCTGGCCTATATATGACTTCAGACCCACAGCAATGACTCTTAACTGCCCTCTGAAATGGTCTAGCAAGCCATTCAGTTGTAAAAAACCGCCAGGAAAAACAATGAGAATATAACCGGACGGACCACCCGGCATCGACCACGGCACCGGCTACAGGCACGACAATGGCACACCCAGCCCAGTCGACCCTGCAAAGTCCTCCTCACCAACATCTGGAGACTTGTACCAAAATTGGGAGAGCTATCCCACAGACTAGTCAAGCAACAGCCTGACATAGTCATACTCACAGAATCACACCTTTCAGCCAATGTCCCAAGCTCCTCCATCACCATCCCTGGGTATGTCCTGTCCAACTGGCAGGACAGACCCACCAGGGGTGGCGGCACAGTGGTATACAGTCGGGAAGGAGTGGCCCTGGGAGTCCTCAACATTGACTACGGACCCCATCAAGTCTCATGGCTTCAGGTCAAGCATTGGCAAGGAAACCTCCTGCTGATTAAGAACACAAGAAATAGGAGCAGGTGTAGGCCATTTGGCCCCTTGAGCCTGCTCCGCCATTTAATGAGATCATGGCTGATCTGATCTTGGGCTCAGCTCCATTTGCCTGCCCGCTCCCCATAACCCATCACTCCCTTATTGTTCAAAAATCTGTCTATCTCCACCTTAAATATATTCAATGACCCAGCCTCCACAGCTCTCTGGGGCAGAGAGTTCCACAGATTTACAACCCTCAGAGAAGAAATTCCTCCTCATCTCAGTTTTAAATGGGTGACCCCTTATTCTGAAACTATGCCCCCTAGTTCTAGATTCCCCCATGATGGGGAAACATCATCTCTGCATCTACCTTGTCGAGGTCCCTCAGTATTTTATATGTTTCAATAAGATCACCTCTCATTCTTCCAATGAGTATCGAACCAACCTGCTCAACCTTTCTTCATAAGTCAACCTATTCATCTCAGGAATCAACCTCGTGAACCTTCTTTGAACTGTCTGCAATGCACCTACCGCCCGCCCTCAGCTGATGAATCAGTACTCCTCCATGTTGAACATCACTTGGAAGAAGCACTGAGAGTAGCAAGGGCACAGAATGTACTCTGGGTGGGGGACTTCAATGTCCATCACCAAGAGTGGCTCGGTAGCACCACTACTGACCGAGCTGGCCGAATCCTGAAGGACATAACTGCCAGTCTGGGTCTGCGACAGGTGGTGAGAGAACCAATATGAGGGAAAAACCTACTTGACCTCGTCTTCACCAATCTACCTGTCGCAGATGCATCCATCCATGACAGCACTGGTAGCAGTGACCACCGCACAGTCATTGTGGAGACAAAGACGTGTCTTCACACTGATGAACCCTCCATCGTGTTGTGTGGCACTACCACCGTGCTAAATGGGATAGATTAACAGATCTCGCAGCTCAAAACTGGGCATCCATGAGGCGCTGTGGGCCATCAGCAGCAGCAGAATTGTATTCCACCACAATCTGTAATCGTATGGCCCGGCATATCCCTCACTCTACCATTACCATCAAGCCAGGGGACCAACCCTGGTTCAATAAGGAGTGTAGAAGAGCATGCCAGGAGCAACACCAGGCGTACCTAAAGATGCGGTGCCAACCTGGGGAAGCTGCAACACAGGACTACATGCATGCTAGAGTAGATGCAGCATGCTATAGACAGAGTTAAGCGATCCAACAATCAACAGATCAGATCAAAACTCTACAGTCCTGCCACATCCAGTCGTGAATGGTGGTGGACCATTAAACAACTAACAGGAGGAGGAGGCTCCATGAATATCCCCTTTCTCAATGATGGTGGAGCCCAGCAAGTGAGTGTAAAAAACAAGGCTGAAGCATTTGCAACCATCTTCAGGCACAAGTGCGGAGTGGATGATCCCTATCGGCCTCCTCCTGAGGTACCCACCACCACAGAAGCCAGCCTTCAGCCAATTCGATTCACTCCACGTATATCAAGAAATGACTGAGCGCACTGGCTACAGCAAAGGCTGTGGGCCCCGACAACATCCCGGCTGTCGTGCTGAAGACTTGCGCTCCAGAACTAGCCGCACCTCTAGCCAAGCTGTTCCAGTAAAGCTATAACACTGGCATCTAACCGACAATGTGGAAAACTGCCCAGGTACATCCTGTCCACAAAAAGCAGGACAAATCCAATCTGGCCAATTACCCTCCCAACAGTCTACTCTCAATCATCAGCAAAGTGATGGAAGGTGTCGTCGACAGTCCTATCAAGCAGCACGTACTCACCGATGCCCAGTTTGGATTCCGCCAGGACCACTCGGCTCCAGACTTCATTACAGCCTTGGTCCAAACATGGACAAAAGAGCTGAATTCCAGAGGTGAGGTGAGAGTGACTGCCCCTGACATCAAGGCAGCATTTGACCAAGTGTGGCATCAAGAAGCCCTAGTAAAACTGAAGTCAATGGGAATCAGGGGGAAAACTCTCCACTGGCTGGAGTCATATTTGGCACAAAGGAAGATGGTTGTGGTGGTTGAAGATCAATCATCACAGCCCAGGACATCATTGCAGGAGTTCCTCAGGGCAGTGTCCGAGGCCCAACCATCTTCAGCTGCTTCATCAATGACCTTTCCTCCATCATAAGGTCAGAAGTGTGGATGTTCGCTGATGACTACACAATGTTCAGTGCTATTAGCAACTCCTCAGATAATGAAGCAGTCCATGCCCACATGCAACAAGGCCTGACGACGTTCAGACTTGGGCTGATAAGTGGCAGGTAACATTCGCGCCACAAGTGCCAGGCAATGACTATCTCCAACAAGCGAGCATCTAACCACCACCCCTTGACATTCAACGGCATTACCATTGCCGAATCCCCCACCATCAATATCCTGGGGGGTCACCATTGACCAGAAACTTAACTGGATCAGCCACATAAATACTGTGGCAACAAGAGCAGGTCAGAGGCTGGGTATTCTGCAGTGAGTGTCTCACCTCCTGACTTCCCAAAGCCTTTCCTCCATCAGGAGCGTGATGGAATATGCTCCTGGATGAGTGCAGCTCCAACAACACTCAAGAAGCTCGGCACCATCCAGGACAAAGCAGCCCACTAGATTGGCACCCTCTCCATCACTGGCGTACCGTGGCTGCAGTGTGTACCATCTACAAGATGCACTGCAGCAACTCGCCAAGGCTTCTTCGGCAACACCTCCCAAACCTGCGACCTCTATCACCTAGAAGGACAAGGGCAGCAGGCGCATGGGAACACCACCACCTCCAAGTTCCCCTTCAAGTCACACACCATCCTGACTTGGAAGTATATTGCCATTCCTTCATCGTCGCTGGGTCAAAATCCTGGAACTCCCTCCCTGATGCGCTATCAATTACTCATAAAAGACTGAGAGTTAAGAGAGTAACTAAAGGCTTTTATTAACAAAAGAATGAAGGTCTGCCTCGAGTGGTCGACCGGTCCAGAAATACAAAGGGCTGGGGAGCAGTCACCTTTATACTAGGACTTGTGGGAGGAGTCAGCCGAGGCATGTCCAGGCATGTACACAGTGGAATACAAACAGTGGTTTACCACATTCACCCCTTGTTTAAAATTGAGTCCGGCGGGGTGAAGTGTATTAAAAGTTAGTGTATTGGAGTCTCTCCGGAGGTCTTGTCTGCCGCTGTGATCGGCGTGGCGCCGGCAGGGGTAGTGGAGCTTCCGGCGTCGAGTCCTGCGTGGGCTGTGGCACAGGCGTGTCGTCCTCGCAGATGTCGAGCGGGTCGCGGGGCCCAGGCCTGCCGTCTGCTGGGGCTGGATATCGGATCGTGGGGGGGGGGGGGGTGGGTGGTAGTGAGTTACTGCGGCCCCCGAGGGTGCAAGGTCTCTTATGGAGACACTGTCCTCCCGCCCGTCCGGGTATGCAATGTAAGCATACTGGGGGTTGGCGTGGAGGAGGTCGACCCTCTCGACCAGGGGGTCCGTTTTATGGGTCCTCACGTGCCTTCTCAGTAGGACCGGCCCTGGGGACGTCAGCCATGGCGGTAGCGATGTCCCCGATGTGGACTTCCTTGGGAAGACAAACATTTTCTCATGAGGGGTGGCGTTAGTAGCAGTGACCGAATAGAGTGGAGCGCATCGGGGAGCACATCCTGCCAGCGGGAGGTTGGAAGGCCCCTAGACTTTAAGGCTAGCAGGGCGGCCTTCCAAACTGTCGCATTTTCTCTTTCCACCTGTCCGTTCCCCTGGGGGTTGTAACTGGTGGTCCTGCTTGTGGCAATACCCCTAGTTAGCAGGTACTGACGGAGTTCGTCGCTCATAAACGATGAGCCCCGGTCGCTATGGATATAGCTGGGGAAACCGAACAGGGTGAAGAGGTCGTTCAGACATTTAATGACCATGGCACTGGTCATGTCCGGGCAGGGGATGGCGAACGGGAAACGGGAGTACTCATCAATAATATTGAGGAAGTACACATTGCGGTCGGAGGAGGGGAGAGGCCCTTTAAAATCAACGCTCAGGCGCTCGAAGGGGCGAGTGGCTTTTATCAGGTGGGCCCTGTCTGGTCTATAAAAGTGCGGTTTGCACTCAGCGCAGACTTGGCAGTTCCTGGTCATGGTCCTGGCCTCCTCAATAGAGTAAGGCAGGTTGCGGGCCTTGATGAAGTGGAAGAACCTGGTGACCCCCGGGTGGCAGAGGTCATTGTGGAGGGCCCGCAGTCTATCGATCTGCGCGCTGGCGCAGGTGCCACGCGATAGCGCATCCGGGGGTTCATTGAGCTTCCCGGGCCGGTACAAGATCTCGTAATTGTAGGTGGAAAGTTCGATTCTCCACCTCAAGATCTTGTCATTTTTGATTTTGCCCCTCTGCTTGTTGTTAAACATGAAAGCAACTGAACGTTGGTCAGTGAGCAGGGTAAATCGTTTTCCGGCCAGGTAGTGCCTCCAATGACGCACAGCCTCCACAATCGCCTGGGCCTCCTTCTCAACAGCGGAGTGTCTGGTCTCCGGGCCTTGGAGGGTTCGTGAAAAGAAGGCCACGGGTCTCCCCGCCTGATTGAGGGTAGCAGCCAGGGCAAAGTCGGACGCGTCGCTTTCCACCTGGAAGGGGATGGATTCGTCCACTGCGTGCATGGTGGCTTTGGCAATGTCTTCCTTGATACGGTGGAAGGCTAAGTGGGCCTCTGCCGTCAAGGGAAAAGAGGTGGACTTGATCAGCGGATGGGCCTTGTCCGCATAGTAGGGGACCCACTGGGCATAATAGGAGAAAAACCCTAGGCACCTCTTCAGGGCCGTGAGGCAGTGGGAGTTCCATAAGGGGACGCATCCGGTCGGGGTCGGGGCCGATGACTCCGTGTTCCACAACACAGCCAAGGATGGCGAGGCGGTTTGTGCGGAATATGCACTTCTCCTCGTTATATGTCAGGTTCAGGAGTTGGGCGGTGCGGAGGAATTTTTCGAGGTTTGCGTCATGGTCCTGCAAGTCACGGCCGCAGATGGTCACATTGTCCAGATATGGGAAAGTGGCCTGCAACGCATTTTGATCTACCATCCGGTCCATCTCCCTTTGGAAGACGGAGACCCCGTTGGTGACGCCAAAGGGAACCCTAAGGAAGTGGTAGAGGCGGCCGTTTTCCTCAAAGGCAGTATACTGGCGGTCCTCAGGGCGGATAGGGAGCTGGTGGTACGCTGATTTCAGGTCAATGGTCGAGAAGACGCGGTACTGCGCGATCTGGTTGACCATATCAGCTATGCGGGGGAGTGGGTAGGCGTCCAGCAGGGTGTAGCGATTTATTGTCTCGCTGTAGTCGATGACCAGGCGCTGCTTCTCGCCGGTCTTAACGACCACAACCTGGGCTCGCCAGGGGCTGGTGCTGCCCTCAATAATCCCTTCCTTCAGGAGCCGCTCCACTTCGGTTTTAATGAAAACCCTGTCCCCGGCACTGTATCGCCTGCTCTTTGTGGCGATGGGCTTACAGTCGGGGGTGAGGTTAGCAAACAGTGGGGGGGGGGGGGGGGGGGGGGGGGGGTGACTGAGTGTGGAGAGGTTGCACCTGGTGCGCGGCGGGCAATTTGGGAGCTGCTGGCTGTGGACTGTGAGTGGGGGTAGGGGTCCACCGTACGCCATCGTAACACTTTTAAGGTGGCACTGAAAATCTAACCCCAGCAGGACAGCAGCGCAGAGGTCGGGCAGGACCAGAAGTTTAAAATGATCGTACACGGTCCCGTCTACTACGAGTGTCACTACGCAGTAGCCGCCGATGTCCGCCGACTGGGACTTGGAGGCCATAGAAATCCGCTGGTGCGCAGGCAGGACTGGGAGAGAGCAACGCCGCACCGTGTCGGGGTGGATGAAGCTCTCCATGCTCCCAGAGTCAAAAAGGCAGATTGTATCGTGGCCATTTACCTTAATGTCCATTGTGGAACTGGCCAGCTGGTGCGGTCTTCGCTTGGTCCAGTGTAACGGATGCCAGCGTAGGGGTCGGTGTGTCGCTGCGGGTATCAGATGAGGCGGTGTTGGGGGCCTGCTGCGTTCCGGCTGTCGGCGTCCATGATCCCCATGTGGCTGGAGGCGTCCAAAATGGCTGCTGTACCGGTGGTTCGCACATGGCCGGGGAGGCCCAAGATGGCGGCCCGCATGGCCCACACGCGGCGCTGCTGGGGTTCGGGGTGGCTTTGGCCCTGCAGACGTTAGCGTAGTGTCCCTTCTTCCCGCAGCCCGAGCAGATCGCGTTTTTCGCCGGGCAGCGCGCTCTGGGGTGTTTTGCCTGGCCACAGAAGTAGCATTTCTGGCCTTAGGGCACTGCTGTCTGGCCTTGGGGCACTGCTGCGGTAGTTGGGCCATTGCTGGGGTGTGGCTGGGGTGGCACGGCGCTATGAGGCGGTCCTACCGTGTCCCAGGCTGTCATTCCCCGCGGCGTCCACGGTGCAGAGGAGTAGGCATCCATGCCCCGGTAGGCTGCATCCAATGATAGTGCGAGTTCAGAGGCCTTGTTGAGGTCGAGGTCACTCTGCTCCAACAGTCGCTGTCGGGTGTAATTGGATCTGTGGCCCGCTACAAAAGCGTCCCGGATAAGTTCCTCTGTGTACACGGCGGCCTTTACATCCTTACAACCACAGGCCCGGCCAAGCACAGACAGTGCCTGAAGGTATTCCACGGTCGATTCCCCAGGTTGTTGTTTACGACTCCCCAGGAGGTGCCTGGCGTACACTTCGTTCACTGGGCGCGTGTACTGGTCCTTGAGGAGCTTGATAGCGTCCGCGTACGAGGTCGCGTCTTGGATGACCGAGTACACTCGGTGGTTCACTTTGGAGGTCAGGACATCCAGTTTGTCCTCGTCCGATTTGATTGCTGCGGAGGCGGTCAGGAATTTTTCGAAACACTTAAGCCAGTGAGTAAACTTGGTGGATGAGTCCGCCTCCCGATGATCTAAGTCCAGGCATGCTGGTGTGAGGATCTTCTCCATTATAAAAATTTTGTTAATAAAATTGATGCGCTATCAATTACTCATAAAAGACTGAGAGTTAAGAGAGTAACTAAAGGCTTTTATTAACAAAAGAATGAAGGTCTGCCTCGAGTGGTCGACCGGTCCAGAAATACAAAGGGCTGGGGAGCAGTCACCTTTATACTAGGACTTGTGGGAGGAGTCAGCCGAGGCATGTCCAGGCATGTACACAGTGGAATACAAACAGTGGTTTACCACACTCCCTAACAGCCCTGTGGGAGTACCTTTACCACACGGATTGCAGCAGTTCAAGAAGGCAGCTCACCACCACGTTCTCAAGGGCAACTTGGAATAGGCAATAAATGCTGGCCTTGCCAACATCCCACGAACGAATAAAAAAAAAAGTAGAAATTGGATTACGATCTCCCACTCTCATTTCAGTCACCAGAGAGTCAAGTCATTCATCCCTACAGTTTGGGCTGGATTCAAACCAAGGTTAGAGAAGTACCACCCACTTTTGCCTTGCACCATCATCCCTTTTATCTTTTAATCTCTCCTGCCTTCCACCCTGTCACACACCTTCCCTTTTGTTCCTTCCTCCCTACACCCTTTCCCTGCCCCTATGCTTGCTTAAAACCTGTTATATCTCTAAACTTTTCCAGTTCTGACAAAAGATCATCGACCTGAAACGTTTCTCTCTCCAGATGCTGCCTGACCTGCTGAGTATTTGCAGCATTTTCTGTTTCCATTTCAGATTTCCAGCATCCGCAGTAGTTTGCTTTTGCGTTAAGAGCAGTTTGCTAACTCAGAGACAGCAGCTCCAAAGCTCAAGATTTTCCAACTCCCCTCCCACAACAGCAACAGAAAACAATGACACAAGCATCTTCTGATAAAACCGTGCGCTGTCAAGCCCCTGGCTCGGACTGACCCGCCCAGCCCTGGCTGGCAGGGTTTCGTGTACATTTGCATCACCTCGATACTCCTCTTCTGTCCACAGGGCGAGTGGAGTGAAGCGGGAAGCACTGGCACTCACCCAGCGCCACAGCTCTGATCATCACTAGAGCTGGCGCAAGGAGCGCGGTGACACCGGCTGGACCTCCCGGGGTCTGGGGAGGGCGGCCCCCAGCACAGAACAGGGCCCGGCCCGACCCGGGCTCCGCGCTTCACCTTCCACCGCCCGCCCGCAATGGATCGGAGTCCCAGCCCCAGAATCAGAAAGGAAACGGGGGCCCAGTTCGCTGGCAGTTCCGGGTGCCTGTCGCTCTCAGCCCGCTGGCGCAGACTGGCTGGCCCAGGGCCGCGCTGTCTCTGCCTCTCCCATCACCTGCTGATGATGATGATCCCGCCGCCGCCACCCTCTAGTCAGCCCGGCTCCCATTGGAGGCGCCCCAGTGCTCGCGCTCGCCTTTTACTGGTTTTTATTTTCAGACCTTTGTTTTCCTTCCCGACCGAAATCAACCCAGACGCCGGCCGGCCGTCCGCACATGCGCAGTGAATCATCATCATCATCGCCGCCGCCGCCGCGCACTGCACTGTGGGAGCGCTGTCGAACGTGCCCCGGGAAAGGAGCCTCGCGCTGAGGTGCGGCAAGGCTCGGCCAATTTCAGTTGCGCTCTTCAGCTGCACGAATTATCCAGCTTGCAGAACTTCCTTGACAGGTGCATTGAAGCCAGTCACTGCAGCCAGGAGTTTGCCCAAGTGTCCAACCCCCGCTCTGCCCTTCCTCATTTCTGGACAGCATCCAACCGCTGGAAGCGTGAGTCAAGGGTGCCAGAAGTTAAAAGACGTTTGCAGCCCAGAGTCAAGCCAATACCAGCCCAAAAGTTGCCCGCCGCCGTTCTATAAAACGAACCCGAAATCACTGCAAACACCCAAGCAGCTCGGGCAGCATCTGCTGAGAGAAGAAACGTTTCAGGCCGATGATCGTTCATCAGAACTGGAAGCTGTTCGAGATTAACAGATTTTAAGAGTGCAAAGCCAGGGAACGATGCAGATGCTGCCTTCGCAAACACAAAAGCAAAATACTGCGGATGCTAGAAATCTGAAATAAAAACAGAAAATGCTGGAAATACTCAGCAGGTCAGGCCGCATCTGTGGAGAGAGAAACAAAGTTAATGTTTCAGGTCGATGACCCTTCCTGAGAACATCTAGTTCTGACGAAAGGCCTGAAACGTTAACTCTCTTTCTCCCCACAGATGCTGCCTGATCTGCTGAGTATTTTCTGTTTTTCTAACTTGCACAGTATTTTACTTTCATTTTTGCCCAAGATTATGTTGCTTAACTAGCCTAAAGGAAGCCCAATTGCCAGGATATATTTAAGTTTATTTGTATATTTTTAAACTTAAGATATTGGAATGATCAGATCTCAGCACAAACAGTATAGCTACGGGCAGCAAAGTGGCCAATTTAGGTTAGAGAAAAGTTCTACAAAGGAAGGAAATGTTTTGCAGGTTTAAGTGACGAGTAAAGTTACACAGCGATTTTAATTCAAAATACAATCCCAATTATAACTTATATTAAAAAGAAAGACTTGCATTTATATAGCGCCTTTCATGACCACCAGACATCTCAAAGCGTTTTACAGCCAACAAAGTACTTTTGAAGTGGAGTCACTTGTAATGTGGGAAAATATATCAATAAACCTTTGCAGTTAAAATGTAAAACATACCTAACTTGAATTCTGATGGCAAGTCTGCATACAGACAAGTTATATCCAAAGAACTTATGCACAAAAAATTTAAAACTTCAAATTTAACAACACTGGGGGCAGAGCTGGATTTTCTGGGCAGAAGCATAAAACTGGAGCTTCTTGAAATGCCGCCAGCACTTCCTGTTGGTAACAAAGTTTGAAACTGAACATTTTATGCTCTGCACTGAGGTAGGAGCCTGCAGAAGTCTAGGGCAGGAGAACAGCTTAGGCCATGCCAAGTGTTTTGAATGGTAGTAATTCAGCAGGAAACCAAACAAAAGGAAACATAGAGTTCCACTCAAAAGAAACAAGTAAACGTGCAATGCAAAAAAATATTTCCCATAGCTGTGCATCTACAGGAGTGTGCTTCAATCCAGTTTTTAAAAGGTACACAATGCTGACATAATGCAAACAAAGAAACTCAATGAAATTCCCAGGGCAACAGGGACAGGTTTCCAAGTGAAGGCATTAATGAGTCTGGTGCCACGGAGCAGCGTAAGTCTCCAGTGGCCCCAGTAAGTGCCCATCAGAAAACCAGGGCAAGGACAAATCCAGCGCATGGAGTCAAACCTGGTTTTCCACTCCCTTTGTACCCAGTTCGCGCCTGTGGAATTTCAGCCCGAGTTCTCTGTTACGACAGCCAGCAAACTTAAGTTTTGAATCCATCATTGGTATTGATAAGGAACTCCTGATGTTAGGATTGCTAACCCACATGGAAATTGTTGCCATGTGGGAGGATGCTGCTGCTGCTAATAGGAGTGAGAGGAACCAACCATGTCCAGTTATTTATGAAGTATTCTACAACTAGGTCTGGACAATATCCCTCAACCAACACCTAAAACAGATTGTGTGGTCATTATCATGCTGCTGTTTGTGGAACCTTTTGTGCAAATTGGCTGCTGTGTTTCCTACATTAAACAGTGACTACACTTCAAAAGTACTTAATTGGCTGTAAAGCGCTTTGGGATGTCCTGAGGTCATGAAAGGCACAATATAAATGTCAGTTTTTCTTTTAAGCGAGTTAACCCAATGGAACTTTTCTCTGCATTAAAGAGAATTGAGAGTTTTGTGGACGAATATACAAAAGCAAACCACAATGCATGGTATAACAAATGCACTTTCAAACTTTGCCGTTAGTAGGAAATGCAGGTGGTGCTTTATGAAGCTGAAGTTGTACCTGCAGATTTAGGCTCCACCCACCGTCTCCTGCACTCCTAATGCAGGGGGAAAGGTGGTCTCATTCAGGGTGCACACATGAAACATTATAACCTGCCTTTTCCATTGACAGATGCTGACTGATATGCCTTGTTTTGCCCTGCATGCTGAATTTTCCCATCCCCGGCTTAGGCTTCGCTGCCCTTGAAACCTTCACTCCTCTGTGCATGTGTATGCTCACTGCCACCCTCCTGTGCAAAATTTCTACAAGAAAATGGCTACTTTACCACTTGGGTCTGATATGTTATCTATCCTGCTAACACTACACTAGCAAGAGGATAGTGAATATGTGGAACAGATTTCCAAGGTATGTGGATAGTATGGAAAAAAGTAAGGGGGAATTGACAAGATATTTGAGAGAGTGGGCTGTTTAGTATTAATTTTTGGGGATAGCCAAATGAACAGAGTCTTTTCATGTCCTGTTCTTTGCTCTTTACCTAACAATTTTCCACCTTTCCAAACAGTCGGGACCTGTGGTGCCAATATCAGGATGATCCTACTGTCTCCACTCCCATAAGCACTGTATCATCACGTGAACGGTAGAATAGTGGTTATGTTTCTGAACCAGTAATCCAGAGGCCTGGACTAATGATCCAGAGACGTGAGTTCATAATCCCACCGCAGCAGCTGGGGAATTTAAATTCAGTTAATTAAATAAATCTGGAATAAAAAGCTAGTATCAGTAATAGTGACCATTAAACTATAGGATTGTTGTAAAAAACCATCTGTCCTTCAGGGAAGGAAATCTGCCCGCCTTACCTGGTCTGGCCTATATGTGACTCAAGACCCACAGCAATGTGGTTAACTCTTAACTGCCCTCTGACGTGGCCAAGCAAGCCACTCAGTTGTAACAAACCGCTACTGAAATCAATAATCAGAATAAAACTGGATGGACCACCCAGCATCGACCTCGGACACGATAACAGCACACCCAACCCAGTCGACCCAGCAAAGTCCTCCTCCTCACTAACATCTGGGGACTTGTGTCAAAATTGGGAGAGCTATCACACAGACTAATCAAGCAACAGCCTGACATAGTCATACAGAATCATACCTTTCAGCCAATGTCCCAGACTCTTCCATCACCCACCCAGGGTATGTCCTGTCCCATCAGCAGGACAGATCCACCAGAGGTGGCGGCACAGTGGTATACAGTTGGGAGAAAGTGACTCGGAGCCCTCAACATTCACTCTGGACTCCATAAAGTCTCAAGGCTTCAGGACAAGCATGGGCAAGGAAACCTCCTGCTGATTACCACCTATTGCCCTCCCTCAGCTGATGAACCAGTACACCTCCATGTTGAACACCACCTGGAAACATAGAAACATAGAAGATAGGAGCACGAGTAGGTCATTCGGCCCCTCGAGCCTGCTCTGCCATTCAATGAGATCATGGCTGATCATCCAAACTCAGTACCCTGTCCGTGCCTTCTCCCCATATCCCTTGATCCCTTTAGCCTTAAGAAATATATCTAACTCCTTCTTGAATATATTTAATGAATTGGCCTCAACTGCCTTCTGTGGTAGAGAATTCCACAGGTTCACCACTTTCTGGGTGAAGAAATTCCTCCTCATCTCTGTCCTAAATTGCTTACCCCTTATCCTTAGACTGTGACCCCTGGTTCTGGACTCCCCAGCCATCGGGAACATCCTTCCTGCATCTAGTCTGTCTAGTCCTGTTAGAATTTTATAAGTTTCAATGAGATCCCCTCTCATTCTTCTAAACTCCAGTGAGTATAAGCCCAATCGACCCAATCTCTCCTCATACGTCATTCCTGCCATCCCAGGTATCAGTCTGGTGAATCTTCGCTGCACTCCCTCCATGGCAAGAACATCATTCCTCAAATAGGGCGACTAAAACTGCACACAATACTCAAGGTGTGGTCTCACCAAGGCCCTGTACAACTGCAGCAAGACATCCTTGTTCCTGTACTCAAACCCTCTCACTACGAAGGCCAACATACCATTTGCCTTCTTAACCGCCTGCTGCACCTGCATACTTACCTTCAGCGACTGGTGCACAAGGACACCCAGGTCTCGTTGCACTTCCCCTTCTCCCAATCTATTGCCGTTCAGATAATAATCTGCCTTCCTGTTTTTCCCACCAAAGTGGATAACCTCACATTTATCCACATTTTACTGCACCTGCCATGCATCTACCCAATCACCCAACCTGTATAAATCATACTGGAGTTTCTCGGCATACTCCTCACAGCACACACGCCCACCCAGCTTTGTGTTGTCTGCAAATTTGGAGATATTACATCTAGTTCACTCGTCTAGATCATTAATATATATTGTGAATAGCTGGGGTCCTAGGACAGATCCCTGCAGTACCCCAGTAGTCACTGCCTGCCACTCGGAAAAAGACTCGTTTATTCCAACTCTTTGCTTCCTGTTTGCCAACCAGTTCCCTATCCAAGTCAGTACCTTGCCCCCAATCCCATGTGCCTTAACTTTACACGCTAATCTCTTATGCGGGACCTTATCGAAAGCCTTCTGAAAGTCCAAATACACCACATCCACTGGTTCTCCCTTATCTATTCTACCAGTTACATCCTCAAAAGATTCCAGTAGATTAGTCAAGCACGATTTACCTTTTGTAAATCCATGCTGACTTTGTCCGATCCTGCCACTGTTTTCCAAGTGCTCTGCTATTACATCTTTTATAATGGACTCTAGCATTTTCCCCACTATCGATGTCAGGCTTACCGGTCTATAATTCCCCGTTTTCTCTCTATCACCTTTTTTGTATAGTGGGGTAACATTAGCTACCCTCCAATCCATGGGAACTGTTCCAGAATCTATAGAATTTTGGAAGATGACCAGCAATGCATCTAATATTTCTAGGGCCACTTCCTTAAATACCCTAGGATGTAGATTATCAGGTCCTGGGGATTTATCGGCCTTCAATCCCATCAATTTCATAAGAACATAAGAACATAAGAAATAGGAGCAGGAGTAGGCCAATCGGCCCCTCGAGCCTGCTCCGCCATTCAATAAGATCATGGCTGATCTGATCCTAACTGCCAATCCACTATCACAGAACCATCTCCTGCATCTAACAGAATTAGACACACGAAATAGGAGCAGGATCAGGCTACACGGCCGCTGGGCCCGCTCCGCTACCCACAGGGCCATGACCAATCCGAACCTAGACTCATGTCCAAATTCCTGCCCGCTCCCCGTAACCCTTAATTCCCTTTACTTCTAGGAAACTGTCTATTTCTGTTTTAAATTTATGTAATGATGTAGCTTCTACAGTTTTTTGGGGCAGCATATTCCATGGACCTACCACCCTCTGAGTGAAGTAGTTCCTCCTCATCTCAGTTTTGAAAGAGCAGCCCCTTATTCTAAGACTATGCCCCCTAGTTCTAGTTTCACCCATCATCGGGAACATCTTCCCTGCATCCACCCGATCCAACCCCTTCACAATCTTATATGTTTCAATAAGATCGCCTCTCATTCTTCTGAACTCCAATGAGTAGAGTCCCAATCTACTCAACCTTTCCTCATATGTCCATCCCCTCATCCCCGGGATTAACCGAGTGAACCTTCTTTGTACTGACTCGAGAGCAAGTATGTCCTTTCTTAAGTATGGACACCAAAACTGTACGCAGTATTCCAGGTGCGGTCTCACCAATACCTTGTACAACTGAAGCAATACCTCCCTATTTTTATATTCTATCCCCCTAGCAATGAAAGCCAACATTCAATTGGCCTTCTTAATCACTTGCTGCACCTGCATACTAACCTTTTGAGTTTCGTGCACCAGGACCCCCAGATCCCTTTGTACTTCAGTACTTTCCAGTTTCTTGCCATTAAGATAATAACTTGCTCTACGATTTTTCCTGCCAAAGTGCATAACCTCACACTTTCCAGTATTGTATTCCATCTGCCAAATCTCTGCCCACTTACTTAGTCTGTCTATGTCCCCTTGAAGGTTTTTTATGTCCTCCTCACTCACTACTTTCCCCCCCATCTTAGTATCATCTGCAAACTTTGATATGTTACACTCGGTCCCCTCCTCCAAATCGTTAATATAGATTGTAAAGAGTTGGGGACCCAGCACTGACCCCTGCGGAACACCACTAGTTACTGATTGCCAGTCTGAGAATGAACCATTTATCCCAACTCTCTGCCTTCTGTTAGATAGCCAATCCTCTATCCATGCCAGAATATTACCCCCAATCCCGTGATTTTTTATCTTAAGCAATAATCTTTTGTGTGGCACCTTGTCAAATGCCTTTTGGAAGTCTAAATACACTACGTCCACTGGTTCCTGTGGAAGTACAGTTTCTCACTTAGACACAAAATGGCTTCCTAGGCATAGAATAAAAACTCAAATGGCCAACAGCATGATTCACTAATCAGTTTCAAGGGGATGAGACAATTTAGGAATGCTACATACATACTCCTTATCTGTGACAAGCTTAACAAGGAGCCTTGTTTACCAAACAAATAGCCAAGGACAGGATAAGGTAAACATCGGCCCACAGGCTCAGTTGGTACAGTGGGAGAACAGAAGGATCCCATAATAAAGGATTAATTAATCTTATCTCAAGGTATTTCTGTTCGTTATTCTAACGAAGCCTGGAATACGTTGTTCCAATAATTCGCAAGGTCTGTGCCTTTGTAATCAGGTATGATTCAATACTATGTCATGTGGCATAGAAAGCCTGTTTTGTTTCTGTACTGTATAAATATGTTACAAATTCTGTATTATTTTGAAGAGGTCTGATGTAGCCTTTGACTACACAACCCTTCCCTTGCAAGCAAATAAAGCCTGTCTTTGACGATACTTTGTGTTTAAGAGTCTTACTCGGGAGTCGAGACTTCGACAGTATTACTTGGAGGTTCCACCGAGATCGCTTGCTGCCTTTCGGTAAGTCACGGACAAGGGCATCGTGAATCTCTAATGACAGATCCTGAATGACCACAGTGATGTTTTATCACATAAAGGGATTTCTCATTAGATATTGAATTGGTGTGGTCTGTTTCTTCCGACGGGAGTACTGTGATCAAGTTAAGACTCGTGTTTCAGACTTGAGTTGAATCCTGTAACTTTTGCTTCTTTCATTGTTGGCCACTGAAAGGAGGAGAATACTGACAACTCAAGTCTTTAAAAAAAAAAGTATCGGGCAAAGAAGGCAAGAGGAAAGTCGACAGGGCTGAGTCCCAGACAGATAAGGTACCAAGTTAAAACTGCAGTATCAAGGGTGTGTCCCTTGAGCCGGGGTGAGAGACCCGCAGCAGAAAGTATCGTTTGAGGATTGTCACTGTGTTTTAATGACTTGTATTACCAGGCTCGAGACTATTCTCCGTTGAGATACCTTCTACGAGGGTTCAAGCCCCTCGCATTAAAGCATAAGGATTTTATATGAATATAGAGGTTAAGAATTATCGCAACCATTGTTTTCCGTTTTGTTTGTTGATTGTTGACAACGTTAAGACAGAAGACTCTCACATAAAGTATAAGTTAAATGTTAAGGACTCAGCTTGTAGTGGCGTACAACGCAAACTGAGAATTGACTATTTGTTTAGTTTAGAGTATAAGATAAATGTCTGAATATTTGGTCTGTTTGCCTGTTTGGGCGGCTGCATTACTTGTCATTTCTTTGACTGTTGTTATTACTTGTTATTTTTCATCACTTGTGGTCCTTTGGACAGTCAGTAATAGTCATAAGGGGGTAAGGGGTGAAACTTGCGATCTAGAAGAAGAGAGCCTAGTTTAAAAAAAAACCATACAAACTAAGACGGGAGCTGCACAGAGCAAGATCCCAGAAAAAAAAGGAACTCCCGCTTCTTATGTCTTTACCTACTATGGTCAGATATCCATAAATGATTTACCTAAGTGGGCTAGATGGACCAAGAAAGACAGACACCCTTTCCCCGTGGATGGTACATTTAATCTAGATAGAATCACATGTCTAGAAAACTGCCTAGCAGGCAGAGACCCACGTAGAAGGGGTGCAAAATCAGTAAATTGGTCTGCCTTCTCAGATTGGAAAAGGGAAGCAGAAAAACTTAAGGAACGCAGCATATTAGCTAGTAAAATTGAGAACAAAAATAAGAAAAGAGATCTAATGAATAAATTGATTAAACAAGAAAAGGTTACGCTAATGCCTTTAAGACAAAACCCGAAGCCTACCGCTCCTCCCTGTGAATATCCTCCCATGCCCACGACTCATTCCAGTGATGACGAGGATCAGGGATGGTTCAGAAGACCAGCCCCGCCTCCTGAATACGAAGTACAACAACAAGGCGCAGCAGGTGGTGAATCACCCGACCCCAGTGCTGTAAGTCAGGAGAATATAATCAACACTAGATAAGATAATTGAGACAACTCAGAAAAGGGATGAAGACGTTGAGGATTATATAGAAAGAATGGAAGCAGTTATGGGACAGCATTCGGGTATGACAAAAGAAAATTACCAAATCCCTTTAATTAACGCCCTTGTAAACAGCCTCAGAACAGAACTTAAGGAACCGTTGACTTTAGTTTACCTTGACTGGAGACATAAAACCATTCCTGAATTGACACAAATCTTGAAAGGAATACAGGAAAGGAATAAAGATCAAAAGAGTAAAGTTTCCTTGTTAATGGAGCAAGCAGCTTCTCCAGCCCCGACCGCCCAGACTACTATTTACTACCAGGGTCAAAACAGGGGACGAGGTAGAGGGTATAACAGAGGCGGATTTAGAGGAAATAGTAGAGGAGGGACTGGCAGAGGCCAGTGGAACGGAAGAGGCGCAAACTCTCCGTGTTTTAACTGTGGTCAGATCGGACACTGGAAGTCCAATTGCCCGTTCCCCAAACAGCAAAATCAAGGCTGGGGAAGTGCCCCAGTAAATACAAATACCCAAGCCAAGGTTCACACTCGTCCACAAGCAGGCTTTACAACAGGGGATCCTTGGGGAGGTCAGATTATGGAAGGACAATTCGGACCCCCAGGGCAAAATTATTCAGCATGACACGGAGAAACGGCCCCGAACAATACCCACACTCTCCAATTACCACTAGTATCGCTAAATTCTAGAGATGAGCCATATCTATCCATAAATATGCAAGGCAAGAATGTCCCTTTTCTCGTCGACACAGGAGCCACAACCTCACTATTGACAAAACAATACGCTACAGGAATTCCATACACTGACAAGGATGTTACCTGCATAGGACTTTCTGGTGTCTCACAGACTCTGACATGGTCACAACTGTTACAAATACGAGCAGATAACTTTTCTGGCCAACATGCTTTTTTGTTATCAGACGATGCCCCCATGAACCTTTTAGGGAGAGACTTGTTGTGCAAAATGCAGGCAACAATAATTTGTTCAGAAAAGGGACTGCAGATACACGTTCCGACCGATAGATGTACTATGTGCCTTTTACAAGAATGCTCCCCTCCCATTTGTCTACCAGTGGGCAAATGAACAAGAAATAAGCCATAAACTAATGATAATTGTAGGAGCACTACACCGTGCCTCAAGAACAGTCTCAGAGTACCAGAAGGATTTGAAATTAGACAGCTGGTACATGAATCTGCATTGCACTGCCTTTTATGAAGGCACGGGAAAAGACACGACTATAAAAGACAGTTACTCAATTGGATCCCGTTGCATGTGGCCTGCCTGGATGCCTGCCAATTCTAGCTGCTGCCTATTACGCTGTACAACAGGCTCAAGGCATCACGCTTAATCACCGAACCGTTTTGTTTGTACCACATTCAGTGGAAGTACTGTTATCAAAATACGCCACTCAGCATCTAACATCAGCCCGTAGCAGCAAATATGAGGTTGCACTGTTATCCAACTCCAATCTCCTAATTCAAAGATGTTCAGTTTTGAATCCAGCCACGCTGCTACCAACAGAAGAGGACGGAATCCCGCACTGCTGTGAGACGGTTACCCAATTAGCTACCAAGGCCCGAACAGATCTATCTGAAACTCCTATTCCTAATAGTGACTTGGTATTCTACGTAGATGGATCGGCCCTTAGGGATGATAAGGGATCACCTAGGGCTGGGTATGCCGTTTCAGATGATCATTCAGTTATGGAAGCGCTCTCACTACCTCAGTCATTTTCAGCGCAACAAGCAGAACTCTTCGCTCTTACCAGAGCTTGTATATTGGCTACTGATCAAACTGTTAACATTTATACCGACTCCAGGTATGCTTTTGGAGTTGCTCACGATTACGGACAGATCTGGAAATTAAGGGGATTTCTCACTTCCTCAGGTTCAACCATTAAGAATGCTGAACAAATCAATAATCTTTTAAAGGCCCTCATGTGTCCCACTAAGATTTCAGTTATTAAATGTCAGGCTCATACAGGTAATCGGGATCAGACATCACTGGGTAACGAACGTGCAGACAGAGCTGCTAAGTCAGCAGCTTTGTCTGAGACAGGGCCACAAGTTTCAGCCCTTGTCCTGCGTCAACAAAAATCAGACAATGACCCACCTTCTATTAATGATGTTTTAGCCTTTCAGTCACAGGCTAACTCAGACGAAGTGTTAAGTTGGGCAAGGGATTCTTGCTTTAAAACGCCTGAAGGGGTATGGGTTCACCATGACGGCCGCATGGTGGCGCCTAAATCTTTACTCCCATGGATTGCCCGATGCGTTCATGTGTTCACGCATGCGGGCAAAGGGGGGATGGCAGACTATATTAATCAAACATGGTATGCACCAGGTATTTCGGCAATTGCAAAACAAATCAGTGAAAGGTGCACCACATGCCAGGAAATGAATCCAGGTAAAACAGAGAAAGTACAGCCTGCCTCCCACCCGAATCCATCAGGCCCTTTTGTAAATTTGCAAATGGATTTTATTGAATTACCTCCATGTTTAGGATTTAAGTATGTGTTAGTAATTATAGATATGTTTTCAAGATGGGTCGAAGCTTTCCCATGTAAAAAGAATGATGCTGTAACAGTAGCAAAGTGCTTGTTAAAAGAAATCATACCAAGGTTTGGAATACCTATGCAGCTTTCAAGCGACAGAGGATCGCACTTCACTGGAGCAATTATAAAAGAACTATGTAAAGCTTTGCAGATTAACCAGCATTTTCACTGCAGTTATCATCCACAATCCGCAGGACTGGTGGAAAGACATAACAGAGTACTGAAGAATAAAACTTTCTAAACTTTGCAATGAAACTGGACTTAAATGGGTCGAACTATTACCCTTAGCATTGATGATAATGCGAGCAGCAACTAACAGGACAACTGGACTGTCGCCACACGAGATCGTCATGGGGCGACCCCAAAGACTGCCATTCTCAGCACCATTTACGGTTAAACAAATGGACATTCATAAAATGGACGAAAGTATGCTAAACTATTGCATCGCATTAACTAAATGTATTTCCAGCTTTCACCAACAGGTAAAGGAAGCTCAAACGAGTCCAGCAGAGGGAAAGTGCCACGACTTGGAACCTGGAGATGACGTCTACGTGAAGGTTTTTAAAAGGAAGAACGGTCTGCAACCACGCTTCGAAGGACCATATTAAGTGCTCCTGACTACAAACACAGCCGTAAAAGTCAAGGAAAGATCTTCCTGGATTCACGCATCCCACTGCAAGAAGGCACCGAATAGAGACAATTGAATTTTGAAAGACTCTAACAATGAAGACGTTACTTATATTTTGTATACTAATCGGACTACTGAGTCTAATATGCCAAGGAGATGGGGAAAGATCCCAAAAGAAACGAGAATTACACGTGAATACTTTTTTTACATGTCTTACGAATATGCTAGACGCAGTAAGTCAGTATGAAAACCCAAAGAACCAAGGCTGGGCTGACTGGATATTGGGAGGATGGCTGGGATCAGTAGGACAAATATTATTGCATGGACTGATAGTAGTAATAGCCCTGACTGTATGCATTGCTCTGTTTGTCACAACGATTAAGTGTTGTTACAATAGGTTAGGCAAGGCAGTCTTGCCTGCAAAGAATATGATGATACAGAGAGAAGTAAAGTCAGTAGAGGAAAAGAATGGTCCCCTAGATGAGGAACTGAGACGATTGAATAAAATACAATTATAAGGATTAGAAGACTTAGACAAAATATATACATATATATTCCACATGCTCTCCTCTTTCTGTAAAACATATTTTTCCACTCAAATGAGAACTGCAGGCTAATATAAGCTGCAGGGAAATTAGAACTGCAGGCTAATATAAGCTGCAGGGAAATTAGAACACTGCAGGCTAACATAAGCTGCAGAACTATACAAAGACATAAACCTGAAATCAAATCAAACATAATTAAACCCTACAAGAACACACGCCCAAACACTAAGAATAGACAGAGAAGAAAGACGATCTTAGACAAGGTCAACCATCAATACAGATAAATCCCGGGGATGGTTCAAAACGGCAAAGAAGTCGGTATCCTTGGCTAAAATCTAAATTTGTTATGAGGACCAATAGGAAGAGGTTAATTTCAGTTATGTTGTCCTAGTAAGGACAAAAGGGAAGAATGTGGAAGTACAGTTTCTCACTTAGACACAAAATGGCTTCCGAGGCATAGAATAAAAACTCAAATGGCCAACAGCATGATTCACTAATCAGTTTCAAGGGGATGAGACAATTTAGGAATGCTACATACATACTCCTTATCTGTGACAAGCTTAACAAGGAGCCTCGTTTACCAAACAAATAGCCAAGGACAGGATAAGGTAAACATCGGCCCACAGGCTCAGTTGGTACAGTGGGAGAACAGAAGGATCCCATAATAAAGGATTAATTAATCTTATCTCAAGGTATTTCTGTTCGTTATTCTAACGAAGCCTGGAATACGTTGTTCCAATAATTCGCAAGGTCTGTGCCTTTGTAATCAGGTATGATTCAATACTATGTCATGTGGCATAGAAAGCCTGTTTTGTTTCTGTACTGTATAAATATGTTACAAATTCTGTATTACTTTGAAGAGGTCTGATGTAGCCTTTGACTACACAACCCTTCCCTTGCAAGCAAATAAAGCCTGTCTTTGACGATACTTTGTGTTTAAGAGTCTTACTCGGGAGTCGAGACTTCGACATTCCCCTTTATCCACCCTATATGTTACTTCCTCAAAGAACTCCAGCAAATTTGTCAAACATGACTTCCCCTTCATAAAACCATGCTGACTTTGTCCTATTAAATTATTATCCAAATGTCCTGTTACGGTCTCCTTAATAATGGACTCCAATATTTTACCTACCACAGGTGTTAGGCTAACCGGTCTATAGTTTCCAGCCTTCTGTCCACTGCCCTTTTTAAATAAGGGTGTTACATTAGCAGTTTAACAGTCTGCCGGGACCATTGCCGAGTCCAGGGAGTTTTGGAAAATTATTACCAATGCATCCACAATCCCTACCACCACTTCCCTCAAGACCCTAGGATGTAAGCCATCAGGTCCAGGTGATTTATCCGCCTTGAGTCCCATTATTTTACCGAGTACCACTTCCTTAGTGATTTTGATCGTGTTTAGCTCTTCCCCCCCTTTAGCCCCCTGTTTGTCCAGTGTTGGGATATTCTTAGTGTCTTCTACTGTAAAGACTGATGTAAAATATTCATTCAGTGTTTTTGCCATCTCCATATTTCCCACCATTAATTTCCCAGTCTCATCCTCCAAGGGACCAACATTTAATTTAGCCACCCTTTTTCTTTTTATATAACTATAAAAACTCTTACTATCTGTTTTTATATTTTTTGCTAATTTACTTTCAGAATCTATCTTCCCTTTCTTAATCAATCTTTTTGTTATTTTTTGCTGTCTTTTAAAGTTTTCCCAATCCTCTATCCTCCCACTAGATTTGGCTACCTTATATGCCCTTGTTTTTAGTCGAATACTATCCTTAATTTCTTTACTTAGCCACGGATGGTTGTCTTTTCTTTTACACCCTTTTCTTCTCAGTGGAATATATATTTTTTGGAAGTTGTAAAATAACTCCTTAAATGTACACCACTGATCATGTATCTTCTTACCCTTTAATCTATTTTCCCAATCCACTCTACTCAATTCCGCTCTCATACCTTCATAGTCTCCTTTATTCAAGCTTAGCACGCTTGTTTGAGATCCAACCTTCTCACCCTCTAATTGAACATGAATTCAACCATGTTATGGTCACTCATTCCAAGGGGATCCTTTACTAGGACATTTTTAATTAATCCTGTCTCGTTACACAGGACCAGATCTAAGGTTGCCTGCCCCCTGGTCGGTTCAGTTACATACTGCTCAAGAAACCCATCCCTAATACACTCAATGAACTCATCCTCAAGGCAGCCCTGCCCAATTTGATTTGTCCAATTAATATGATAGTTAAAATCCCCCATAATTATCGATGTTCCCTTATTACAAGCCTCAACTATTTCCTGATTGATACTCTGTCCAACAGAGTTGCCACAGTTCGGAGGCCTATAGACTACGCCCACTAGTGTTTTTTTCCCCTTATTATTCCTTACCTCCACCCAAACTGTTTCATTGTCCTGATCTTTTGACCCAATATCATTTCTCTGTATTACAGTGATTCCTTCCTTTATTAACATAGCCACCTCACCTCCCCTTCCTTCCTGCCTGTCCTTCCTGATCGTTAAATAACCTGGTATGTTTAATTCCCAGGCATTGTCACCCTGCAGCCATGTTTCTGTAATGGCCACAAGATCATACCCATATGTAGTTATTTGTGCCATTGACTCATCTATTTTGTTACGAATGCTACGTGCATTCAGATAGAGAACTTTCAAAGATGTTTTGTGACACTTAGTTCCTGCTTTTGCCCTTTTTATTACTTTACCTTTTACTCCATACCTTCTGCCCCTTCCTGACATGCTCTGGTTTTTAATTTCCCCACTGCTACCTAAGTCTATGACCTTCTCTGTTGTCATTTGTATTATTTGCTCTCTAGGAACCTCCCCCCCACTAGTTAGTTTAAAGCCCTCTCTACAGCCCTAGTTATATGATCCGCCAGGACTCTAGTCCCAGCACTGGCCAAGTGAAGCCCGTCCCAACGGAACAGCTCCCTCCTGCCCCAGTACTGGTGCCAGTGTCCCAGGAAGCAAAACCCATTTCTCCCACACCAGTCTTTGAGCCACGCATTTAACTCTCTAATTTTATTTGTCCTAGCCAAATTCGCTCGTGGCTCAGGTAATAATCCAGAGATTATTACCCTTGTGGTTCTGCTTTTTAATTTGGCCCCTAGCTGCTCAAACTCCCTCAGCAGAACCTCCTTCCTTGTCCTATCTATGTCGTTGGTACCAACATGGACCACGACAACTGGATCCTCCCCCTCCCACTCCAAGTTTCTCTCCAGTCCAGAGGAGATGTCCTTAACCCTGGCACCGGGCAGGCAACACAGCCTTCGGGACTCTCGCTCTCGGCTGCAGACAACTCTATCTATCCCCCTAACGATACTATCCCCTACCACTACAACATTTCTTTTAACTCCCCCCACTTGAATGGCCCCCCGCTCCACGGTGCTGTGGCCAGGTTGCTCATCCTCCCTGCAGTCCCTGTTCCCATCCTCACAGGGAGTAAGAGCCTCGAACCTGTTGGACAAGTGCAAGGGCTACGGCTCCTCCAACACTACCTGCTGGATCCCCGTACCTGCCTCACTTCTAGTCACACCATCCTGACCCTGGCCACGGACTACATCTGAATTAATTAATCTAATTGGTGCGACTACCTCCTGATACACAGAGTCCAGGTAACTCTCCACCCCCCTGATGTGTCTCAGTGTTTGAAGCTCGGACTCCAGCTCTTCAACACGGAGCCGGAATTCCTTAAGTAGCCAACACTTACTGCAAATGTGATCACCGTGAGCATCAATGGTGTCCACCAGCTCCCGCATATTGCAGCAGCAACACATCGCCTGATCTCCCATTCTTTGTAATTAATTAAATTTATTAATATTATTCTTAAATACCCTCTGCCTCGATTCTAGATGGTGAATATCACACCTTAGAAACTATAAACCAAGGAGATTTAAGCTTAAAAAGGGAGAAATACTTACCAACCAATCACTTACCCGCTTTGTGGTGACGTCACACCTTGAATGCTTTTTACCTCTCTCCTTCCCTGAGATTGGAGATTGGTACACCTTACCTGAGCCTCTGGGGCCTCTTGTAGTCGCTCTGCCGCTCAGCTCCGCCTCCACCCGCTGCCGATGCCGCACTGGGGCCTACCTGAGCCTCTGGGGCCTCTTGTAGTTGCTCTGCCTCTCAGCTCCGCCTCCACCCGCTGCCGATGCCGCACTGGGGCCTACCCTAACACCATTTCCCTACAAATACTGATTTCGTTCAGTTCCTCTCTCTCATTAGACCCTATGTTCCCGACATCTCTGGGAGGTTATTTGTATCCTCCTTTGTGAAGACAGAACCAAAGTATGTGTTTAATTGGTCAGCCATTTCTTTGTTACCCATTATAAATTCCCCTGATTCTGACTGCAAAGGACCTACGCTTGACTTCACCAATCTTTTTCTCTTCACATATCTATAGAAGCTTTTACAGTCAGTTTTTATGTTCCCTGAAAGCTTACTCTCATACTCTATTTTCCCCCTCTTAATTAATCCCTTTGTCCTCCTTTGCTGAATCCTAAACTGCTCCCAATGCTCAGGTTTGCTGCTTTTTCTGGCCAATTTATATGTCCTCTCCTTGGATCTTATGCTATCCCTAATTTCCCTTGTTAGCCACGGTTGAGTCACCTTTTTTGTTTTATTTTTATGCCAAATGGGGATGAACAAATTCTGTAGTTCATCCATGCGATCTTTAAATGTTTGCCATTGCCTATCTACCATCAACCCTTTGAGTAACATTCCACAATCATTCCTACCCAACTCGCGCCTCATACCATTGTAGTTTCCTTTATTTAAATTCAGCACCCTAGTCTCTGAGTCAAATACTTCACTCTCCATCTTAATTAAGATTGCTCCACCCCAAGGGGCCTCGCACAACAAGATTGCTAATTATTCCTTTCTCATTACATAATACCCAGTCTAAGATGGCCTGATCTCTAGTTGGTTCCTCGACATATTGGTCCAGGAAACCATCCCATATACACTCCAGGAATTTCTCCTCTACAGTATTGTTACTAATTTGGTTAGCCCAATCTATATGTAGATTAAAGTCACCCATGATAACTGCTGTGCCCTTATTGCATGCATCTCTAATTTCCCGTTCAATGCCATCACCAATCTCCGCATTACTGTTTGGGGGTCTGTATACAACTCCCACTAACGTTTTCTGCCCCTTGGTATTTCTCAGCTCTACCCATACAGATTCCACATCATCAGAGCTAATATCCTTCCTTACA
Organism: Somniosus microcephalus; assembly: GCF_052327205.1. NCBI lineage: Eukaryota > Metazoa > Chordata > Chondrichthyes > Squaliformes > Somniosidae > Somniosus > Somniosus microcephalus. The sequence goes on from NC_140989.1 coordinate 261,276,755, forward strand.
ATTGTGTTAATCTCCTCTTTAACCAGCAATGCTACCCCACCTCCTTTTCCTTTCTGCCTGTCTTTCCTGAATATTGAATACCCCTGGATGTTGATTTCCCAGCCTTGGTCACCCTGGAGCCATGTTTCCGTAATCCCAATCATATCATATCCGTTTACATCTATTTGCGCAGCTAATTCATCCACCTTATTACGAATGCTCCTTGCATTAAGATACAAAGCCTTCAGGCTTGTTTTTTTTAAACTCTTAGACCTTTTAGAATTATTATTTACTGTGGCCATGTTTGATTTAAACCCTTGATTTCTCTGACTGCCACTTTTGTTTTTCTCCTTCCTGTCTTTTGCTTCTATCCTTGTTTCCCTTTCCTCTGTCTCCCTGCACAGGTTCCCAACCCCCTGCCATTTTAGTTTAAACCCTCCCCCACAGCACTAGCAAACACTCCCCCTAGGACATTGGTCCCGGTCCTGCCCAGGTGCAAACCGTCCAGTTTGTACTGGTCCCACCTCCCCCAGAACTGGTTTCAATGTCCCAGGAATTTGAATCCCCCCCCCTTGTACCATTCCTCTAGCCATGTATTCATCTGAAATATCCTTCTATTTCTACTCTGACTAGCATGTGGCACTGGTAGCAATCCTGAGATTACTACCTTTGAGGTCCTATTTTTTAATTTACCTCCTAACTCCCTATATTCAGCTTTTAGGACCTCATCCCAGTTTTTACCTATATCGTTGGTAACTCTATGCACCACGCCAACTGGCTGTTCACCCTCCCCTTCCAAAATGCTCTGCAGCCGCTCCGAGACATCCTTGACCCTTGCACCAGGGAGGCAACATACCATCCTGGAGTCTCGTTTGCGGCCGCAGAAACACCTATCTATTCCCCTTACAATAGAATCCCCTATTACTATAGCTCTCCCACTCTTTTTCCTCCCGTCCTGTGCAGCAGAACCACCCACGGTGCCAGGAAGTTGGCTTCTGCTCTCTTCCCCCGATAAGCCATCTCCCCCAATGATATCCAAAGCAGTATATCTGTTTGAGAGGGGGATGGCTACAGGGGAGGGGACCACTGCACTACATGCCTGCACCTACTACTCTGCCTGGTGGTCACCCATTCCCTTCCTGCCTGTGCAGCCTTTACCTGCGGTGTGACCAACTCATTAAATGTGATATCCACGACGTCCTCAGCATCGCGAATGCTCCAGTATGTATCCATTCGCAGCTCCAGCGCCGCAATGCAGTCTGCCAGTAGCTGCAGCTGGATACACTTCCTGCACACATGGTCGTCAGGGACACAAGAAGTGTCCCTGATTTCCCACATAGTGCAGGAGGAGCATACCACAGCGCCGAGCTGTACTGCAATGACTTACGCTTTAATTAATTCTAATTAAATTAAATCAAATCAATCCCACCAATTACACTACAATTAAATAATATACTCAAGGGCCCTTGTTTACCAGCAGTCCCCGCTACACAACAGAGGCCCTAGAAAATAAAAACCACAAAAATTAAGTTTGGAAAAAGCGAGAGAGAAATACCATCCAATCACTTACCTGCTTTCTGGTGACGTCACACTTCAATTACTTTTTACTTCTCTCTCGTACTCTCAGCTCTGTTTAAATCAGTCTCTCCTGCTCTTGGAGCTCTGTAACTCTCGCAAATCTGCCTCTCCTGCAGAAGAAGCACTGAGGGTAGCAAGGGCACTGAATGTACTCTGGGTGGAGGACTTCACTGTCCATCACCAAGAGTGGCTCGGGAGCACCACTACTGACTGAGCTGGCCAAGTCCTGAAGGATATAGCTGCCAGACTGGTCCTGTTGCAGCTGGTGAGAGACCAAAACAAGGAGAAAAACCTACTTGACCTCGTCTTTACCAAGCTACCTGTCGCAGATGCATCTGTCCATGACAGCATTGATAGCAGTGACCACTGCACCGTCCTTGTGGAGATGAAGACCCATCTTCACATTGAGGACACTCTCCATCGTGTTGTGTGGCACTAACACTGTGTTAAATGGGATAGATTCAGAACAGATCCAGCAGCTCAAAACTGGGCATCCATGAGGCACTGCAGTCCATCAGCAGCAGCAGAATTGTATTCCACCACAATCTGTAACCTCATGGCCCGTAATATCCCTCACTCTACCATTACCATCAAGCCAGGGGACCAACCATGATTCAATGAGGAGTGTAGAAGAGCATGCCAGGAGCAGCACCAGGCGTACCAAAAAATAAGATGCCAACCTGGGGAAGCTGCAACACAGAACTACATGCATGCTAAAAAGCAGAAGCAGCATGATACAGACAGAGCTAAGCGATCCCACAATCAATGGATCAGATCAAAGCTCTGCAGTCCTGCCACATCCAGTCGTGAATGGTGGTAGACAATTAAACAACTAACGGGAGGAGGAAGCTCCATGAATATCCCCTTTCTCAATGATGGTGGAGCCCAGCACATGAGTGCAAAAGACAAAGCTGAAGTGTTTATAACCATCTTCAGCCAGAAGTGCCAAGTGGTGATTCATATCTGCCTGTTCCTGAGGTCCCCATCATCACAGAAGCCAGTCTTCAGCCAATTTGATTCACTCCACGTGATATCAAGAAATGGCAGAGCACACTGGATACAGCAAAAGCTATGGGCCCTGACAACATCCCGGCTCTCGTGCTGAAAAATTGCACTCCAGAACTAGTCGTGCCTCTAGCCAAGCTGTTCCAGTACAGCGACAACACTGGCATTTACCAGACAATGTGGAAAACTGCCCAGGTATGTCCTATCCACAAAAAGCAGGACAAATCCAATCTGGCCAATTACTGCCCCATCAGTCTACTGTCAATCATCAGCAAAGTGAAGGAAGGTATCGTCGAGAGTGCTATCAAGTGACACTTGCTCACCAATAACCTGCTCACTGATGCTCAGTTTGGGTTCCGCCAGGAACACTTGGCTCCAGACCTCATTACAGCCTTGGTCCAAACATGGACGAAAGAGCTGAATTCCAGAGGTGAGGTGAGAGTGACTGCCCTTGACATTAAGTCAGCATTTGACCGAGTGTGGCATCAAGGAGCCCTAGTAAAACTGAAGTCAATGGGAATCGGGGAAAACGCTCCACTGGCTGGTGTCATACCTAACACAAAGGAAGACGGTTGTGGTTGTTGGAGGTCAATCATCTCAGCCCCAGGACATCACTGCAGGATTTCCTCAGGGCACTGTCTGAGGCCCAACCATCTTCAGCTGCTTCATCAACACCTTCCCTCCCTCATAAGCTCAGAAGTTGCGATGTTCACTGATGATTGCACAGTGTTCAATTACATCAGCAACTTGCCAGATAATGAAGCAGTCCATGCCCGCATGCAGCAAGACCTGGACAACATTCAGGCTTGGGCTGATAAGTGGCAAGTAATATTTGCGCCACACAAGTGCCAGGCAATGACCATCTCCAACAAGAGAGATTCTAACCACAGCCCCTTGACATTTAACAGCATTATCTGTGCCGAATCCCCCACCATCAACATCCTGGGCATCACCATTGACCAGAAACATAACTGGACCAGCCACATAAATACTGTGGCTACAAGAGCAGGTCAGAGGCTGGGTATTCTGCAGCAAGTGACTCACTTCCTGACTCCCCGAAGCCTTTCCACCATCTTCAAGGCACAAGTCAGGAGTGTGATGGAATAATCTCCACTTGCCTGGATGAGTGCAGTTCCAACAATACTCAAGAAGCTCAACACCAGCCCGCTTGATTGGCACCCCATCCACCACCTTAAACATTCACTCGCTCCACCACTGGCGCACCATGGCTGCAGTGTGTACCATCTACAAGATGCACTGTAGCAACTCACCAAGGCTTGATTTTGCGTTCCACTTCCCTCATGGGTCGCTAAAACTCAATTTCCCAATTGCCGGGCGCTAAAGTTAGTGCCCAGGCAATGTTAACGCCCCAAAATGGTCGATACCATATTTTTCCCCCTTAGATTTGATGACTTTTGACTCTTAGTAGTAGAGATCAAGAATCAGAAGCTCATATGTTGTTTAGCTTCAGCACTGTCCTTCACTATTGCCCTTGATTCCTGGTTATGAATGACACAAATTAATGTCAAAGTGAAGCAGCCAAAATCATAGGGAAATTCCAAAATTTACATATAAAATTGAACACACTGATACAACAATCCTGTGCGCATTGTTTTTACATAGGCATTAAATGATTTACATGAAGCTCACCAACAGGAATATCTACTCTCATATATTACATACAATTTCTACATGTTTGGTTATCAATTTCAACTAATAAAAGACAAGCAGCTGGAGGAATGGTGCAAGGGGGAGGGATTCAAATTCCTGGGACATTGGAACCAGTTCTGGGGGAAGGTGGGACCAGTACAAACTGGACGGTTTGCACCTGGGCAGGACCGGAACTGATGTCCTAGGGGGAGTGTTTGCTAGTGCTCTGGGGGAGGGTTTAAACTTAAATGGCAGGGGGTTGGGAACCTAAGCAGGGAGACAGAGGAAAGGGAAACAAGGATAGAAGCAAAAGACAGGAAGGAGAAAAGCAAAGGTGGCAGTCAGAGAAATCAAGGGTTTAAATCAAACATGGCCACAGCAAATAATAATTCTAAAAGGTCTAAGAGTGTTAAAAAAACAAGCCTGAAGGCTTTGTGTCTTAATGCAAGGAGCATTCGTAATAAGGTGGATGAATTAGCTGCACAAATAGAGGTAAACGGATATGATATGATTGGGATTATGGAAACATGGCTCCAGGGTGACCAAGGCTGGGAACTCAACATCCAGGGGTATTCAATATTCAGGAAAGACAGGCAAAAAGGAAAAGAAGGTGGGGTAGCATTGCTGGTTAAAGAGGCGATTAACACAATTGTAAGGAAGGATATTAGCTCTGATGATGTGGAATCTGTATGGGTAGAACTGAGAAATACCAAGGGGCAGAAAACATTAGTGGGAGTGGTATACAGACCCCCAAACAGTAATGCGGAGGTTGGGGATGGCATTAAATGGGAAATTAGAGACGCGTGCAATAAGGACACAGCAGTTATCATGGGGGACTTTAATCTACATATAGATTGGGCGAACCAAATTAGTAACAATACTGTGGAGGAGGAATTCCTGGAGTGTATACGGGATGGTTTCCTGGACCAATATGTCGAGGAACCAACTAGAGATCAGGCCATCTTAGACTGGGTATTATGTAATGAGAAAGGATTAATTAGCAATCTTGTTGTGCGAGGCCCCTTGGGGCAGAGCGATCATAATATGATAGAATTCTTCATTAAAATGGAGAATGAAGTAACAACAGAAAATGCTGGAAAAACTCAGCAGGCCAGGCAACATCCATGGAGAGAAATTAGAGTTGACGTTTCGGGTCAAAACCCTTTATCAAGACTGAAGTAGTTGACTCAGAGACTACGGTCCTGAATTTAAATAAAGGAAACTATGATGTTATGAGGCGTGAGTTGGGTAGGATTGATTGGGGAATGTTACTCAAAGGGCTAATAGTGGATAGGCAATGGCAAACATTCAAAGATCGCATGGATGAACTACAGAATTTGTTCATCCCTGTTTGGCATAAAAATAAAACAAAAAAGGTGACTCAACCATGGATAACAAGGGAAATTAGGGATAGCATAAGATCCAAGGAGAGGACCTATAAATTGGCCAGAAAAAGCAGTAAACCAGAGGATTGGGAGCAGTTTAGGATTCAGCAAAGGAGGACAAAGGGATTAATTAAGAGGGGGAAAATAGAGTATGAGAGTAAGCTAGCAGGGAACATAAAAACTGACTGTAAAAGCTTTTATAGATATCACAGAAATCACAGAAACCCCACAGTGCAGATAGAGGCCATTTCGGCCCATCGAGCCTGCACCGACACATATCCCACCCTATCCCCGTAACCCCACGTATTTAATCCCCCTAACACTAAGGGTCAATTTATCATAGCCAATCAACCTAACCCGCACATCTTTGGATGTGAAGAGAAAAAGATTGGTGAAGTCAAGCGTAGATCCCTTGCAGTCAGAATCAGGGGAATTTATAATGGGGAACAAAGGAGTGCCAGACCAATTAAATACATACTTTGGATCTGTCTTCACAAATGAGGACACAAATAACCTCCCAGAGATGTCGGGGAACATAGGGTCTAATGAGAGAGAGGAACTGAATTAAATCAGTATTTGTAGGGAAATGGTGTTAGGGAAATTGACGGGATTGAAGGCCGATAAATCCCCAGGGCCTGATAATCTACATCCTAGGGTACTTAAGGAAGTGGCCCTAGTAATAATAGATGCATTGTTGGTCATCTTCCAAAATTCTATAGACTCTGGAACAGTTCCCATGGATTGGAGGGTTGCTAATGTTACCCCACTGTTCAAAAAAGGTGGTAGAGAGAAAACGGGGAATTATAGACCGTTAAGCCTGACATCGGTAGTGGGGAAAATGCTAGAGTCCATTATAAAAGATGTAATAGCAAAGCACTTGGAAAACAGTGACAGGATTGGACAAATAACCTCCCAGAGATGTCGGGGAACATAGGGTCTAATGAGAGAGAGGAACTGAATGAAATCAGTATTTGTAGGGAAATACGAAAGGTAAATCATGCTTGACTAATCTACTGGAATTTTTTGAGGATGTAACTGGTAGAATAGATAAGAGAGAACCAGTGGATGTGGTGTATTTGGACTTTCAGAAGGCTTTCGATAAGGTCCCGCATAAGAGATTAGCGTGTAAAGTTAAGCACATGGGATTGGGGGCAAGGTACTGACTTGGTCTAGAGAACTGGTTGGCAGACAGGAAGCAAAGAGTTGGCATAAACGGGTCTTTTTCCGAGTGGCAGGCAGTGACTAGTGGGGTACAGCAGGGATCGGTCCTAGAACCCCAGCTTTTCACAATATATATTAATGATCTAGACGAGGGAACTAGATGTAATATCTCCAAGTTTGCAGACGACACAAAGCTGGGTGGGTGTGTGTGCTGTGAGGAGGATGCAGAGAAACTCCAGTATGATTTGGACAGGTTGGGTGATTGGGCAGATGCATGGCAGATGCAGTATAATGTGGATAAATGCGAGGTTATCCACTTTGGTGGCAAAAACAGGAAGGCAGATTATTATCTGAACGGCAATAGATTGGGAGAAGGGGAAGTGCAATGAGACCTGGGTGTCCTTGTGCACCAGTCGCTGAAGGTAAGTATGCAGGTGCAGCAGGCGGTTAAGAAGGCAAATGGTATGTTGGCCTTCGTAGCGAGAGGGTTTGAGTACAGGAACAAGGATGTCTTGCTGCAGTTGTACAGGGCCTTGGTGAGACCACACCTTGAGTATTGTGTGCAGTTTTGGTTGCCTTATCTGAGGAAGGATGTTCTTGCCGTGGAGGGAGTTCAGCGAAGATTCACCAGACTGATACCTGGGATGGCAGGAATGACGTATGAGGAGAGATTGGGTCGATTGGGCTTATACTCGTTGGAGTTTAGAAGAATGAGAGGAGATCTCATTGAAACTTATAAAATTCTAACAGGACTAGACAGACTAAATGCAGGAAGGATGTTCCCGATGGCAGGGGAGTTCAGAACCAGGGGTCACAGTCTAAAGATAAGGGGTAAGCCATTTAGGACAGAGATGAGGAGGAATTTTGTCACCCAGAGAGTGGTGAACCTGTGGAATTTTCTACCACAGAAGGCAGTTGAGGCCAATTCATTAAATATATTCAAGAAGGAGTTAGATATATTTCTTAAGGCTAAAGGGATCAAGGGATATGGGGAGAAGGCAGGGACAGGGTACTGAGTTTGGATGATCAGCCATGATCTCATTGAATGAGAGGAGCAGGCTCGAGGGGCCGAATGGCCTACTTCTGCTCCTATTCTTCTATGTTTGTATGTTTCTATATTTTTAACACATTACGAAAGTGATATTTTTGCTGCCAGTCAGTTGTGTTACACGCTTTAGAAATAGGAAAGAAAAGTTTAATTAGGACATTTTAACAAAGACGAGATCATTGTTAGAAAACATATTTGTTTCAATGGCGATTTAATGAAATGGTTCAAAATAATTGTAGTAGCAAGTCTTGCCATGAGAGAGCACTGTTAGCACAATATAGAAAATTCCAACTACTATGCTGCTTCAACGGGGCGCTGTTCAAAATAATGTAAGATTCAAAGTAAAGCACTGTACTGCATTTTCATACATGGAATGGAGTCCACTATTATTTTAGAACAAAAAATAATTTTAGTTTTAGTTGCAGTTTTCATAAGAAATTTAGTTTCAAAAATAATATAATTTTGTAGTCCCAAATTTTATTTATATTTTAGTCCATGAGGAAAAAAGTTTCTGTTTTCCATATTTTAATTTTAGAGTTTCAGGATTTCTTTTTCAAAATTCAGGCTTCAAAAAATTTCATAATTGTTGTTTAACTTCTTACATGACTCAATGGGCAGCTGAAAATGTTCAGAAATAATAAGCCGACACTTGAAAACTTTCAAAACCTTCATTCAGCTTTTTCAGTTTCCAGCCTCTTTTGTGGGATGCTGATCCAAGTCATTTTAGTCCTAGGAATAATTTTAGATTTAGTTTAAGTCGTGTCTCTTGATCTTGAATTAGTTTCCATTTTAGTTACAGTCGCAATTTTTGACTCATTGATGAAATTGCAATCATTTTGATTGATCACTCGTTTCCCTGTTTTACTTGATGAAAACTATGTTGATCGAGCGATTGTGCTTAAAACCTTCCTGAAAATGAATTTGGTTTGATTGATTGTACATCGACTTTACAGCATAGAAACAGGTCATTCGGCCCAACAGGTCTATGCTTCAGCCGGATTTGCTCCCTGTATTAATGATAGGTAATACTTTCAAAAGCAAAAGAAGCAAAAACTGGTGAAATTCCTATGTAACCCTAGCAGTAATCAAGGAAAGAAACTCCATAATATCAATTGAACAGGTTTTAAAAAATTATTTAACCTGTATTGTATCATTCCACAGATACAATTGCTATGCAGAGAATACAAATGGAAGCACTGTGCTTTGTTTGGTATAGGGTATTAATCATTTGTTCCAATCGTTGCTCTATCATCCTTCATCTTTCATAAAAAAGGTGTTCATTCAGATCCATTTTAAAAAGGTGATAATTAACAACGTTGATTGGTTTAGATAGAGGTCTACCCTTACCCTCAGCATTCTTATGTCTTCTCATCCTGTAATCACACAGAAGAAAATAATCTGCTTTGTGAAAATTATGCAGACCATTCTTGCTTTTAAAAATCTGAATCACTTCTCTTCTCAGTTGTTTTCTTATAAAAATCTGAGAATTTTTAGGAACAGGAAAGGCCTCTTCTCTTTTTTTAAAAAAAACACACACAAAAGACTTACAAATGAAGTTTATTCCTATGAAGAAAACGAGAAGCATAGCAAGAACCAGGCATCTGAATCAAGAAGTCAAAGATCCTGCTTAGCTTATGGGTTAATAGGATAAGCAGAATTACTCTAAAAGACAACAAGAATCAAAAACATAATTAGCATTAGGAACTATAGAAGAATCAATTGAAGATGACTAAATCAAGTATTAGAAGGGCCAATGGCAGTAAGATGGATACTAAGATATATGCTATATATTAAAGGTCAGATGTGTCTCTTATAGGGTAAGATGGGTAGAAATATTAAACAAGAAATCAGAAAATGGCAGCTATGTTAATAAATTCTTTGCACTAAAATAAAGACTGCGCAAATTCCAGATCAAGTCAATTGTCTCAGGAATAAATCTATAACATATTTAGAAGTAAATAAGCATCTTTTTTGAATAAACTAAAGCATTCATATTTACAGGCCACCTGGATTAGATAAGTTAAACCCTAGGACGCTAAAGGAAGTGATTGATAAATTAAGTGAGGTACCGGTTAATACTTTTAGGAAGACTTGAGGCTGGATAATTTACTTGTGGTGTGTTCTCTTTCCTAGTCCAGGGATACTGAAACTAATTGTACTGCTCCCACCACAGGCCCAACCAAGATCAACTAACACAGCACAGCCGTGGCTCAGTGGATAGCACTCTTGTCTTGAAGTCATAAAGGTTGTGGGTTCCAGTCCCACTCCAGGGACTTGAGCACAAAAATCTTGGCTGACACTCTAGTGCAGTACAGAGGGAGTGCTGCACTATCAAAGGTGCCACCTTTTGGATGAGACATTAAACTGAGGTCCTGTCTGCTCTCTCCGGTGGATGTAAAAGATCCCATTGCACTATTCGCAGAAGAGCAGGGAATTATTCCCAGTGTCCTGGCCAATATTAATCCCTCAATCAACATAACTAAAATGGATTATCTGGTCATAATCAATTGCTGTTTGTGGGAGCTTGCTGTGTGCAAGTGACTACACTTCAAAAAGTACTTCATTGGCTGTTTAGCACTTTGGGAGGTTGTGAAAGGCACTATATAAATGCAAGTCTCTCTTTCTTTCAAACATCGAACCAAGGACTTTCCTGGTCTATATTCAGCTACCGTAGATTTGCATGAGAGCACCAGGGACCAAAATGTATGTTTTAACCACCCCCTAAGAAACAAAATGCTCCATTGCCTTCTTCTAATGTGATAATATAACATTGAAGAGATTGATGCTTTTAAAAACATAAAACTATTGGTTATAATTCAAATTGCAGTCTCACTACAAACATAAATTACTCAGATTTTTATAGCACAGTATTGTGAACAAACCCTGTCCAGAAGTAAATACATTGTTAGCAGGGTCAAAGATCAAAATATTTTAATTCATGAGTTGTAAATTGATGGCAGTTAACATCAGCCCGTAAGGGTGACCCCGAGCTTCCGGACGGTCGTCTGTCACTTTAATTCTCCGCTCCACTCCCACTCTGACCTCTCCGTCCTCGGCCTCTTGCACTGTTCCAATGAAGCTCAATGTAAGCTCGAGGAACAGCACCTCATCTTTCGATTAGGCACTTTACAGCCTTCTGGACTCAGCATCAATATCAATAATTTCAGACCATAACCTCTGCCCCTATCCTATTTTTTTCTCTCTCTCACATGGCAGCTGTCAATCATTCTGCCATTGCCATTTACACTTCATCTAGAGTCATCTTTTGTTTCTTAACTTGTCCCATTACCATCTCCTTTTGCCTTGCACCATCATCCCTTTTGTCTCTTAATCTCGCCTGCCTTCCACCCTATCACAGATCTTCCCTTTTGTTCTTTCCTCCCCTCCGCCCTCTCCCTACCCCTACACATGCTTAAAAACCTGTTAAATCTCCAACTTTTTCCATTTCTGACAAAGGGTCATCAACCAGAAACGTTAACTCTGTTTCTCTCTCTACAGATGCTGCCTGACCTGCTGAGTATTTCCAGCATTTTCTGTTTTTATTTCAGATTTCCAGCATCCGCAGTATTTTGCTATTGTAACATTTGTGCACGTTCAGTAAATTTATCAACCCATATTTTCTTTGCTCACTAAACAATCCAACATCTCAATGGAGCTTAAATTAATTTAATATATGATTAAAAGTGAGGCTAACATTGACAACAAAAAATACATTGACAAAATACTTGATTTTAGATGGAGAGTTGAAATGAAGAAACTGTAACTTCTCTTCATAATGCATTTATTTTTTGAAATATTTTTTAAATTATTTACAACCATGGCAACAAATCAGTATTTTTTCTTAAGTGAACCTTAGAATATAGATCACTGTCTGTAGCTGGATTAGGTGTTTTTCCCCCCTTACAACAGTTCATGACATAACCTGTGCAGCAAAAGATTTTCTCCTAGTAACAGTTGTCAAGGCAATCAGAGCAAAGCTCTCTTCAGCTTTGTCAAGTGTCTCAAGGTTTGTATATTCAACAATAAACAAAATCTAAATGGTATTTTCTGACTCATGGCAGTTTCTGAAAGCCTCACTAATAATTTTAATTAATTAAATGATGGCACAGTATTGTTCTGTTTGAACATTCCAATTTTATATCTAATCATTTTATATGAAATAAAACCAAAATAAGCATTAACAGCTTGTTGTGTACTATATGAATCTATTGAGGCTGAAGGATTGGATTTTTAAAATTATGAACATATTTCATCAATGCACAGACTTCCTATATTAACCTCCTTTAATAAATTCAATAAATCAGTTAAAAACTTCAAACTGCAGTCTACATAATCATTTAGCATCAAAAATATTAGGCTGCGATTTCGCCAGCGGTGGCGGGATCGCGGCGGGAGAGGTGGTTGGTGGGTTCCAGTCCCGCTCCCGGATGCAGCCACTCTGTAAAAAAGGATTTTCTGTTAATAGGGCTTGTTAAGCCCACCCTGCAGGGTTCCCGGCCAATTAAAATGAAGCGGGTTTGATAACGTTATTTGATGATGCGTCATCAGCCGGTTTCCTTAAAGGGACCATGGCTGCATTCATTTTGACAGTTGTGCTGTCAGTGTTCTGCAGCATTGAGGTGCTGCAAACACTGACAAGCACTGCAGAGAGATGCACAGCTGCACCCAGGCTCACGCATGACTCCCTCCATATGCTTCTGGAGGGAGTCACAGCACGCAGGGAGGTTCTCTTCCCTTCTAAGGGTGGAAGAGACCTCCCCTGGTTGCACATTGCACAGGAAGACAAAAGCAGGGATGTCATCAGGAGTATCTAGCTACAGTGGCGCAAAGCTTTCAATGATCTCAGTAGATCACGAAACGTTACTGCAAAGCCACACTCAACCTCATCCTGCTGTGCCACTCATCACATCCCCTAACTCTGCCTTCCTTCACTCACACCAACTTACCTTGCACCTCCACCCATCCTTATCTATCTACGTTATCACTTCTCCATCTCACGAGCCACCCCTCACACTCACCCTCATCCTACTGCAATCATACCAACTAACAACACACAAGGGTAGGCACTTGGGTGTTTTATGCAATGTTCATGTAAATTTTCTGTTAATGTGTTGTTAAACATTGAAATCTTTATTTTCAACACTTTGCCTTATTGTACAGATCTGTGCTCACCTTTGGAAGTGTCTTAGGGAGTTGCAGTGAATGGTGAGACATAACGGTATCCCCCGCAATGGTGATGAGTGTGAAAGGAATGGCTTGGTCATTGTAGGAATGCTTTATGGTGATGGTGTGGTGTTAACCTGGTGCATCATGTGGTAGCCAGGGTGTACAGCGTCAAGTGAAGTACATCTGGCCATGGTGATGCCATCGCTGGCCTCCAGGGTAGCAATGTTGACGGGTGCTGATGCCCTGTGTCCTGTGCAGCATCAGGTGATTGCAGAGAAGGTTGGTGTCGTTGTTGGTGATGTCGGTGTGCCTAGTGATGTTGGTTTTGTGGCTGTTCGTGGAGGGATTCAGAAGACCAAGGTAAGATTTTTTCAAGGGCACTGATGTTGCTGGAATAGGTGGCAGCTGAAGTAGAGATGGTAGAAGCAATCTATCCATGGTGAGAGAGCTTGCTCCAAGGAGGTGACAGTGGATAGAGTGTTTACTCCAAACACTTCCAAACTGCATACAGCTCAAATGTGTCTTCCACGTCCTGAAGGCTCAAGCTTCTGACACTGGAAAGTGACCAGCTGTTAAATGGTAGCTTTCGTACCATTTTTGCAGCTTACAACTATTCACAGCAATGGGGAGACATAGAGAACCCGACCTACTTACCTGATTTGATCTCCGAACGACATGAACCCCATTAGAAATGTGGTAAAATAGAAAAAGGCTGGCAAAATAGTAGTAAACAAGCATTTAAGTATCTTAAATGCGTCCCCCGCCGCTTGGTGTCAGGACTTTTCTGAAATCGCAGATCCGACCCTTTGGAAAATTACAGGGAGGTGGGTTCACAGCGGGTTTTCAACCCACTGTCAATCATTTTGATTTTGACAACAGACCTGTTGAGTCTGTATGTCCCAGTTAGGTTTAGGGTCAATCACTGGACACAGACAACAAGAATAACTTTTAACAGGTCTTTACTATTCGAAGGTCAGGGCTGAACTGCCCAGCAAATCCTTGCACAACACTTATATACCGGTGTGGTCACCACCGGTATTACAGTATTACAGTATACAGCAGCCAAGAGAAAGTAGTACATCTCTTAAAGTAGTTCTCTTAAGGTGGAACAGGTTACATACACCACAATCCTCCCTTTTTAGCTTAACAGTTATATCCCCATTTAACATAACATAATAACATATATATATATACAACTTCATGCAAAACAGTTCAAAGATTCAGTCTCTGAGGAGGCCTCCTGATTCGAGTTGGATAACGCCTTTCAGGGGTCTCTGATTCTCGTTGCTGGGGTGACTCATCTAGTTGGTCTCTTATGGATTGGACATCATCATCAGGTACATTCACTTCTGAGGTAGATGCTTCAGGTTCACTAACTTCTTTCACGGTTGTCTCTGCCGTAACCATGGGTTCGACCCTTGTTCTCGATTCTACCAGTTGGTCAGCATGACGTCGTATTACATTTTCACCAATATCTACCATGTACATCAGGGGTCCTTGTCTGGCCCGAATTGTTCCAGATTGCCATTTCTCGTTTTTATAGTCCCAGGCTAACACTGGTTGTCCTATTTCGAAACTCCGAGTGGTCTTGTTATTTATATGCTGGAACTGTTTGTTTTCAACTTCCCTCCGCACATTTGGTTTTAACAAGTCCAACCTGGACCGCAACCTCCTGTTGTAGAACATCATGGCAGGACTTTGGTTTGTCACTGCATGAGTGGCGTTTCGATATGCCAGTAGGAATTTGTCCACCTTGTGTTGTAGTGGAATCTGATCTTCGCTCATGGCCTTTATTGCTTTTTTAAACGTTTGTACAAATCTCTCGGCCAACCCGTTTGTAGCCGGATGATATGGGGCAGAGGTATAATGTTTCACCCCATTCTTCTTCATGAATCCCTGGAATTCTTCTGACACGAACTGCGGTCCGTTGTCTGAACATATTTGTTCTGGCAATCCATTTCTCGCAAATATCGTTCTTAACACCGCGATCGTCTTTTCCGAGGTAGTGGTAGTCATCTTAATCACTTCTGGCCATTTAGAATGTGCGTCCACCGCAATTAAAAACATGGAGTCCATGAAAGGACCAGCAAAGTCAATATGTACACGTTGCCATGGGGTTGAAGGCCATTCCCATGGATGCAGCGGTGCAATCGGAGGTGCATTTTGCACTTTTTGGCACCCTGAGCAGCTTTTCGTCAGCTCCTCTATCTGTTGGTCGATACCCGGCCACCACACATAAGCCCTAGCAAGGCTTTTCATCTTGACTCCCCCCAGATGACCTTCATGCAGTTCCTTTAGAACTCTCTCTCTTAACTTAGGAGGAATAATCACCCTTGTTCCATACATCAATGTTCTTTGACAGACGGACAGCTGTTCTCGTCTTGCTGAGAATGCCGGTAACAGTGGCTCACCATGTGTTGGCCATCCTTTCACTGTCACTTCGTAGACCCTGGACAGTGTCGGGTCGTTCCTGGTTTCTCTTTCAATACTTGCATTGGTGACTGGTAAACATTCGATGATGGTCGAGTGAAATAACTCAACAGGGTCAACCGTCGGTGCCTCCTCCTCTGTAGGTAGTGGCAGGCGCGACAGCCCATCAGCATTACCATGCTGCTTTGTACCTTTGAATTCTATCTGATATTGATGTGCCCCTAGGAAAAGGGACCATCTCTGGAGTCTCTGTGCTGTCATCACCGAAACACCCTTCTTAGGGTTAAAAATGGATACCAACGGCTGGTGGTCTGTCAGAAGCGTAAACTTTTGGCCCTGCAGGTAATTATTAAACTTCTTTACTCCCCACACAAGGCTGAGAGCCTCCCTATCTATCTGAGCATAATTGCGCTCAGCGGAGGTCAATGATCTGGATGCGAACGCAACTGGCCTCTCCTGGCCATTTGGCAACTTGTGTGAGAGTACTGCCCCAATACCATATGGAGAAGCATCACAAGCCAAACGAATAGGCAGCATTGGGTTGAAGTGAGCCAACACTTCCTCTGAGGTGATCAATGCCTTGCTTTCGCGAAAGGCCCTCTTACAGTCCTCGCTCCACTTCCATGGTACTCCCTTCTGCAAAAGAGCATTCAGCGGGTGCAGCACCGTGGATAAATTTGGCAGAAACTTATGGTAATAGTTAATTAACCCTAGAAATGACTTCAATTGGGATACATTATCCGGAGCGGGAGCCTTCACAACAGCTTCGATCTTGTCAGGAGACTTATGAAGCCCCTCCTGGTCAATGACATGACCACAGTACGAGATCCGCTTCTGAAAGAATTCACATTTCTGGCGATTAACTCGAAGACCATATTCTTTCAATCTGGTGAGCACCAGTTCCAAGTTTGCAAGGTGTTCCTCGTCATCATCTCCTGTAATCAGAATATCGTCCAGGTAACATTGTGTACCTGGAATTCCCTGTAATACCTGCTCCATGGCCCTCTGCCAAATTGCTGGAGCCGATGCCACTCCAAAAACCAGTCTATTATACCGGTACAAGCCTCTATGCGTGTTGATCGTGAGATACTGGCGTGACTCTTCCTCAACTTCCATCTGTAAGTACGCCTGTGCCAGGTCTATCTTGGTGAAGTGTTTCCCGCCAGACAATGAAGCGAAGATATCCTCAATCCGTGGAAGCGGATACTGCACCGTGTGAAGCACCGGATTAACAGTGATCTTGAAATCACCACAGATGCGAACCTTCCCCGGTTCCCCCGGCTTGTTGCTCGATGAACGCTTCATGACTGGGACAATGGGCGTGGCCCACTCACTCCAGTCTACCTTAGACAGTACTCCTGAACGTTCTAGCCCTTCCAGCTCAGCTTCCACAGCAGGTCGTATTGCATAAGGTCTGGCTTTGAAAAATTTCGGGTTTGCATGTTCTTCAATCTTGATGTTTGCCGTAATTCCTCTCAGTGTTCCCAGTTCTTGTTGGAACACCTCTTTAGCATCGTCCAATATTCTGGACAATCGTTTAGGTTTGACATCTTTTGTACCGGAATCTACCGTTAGTGCTTTTAAGGAATGCCAGTCCATATTTATTTTCCTAATCCACTCCCGTCCCAGTAGTGGTGGACCTCCCTCAGGTAGCACATATAAGTCCATTCCTCGGCTTTCTTTGCCCTTGTGGACCACCTTTACCTCTATCTTCCCGATGGGGTATACTCTTTGCCCCGTGTATGTTTTCAATACAATCTCCGTATCCCGTAGGGGAATATGTGGGAATAACCTTTTGTAATCTTTCTTATTCATGACCGTCAATGCCGATCCAGTGTCCAATTCCATCTTCACTTGGACTCCTGCTATCTGAAGTGTGACCCAAATTGTTTGGAGGTCTGCTTCCTTACCAACATTGTGTACTCTTAGACTACCCAGTTCATTACTGCTGGCGTCTGAATCTGACTTCTGTTCGTTCGAACTGTTCTCTGTCACCTTGTGTACCTTTTTGTACTTTTCCTGCGGTGTCTTTTTGTTGCTGGTCTTCTTTCCTGACCGGCATACTTTAGCTATGTGACCAAGCCTGCCACATTTTCTGCATTCCTGATTTTTGAACCAGCACTGGTTCTGATCGTGTGTTGTCTTTCCACAACAATAACATTTTACTGTACCCAAGACCATTTGATTGGTACAGAGTTCCGGTGACCGTAGCTGCATTTCCGCAGTGCCTCTTGCTGCGGCTTCTTGCGATGCTGCAATAGTGACAGCTTTATCAAGCGTAAGATCATTCTCTTCAAGCAGTCGCTTTTGTGTTCCTTCTTTTAACAATCCACACACAAATTTATCTCTCAGCGCATCTGCTAGCCCTGTCCCAAACTGACAGTACTTCGATAGCTTACGTAGTTCAATTAAAAATTCAGCGTTGCTTTCGTCTTTCAACTGCGTTCTTCTGTAAAATTTAAATCGTTCCGCTATCATCAGCGGCGTGGGGTTTAAATGATTTTTCAGGACAGTAACAATATTCGCGAAGGTCTGATCTGCCGGTTTAATTGGTGATAGAAGGTGCTTCAATAGCCCGTATGTCTTCGCCCCCATTGAGCTTAATAAGGTTAATGCTTTCTCATCATCTGGTACCTTATTTGCTTTACAATAAACTTCCATGCGTTCTACATACATGGTCCAATCTTCGACATCACTATCAAAGGTATTAATGCTCCCATGTTTAGGCATCCTTGCAAGTTTTTAAAATTCGTATTTTTTTTTTTTTAAATGGTGGCTTCCTGCGCTTGTCTTCTTCCCCCGCCTACTAAAATGGCGGCTTCCCACGCTTGGCGGTCTTTCCCGCGCTCGTCTTCTTCCCCCGCCGACTACAATGGCGGATTCCCGCGTTTGCCTTCTTCCCCCGCTGGCTGCAATGGCGATTGCCTTGCTGCTGCCGTTCTCGCCTCCCCAGCGGTTCTCACTCCCCGACGCTGTTTTGCCTCGCAGCCCCGCTCGCAGCCCAGTCCTGTACACCGGCTGCGTTTGAGTTCTCCGCGGCTCTTGAGCCTTAAGCTGCCCCAGTCGCTGCGCCTCTCGGCCTCGATTGCAGCCCGGCCCTTTCTACCAGCCGTGGTCGAGCTCTCCGCCCTTATTCCTCCGTTTTCCCTCCCCTACTCCACAGTCAACGCGGCCGACTTTCTGCTCGTGTCGCTGATCGGCTTACCCACCACCGTGGTAGAAGGGATGAACACTGCCTGTCGCTGATGGAGGGCTTCGTGGTCAGAATTCTTTTTCTTTTTAACCCGGGTTCTCGATGCCTCCCGTGCGATGGTGCTCAGCAGGATGATGAGGGCGGATGCCTCTTCTCGACGCCCGTTTTGAGGACGAAGCTGCCTTGGATGTAAATTTGCCGCAGGGTAAGATCGGACTCGTCGCCACTGTTGAGTCTGTATGTCCCAGTTAGGTTTAGGATCAATCACTGGACACAGACAACAAGAATAACTTTTAACAGGTCTTTACTATTTGAAGGTCAGGGCTGAACTGCCCAGCAAATCCTTGCACAACACTTATATACCGGTGTGGTCACCACCAGTATTACAGCATACAGCAGCCAAGAGAAAGTAGTACATCTCTTAAGGTAGTTCTCTTAAGGTGGAACAGGTTACATACACCACAAGACCCGTCTCCAAACCCGCACTCTGAGCGCTGGCAAAATCCAGCCCTTAGAGTTCCACAGCCTCAAAAAGAAGAACATTTTTTGTGAAGTATGAACTTGAGTACATTTTCCACTTCCACGCTACCAGTGTAGTCCCTGACCCACAGGAAGTGCATGTTGAGGCATCCCGCATGTGCAACCCATGATTATCTGCACATGATTTCTCAAAATGAGTTTCTAGTAGGACAGGGTTCTGCTCTGCTGGAGTGAGAGGCGGAAAAGTTACCCTTAAATATAATTTCTCAATTGCCAGTTAATTTCTCTCGTGTTGTAATCCAACAAAAATTCTATATTTTTTTTTAGTCTGACATATGCTCCAGCAATATTAACCATCGTTATTCATTTGTTGGCTAAAAAAAAAATCAATAAAATATTCTGTGATTTCTTACTTGATATTCTTTTTTTCTCCACTTAAAAATAATTTACCCCATGTTCAGGTTTTCCTGTGCTATGCACCTTGCCCAACCATAAAGGTGACAAGTGATTTGCTCCTCGGCATATGCCAAACCTCTGCAGTTAGTCACTAGGAAGGGTGCAAAAGTGCTGTCAGTTGTTGATTGCACCATCCACCCACCCAATACTTTCCCCTTACCTTTCCCAGCTGCCCAGTCCAATTCTGGTAGCCTGTATCTTACTACTCTTTGATTCTACACTCTATACCAAATCAGATATCGATAGGACTTTAAACTATTAAGATGGGGGAGGAATCTGGTGAAAATAATACAAGTCTGAAGATAAAAGAAATAGGAGATGAGAGTAAGGTCAGACCAAGGTAAGGAACAAGGGCAAGATAAACAGTCAGGGAACAACAGTGGTATAAAACAGAAGTATAAAAGGACTTTTAAAAATAAAATAATAGGAACTATTAAGGACAAATTAAAATCCCTGTACGCAGCATCCAAAATAAAACTGAAGAATTGAAGGTAATAATCCATAGCGAGGAACTAAATGTAGTCGGAATAACTGAAACATGGCTACATAAAAACAGGATTGGCAACTTAATATTGCAGGTTCTAACATAATCAGAAAGGATACAGAAGGAAGAAGGGGTGATTGGGTTGCTGTACTTATATAGAGTTAGCATAGTGGCAGTAGAAAGAAGGTTAGAAACAGAATCCACATGGATTGAAATAAAAGATAGGAAGGGATCGTACACACTAATAGGGGTATACTACGGACCACCTAATAGGGGAAAGGAGGTGGAGGAAGAAATATGTAAACCAATATGTGAAATGAGTAAAGGACATAGAATAATAATTATGGGAGATTTTAACTACCCCAAATAAACTGGCAAGAAGAGGTGCAAAAAGGGTACAAGGAATGGAGTTTTTACTGTGTGCGCAGGCCTCCTTTCTTGTCCAGTAGTAAAAGCCCAACAAGAGAGGGAACACTGCTGGATCTAGTAATGGGATATGAACCAGAACAGGTAAGAGAAGTAAGTGTAAGAGAACATATAGATAATAGCGACCACAATATAACAAGGTTTAAGATAAAGATTGAGAAGTACATAAGTAAGACAAAGACCAAAGTAATAAATTGGAAAAAACAGACTTTAAGGGGATGAGAATGGAACTAGGGAAAGTAAACTGGAAAGATTTACTGACAAACATAGAAATAGGACAACAGTGAGAAACATTTAAAACAGTGATTAATATAGAGTTCAGGAGAAATATATTCCACTAAAAAGCAAGAACTAGCCAGTAATGATATTCCATGGATGAATAAAAAAATAAGGGCAAAATTGAAACTAAAGAAAAAGGTATACACTAAGTACATAAGACAACAAAGGAGAGGATGACAAAAAGGAATATGAAAAGGGTAGAAAATAAGTTTTAAAAAAACAATTAGGAAGGCAAAGAGAAACTAAAAATTAAATTGTCAAGAAAGGTATTCTACAGACACATAAATGACAAAAGAAAAATCAGGATAGGGATAGGGTCACTGAGGGATACACACGATAAACTCACAGGTAATGATGGCAGAAAGATTAAATAATTGCTTCCCCTCGGTATTTACCAGGGAGACTAACATGGTGGATGTGCCAGTAGAAGAAGAGAACAAAAAAGATATAAAGACATTTAAGACAGAAAGGGGAGATAATTGATAAACTAATGAAACTTAGAGAGGATAAAACCCCTGGTTCAGATGGATTGCATCTGCGCATATTAAAAGAAGTTAGGAAAGAGACAGCAGAGATACTATAACATATATATAAAAATTCATTAGAAAAGGGTATAGTGCCAGATGACTGGCCAACAGCTAATGTGATTCTTATATATAAAAAGGGAGATAGAACAAGTCCAGGCAACTATTGAACAATTAGTTTAACATCGGTGGTAGGAAAGATAACGGAATTCTTACTCAAAGATGTAATAGCAAAACATCTACAAACTGAAAACATAATGAAGAGTAGTCAGCACGGATTCCAAAAAGGAAAGTCATGTTTGACCAATCTTATTGAATTCTTTGAAGAAGTAGATAAGGGTAATGTAGTGGACATAATATTTTTGGATTTCCAAAAAGCTTTTGATAAGGTACCATATAGTAGACTCATAAATAAGGTCAGAACATGCGGAGTTAGGGGACAAGTAGCAGAATGGATAACACGCTGGCTCCAAAACAGAAAACAGACATGGGGCTCGATTTTACCAGACTCGAGGAGGCGGGATTGGAGGCGTGTGAGTTGTCAAAAATCACAAAAAATGGCGGGTAGGTCTGATCCTGCCTCCATCCCACCTCTGAGCAATTTTCCCACATTCGTGGTTTCAGACCCCATTTCTATCCCGCCTCCAAGAGGCGGGATAGGCCCTTAAGGCTCTTAATACCAGTTAATTGCCTCTATAATCCCATTTTGAGAGGCCTTTCTGATTTTAACACACTTCCCCCATCCTGCGCATCTCCTCTGGAACACGCCAGTTAATCCTGGTGGCCTCACAAGTGGATTGCTTATTAACAGCTGCAGTTCCACCATTAAAAAGGAGTTTTCACCAATGATCATTTGCAGGTGGCAGAACTTTGTTGTCTCAGGTCTGGGGGAACTTTTAGCAAGCCTACTCATTGTTGTGGAAGTTTGGAGCCTGACACCCATCTCCAGTGTGACCTCCTGGGAAACCCCTCTCCCCACCTTGACTGAGCGCTTCCTCAACTGAGGTATATACCAGAAGCATGGGAACCATTTATTTCCTTTCCTCCTGGACATCAGATTCAGACGAAGACCAGCCGCAGCAGCAGCAGCAGCAGAACACTGAATAACAGCACCACCAACAGCAGGAGCAACAACAGGAGCGCCAAGCTGCTGCTCACCCACCTGAAGCTGCATAGGCCAGAAGGCGCCAGCACGCGACCATATTGCTGCCTGGGATGCAAGGGATGCACTCATGTTGGCCAGATTTGCTTAGCCTGCACAATCAAACACTTTTGCCTCGCACCTTCTTACCAGAGCATCGACAATGGACAAGAACCTGTGGATTCCTATCACTCTGGCCACCATACTGACAATTGCAAGTCGCCCTAATCCCTCAATGTGGAACTCCCATTTGCGAAATGACAAGCCACAACTTCAACAGTTTGCCATCAAATCTGTTCATCATAACAATTCAAGGATGGCTTGTCAAAAATCAATACAACAAGTGACTACCCTTGTGACTACTTGTGCTTTATCTTCCTCTTACGTGTGCTCCTACGTGGTGCTTCCCCTGTGGCTTCAGCAGATGTGGAGGCCCCTCGCTCACTTTCTTGCTGCTCCTGTCTTGACACCTTTGGCGGCCATCCTCTGGGGTTGCGAACCTGTGAGGGCTCGGCAACAGCCTGCTGCTCCTGCGCTGTACAGGGGCTGAGACGCCCATCTCAGTTGGGTGAGGACTCTCTTGGGGCTCTGACCGGGGGCTTTGCAGTGGCATGGTCGTGTGAGTGCTTGGAGAGGAGCCCCCCACTTCCTTGTTGTCTGCCACCAACATCCCTCTCATGGGTCAGCCCCACTTCAGAGCTAGCAAGTGGCTTGACAACACCATGCTGCACTTCAGGGGGGCCATGAGGACCCGTTTCTGCACTGGAAGTACTACTCCCGAGGACTTCCATGAAGGTCTGGTTTCTATGCTCAATAGCTGACCATCGCTCTTCAAGAGATGTCAGTCTATTCTGAACAATGACCATGTTTTCAAGACCCTGGCGACTAAGCTCCTCCATGGCTGTAGCCATCCTCTCCTCTACAGTAGCCAGCCTTACCACGGAGATAGCCATCCTTTCCACAGAGGTTGCCATCCTTTCCGTGGTGATGTGTTCATGCGCCAATGCCTCCACAAAGGCTCTGCTCATGTTCGTGATGGACTCCTCCATTTGCTCCACACTCGCAGCGACCCTGGAGACAAAACCTGACAGAGACCCCTGCACCTGTTCCTGGAGTTCCAGCACCACTCTCCTTCTGGATGGACCCAGAGGCAGAGGGTCGACTTGCAGCTGAGCCGAGCTGGCAGAGTCCTGTGCCCTCCGATGAGGACTCTCTACTGCTGTGCCTGTCTCCACCATCTGCTGATGCTCACTTGTGATCTGTGATACACCAGGTGACTACACTACTCTATCTCGCGAAGGAGGTGTGAGTCTCTGCGCTGGTGCTGGGTCCACTGAATTCTACTGACGCTGCGCCCTCAGAGGCTGCAGCTTCCTCTGAGGAGTCTTGAGGCTCAGGCTGTTCCTCCTGGACAGTGGGGACGGGGGCTCTCGATGGTCCTGTGAGGGAGTAAAGGAAAGAGTTAGAGATGTGAGGTAAAGGTTGCATACACATTGAATTGTGCAGATGATCATAAGTCACTCATGCAATGTCAATGAGAGAGATGCTAAACTATTCTGTCATCAGCTTGCTGTGATGCACCCGTCTGTCCATCCCCCACTTGTGAATCGTCCTTCACTCCAGCGATCTCCAGGGCCGCCTCCTCCCAGGGGGTGAGCTGGGCTACTGAGGGTGGCACTCCTCCTGTCCTCGCTCTTTCCCTCTTATTCTGGGCTCTCTTTTCCTGCAATGAGGGATATAAGTGGAGTTTGAGTGAGAATGAAGGAGTGAGTGTAGAGAAACCATAGCATAGATGCTTAGAAGGAGACAAAGAGCCCTCCCTGTGTGTTGTAAGTTGTTGTCATTGCAGCACAGTGATAGGGAGTGTGAGGGCTGCATGGTAGAATAGTTAAGTGAATATGACCATAGAGAGAGAGGGAATGGGTAAGGGTGCAGGGATGTAAGGGTCAAGTGGGATGTGGAGGAAGAGGTTGGCAAAGCAGAGTGCTGGTGAGGAGAGGTGATGGGGATCAGATTGAGGGTGATGGGAAAGTCATACTCACTTTTCCTGTGCGGAGAAGGTCATGAAACCTCTTCCTGCACTGCAGCCAGGTTCTGTTGCATTTAGATATTGAGTTGACCTCCTAGGCCACTTGCATCCACACAGCTTTAGTCTGCTGGGGAGGCTTTTTCCTCCCTGAGGAAGGGAAGAGCACCTCCTTATTTGATCTTGCTCCCACCACCAGAGCTTGGAGGGAGGCCTCATCGAATCTTGGAGCACACTTTGGTCTACTGGTGGATATAATTGGTGAAGGAAGCGCTCAGAACAATGGCATAAAGTTTAAATGCTGAAAAAGAAGCAAGGCTGCTTGCAGGCCTTAAATCCAGCAGCATTGATGACGTCATCGGAGGTGACTTTCTGTATGAAAAGACTCATTGGGCCAGGGGTTCCCACACACTGGAAATCAAGTGCCCAATTAGGGCAAAATCGCACTTTTGTCCCACTTCACATCGAAGTCGGGATCCTGACAGGACGACCACCTGACACGTCCCCAGCCCGCCCCCAATGGCAAAATCCAGCCCATGGGGTTAAAGGTAGTTACTCAGATTGGCAAATGGTGGGATGTGGCATTTCACAAGGATCGGTGCTGGGCCCACTGTTGTTCGCCCTTTACATCAATAATTTGGACTCGGGAATCAGAAGTACAATTTCAAAATTTGCAGATGACACCAAATTGGGGGGTGCAGTTAATACAGAGGAGAACTGTGACAAAATACAGGAAGACATTAATAAACTTGCAGAATGGGCATGTAATTGGCAAAAATGAACTTCAATATAGACAAGTATGTGGTGGTACATTTTGATAGGAGGAATAAGGAGGTCACATACTCTTTGGAAAATAAGTGTCTAAATGGGGTTGAAGAACAGAGGGATCTGGGGGTACAGATACACAAATCACTAAAAGTAGCGACACAGGTTAATAAGGCCATAAAAAAGGCAAACAAAGCACTGGGGTTCATTTCCAGAGGGATAGAATTGAAAAAGCAGAGAAGTTATGTTAAACTTGTATAGACCACACTTGGAGTACTGTGAATAGTTCTGGGCTCCATATTATAAAAAGGACACAGAGGCACTGGAGAAGGTGCAATAAAGATTTACTAGAATGGTATCACAACTGAGAGGTTATACAACTGAGAGGTTATACCTATCAGGAAAGTTTGAACAGACTGGGTCTCTTTTCTCTAGAAAAGAGACTGGGGGGTGACCTGGTAAGTCTTTAAGATTATCAGTGAGTGTCAACTGTGGCTCAGTTGGTAGCACCCTTGCCTCTGAGTCATGAAGGTTGTGGGTTCAAGTCCCACTCCAGAGACTTGAGCGTAAAAATCTAGACTGACACTTCAGTGCAGAGCTGAGGGAGTGCTGCACTGTCGGGGATGCCGCCTTTTGGATGAAACATTAAACCGAAGATCTGTCTGCTCTCTCAGGTGGATATAAAAGATCCCATGACACTATTTCAAAGAAGAGCAGTGGAGTTATCCCCATTGTCCTGCCCAATATATATCACAAAATAAATCAAATTATCTGGTTATTATTACATTGCTGTTTGTGAGAGCTTGCTGTGTGCAAATTGGCTGCCACATTTCCTACATTGACAACAGTGACTACACTTCAAAATAGTACTTCATTGGCTGTAAATCTCTTTGGGACGTCTGGTGGTCGTGAAAGGTGCTATATAAATGCAAGTCTTTCTTTCTTATGAAAGGGTTTGATAGGGTAGACGTAGAGAAGATGTTTACACTTACGGGTGAGACCAGAACTAGGGGCCATAAATATAAGATAGTCACAAATAAACCCAATAAGGAATTCAGGAGAAATTGCTTTACCAAGAGAGTGGTTAGAATGTGGAACTCGCTACCACAAGGAGTAGTTGAGGTGAATAGCAGATGCATTTAAGGGGAAGCTAGATAAGCACATGAGGGAGAAAGGAATAGAAGGATATATTGATGGGGGTTTGATGAAGAAGGGTGGGAGGAGGCTCTTGTGGCGCATAAACACTGGCATGGACCTGTTGGGCTAAATGGCCTGTTTCTGTGCTGTAAATGTGGAAGATGATAAGATGCACAAAATTAGGATTTTATTGTATTATACTGCTCTACTCTCCATGTTATGCAATGAACTGGTAATATTAATTTGCAATGAAAATCACGATTGACAGGAATGTTATTCATGGATCCAGATTACACACTTAAGTATTTGTCCCTTGTTCATGGACTCCCCAGCAGTTTCATGATGTTGTGTAATACTGACAGTGTAAATAGGGGTTGCAAATATATATGATGAAATTCTGTACATTTAAGTATTATATATTTGAATCAGAATATGTTTGTAGCAGGTATGCATTTATTATACCGTAAATTGAGGACACCAACTTTATGGTGCAAATTACAATATGGGCAGGACCTGAAAGATATACCTATAACAATTAAACAAACAGGCATCTGTGAGCCTTGGCCTAACTGATTACATGAACTCAAAAGAATGCTGTATTTGCTGCAGTGGGTTTAAAGTTATGATTTAATTACAGTGATTGAGATCACATTCGAAATGATTGTGACATTAATTTCAATTCAGCCCACACAGAATAAAATGGACAGAATGCTAGATTATTATCCACCAGCATACCAGTTTCCATAGTGATTCTCCATGGCAGGCTTGACTTTGTCCTCTCAAGTCTGCTTTTATTGGCTGGTTCAAGAGGTTTATTTTACAAATGCAGCCAGTGGTTTTAAGGAGTGCAGACAGCGAGTTTAAGGAAGAAAAGAGACATTAAGAAATCCAGAATTTAATTTGTATTATTTTCAAAAGGTGAGGAATCAGCGCTGTGCCGTTAAACACTTTCACCTTGGAAACCCATTGCCAGCTGTGACAGACCCATCTGTCCGGTTTTAGTTTATAAGAATTTCCACAATATCTATATATTGTTAGCAATTTTTACTTTGCCAGTACTGTAACAAGTTTAGATGTCTTCCGGCACCATTTTTGGGACACCTACCTATATGGGAGAGAGTAACAAATGCATATCTAGTGTCCAGCTTCCCAAACCTAGTCGAATAGTGAAATTCTGACTTTTTTTCTTCTCTGATGTGTCTAATTATGTTTTGAGAAATCATGTATGTCTACAGACTAGCTATGTGCACTAGTGGTTTTCTCACTCCATTGTGTACATTGTTGGCTGGAGACATGTGATCTGAATCAATGAGGCCAAGTTGTCTGATCTTGTCATTAGTCAGACAAAGAGTGGAGGGCAAACAACTGACCATTCATGCTCTTTCTATCTAGAATGATGTTACTGTTCAAAAGCTTAAGGGAGAACAGAATAGAGGGATATTGGGGCAGGGCAGGAAGAGGTAATTAGTCAGGAGTATAAACACCGGCATAGACTAGTTGGGCCAGATGGCCTGTTTGTGTGGTGTAAATTCTATGTAATTCAATGTAAAAGCTTAATCACCGTCTGCCAATAGCCTATTTCCTCCAGTCTCTGGCTTTGAAATCTATTTGGATTTGGCAGATTTGAGTATTTGCATTTTGCATCAGCATGATTTCAAAGAGAAGAAAAATGTATAATCAGGCTGACAGTTTAGATTCTACAGTGGTTTCATAACTTGTTGCTCCTCTATCCATGCTGGGGGCTGGTGGGATACTTCATGAGATTTTGGTCCCATGTAAAGCTTGAGATCATGGATGTATGGCCTAAAGTCACTGAAGAGAGCTGTAAAGATTTTAAGAGCTTTTATTATTTTGAAGCAGATACTGTAAGTGAATTATTGTAATCTAGTTAAATCTGCCTTTGTGGTTCTTGTTTCCATTTAATACAAACTTGATTTGTAGTTTATAGCCTGAGTCATGTGGCCTATGATGGTGGTGGTTCAGTTGGAGAGATCAGGAGTAAATGATATGCAAAGCATGCCCCAAGTGGTAACAGGATCCATAGGGAGCCCATGATCTCAGTTATAAAGTCACATTTCAGTTCATAGAGAGTGAGAGCTTGCCTTTTGCTTTTGGGCACAAGTAAAAAGTATTGAGAAGTAGCCTGAATCGTAACACCAGCATTAAGTAATTCCAGGTTAGCCAGAGGCACATAAAGCCACCCCCCACTCTGCTCAAACAAATGTGTTGCAACCATGCTTCAAAAGACTGCATGCTGCCTTACAAATGTAAATTTTCCATTTCGCTTCCCAGCTCTCCTTGTGGTCCTGCCGTGCAAGATTGTGAGTCCAGAGCCACAGCCACTGTAAATGGACTGAGAATGGTTCGAGTACAGGAACAAGGATGTCTTGCTACAGTTGTACAGGGCCTTGGTGAGACCGCACCTTGAGTACTGTGTGCAGTTTTGGTCGCCTTACCTGAGGAAGGACGTTCTTGCCATGGAAGGAGTGCAGCGGAGATTCACCAGGCTGATACCTGGGATGGCAGGAATGACGTACGAGGAGAGATTGTGTCGATTGGGCTTATACTCACTGGAGTTTAGAAGATTGAGAGGGGATCTCATCGAAACTTATAAAATTCTGTCAGGCCTGGACAGACTAGATGCAGGAAGGATGTTTATGATGGCCGGGGAGTCCAGAACCAGGGGTCATAGTCTAAGAATAAGGGGTAAGCCATTTAGGACTGAAATGAGGAGGAATTTCTTCACCCAGAGAGTGGTGAACCTGTGGAATTCTCTGCCACAGAGGGCGGTGGAGGCCAGTTCATTAAATATATTCAAAAAAGAGTTGGATATATTTCTTAAGGCTAAAGGGATCAAGGGATATGGGGAGAAGGCAGGGACAGGGTACTGAATTTGGATGATCAGCCATGATCTCATTGAATGGCGGAGCAGGCTCGAAGGGCCGAATGGCCTACTCCTGCTCCTATCTTCTATGTTTCTATGTAACTCATTTCATAAGGGATTTTTACAGTCAGCAAAGAGAAGAGACTTTCATTCCCATCAGTCGCAGCTGCATTCAAGCCTAGAGATGAAAGGATAGTTTGCTGACCTACATTTCCAGTCTCACTTAGTGATATATCTTCTTTTCAGGATTTTACAAGCATGGTCATTCTAGGCGAGAACTTCTGCAGACCCTATTGAACAAGTGCAAGGGAGGCGGAGAGGGGCTTCTGTCTCCTGCTTTGCTCTGCAGGTGACCCTGCCCCAAATCCTGGAGATGTGAGTCATATAAACATTCAGGGTGATCGGCCGGCACCTGTAGAGGCGCCTGTCCCGTATTGTTGCCAGAAACTCGGAATGGCACCCTGTACTGAAGCCTGATTTGGGTTGAAGATGAGACAGTAAAAAAAAGATAGCCTCCAATCAGGAGGCAAAGGGGAACATTGGAAACAGCAATCAATCTTTCTTTACTTTAAGTCACACTTAAGGCTCACAGTGGAACCTACGTCTGCTCTCAGAATTCTCAGGCTAGCCGAAGAATGCCCCCAGGTTGTAGGGGAAGTCAGCAGAAAAGTCTTCATCTCCTCACCCCACCTTAAATGGGGTAGAAACCCCATGGCTCTGGGTTCAAACTGTGGTGTCCCTCCCACAGGAACGTGCACAGACTTGCATTAATGGTTTTCTTTCTTGTTAAGCAGCGATTAACTACATTTGAGCAAAATTTCTCAGGGTTAACTGCAGGCACATATTGCACGAAATGATGCTCAAATAAAATCTTCTGTTGTGAGGTTTGCTGTCACAAGCAACTGGTTTTCTACTCTTGGGCTCAGGCATATCTGAGGAAACATAAGGTGGCATATGATGAGTACGTGTGAAGAGTTAGGCAGGCAGTGCATTTTATTTTTCATGATACATCATATACCGTGTTTTATATGCTGAAACTCAATTATTAACACAATAAAGGTTTGCAAGTATAATTGTGAAAACCAGTGGGATCATGGTCATCTCTCCAAACAGAGCCTCCAACAAACTCCACCTTTACCATCTCCATTATTAATTCTTCAAAGCAGGCATGATCAAAATAAAGCATTTTATTTATTTTTTTGGCTATAGTATTGCCAGCTGATTCTTTCCAAGCTGAAGAAAATATATATTACAATCTGGTATGCTGAAGACAATGTGCATCTATGGTTTGCTCCGGTCAAATATATGGGGGTCTGATACATTAAAGTTAATTGAGTGCAGCCCCATTGCTGTCATTCTTTCCAATAGCATCCCAAATGCTCGGCTGGACAAATGATTAATTTTCATCAATCACGGTTCACTCAAAATGCTTGGGACTAACATCCTACGTAATTGAAAAACTATCAATTGCTGACGACTTCATGTAGTTAAGAGAAATGCAGTTTATAATATTCTTTGCTCTAGTTTATCTTTAAAGGGCTATGGTATATACTTGCTAAATTGCAGCGAAATGGACAGTCAGTCTGAGGTTTTCAGGTGAATGAAGCTACTCAGAGGCTCCATGGTAACATTTGCCACGTTATAAGTGAGCAACTGTTTCACAGATCAGTTGTGTCTTTGTTGTTTTGACATTAATAATAAAATTTGTAATTACTGTAAATACACTGCCTGCCTGTACTGAGTACTGTTCGTTTACCTGTTTAATGTTCAACAAATTTGTTGGTTTGAAGTCTGAGCTGCGGTCTGATAAGAGTGTATATTCTTTTATTTTCCAAAGTTGAAGAGATCGAGGCCGCGAATTTAATAGTGCTCATGGGGCGGGTTTGGAGGTGGGTCTGTTGCGAAAATCGGAAAAACTGGGTACGAGCTGCGAACCAGCCTCCAGCCCGCCTCCACGCAAATTTGGCAAGTGTCGGTTCAGCCTCTCCCGAACTCACATCCAATACCAAACGGCGGGACAGGCAGTTTAGGCAGTTAACAGGTCATTAACTGCTGGATAATCCTATTTTAATGGCCTGATCTGATTTTGGAGGTTTTTCACCATGCTGCCTGCCTTCATAAAAACACGCCAGGTAAATCGAGCTGGGTTGAGCGAGGACCTGAATTGTTGCCAGCTGCTCAAGCAGCTTAAAAGCGGTCCTGCAATCTCTCATTCTTCCACATGCCACAATTAGTGCTTTGAGGTTTGGGAGACATTCTGCAGCTCAACTAAACTTGAGTGTTGAGGCTGAAATCCATCTGTAGTGTGACCTCCTTGGAATACCCTCTGGCCACTTTGTCTGAGCGCAAACAACCTCCATTCCTCGACTGAGATATATACCAGGGATACGGGAAACATTTATATCCTCTCATCCTGGTCGTCAGATTTGGAGGAAGAGTAACCGCGACAGCAGTGCAACCAGGCACAGCAGCAGCACCAAGACCAGGAGTGCCAACCTTCTACTCAGCCACCTAATGATGCACAGGGCAGAGGGCATCAGCCGAGGCCTGCACCTCGATGCAGGAGAAACTCCCAACACAGGGTTTACAGGCAGAGGATGAGCTTCCTCATCATGAGTGAGCAGCAGTGCCAAAGGTGGCTGAGACTTTTGCGAGAAGTAGTTGCTGACATCTGCGCAATGCTGCACCTACACTTGGAGCCACGAGGAGCGTGTGGACACTCCTTGCCAGTGGCTGTCAAAGTCACCACCACCCTAAACTTCTTTGCTTCGGGCTTCTTCCAGGGATCAGCTGCAGACATCCGCAGCATCTCCCAGTCGGCTGCACACACTTGCATCATGCAGGTCATCGATGTCCTCTTTGCAAAGGCGCGCAATTACATCCACTTCTCCACGGATGAAGCAAGTGTAACCTCGCGTGCAGTTGGCTTTGTAAATATGACAGGTTTCCCAAGGGTGCAGGGTGTCGTAGACTGCACACATGTGGCCATTAGGGCACCTCATCACAACCCAGCTGTTTTTCTCAACTGCAAGGGATTCCACTCCCTTAATGTCCAGCTGGTGTGTAACCACAGGAAGGACATTATGCATGTTTGCACAACGTACCCTGGCAGTTGCCATGACTCCTTCATCCTGTGGCAGTCTACTGTGCCTCAGCTCTTCAATCCGCCAATGCAACATTCTGGATGGCTACTTGGCGACAAGGGCTTTCCCCTGAAAAAGTGTCTCATGACACCAAAGAGGAGGCCATCAAACGAGGCTGAGGAGCGATACAATCGGAGCCACATTTCGACCAGAAGCATCATAGAGCAAACCATCGGCTTGCTCAAAATGCGATTCCGATGCCTCGACAGATCTGGTGGAGCCCTGCAGTATTCACCAGTCAGGGTGTCCAGAATCATCGTTGTCTGCTGTGCCCTGCACAACATCGCACAGCAGCATGGCTTAGTGCTCCCAGAGGAACAAGTGGCTCAGCACACAGCCTCCTCGGAAGAAGAGGGGGAGGACGAAGAGGAGGAGGAGGCTGAGGATGAGGACGAGGACAAGGAGGAGGCATGCCTTGCGGGGCCAGATGTGACCAATGCAGCAGCACGTGATTACATAGCTGGCCGTTAGGCCAGGGATGCACTCATCCATGCCAGATTCGTGTAAGCTTGCACTTCAACCACAGGAGGCTGGCTGATGGCTATGAATGTGTGGATGACCTTCTTAACATGCCATACATCATCTCTGCAATAAACGGTGCTTTCCTATCACTCTCACCAATATTACAAATGCAAGTCGCCCTGAGCCCTCAATGTGCAATTTCCATTTCCCAGAACACATAGGACAGAACTGTTTGCCATCACTTTTGTTTAATAAAATCACAAAAGGATGACAATTGAAAATATACAACAGAACAAAACACCCAAAGTGATTACCCTTGTGACTATTTGTGCTTTATCTTCCTCTTATGCGTGCTTCTACGTGGTGCTTCCCCTGTGGCTTCAGCAGACGTAGAGGCACCTTGCTCACTTTTATACTGCGCCTGCTTAGATGCCTTTGGTTGGCATCCTCTGGGTTTGGGAGCCTTGGAGGGCTCCTCCACAGTCTGCTCTTCCTGCGGCTGTGAAGGGACTGAGACTGCCATCGCAGTTGGGTGAGGAGTCGTGGGCTCTGACCGAGGGCTCCAGAGTGGTGTGGTCATGTAAGCGCTTGGAGAGAAGCCCCCACTTCCTTGTTTTGTGCCACCAACATCCCTCTCATGGGTCACCCGCACTTCAGTGCTAGCAAGTGGCTGGAGAGCAACTTGCTGCACATCAGTGGGGCCATGAGGACCCGTCTCAGTATTATCAATCTTCATAACGGGGATGTCAATGTATCTCTGGTGTCTCTCCTCAATAGATGTCCAGCTATCCTCCATAGCAGACCAGCTATTTAGAAGGGTTACCATGTTCTCGTGTGTCTGGTGACTTATGTCCTCCATGGAGGTTGCCACCCTCTCCATGGCGGCACATTCATGGGCCATTGCCTCCGCAAAGGCAGTGCTCATGTTAGAGATGGACTCCTCCATTCTCTGCACACTCGCAGTTACCCTGGATGAAACCTCATCAGAAACTCCTGCACTTGTTCCTGGAGTTCCAGCACTGCTCTCTTTCTGGATTGTCCCAGAGGCACAGGGTCTACATGCAGTTCAGCAGAGCTAGGAGCATCCTGCGACCTCCGATGAGGACTCTCCACTGCTGCCGCTGTCTCCACCATCTACTGATGCTCACTTATGAGCTGTGATACACCAGGTGACAACACTACTCTAAGTCGCGAAGGACCCGCTGAAGTGTGCTTATCTGTGCTGGTGCTGGGTGCGCTGAGTAATGGTGATGCTGCTCCCTCAGAGGCTACAGGTTCCTCTAAGGAGTCGTCCGGCTCTTCCTCCTGGGCAGTAGGGAGGGGGGCTCTTGATGGAGAGTAAAGGCATGAGTTAGACATCAGATTTTCAGGTAGCAGATATCCTTTTGTGCAGATGATCAGAAGTCAATCTCTATGAGCATCATATGCCATTGCAGTCAATCATGATTTGTACATGTGAGGGATGAAAATGCATTCTGTCACCAGCTTCCTCAAATGCATCCGTCTCTCCGTCCCCACTTCCAGCTCCTCGCCACCTCCCTCGATCTCGTGCGCAGCCTCCTCAGCACTTGTCAATGTTGCCAAGGATTGAAGCCCTCCTCCTGTTTTCGCTCTCTCCCTCTTATTGTAGGCTATCTTCTCCTGCAAGGAAGGACACAAGTGGAGTTTCAGTGAGAGTGATGAAGTGAGTGTGAAGAATCCATAACATAGAAGCTTAGAGGGAGACCAAGATGGAGTGAGGTGGCAAGAGGAAGCTGCCTCCCTGTGCGTTGTTAGTTGTTGTCATTGCAGACGGGTGCAGTTGAGGAGCGAGTGTGAGGGGTGCATAGGCAGGATGGTGAAGTGATTCAGTAGAGAGAGAGAGATGGATAGGTTAAGGGTGCAAGGGAAGTAAGGGTAAGGTGGGATGTGGAGGAGCAGGCTGACAATGCAGAGTACTGGTGATGAGAAGAGAAGGGAAGCAGATTGAAGGTAAGTGTGATGTGATACTCACATTTGCTGATTGCAGAAGATCAGTAAACCATTTTCGGCACTGGACCCAGGTGCATGAACATAAGGACCTAGAGCTTACCTCCTCAGCAATCTGCAGCCAGGCTGCCTTGGCTTGCTGAGGAGGCTTCCTCCGGCCATCGGGAGGGAACAGAATCTCCCTGCATCCTCTTACTCCCTCCACAAGAGCTTGGAGGGAGTCCTCATTGAAGCGTGGAGCAGCCTTCGGTTTGGTACCACTCATTGTGGCCTTGGAACATTCAGAGAGCAGCGAAAATGATAAATGAAAGTCTGATGCTGCATGGGCCCCTTAAAAACAACTGCAGCAATGACAGGCCCGATCCCAGTCACTGCAGCAGCCAGTGCGCACCACGGCACTTAAGGGGCCAATTAAATTAAAATTGCAATTCGGGAGCGGCTGAAACCGGCAGCGGGCCCGGAACCCGCCCACCAGGCAACCCGACTCCAACCCGCCTCCTCCATTACAATCATGGCCCATGTGGCAGCACCGGATATATCCAGTAAGCTGGCGTTCAATGGAAAGGAAAATTGGGCGGGGTATGTAACGAGCTACTAATCCGACACCGCTGAAGTTGAAAGTTCCACCCAGGAAGTCCCCACGAGTGGCAATGAGATGAATGACCAGTACTCTCGAGTGGCAATGAGATGAATGACCAGTTAGTCTACATTTTTGATTGAAGGAGAAATGATGGAATAGAAGTCCAGGAGAACTTCCTGCTCTTCTTCAAATAATGCCATGGATCTGAATGCTCTGGTGATAATTACAAACAGAAAGATGGCTCCTCGGTTTATTATCTTATCTGAGGGAGTGCAATTCTTACAATGAAACATTTCCTCCATGCTGCAAAGGACCTCCAGCCTGAAGAACAGAAGCACGAGAGTGGGGCTTCAACTCACAGCCTTCCACTGACTGACCCAAGGTAACATTCATGTGGAACCTCGCTTCATGTGTTTTTTTACTATCTGTTGTAACACAAATTTGAGCATTCTACACCTGTACTGCCCCAAAGTCTGCTACTTATACCAGTTAAGTGACTGCTTATCTGCTTCAAGTGCTTCTATGTCATTATTGCAGCCGTATTTTCATTTGATTTCGTACAAAAGGTAAACTTGTGCATTACAAATGGGCAGAAAAATATTCAGGCATTCTCTATGCTGAGTAATTTCACTCCCAAAGTCATTAAATTTGTTGAAATCTGTTAGAATAAATGACATGTTTGAGACAAATTAAGGCATTTCACCGGCTGTTCCAGTTTATCTCCAAATCTGGTAACATCTGCTGACAATATTATTCCCATTTAGCAGAACATATGTCACGAAGAATAAAAAGGCTGTTGGTATCACCCGATACGAGTAATCACTTGTTGGTTTTATTTAATGAAGCTGTTATGTAGATCTAAAGGAAGCAATTAATATATCTATCTCAACAAATAAGAGGTCACATTTTTCCAGTGCACTGGGTAATAAAACAATAGGACATTTGCAATATACTTCTCAATGAACACAGGCTCTAGTTCCAATGAAAAGGGAAATGTTGTCAGGCTGCAAGTGTGATGGTTCATCAGATTTCAGCTGGCCATTACTGAGAGTTTTCCAGTTCTCTGGTTTAACCTTACGCACTTCCACATCGGGACATGCCTCCTACCAAACAGCTCAGTTCATTCGCTCTGCTGGAAATGCAAGGATAGTTGGAAAATAGATTCCAAAGAAGGTGGGGGCGGGGTGGAAATTGCATAGCAATTTCAAAATTTTACTTGCACTTAGGATTCAATCCAGAAACTTAGACTGGTCCTCTGAAAAAAATCTATTTTAGCAACTTATGCACATTTAGTAACTTTTTAGTAACAATTTAACTGACTGAAGGCAATTATTGAAGATGTATTCTTTCATAACCAGAAGGTTATGTACACAGTTACAGTGTGTAAGGTTTTCATCGATCCACACAAATTCTACATACTAGAAACAGGACATCAACTGTATTTGCAAGGAAAACTAATTGATCAACACAGGAGAGAAAGAAAAAGAGAGAGAGAAAGAAAAAGAAAAAAGAGAGAAAGAGAGATAAAGAAAGAGAGAGAGAGCGAGAGAGAATGAGAGAGAGAGATAAAAAGAGAAAGAGAAAGAAACAACTTGTATTTATATAGCACCTTTTATGTCCTCAGGACATCCCAAAGTGCATTACAGCCAATGAAGTACTTTTGAAGTGGAGTCACTGTTGCAATGTAGGAAACGTGACAGCCAATTTGCGCACAGCAAAGTCCCACAAACAGCAATGTGATAATGACCAGATAATCTGTTTTAGTGATGTTGATTGAGGAATAAATATTGGCCAGGACACCAGGGAGAACTCCTCTTTTCTTCGAAATAGTGCATATTGCATCTCCTACCTGCACTTGAGTTTGAATAGACTGATAACATCTCAACACAGTTGTCTCTGCATTGCTTTCAGGTATTTTGATTCAGTACTCTTCCAGTTCAAACACAAGCGTGAAACTACTCATGCTGGTGTCCTTGACAACCAGAGTTGACCTGACCCACAGCCACTAATAGAAATCAGCTAATTGGGTCAGTTTCCCATAATTTGAATAATAACCCTCTGGTTTACCCAGAATTCAACAGTGTGATTTAAAACACCATTTTTCCTACAAGACATCTACACCAGTGCTACCAACAAGTGAAACAGATGAGACGGAATCAGGAAAGTGGAAGGCTGAGATTTTAATGGAGGGGGCGGGTTGGAGTCGGGTTTTGCACCCGTTGTCGGTTTGAGCCGCTCCTAATGTCTCATTTTGGCTTAATTGGACCAATTAGTCCCGTTGTGTGCGCTGCCTGCTGCAATGAGTGGGAGCGGGTCTGTTGGTCTGCACTGAAGAGGTCATTTCTGCACTTTTTTTTAAAGGGCTCGATGTAGCCTCAGCCTCTCATTTCTCGTTACTGCTGCAGCTTGAATGGGCCAAGGTGATCATGAGAGTGCTGCCAAAGCCAAGGCTGCTCCCCGATTCACTGAAACTCCCTGAAACTCTTGTGCCGGGAGTAAGAGGACGCAGGGAGATTCTGTTCCCTCTCGATAGCCTCTGCATTCTCAGTCTGCTCCTCCACATCCTACTTGTTGTGTATGTAACCTGTTCCACCTTAAGAGAGCTTAAGCCTGTTCCACCTTAAGAGATGTACTACTTTCTCAGGCTGCTGTAGACGTAATACCGGGGGTGAACACACCGGTATATAAGCACTGTGCAGTAATCTTGTATTCAGTGTAGTCCCTACCTCCAACCAGTAAAGACC
This sequence comes from Somniosus microcephalus, assembly GCF_052327205.1. NCBI lineage: Eukaryota > Metazoa > Chordata > Chondrichthyes > Squaliformes > Somniosidae > Somniosus > Somniosus microcephalus. The sequence continues at coordinate 261,314,849 of NC_140989.1, forward strand.
TGTTTTATTGTTACTGATTAAGTCTGAGTATTAATTACTTGAACAACTCACAGACTTAACACTGGTGACGAGTTAGGTTCTTACCCTGCGGCAGTCACTCCACGGCAGCTTCGTCCACAGCCAGGACGTTGCAGAGAGGTTTCCACCCTCTCCACCCCACTGGAAGACATCCTGACCTCGGAGCCTCCATCGGCGACCGTCAGCTTCTTCTCCAGTTTGGTGGTGGGTAAGCCGTTGTCTGAGCCGGGCAGCGACGCGACAGGCAGTCCACCGCGTTGGCCGCACGAACGGGGCTGGGGGAGCCGGAAGAATAGGGCGCGAGAGCCGCTTCGAGCGGGAGGCGTTTCAACAGAGCGATCGCATCTCCTGATAAGGGCCGAGAGCCGCGAGAGCGATCGCATCTCCAGATAAGGGCCGCACTCGGGCGATCGCGGCGAAGATAAGGGCCGCACTCGGGGCTGAAGGGAGACGGCGTCGGGGGACGGGTGAAGACCGCCAAGTGCGGGAAAACCGCCATTTTGTGGGCGGAGGACGACGGCAAGAGCGGGAAGCCGCCATCTTGGATAGCAGTAAAAAAAAAAAATCTGAGAAATTGCAAATCTGATAAAGTACTACAATGCCTAAACACGGGAGTATTAGCAACTTTGATAGTGACATCGAAGATTGGGCCATATATGTTGAACGAGTTAAAAATTATTGTAAGGCCAATAAAATTCGTGAGGCTGATAAAGCACTAACATTATTAAATTTAATGGGTGCGAAGACATACGGGCAATTGAAACACCTGTTATCACCAGATGAACCGGCGGATAAGACGTTCGATGAGATTGTTACTGTCCTGAAAGATCATCTAAACCCCACGCCGCTGATGCTAGCAGAACGATTTAAATTTTACGACAGAAGGCAGCTACAGCATGAAAGCAATGCTGAATATTTGCTGGAATTGCGTAAATTAGCGAAATATTGCCAGTTTGGAACGGGACTGACAGATGCACTACGAGACAAATTTGTGTGTGGTTTATTTAAACAGGATACACAAAAGCGACTGCTCGAGGAGAATGAGCTGACGCTTGAGAAGGCGGTCACTATGGCAGCAGCACACGAAGCCGCAGCGAGAGGCACGGCAGTAATGCAGCTACGGTCACCGGAGCTCAGTGCACACAAATTGGGTGTGAGTTCTGGCAGATGTTATCGTTGTGGAAAGACAACGCATGATCAGAACCAGTGTTGGTTTAAAAACCAAGAATGTAGAACTTGTGGTAGGCTTGGACATATAGCTAGAGTATGCAGGTCAGGGAAGAAGACCAGCAACAAGAAGTCACCGCAAGGAAAATACGCAAAAGTACACAAGGTGGCCGAACAGGAGTCCGATTCAGACGCTAGCAGTAATGAACTGGCTGGCTTAAGCAGTATTGAACTGGCTAGCTTAAGGGTACTCAACGTTGGTAAGGGTGCAGACCTCCAGACAATTTGGGTTACTCTTCAGATAGAAGGAGTCCAAGTAAAAATGGAATTGGACACTGGATCGGCATTGTCGGTCATGAATAAGAAAGATTACAGAAGGTTATTCCAACATATTCCCCTACAGGATACGGAGATTATATTGACAACCTACACGGGGCAGAGAGTGTACCCCATCGGGACAATAAAGGTTGCAGTGGCCAACAAGGGCGAAGGAAGTCAAATAATGGACTTATATGTGCTACCGGAGGGAGGTCCACCACTACTAGGCCGGGAGTGGTTTAGAAACATAAATATGGACTGGCATTCGCTAAAAGCCATAAAGAGTGAGAACTCGGTGCAGATAATCAGCCCAGACTCTAGAACTGATGATGGTAAGACCAACCCATGTGCAAAAGACAAAGTTTCAGCACAGAATTCCACTGAGCAACAACAACATAGTTTAACAGAGAATTCTGAGTCTGTCAAGTCTACTGATATGCACATTTTTGAGGGACACTGGGCTCGAACTCAACTCCATTTCAAACGACAGCAATTAGAACAAATGATTCACCGTTTTGAGCAAGAGATGAATGAAATAAAAAAGTTCTTTGTTACAGAGTGGGAGAATCTGGAAAGGCAACAGAAGCAACTGATGGAGAAAATGGAGCAGGAGCACACCAACCATCTGCGCGAGGAGGCCGAACGAATCAAAGCTGATTCAGGTTCTGAAGGTGCGTGCCATAATCTGGTGTCAGAAGAGTTAACGGTCAGCCAACTCCTTCATATGCTGAGGGACAAGACTCTGAAATGGGAAAAACTTGAACACGAGCTGCGATCTTCAAAGGAAAAGGGTTCGGAGCTCTCAAAAGTCATTGAGATGGCTGATGTGACGACACAGACTGAAACGACTGCAACAGAGCAGCCATTGGATGCCAAAAGTACGCTGACTCACGTCAATGTAGAACAACAGACCGCTGAAACAGCTGCTCCGGTAGAGGGATTGCATAGTCCGATCAATCAATCTCCAAAGGAAGTTGAAGTATTAAAATCACAAATGAGGTCACTAGTAAACGACTTGCTGAAAGCCCAGAAAAAGCTGGATGCAGAGGTACACATGAAGAAGTCTCTTCAGGAAAGATGTCTGGATTTGGAACAAGAGCTGGCTAACGTCCAGCTGGGTATGGAGGAAATAGACGACCCTCTCACTGGTCTAGCTCAGGACGACACCGAATATTACTATGACCTGGTGGACGACATCGAATATTACGATGTCCTGTCCTGCCCAGCTTGTAACTTCGACTCCCAAAGTGCAGAAATCATGGAGGAGCACCAAAAGTCTACGGAACATCGGGAGAAGCTGGCTCTACGACGGAAACAGGAGGAAGAGAAGGAGGAACTGCGCATGCAGCTGGCAGCTGTGGCAGCTGACAATGGAGCCCAGAGAGTCTCCAAGAAGCAGAAAAGGAAAAGTAAAAACAGAAGATGACCCATCTGAACCATTATCACCTCTACCAGATCACACACGTGGTCCCTCCGAACGGAGCCAAATCAGTTCGGAAGTTCAAGCTGTTAAATCCATGAAAGGACTATTGAATGAGTAACGTGAACTGACTACACCACAGAGATTGAATCTGTGAACTGTTTTCCGCAGAGACTGAATCTGTGATATGTTACGTTAAACATGAAGTTATATATGTATATATGTTATTACGTTATGTTAAATGGGGGGATGACTATAAAGCTAAGAAGGGAGGAGTGTTGTGTATGTAACCTGTTCCACCTTAAGAGAGCTTAAGCCTGTTCCACCTTAAGAGATGTACTACTTTCTCAGGCTGCTGTAGACGTAATACCGGGGGTGAACACACCGGTATATAAGCACTGTGCAGTAATCTTGTATTCAGTGTAGTCCCTACCTCCAACCAGTAAAGACCTGTTTTATTGTTACTGATTAAGTCTGAGTATTAATTACTTGAACAACTCACAGACTTAACACTACTTTACCCTTACTTCCCTTGCAGCCTTACCTCTCTATCTCTCTCTCTGTACTGAATCACTTCACCATCCTAGACACTCGCTCTCACTGATATGAAATGGCAACAACTAACAACGCACATGGAGGCAGCTTCCTCTTGCCACCTCACTCTATCTTGGTCTTCCTCGAAGATTCAACATTATGAATTCTTCACAGTCACTCCATCACTATTGCTGAAACTCCACTTGTGTCCCACCTTGCAGGAAAAGATAGCCCACAATAAGAGGGAGAGAGCAAAGACAGGAGGAGGCACACCATCCCTGACAAATGCTGAGGAGGCTGCTCACGAAATCGTGGGAGGTGGTGAAGAGCTGGAAGTGGGGGACGGAGAGACAGGTGCAGTTGAGGAAACTGGTGACAGAATGCATTTTCATCCCTTGCATTTACAAATCATGATTGAATGCAGTGGCATATGATGCTCATAGAGATTGACTTCTGATCATCTGCACAACAGGATGTGTCTGCTACCTGAAAATCTGATGTCTAACTCATATCTTTACTCTCCCACAGGACTATCACGAGCCCCCCTCCTCACTGTCCAGCAGGAAGAGCCGGACGACTCCTCAGAGGAACCTGGAGCCTCGGAGGGAGCAGCGTCACCAGGACTCAGCGCACTCAGCACCAGCGCAGATACGCACATCTCAGCGGGGCCTTCGTGACATATAGTGTTGTCACCTGGTGTATCACAGCTCATATATGAGCATCAGTAGATGGTGGAGACAGCGACAGCAGTGGAGAGTTCTTGTCGGAAGTCGCAGGATGCTCCTAGCTCTGCTGAACTGCATGTAGACCCTGTGCCTCTGGGACAATCCAGAAAGAGAGCGGTGCTGAAACTCCAGGAACAAGTCCAGGAGTCTCTGACAGGGTTTGCATCCAGGGTAACTGCGAGTGTAGAGAGAATGGAGGAGTCCATCTCTAACATGAGCACTGTCTTTGTGGAGGCAATGGGGCATGAACGTTGCGCCATGGGGAGGGTGGCAACCGCCATGGAGGACAAAAGTCGCCAGAGTCACGAAAACATGGTGAGTCTTCAAAATTAATTGTCTGCTATGGAGGATAGATGAGCATCTATTGAGGAGAGACACCAGAGGTTCATGGACGTCCTTGTTATGAAGACTGTCAGTACAGAGACGGGTCCTCATGGCCCCCCTGATGTGCAGCAAGGTGCTCTCCAAGCACTTGCTAGCACTGAAGTGCAGCTGATCCATGAGAGGGATGTTGGTGGCAGGCAGCAAGAAAGTATGGGCTCCTCTCCAAGCGCTCACACAACCATGCCGCTACAGAGCCCTTGGTCAGAACCCACAAGTCCTCACCCAACTGAGATGCCTGTCTCAGGAAGAGCAGACTGTGGAGGAGCCCTCCCAGGCTCCCAAACCCAGAGGACGCCCGCCAAAGGCATCTAAGCAGGCGCAGTAAAGAAGTGAGCAAGGTGCCTCTACATCTGCTGAAGCCACAGGGGAAGTACCACATAGAAGCACGCGTAAGAGGAAGTTAACACACAAATAGTCACAAGGGTAATCACTTGGGTGTTTTATTATGTTATAAAGTATCGAGTGTCCTCCTTTTGTGATGTCATTAAACAAAAGTGATGGCAAAAAGTTGTTGTGGCTGATTGTGCTGCAAGGAGTTAACTGCTTTAAGTGCCTTCCCCGCCGTTTGGTGTCGGGTCAGTTCGGGAGCGACTGACTCAACGCTTGTGAAAGTAGCGTGGAGGCAGGATGCAGGTGGGTTCGCATGCTGCTGGCAGGTTTTCCGATTTTCGCTGCCGACCCGCCTCCAAACCCGCCCTCTCCGCTGAATTAAATTCACAGCCGAAGTCTCCGAAATGGGAACTGTCACAGTATAACACCGGACTGTAGAAACGAGACTCCAGTAACAGTGCTTCAGACAACAGAAAACAACTACAGATACAATACAATACCTAAATATACTACAGTAATCATACTAAACACCTATTATAGGATGTTAAATAGACTCTCCACAGCATGTTCAAATATCCAAATTTGTTATTCATAGTTTTCCTTTAGCCATACAAAATCACTTTGTAATGTAATTGCTTAAGAGTTTAGGTTTTAGCTCATCCATATTTAAAATATATTGACTGTACAATTTTCCTAGGTCCAGTTCTTGGTTGTTTTGGGTGTCTGAATTCCATTCGTGGCTGGGTGCCAGGTTGCCAAGGCCACCAACAGGAGTGGGTTCACACTGTCTGGATAGATAAGGAACAGCTACAAGTGCCCTTATTGTAATTTAAGTCTGAGAAAAGAAGGAGAATTAGCATCAAGAAGCAGCTTGGTCTTTGTCGTTCATTATAAATTCCGAACACGTGTCTGTTTAAAGTGGCTGACACCTGAACATGAGATCATGTGATAAACTGTATTTCCTTGATTTGTTGCACGATGAAATAGGTGGAACAGGGATCATACTTTGCGAAATGAAGTCTATAAAAAAATCATATTTTTGACACCAAAATCAGAGTTTTTTCACAGGTTAGCAGAAGATTTTGGAAGTTTAAGCAACATGTCAAAGCTTAAGAAGCAGCTCTTCTGAACCAAGAAAAGATTGAGTAAAGGTCAGAAGGTTAAAAAAAATTAACTTGACAGAGGTGAAAATTTGAAGTGTATCATCCTATATGGCACTAATTTAAATCTATGAGAATGGAGAGATAGAGAGTGATTGAATAACAATAGAGTGAGATAATGGCCTTACAAATTCGAGATTGCCAAAAACCTGGCAGTGCCACCGCGGGCTGGAGTTAACGGCCGCCAAAATTGATGGCGCTGGCAGGACTGGGATATTGGTGCTGGTTGCTAATTAATATTAGCCCATCGCTAAACTCACAGTGCAAGGTCATTTTCATGGTGTCAGTCCCAGCAGGAGTACCCATGTATCGTGGCTGTAGCGTTATTGCAGCAAGAACAGCCTTCCCTTAAAGCAAGGCTGTCGTTTCAGAAAGCTGTTCGGTCCCTTAAAGGGGAACTGCCTTCTAAAATGAAAAAAAAAAAAATCATTTAAAGATAGCCAGTTTTCAGCCCTTACAGCTCAACAGCCTTCTGAAAAAAATTACATTAAAACAAATTCCCAAATGGGAGTCTTCAGCTCTTAAAGCCAAGTTGCCTTCCGCACCTAAAAAAAAATGGGAAAAGTGCTTCAGCACTAACCAGAGAGAAAGCAAAGAGTTGGAAAAAACGGGTCTTTTTCCGAGTGGCAGGCAGTGACTAGTGGGGTACCACAGGGATCAGTCCTAGGACCCCAGCTATTCACAATATATATATATGTGATCTGGACGAGGGAACTAGATGTAATATCTCCAAGTTTGCAGATGGCACAAAGCTGGGTGGGCGTGTGTGCTGTGAGGAGGATACCGAGAAACTCCGGTATGATTTGGACAGGTTGGGTGATTGGGCAGAAGCATGGCAGATGCAATATAACGTGGATAAATGCGAGGTTATCCACTTTGGTGTCAAAAACAGGAAGGCAGATTATTATCTGAATGGCAATAGATTGGGAGAAGGGGAAGTGCAACGAGACCTGTGCGTCCTTGTGCACCAGTCGCTGAAGGTAAGCATGCAGGTGCAGCAGGCAGTTAAGAAGGCAAATGGTATGTTGGCCTTCGTAGCGAGAGGATTTGAGTACAGGAGCAAGGATGTCTTGCTGCAGTTGTACAGGGCCTTGGTGAGACCACATCTTGTATTGTGTGCAGTTTTGTTCACCTTATCTGAGGAAGGATGTTATTGTCATGGAAGGAGTGCAGCGAAGATTCACCAGGCTGATACCTGGGATGGCAGGAATGACGTATGAGGAGAGATTGGGTCGATTGGGCTTATATTCGCTGGAGTTTAGAAGAATGAGAGGGGATCTCATTGAAACTTATAAAATTCTAGCAGGACTAGACAGACTAGATGCAGGAAGGATGTTCCCGATGGTCGGGGAGTCCAGAACCAGGGGTCACAGTCTAAGAATAAGGGGCAAGCCATTTAGGACAGAGATGAGGAGGAATTTCTTCACCCAGAGAGTGGTGAACCTGTGGAATTCTCTACCAAAGAAGGCAGTAGAGGCCAATTCATTAAATATATTCAAGAAGGAGTTAGATATATTTCTTAAGGCTAAAGGGATCAAGGGATATGGAGAGAAGGCAAGAACAGGGTACTGAATTTGGATGATCAGCTATGATCTCATTGAACGGCGGAGCAGGCTCAAGGGGCCGAATGGCCTACTCCTGCTCCTATCTTCTATGTTTCTATGTAACATGACTGGCTCAGCAAGCCAGGGAAGGGACAACTAGAGTCTTGCACGCAGCACTCCAGCTTTGTGCAGGGGGGTCAACATTTCAAGAGAGGTCCTCTACTCACAGGGGCCAGGAGGCCCTCCAGAAAGAAGGATGTGGGACCAGATCACCGAGACTATCATTACCAGCAGTGTCACTCCCACAACCTGGCTCCATTGCCCAAAGAAGCTTCATGACTTCAAGCCAGTGGTCAAGGTCAGTGAATGCATCTTCAAAAGCCATCTCCTAAGAACTGCACCATCAGCCTCACACACTTTTTAATGCACGACTCTCCAACCCCCCACCAACCCCCATCACTTACCTACCAATCTGTACCAAACACGAGGCACACCTCCCATTCCTAGTCTCACCTCACCCCTTTGGAGGTGCTGGCCATTCTTGGCAGGGGCATGGCTGAGCCCTTGGCCAGCAGTGGGGCTAAAAGGATACAAGATGTCAATATCCTCATACATTATCCTCCTTCTTGCATGCACCGCTCCACAGATGCTGCCTGACCTGCTGAGTATTTCCAGCATTTTTTATCTTCTCAGGGGCCTTCCTTTACCATCCGAGGCCTTGCAAGCATCCAGCAGCACTCCCTGCACACTTAAAAAACTTTTAACATGTATTGCACCAAGCCACTAAAAAATATAATAAAATCCAGTCCAAAAGCTTAAAAGCAAACTTCCCTGAAAGATGTGTGTGTCCCTTTAATAAGTGCTGACTGTGTCTCTGTCAATCTGCTGCATGCTGGCTTTTCAGAGCAAGCTTAGGACCCAGCGCTAAGGTCCAGGTTCGCAGTGTGACGTTAAGTTGGCGTGACGTCACGCTCTCCATATTCACATCTCCAGGGCCAGCGCTGCTATCGGATTTAGAGACATGGGATTTTGTAGGAGTTACAGCAATATGAAGCTCTGTCAACACTTAGCCCACATATCAGGACATCCTCACACACCTGAAGCCCTTATGGCTTTGCCTTTGCTGGTTGATGTTCATACTGCTTTTTTTTTAAATCTTATTTACTGAGAAAACTTTAGCAGCTTAGATAACCAGCCTCTGTTTGTTTTTAGTGGACAAGATCCAAATTTTGACAGAGTTTTTAGTTTTTGAGAACTCTAAAGACAGGCAGATGCCACATAGCAAGCAACAAGATGACCAAATTTACTTACAGGGAAAACTAATTGATCAAGAAACAGCTAAAGCTTATGGCTCACACAAAATATATATTCAGATTGGCAACTCACTAGAAAGGTTGAATATCAAAAAGTACTGGTATAAGGTTTGGACATTTCTGATATTCTAGTTAGATACTATTTTGACCAGTCCACTATGGGCATGGAGGCCAGAAGTGAACTCCATAGGTAGGAAAGCCTATGGATTTCCAAACATGATTAAAACTGGTAGGGATTAGTGAGCTACCTACCTACCGAGAGGAGTTTACTATCTATTGTTTGAAAAGTCCACAAAAGACCAAAGAAATTCAAGCAACTTGTTTGTCTGTTTAACTCAATCATGAAATGGTTCAAAGTACTACGTTATTTGAGCTGACTTCAACAACTGGCTGTATTTTTGGCTACTGCAAAAGAGTCTGTGAATAAACCTTCTCGATATTTCAGTTTGATACACAAGTGTCTGTCATGACTGATTATTCATCTCTGGGTACATAGTGGAATCATTCAATGTTACAGCACAGTAAAAATCTACTGGACCCATTGGTGGTGTTTTTCTTCATTAGTCACCTACCACTAAATCCAGAGATAATAAGGAAGGTGCAGGATGAAATCAGCAAAAATTACCAAATTAGATTTTAATGGAGCACTCTCCAGGAACAACTGCAGACTCTAAACTGTCTGTTTTTGATGGCCCTTTGTTCTGTTTAGAATTCACTATTACATCACTGATCTATGCATCCATTGTCAGGTGCTGCTAAAGTGGATTATTTTAACTTTATACTGAATTAAACACATAGCGCTCCTTTTGATTGTTTAGTAATATATATATTATTGTGTATGAATTCGAAGAAATAAATACTAGTTTTAATATAGGTGGTCCCATCACATCGACGTTGTAACCAAGAAGGCATGCCAACGCCTGTTCTTCCTCAGGAGACTGAAGAAATTTGGAATGGCCCCCCAGATTCTCACCAACTTCTACCGGTGCACCATCGAGAGTATCCTGTCCGGCTGCATCACTACCTGGTATGGCAACTGCACCGCCACAGACCGCAAGGCTCTACAGATGGTAGTGAAAGCTGCACAACACACTATAGGAATTAAACTACCTGCTGTGCAGGATATCTACCACGAGAGGTGCCGGGGGGGAAGGCCCTGAGAATCATTAAAGACGCGAGTCACCCCAGCCACAACCTCTTCGCCCTGCTCCCGTCCGGTAAGAGATACCGAAGCATACGGTCTCGTACCAACAGGTTTCGAAACAGCTTCTACCCCCAGGCCATAAGACTCATGAACGATTAATTTAATATTATTTATTACTGTTGTTTTATTTATTATTACTGTCTTTCTATTAGTATTTCTATTAGTATTTTTATCATTGTTATGCCATATTTATTCCAATGTTGGGAGGACTCGTAAAAATCAACATTTCATTGTGCAGTACACACGTCTGCTGCACATATGACAAATAAAATTGAATTGAATTGAATAACTGTTGAAATATCAATCTTTGAAAGAATAAGAGTAAATGAATACACTTGGGCTGTGCTGTGAATCAGTACCAACACATCGTTATGATTTCTGTCTGAAATGGCTAAGTGTGAACCAGTTTTGTAAATGCCTCTCAATACCCGTGTTACATTTAAGAAAAACCATTAGTTCTATTTGCGATATAGAATGCGTTTTTAATTCCATGACAATAGATTATGACTTAATTGGGTGGCAGAATGATAAACAGTGTCACTGGAGTAAATATTTTTTGTAGACTCAGAATAATTATTTTAATTACAAATCATTTAATGAAATGCACAGCATGCAGAGTCAAGTTTATTTGCCAAAGGCTTTGCAGCAACTATTAACACTCTCTATTAAAATCAACACGATAGGATGCATATTAAATATTTAGTAAACTGCCTTGCTTGCCTAGTTCATTGGAGTTCCTGTCATCTCCATCACTGTCATATGATACATTCTTGAGAAAAAATACAGCTCTGAAATATCTGATGGTCACTTTAATGTATCTGATACATTGATGTTCTATTCACCTCCAACCTTCTCAGCTCTAGTTCTTGTTGTAGAAAATTAATAAAAGTAAATGAAGTCTGAGGAATTAGGTTTCATTTTGATGGATTACTACAGTTAAAAAGCTTTTCTTTTTTGATATTTAGCAATCCTGCAGGATGATTTAATTTAAGTTACAGTCACAATGGGAAGCAACAATGCCTTCCAAAATGGTGACAATTGAAATTATAGCAGAGAATGTAATCTGAAAAATATTCCTGTCAACTTGGAAACAAATCAATAAGCAATTTGTTGCTCTGAACATCACTAACACTCACCAGTACAAAGTAGGAGGCCAAGGTTTGATCCTCTTACTGCCCTCCCCTGCTGAGCTGCAGCTAAAGCAGAGGTTTTCATGTCTCCTTGAATCATGTTATAGCACCTAAAAAAGCCAGCCAATCTATCAAGTCTGTGTTGATGTTTCTGTGCACATGAGCAACCTACAAACACACGACATACAAACAAAGTGCCTCTGGTCCATCCAGCCTGGTCCAACCTAATGTAATCCACTCTCCTGCTCACTCCCTATACTCAAGCAACTATCTAATTTCCTTTTTAGAAAAACTTATGGGCTCTGCTTGAACTATAGTTTATGGCGGAGAATTTTACATACTCTGCGTCATTTTATTTTCTAATATCCCCTTTAATTGTATTTGTAATTATTTTAAATTTGTGCTGGGTCAGTACTGTCCAGCCGACCAGTGGAAACAATTGGTCACTATTTACTTTATCACAGTCCATCACAACTTCCAGTAGGTCACCCCCTAGCCTCTCAGCTCCTGTGAAAAAGACCTAACTTTGCAATTTTCTCTTGATCCATCACTCCTGTTAGTGAATCCATGCTGCACCTTTTCCATTCTTCCTGCCCAAAACTATACCCAGTACTGTAACTGCAACCTAATTAAGGTCTTGAACAAGTTCAACATTAACCTTTTGCTTTTCTATTCCGTGCCTCTATATGCAAAATGAAGGATTTTATTGCATTTATGGCCTTATCTACTTGTGCTGCCACCTCTAATGACAAGTGTATCTGCGCAGCAAGATCTCTCTGCTCCTGTACTCCCTTTAAAACCTTACCATTTAAGGTGTATTTCCTTTTCCTATGCTTCAAAAATGTATTACTTTACAGTTCTCCACATTGAACTGCATCTGCCACATATTTCCTCATTGTGATATCCAAGTGGTAAGGTCAGAAACTGAGAGAAGCGAGATATTAGGAACAAACCCAACTGTTTATTTACACGGTGTAGCAGAGGAACATATCTCTTAGAAGCTGGAAGCCAGGCACATAATTCTTACTGCACGAGCCAAGATGGAGGATCCCTCTGAGTCATACCCATAATGCAATGCCGTGTTAACTGGTATACCAGGACATTGAATACATGACCCATTACCTTAAATACTGGTGAATGTGAACCCTTAATATTTGGCTCCCTCTGGTGGATAACTTAAACATTACATCCCAGATTACTATATCCCTCCCCTCTTAAGTTGAACATTAATTTCTTAACGACATTCTTAAAAAGTCCCATAAGGAAACTCCTTTAACGATAGTCCATACTGAACGAATCTAGCAGGTCACAGAATCACAGAAACCCCACAGTGCAGATAGAGGCCATTTCGGCCCATCGAGCCTGCACCGACACATATCCCACCCGATCCCCGTAACCCCTACACCAACACATATCCCACCCTATCCCTGTAACCCCATGTATTTAATCCCCCTAACACTAAGGGTCAATTTATCATAGCCAATCAACCTAACCCGCACATCTTTGGACCATTATCAATCTCTCTGGCGGCTTGTGAGACCTTGGTGAACGTCTTACAGTCAAGTCCCTGCTTGGTTGTGGTAGAGCCACCTGCTGCTCCTGAGCAGTACTCAGAGTATCTGACTCTGCTATGATGGTTTCCTCTTGATGAAGGGGTCCAGGTGGAACTGGCTCTGTTCGTGGTGGTGGTACCACCGATGCATTTGGATAACTGGGGGCCAACTTGTCCTCCGACATCTCCTCTGGAACCTCCATTTTGATTTCCCCTTGTCTGGTCAGTATCTGACCTACATGTCTGTGTACTACCTGACCAGTTTCCACCATGACCGTATATGATACTGGATCGGTCATTGAGTCTATGACGCCAGGAATCCATTTTGGACCATAACTGAAATTCCTGGTAGGGACCGCATCCCCTCCAAAACTGCGGCTCTTTGTCCTTCTGTCATGGTTCTCCTTTTGTTTGATTTGTCGGTTTTCCACCTTCCTTTTTAGATTTGGGTGAACCAGGTCAAGAGTGGAGCATAGTCGTCCTAACAACAGCTCAGCAGGAGAGAGTCCTGTGGTAGATTGAGGTGTTATTCAGTAGCTGAACAGAAGTGACAGCTTGGCTGCCAAACTCCCTTCCGCACTTTTTTTCATCATCTCCTTAAATGTTTGTACGGCTCTCTCCGCAAGTCCATTTGAAGACGGATGATATGGAGCTGAGGTCACGTGCACTATGCCATTGTTTCTCATGAACTCTTTTGTTTCGGTACTCACAAAACACGTGGCATTGTCACTTACTATGATCTCCGGTAGCCCTTGATTACTAAAACTCCTATGCAGGCAGTCTATAGTAACAGTAGATGAAGCAGAATTTACAGGATAAACATCCATCCATTTAGAATGGGCATCAATGATTATGAGGAACATCTTTCCCATGAATGGACCCGCATAATCTACATGTAATCTTCTCCATGGTTTATCCGGCCACTCCCAGGGGTGGAGAGGAGCCACTGCTGGTGCCTGCCTCATAATCATAATCATAATCAACCTTATTGTCATTGTTAGTGCACAAGTGCAGTACAACAAAATGTAGGCTTGTGGCTCCCGAGAGTGTACATTTAGATTAAGACATTTAAACATTCAACATTCATTTGGCTTGTAATACATTAACATAAACATAATAAAGTGCATTGGCAGATGTGCAGGCTTTAGAGTTTATTTGTGGAGTTCAGTAGGATGACAGCCCTGGGAAAGAAGCTGTTCCTAAATCTGGTCGTTCGGGTGCGAATGCATCTGTAGCGTCTCCCAGATGGCAGGAGGGCAAACAGACTGTGGCTGGGGTGGGTAGGGTCTTTGATGATGGTCCGTGACCTCCGTAAACAGCGTTTCTGGTATATGTGCTCTATGGTCGGTAGCCGGGTGCCGGTAATGCGTTGGGCAGTTTTGACTACCCGCTGCACTTGACACCTGTGTACTTGACAAGTGCTGCATGTCTTGACTAGATTTTCTATCTCCTCATCTAGCTTTGGCCACCACAAGTAACTCCTTGCCAAGGCTTTCATACGTGAAACTCCAGGATGACACTGATGTAGTTGCCCTAGGATAGACTGTCATGCTGGCTGTGGAATAATCACTCGTGCTCCCCACAACACGCAACCATCCTGCACACCCAGCTCTGTCTTCCTGACACTAAGGTATGAAATCAGTTCCTTCCGGATGCTGTGGCCAACCCCTCATCACATATTCTCGGACTCTAGACAGTACTGGATCTTTACCGGTCCATGTCCTTACTTGTTCTGCGGTCACAATTGCCATGTCCATGTCCTCCAACATAAAAACTCTGTCCTCTGGAGCTGCACGGATAGGTGTACCTGGCAGTGGAAGACAGCTCAAGGCATCTGTGTTCCCATGGTACTTGCCCTCAACGTCACTGCCCACCTCTGGATCCAGGGTGACACCATCTGTGGCACTGCTTTCATTTAATTAAAAAGAGATAGAAGAGGTTTATGATCGGTGCATATGGTGAATTTCCTGCCATATATGTACTTGTGAAACCTCCGTAACCCAAACATTACTGCTAACCCCTCTTTATCTAACTGGGAATAGTTTTTTTCCGCTGGTGTCAGAGTTCGAGACATAAACCCTATTGGTCTTTCTGTTCCATCTTCCAAGCTGTGTGAAAGAACCGCCCCCACGCCGTAAGGTGAAGCATCACAAGAGAGAATGATGTCTTTCTCTGCATTGTAGTGAACCAGCACATCCGAGGACAGCATCAGTTTCTTGGACTGTTCAAATGAAACCCTCTGTTCCTCTTCCCACTGCCACTGCGTCTCCTTGCGCAGAAGTTTGTGAAAAGGTGCTAACACTGTTGCCAAGTTTGGTAAAAAATCTGTTATAATAGTTTAGCAGTCCCAGGTAAGCTTTTAATTCAGTCACATTGGTAGGAGCTGGGGCCTCCTGCAGTGCTTGTACCTTCTCCTTGATTGGATGGAGCCCGGTGGCGTCCACTCTGTGTCCCAGGAACACGGCCTCATTCCCCAGGAAAGTGCACTTACTCCTCTTGAGCCATAACCCAGCCTTATCCAATCTTTGTAGTACCTCACAGAGTGCTCAGATGCTCCTGGTCAGTTCTTCCCATCACCAGAATGTCATCCAGATAGATTGAAACATGTGGGATCCCTTGCAGTACACCCTCGATAGTCCTCTGGAAAATAGCTGGACTAGATGAGACACCGAATGGTAAGCGGTTATAGGTAAACAAACCCTTGTGTGTATTTATGGTTACATACTTCTTGGATTCCTCATCTAGTGTAATCTGCAAGTATGCATGACTCATATCCAGCTTCGTGAATTTCTTCCCTCCAGCCAGGTTTGCAAAGAGATCCTTTGTTTTGGGAATAGGATACTGTTCTAGTTTAGACACCCTATTTACTGTCAATTTATAATCTCCACAGAGTCTTACCGAATTGTCCGGTTTTAAAACAGGTACAATGGGAGTTGCCCATTCTGAACATTTCACGGGTTCCAGTATGTTCTCTCTCAAAAGACGGTCAAGCTCAGCCTCTACCTTCGGTTTCATGGCATACGGCACAGGTGGTTGTTTAAAAAACCTTGGCAGTGCCTCTTTGTCTACATAAATCTTATCTGGGGGGCCATTAAATGTGTCAAGTTCTTCCTTGAACACATTCTCATGTTCAATCAACACTTCTTGCAAAGACAACTGTTTGCCTCCCTCTATTTGATTTATTGCTCCCCAATCTAATTTAAGTTCTTGTATCCAGCCCCGACCTAACAGGTTTGGTCTGGAACCCGATACTACAGCTACAGGTAGCTGTTCCACGGTGTCTCTGTGTTGCACAGTTACAGTAGCTGTACCCAATGTCGCCACTCATTCACCGGTATATGTTTTAAGCTGCATAGAGCAAGACTTTAACTCTGGAACTTTTGCATGGTTCCACAATTTAGAGTACTCCTCCCTGTTCATTATGGTTACCCCGCATCCTGTATCCACTTCAAAGTTGACCTTAGAGTCATTTACTGTCAGTTGCAAAGTGATAGGATCCACTTTTGGAATGTTCTCTACCATACTATGCATTATGAACATGTCGTCTTCTTTCTCAGCTTCTCCGCTGATGTGATGTGCTCCCTGTTTTTTCACTTCTCTTCCTAGGTTTTGCTTTCCTCCCCCTTTTGGCTTATATTCCTCCACGATTGCTTTTGCCCTGCATGCATGTTTTATGTGCCCTTTTTTCCCACACTTGTGGCACTTTTCCTCCAGAAACCTGCATTCCCTCGCCAGGTGATCACCATTGCATCTATAACATGCATTTAATTTAATTCAATTTTTTTATTGGTCACATAACTAAATACAAGAAGTGTAATCTAGTCAGTGAAATGCTTTTTTCTTGGCGAGCCGAGAGCACCAAGCAGCAAGAACACTTAGCTGCCTGGTACGCACGGAGCTCGCAAGGACGGCAGCCATCTTCATCGGCGCCATCACAAAAAAACACATACCGACATATACACGCATACATACTTTAAATATAAATAAAGCAGACATAAAATAAATAAAAGACATAAAAAGACAGCACATAAAATGAACAAGCAATAATGTAAAAAAGTAATTTCTACAGTAATTACATTGATATTTCTACCCAGGCTTCTAGAATAATCTCTGGTTACAGGGTGGCCGCACTGGGAGAGCATCGTGAGGAACTCACAACTTATAATTAAATAAATTTAATTAATTAATTAATTAATTAATTAATAAAATAAAATAAATAAAGTGCCCCCTCAGTCTTTCTCGATGTTTCCATCTTGGTCTCTCTTGATGTTTCCCCTCTCTCTCTCTCGATGTTTCCTCTGTCTTTCTCGATGTTTCCTTTCAGTTTTTCTCGATGTTTCCCCTCGGTTTTTTCCACACACCTGGCCTGCACATTACCCCTGGCTGTCCAACTTGGCGTCCTGGTAACCGGGTTCCACTCCAGCTCTCGACCTTCAAACTGTCTCTCCAGCTCTCGACCTTCAAACTGTCCTCTCCAGCTCTCGCTCCTTCAAACAGTCTCTCCAGCTCTCGACCTTCAAACTGTCTCTCCAGCTCTCGACCTTCAAACTGTCTCTCCAGCTCTCGACCTTCAAACTGTCTTTCCAGCTCTCGACCTTCAAACTCTCTCTCCAGCTCTCGACCTTCAAACTGTCTGTCCAGCTCTCGACCTTCAAACTGTCTCTCCAGCTCTCAACCTCGGTTCAGAACGATAAGGCCCATGCTCACGTTGTGGTTTCTGACGCATGTTTAACTTGTGCACAATAACCTGACCTGCAACTTGCTTTGTAGTAGCCCAGTCTGAACCTTGTATTTCTTTTACATCTCGGTTCGCTGTCTCTATGGCTTGAGCAAGTTCCAACACTTTTTCATACGCAAGCCCAGTCTCGGACAATAATCTCCACTGCATTCGATCATCCATTATCCCGCAAACTAGCCTATCTCTCAGCATGTCTTTCAGGTTGTTGCCGTAATTGCAATCATGTGCCACTTTTCTCAACACCGCTACATAATCCAACACAGTTTCAACACGGTTTTCTGTTCCGTGAATTAAATTTGAAATGCTGTACAATCTCACTCGGTCTGGGATTGAAATGGTCGTTTAGCAAGGCCACTAAGTCAGCAAATGATCTGTCTCCAGGCTTTGCAGGACTGCATAAGTTTCTCATTAAACTATACGTCTGACTTCCCATGGAAGTGAGCAAAATAGCTCTCCTTTGTCCAACATCATCTAGATCATTTGCTTCAAAGAAATGCATCAGCACCTCACAGTATTCATCCCAGGTCTGCGTTTGAACATCAAAAGCAGAGATCTTTCCTACCGTAGCAGCCATGATCCATTATTCAGTGTTCCTTTTCTTTTTTCTTCTTCATCAAATTGTGATCTGTTTATCCTCGTCGCCAATATGTGATATCCGAGTGGTAAGGTCAGAAACTGAGAGAAGCGAGATATTAGGAACAAACCCAACTGTTTATTTACACGGTGTAGCAGAGGAACATATCTCTTAGAAGCTGGAAGCCAGGCACATAATTCTTACTGCACAAGCCAAGATGGAGGATCCCTCTGAATCATACCCATAATGCAATGCCACATTACCGTGTTAACTGGTGTACCAGGACATTGAATACATGACCCATTACCTTAAATACTGGTGAATGTGAACCCTTAATATTTGGCTCCCTCTGGTGGATAACTTAAACATTACATCCCAGATTACTATACTCATCATTGTAACCTATCTATTTCCTCCTGCAATCTTTCAGTCCTCGTTAAAGTTTGCAATACCCTCAACTTGGTGTCCAACACATTTGGATACTGTTCCTTCAATTCCTAAGCCCAATACGTTTATGTATAACTAGCAGGGGAGCCCCGCGGTGCAAGGGCAATTTTGGGCTGTGCGGTCTCCTTGCCCCTGTCTGTCCCCGCTCTCGGGCCTGGTCAATGTGTGGGCCGGGAGCCTGGGACTGGATTTGGGTTGTCAGCAGTTTCCAGGGCTTTTTTTGGCCTGGGGGATGTGTGGGCCGGAAGCCTGGGAGTGGATTTGGGCTGTCGGCAGTTGGAGAAGCCTAGGCCCGTTTTGCATTGTTTTTTAACCTAAACATTTCTAGCTTTTAATACCTTCAAAGATGAAAGTTAAAGTACTTATAAAACATTTTTGGTAAATCTTTTTGAAAAAAAATAAGATACTAACCTCAATTTGCATATTTTTAGGTTGAGGCAATGGGGTTTTTAGCTTGAGGCAATGGCTGCCAGATCCCTGAGATGAAAACGATTAGTCCCGCCCACACACACACCGATTGGTCAACCATCAGGTGACTGAACTGTAGGATTGGTCAATCATGACGGCACAGGATTGGTCGACCTTGACGTCAGTCAATCAATGCTAATGAGTGGAATTTTGAAGGTTTTTTGTATAATGTGTGAACAATTTTTGTCCGACCGAAAAATAAATATGCTTATGACCGTTCTGGAATCATAAGCTTTCTTTGGACGTAACACACGTGTAGGTACGCTCTATAACTTTAGAGTGTATAGCCGGACTGACAGAAGGACAGACAGACAGACAGACAGATCGATCCTTTTTATATATATTTTATATTATACTAGCTGGAGTGCCCGGCGGTGCCGAGGCTTTTTCGAGGGCATGTTGGTGTTGGAAGAGAGAGCGCGACTGGGGGGGAAGAGAGAGAGCGACTGGGGGGGGAAGAGAGAGAGCGACTGGGGGGGGGGAAGAGAGAGAGCAACGGGGGGGGAAGAGAGAGAGCGACGGGGGGGAAGAGAGAGAGCGACGGGGGGGGAAGAGAGAGAGCGACTGGGGGGGAAGAGAGGGGGAGGGGGAGTGGGGGGGAGGAAGGGGGGAGGAAGGGGGAGGGGGGAGGGGGGAGGAAGGGGAGGAGGGAAGGGGAGGGGCTGGGGGGGAGGGGGAGTGAAGGGGGGAGGGGGAATGAAGGGGGGAGGGGAGGAGGGGGCGGGAATGGGTGTGGAGGGGGCAGCGGAGTGGGAGAGGAGGGGTGGGGGAAGGAGGGGGGGAGAAAGGGAGGTGGGGAGCCAGCAGACCCTCTCCCCTCTGCCGGCAATGGCTCCGCTGAGCTCCGTGCCGCCCGACGCACTGACATGCCGAGCGCAGCGCCCCGGTGAGCCTGAGCCCCGCCCTCCCGAGGCCGGGCCTGAGACGGCCGATTGCGGCTGGCCGGGCCCGGTTGCCTTGGTAACCCTCCTCCCCTCTCCGCCTCCTGATCTCCGGGACCGGGCCTGAGCGGCTTGAGATGGCCGATTGCGGGTGGCGAGCCCGGTTGCCGGGTTAACCCTCTCTGCTCCCCCTCCCCTCCCGAGCCCCGCCCCCCCTGAATGAAGCGCGAGGAGGTTGCAATGAGCCCAGCCAGCCTTTACCAAGATGGCTGGCCGCTGGTTCGGAATCGGGCCCAGCGGGGGGGTGGGGGGTGAGGGGTGGGAGGAGCTTGCCACAAAACAATTGCCTAGGGTCCAGCATGGCTGGCAACAGACACCCAGGCTTCGAGGCCGACCTGAAGAAAAGGGGGAAAGCTAGGAAAATTAATGAGATTAGATAAAAGATTTAGAAAGTAATTAACTTTTTTAAAAAAAAAGTGTTTTAAAAGCAACTTTTTTTTTAAGATGCAGAAAGCGGGAAAAAGAAATGAAAAGTTTGGAATCAAGATGGCGGCGATTCACCTCGGTTCAGAATGATAAGGCCCGCCCACACATGCACCGATTGGTCGACCGTCAGGTCACCGAAGCGTAGGATTGGTCAATCGTCCCGTCACTCGACTCTAGGAGGGCCCGCCCGCACGCGCCAGGATCCCACCCCCGCCACGCAGCGATTGGTCGACCGTCGGGTCGCTCGACCGTACGATTGGTCGACCTCGACGTCACTCTATTGCTAATGAGCGGATAATGAGATGCTAATGAGTGGAATTTTGAACGTTTTTTGGATACCGCGGGCGCAATTTTTGTCTCGCCGAAACATAAATACGCTTATGACTGTTCCGGAATCGTAAGCTTTCTTTTGATGTAACGCACGTGTAGGTACGCTCTATAACTTTAGAGTGTATAGCCGGACAGACACACCAAAGGACAGACAGACAGACAGATGTATCCTTTTATATTTATATACTAGCTGGGGGAGCCCGGCTTTGCCAGGGCTGTTTTGGGCTGGGCGGTTTAAATCGAGTGCGAGGCTTTGGGGCCTCTCTGTGTCCCTCTGTGAATCTGCTGCCGGGCAACATTTTAAATTGAGTCCCAGGCTTTTGGGCCCTGTCTCTGTGTCTTTGTCAATCTGCTGCCGGGCAACATTTCTACCTTTTAATACCTTAAAAGATGAAAGTGAAAGTACTTATAAAACTTTTTTGGTAAATCTTATGTTATTTTTAAAAGAGATACTAACATTTTCAAAGCTGGATAAGCAGAGTAGTTTGAGCTGGAAGCTGAAGTAATGGCAGTGAAACAATGGCTGCCAGATCCCTGAGATGAAAACGATTAGTCCCGCCTACACACACACACCGATTGGCCAACCATCAGGGGACTGTACTGTAGGATTGGTCAATCGTGACTGCACAGGATTGGTCGAACCTTGATGTCAGTCAATCAATGCTAAGTAGCAGATAATGAGTTTAATTTTGAAGGTTTTTTGCATAAGGCGCGAACAATTTTCGTCCGACCGAAAAGTAAATACGCTTACGACCGTCCCGGAAGCGTAAGCTTTCTTTGGAGGTAACGCGCGCGTAGGTACGCTCTATAACTTTCAAGCGCATTGCCGGACAGACGCACACCCAACGACAGAAGGACAGACAGACAGATAGACAGACAGATCGACTCGTTTATATAGATAGATATATAGATAAGATATATAGATAAGATATATAAGATAGTAAATAAGTGCAGCCCCAGCAGAGACGTCTGAGGAACATTATGCACCACATCTTTCCAGTTTGAGAAACATCCTTGGCTTCCTGCCCTCTAACCATCTCCCTATCCACACAGCCGCAATCTCCTTAATTTCATGTGCCATCGTCACTGTCAGAGGTTTCTTATTGAATGTTTTTTTGAAAATCTGGACAGACTACATCCACTGTTTTTCCTTTATCTATCCCTTCTGTTATTTCTTGAAGTAATTCTCTAAACTTGGTCAAGCACAATCTGCCTTTCGAAATTTGTAGACTAGAGGTAAAAGAATAAAATCAGACTGGATAGTGCAACCTGGCAAGTATCTCACATCTCCAATTCGTTGGCCAAGACAGGGATTAGCAGAGGTCTGGGAGCAAGCTGCTCACCTATCACCTTGGCTGCAAAAGAGATGAAACTAGGCAGACTGAAGAATGGGAATAGCTTACCCAAAAATAGTAAAACATGATCATACATTCTTGCAGAAAATCAACCACAGTTTGGGATGTGGATGAATCATAGAGTCATAGGCCAGATTTTCAGTGTGCCGTGAGGCGGGCTTTCAGGCGTGCGGGGGGCAAAAATCCCGAATTCGGGGGTCCCGACACCATCCCGCCCAAAACCCACCTCCACGCAAGTTTCAAGGGAGGCAGGTACCCGCCCCGCACTGGGACCCGCCAACCCGAGGAGGGAAGGGATTAGTGCCAATTAACAGGGGTGTCGTATGGGATTCCCGATGGCTCCAAACCATGCCAGGTTAGAGCAGATGGACCGTCGGGTTGAAGGACTTGGAGGGGTCGAGATGTCGGTGTTCAGGTGAGTGATGGGTGCATGAGTGCAAAGGTAAGTGTGTTTGGTGTGTCTAAAGTGTGTAAAGAAGTTTTACTTACCTGTACTTACCTTAACAGCCTTTCTCCCTCTAGATGTCGGAAGTCCATCACTCAGCCAGAACTGAAAGCTGAACGGCTGCGATCTGTCAAAAGTGACAGCCTTCAGCTTTCAGTGCTGGTGACAGTTCTAACTGAGTCTGCGTAGAAGGACTCAGATTAGAAGTCAGACTGTCAGTGTTTGACAACTTCAAACAGCTGTGAAACACTAATATTTCATCTGTCAAAAACTCTTGACAGATGAAATTTCAGTCTGTGACATCACCTGTTGCCGGGTGGCCCTTAATTGGCGGGCTCAACAAGGTCAATCAAGGGAAAATCGTGTTGATTGGCCGGACGTCGATGGAGGCGGGACTAAAACCCGAAAGTTGTAGTCCCGCCTCCTTCCCGACAGCTGAATGAAAATCCAGCCCAGAGTTACACAGCACCGAAAGAGGCCCTTCGGCCTATCGTGTCCGCACCGGCCATCAAACCCTGTCTATTCTAATCCCATTTTCCAACATTGGTCCGTAGCTTTGTATGCTATGGCGTTTAATAGAAACATAGAAAAACATAGAAGATAGGAGCAGGAGTAGGACATTCGGCCCCTCGAGCCTGTTCCACCATTTAATGAGATCATGGCTGATCATCCAAATTCAGTACCTTGTCCTTGCTTTCTCCCCATATCCCTTCATCCCTTTAGCCTTAAGAAATATATCTAACTCCTTCTTGAATATATTTAATGAATTGGCCTCAACTGCCTTCTGTGGTAGAGAATTCCACAGGTTCACCACTCTCGGGGAGAAGAAATTCTTCCTCATCTCAGTCTTAAATGGCTTACCCCTTATCCTTAGACTGTGACCCCTGGTTCTGGACTCCCCTGCCATCGGAAACATCCTTCCTGCATCTAGTCTGTCTAGTTCTGTTAGAATTTTATAAGTTTCAATGAGATCCCCTCTCATTCTTCTAAACTCTAGTGAATACAAGCCCAATCGACCCAATCTCTCTTCATACGCCATTACTGCCATCCCAGGTCTCAGTCTGGTGAATCTTCGCTGCACTCCCTCCATGGCAACAACATCCTTCCTCAGATAAGGCAACCAAAATTGCACACAATATTCAAGGAGTGGTCTCACCAAGGCCCTGTACAACTGCAGCAAGACATCCTTGCTCCTGTACTCGAATCCTCTCGCTATGAAGACCAACATACCATTTGCCTTCTTAACTGCCTGCTGCACCTGCAGGCTTACCTTCAGTGACTGGTGCACAAGGACACCCAGGTCTCGTTGCACTTCCCCTTTTCCCAAACTATTGCCGTTCAGATAATTGCCTTCCTGTTTTTGCCACCAAAGTGGATAACCTCGCATTTATCTTCATTATACTGCATCTGCCATGCATCTGCCCAGTCACCCAACCTGTCCAAATCATACTGGAGTTTCTCTGCATCCCCCTCACAGCACACATGCCCACCCAGCTTTGTGTCGTCTGCAAACTTGGAGATATTACATCTAGTTCCCTCGTCTAGATCATTAATATATATTGTGAATAACTGGGGTCCTAGCACCGATCCCTGCGGTACCCCACTAGTCACTGCCTGCCACTTGGAAAAAGACCTGTTTATTCCAACTCTTTGCTTCCTGTCTGCCAACCAGTTCTCTATCCAAGTCAGTATCTTACCCCTAATCCCACGTGCCTTAACTTTGCACGCTAATCTCTTATGCGGGACCTTATCGAAAGCCTCCTGAAAGTCCAAATATACCACATCCGCTGGTTCTCCCTTATCCATTCTACCAGTTACATCCTCAAAAAATTCCAGTAGATTAGTCAAGCACGATTTACCTTTTGTAAATCCATGTTGACTTTGTCCGATCCTGTCACTGTTTTCCAAGTGCTCTGCTATTACATCTTTTATAATGGACTCTAGCATTTTCCCCAATACCGATGTCAGGCTTACCGGTCTATAATTCCCCGTTTTCTCTCTACCACCTTTTTTGAATAGTGGGGTAACATTAGCTACCCTCCAATCCATGGGAACGGTTCCAGAGTGTATAGAATTTTGGAAGATGACCAGCAATGCATCTACTATTTCTAAGGCCACTTCCTTAAGTACCCTAGGATGCAGATTATCAGGCCCTGGGGATTTATCGGCCTTCAATCCCATCAATTTCCCTATCACCACTTCCCTAAAAATACTGATTTCATTCAGTTCCTCCCTCTCATTAGACCCTATGGGGGAGAAATTGAGTGTAGGCCCGTTTGGGGCGCCAGCCTCGCCAGGGCGCTAAAAGTAGCGCCCTGGAAGCATTCGCGGCTGCCCGCCGGAAATTGAGTGGTAGCGCCCCAAAGGGAAGCTACTGGAGGCGCCCCGCATCCCTCTTGGGGCGCTGCGACTGAATATCGTGGCGCAACGTGCTGCTGTGGCACGTCACGCTGTGGTATTGCAGGCCTTCCTCCCCTTCTTAAAGGGGAGGGGCCTTGTGCAGCGTGAGCTGGGGCCCAGCTGGGCCCCCGAGGATCGCCAGTGCAGGCAAAAGAGCCCGGCACCGAGGAGAAGTGCCGGGCTCTTGGAACGCTGCCAGTACTCCGTGGGGGGGGTTTCAGGAGGACGGGGACGGGAGTGCAGGCAGGTGCTGGCAGGCGGCCAACAACAAAAATGGCCGCCCCGCACCTCTCCTTTAATTTGCGCCTCCCCAGCCGCAGATAGGCCCCCCTGAACCGGTCGGATATAGCGTCCGGCGGTAAATCAGGGGGTGTTTCCAAATATCGTGGCCAGGGCATTAGCGGGGCACTGCGCACACTGATGATGTCATCGGTAGCGGCGCAGTGCTAATGGCTAGCACCACCACTAGCGTCCCACGGAATTTAGCGGGAGGCGTGGACAGTGCCGCGCCCGGGCGCTGTTGGCTTGCAACCCACTTAGCGCCCTCTTAAGGCGCTTATGGGTGGCGCTGCCAACTGCATTTCTCCCCCTATGTTCCCTGACATCTCTGAGAGTTTATTTGTGTCCTCCTTTTTGAAGACAGAACCAAAATATGTATTTAATTGGTCTGCCATTTCTTTGTTCCCTATTATAAATTTCCCTGATTCTGACTGCAAGGGACCTACGCTTGACTTCACCAATCTTTTTCTCTTCACATATTTATAGAAGCTTTTACAGTCAGTTTTTATGTTCCCGACACGCTTACTCTAATACTCTATTTTCCCCCTCTTAATTGCTCTATTTTCCCCCTCTTAATTAATCCCTTTGTCCTCCTTTGCTGAATCCTAAACTGCTCCCAATCCTCAGGTTTGCTGCTTTTTCTGGCCAATTTATTTGCCCTCTCTTGGATCGTATGCTATCCCTAATTTCCCTTGTTAGCCACGGTTGAGTCACCTTTTTTGTTTTATTTTTTTGCCAAACAGGGATGAACAAATTCTGTAGTTCATCCATGCGATCTTTAAATGTTTGTCATTGCCTATCCACCGTCAACCCTTTAAGTAACGTTCTCCAATACATCCAAGCCAACTCACGCCTCATACCATCGTAGTTTCCTTTATTTAAATTCAGGATCCTAGTCTCTGAGTCAAATACTTCACTCTCCATCTTAATGAAGAATTCGATCATATTATGATCGCTCCGCCCCAAGGGGCCTCACACAACAAGATTGCTAATTAATCCTTTCTCATTATGTAATACCCAGTCTAAGATGGCCTGATCTCTAGTTGGTTCCTCGACATATTGGCCCAGGAAACCATCCCGTATACACTCTAGGAATTTCTCCTCCACAGTATTTTTACTAATTTGGTTAGCCCAATCTATATGTAGATTAAAGTCACCCATGACAACTGCTGAGCCCTTATTGCACGCATCTCTAATTTCCCATTTAATGCCATCCCCAACCTCAGCATTACTGTTTCTGGGTCTGTATACAACTTCCACTAACATTTTTTGCCCCATGGTATTTCTAAGCTCTACACATACAGATTCCACATCATCAGAGCTAATATCCTTCCTTATTATTGTGTTAATCTCCTCTTTAACCAGCAATGCTACCCCACCTCCTTTTCCTTCTGGCTTGTCCTTCCTGAATATTGAATACCCCTGGATGTTGAATTCCCAGCCTTGGTCACCCTGGAGCCATGTCTCTGTAATCCCAATTATACGAGACACTGAGATGAGGAGGAACTACTTCACTCAGAGGATGGTAGGTCCATGGAATATGCTGCCCCAAAAAGCTGTAGAAGCTACATCATTACATAAATTTAAAACAGAAATAGACAGTTTCCTAGAAGTAAAGGGAATTAAGGGTTACGGGGAGCGGGCAGGAATTTAGACACGAGTCTCGGTTCGGATCGGACATGGCCCTGTGGGTAGCGGAGCGGGCCCAGGGGCCATGTAGCCTGATCCTGCTCCTATTTCGTGTGTCTAATTCTGTTAGATTCAGGAGATGGTTCTGTGATAGTAGATTGGCGGTTAGGATCAGATCAGCCATGATCTTATTGAATGGCGGAGCAGGCTCGAGGGGCCGATTGGCCTACTCCTGCTCCTATTTCTTATGTTCTTATCATATCTGTTTCCATCTATTTGCACAGCTAATTCATCCACCTTATTTCAAATGCTCCTTGCATTAAGACACAAAGGGGGAAAAATTCAGTTGTTAGCGCCACCCGTTAGTGCCTTAAGAGGGCGATAAGTGGGGCGCTAACCAACTAGCGCCCGGGCGTGGCGAGACCTGCGCCTCTCGCGAAACTGAGCGGACATTTAGCGGCGGCGCTAAACCATACCGCTCGCTCTCCTGCGCACGCAGTTTTTGACGTCATTTCAGAGTGCAACGCCCTTGGGGCGACCCGGACCAGAAATTCAGTGGCGCCCCCCTCCTTTCCGCTTGTCGCTACCAACGACAGGTTGACTGGAACGCTTCCCAGTTGCTGTGGGGGCGCTATTTAAAGGGGGCTCTTCCGGTCTTCTGTGTGGTAGCCATTTTTGGACCACTCGTTCTGAGAGAGAGAGAGAGAGAGAGAGAGAGAGAGATTTGCAGAGAGACAAAGGGAGAAAGAGAGACTTCTGCATTGAATCAACACTGTCTGAGGTAGTTTTGGCTTCTGACCGTAACTTTGTAGTTGCTTTGCTTTTTCACCGGCATAACTTTGATTGCCCACATATTATGGGGGCTGCAATGGATGGGAACGTCGTGCTTCTCCATCACATTGAGAGGGCACAGAGACGCAGAGAGAGAGTGGCAATCATGGCCAGATGGAGGAGGGCCAACAGGCGTCAGTACAGGAGACCTTACCGTCCCAGGGTTTTTCGACAACAGTTCTCATACATTAATATGTCTGAGGAGCAGTGTTTGCGAAGGCTGCGATTCAGCAAGGAGGTGGTCACTGAGCTCTGCCACCTCCTCCAGCCAGATCTGCAACCTCAACTGAGGAGCAGGACGTCTCTGTCGGTGGCAGTGAAGGTAACAGTGGCTCTCAACTTTTATGCCACCGGCTCCTTTCAATCTGCTACTGGGGACATTGCCAATATCTCCCAGTTCGCGGTGCATTGCTGCAACTGTCAAGTCACAAATGCCCTCTTTAAAAGGAGATGAGAGTACATCTCTTCCCCCATGACCCCGGACAAGCAGCAAGAGCACATAGCGGGCTTTGCAAGAATAGCGGGCTTCCCCATGGTGCAGGGCGCCATTGACTGCACCCATTCGGCTTTGCAGGCACCGCAAGAGAATGCCGAGGATTTCTGCAACCGAAAGGGCTTCCGTTCCTTGAACGTCCAGTTGGTCTGTGACCACAGACAGCTGATACTCGCTGTCAATGCCCACTTTCCAGGCAGCAGCCACGATGCCTTCATCCTGCGCCAGACTTCTGCGGCAGACCTTTTCGAGGCCCCGCTTCACCCAGGAGGCTGGCTTCTCGGGGACCCCGCTCCGTTCGCCCAGTACCCCTGCAAAAGAACGATACAACGAGAGCCATCAAGCTACCAGGAACATCGTTGAGCACACAATCGGCGTGCTCAAGCAACGGTTCCGCTGTCTGGACCACTCTGGAGGAGCCCTGCAGTACTCGCCTGAGCGAGTCTCCCACTTCGTTGTTGTGTGCTGCATGCTGCATAACCTGGCAATCCTCAGGACCCAGCCAATGCCACCAGGCCTTGGAGTACCAGCAGAGGAGGAGGAGGAGGAGCAGCAGCACCAAGAAGGGAGGGAGGCACAAAGTGCAAGGGCCATCCGTCAAAGGCTTATAACAAGTCGCTTCTAGGCCCCCTCTGAGGGAGTGGCTTTTGCCATTCAAAAACCTGAATGGAACCATGCCGCAACCCCTAAGCCGGTCAAGGCAACAATGAGTGCAAAGAACAAACATTTTGAATAAAGACACTTCTTTATTTACAAAACTGTGTATCCTTCCCGCATGACAAAGTAATAGAAAGAAACACATAAAGAAACAGTCAATCACATAACTAGCTCTCACAACCTGGAGACAATGTCCAAAACAGTAACAAAATATGACCATGATCCTCGGCCTTCAATAAAACAATGAACAACATTTTGTCACACCTTCTACTTTTTGCCCTTCGAGGGTGATCTGCTTCACTTGCGAAATTGCCCCCTTCCCACCCTGCAGCTCCTCCGTAGTGGTTGCAGCAAGGATGGGGGAAGGCTGCTGAGTGTCAGAAACTGAGACTGCAGATGCCCTTGAGGGACGGCCTCGACCAGCTCTGGGCCTGGAGGGCCCGGCTGCAGACTGCACCAACTCTGCATGGATGGCAGCAGTCTGTCCTACAGGTGGTGGCAACTGCAGTGGAGAAGTGACAGTGCTGGCAGCAGGGATGCTGTCATCCTGAGAGAGGAGAGCAACTCCCCGCTCGACCGACACACTGGCACTCCCACGGGGCAGCACTTCAGCATGCGGAGCAATCTGCGGGAGCACAGATTGCTGGCCTGCTGCAGCATGGGGAGAGCCCCAGGGAAACCTGCCTGATCCAGCGAGGGTGACATCAGTTAGTGCTCGCGTGGCATCAATCTGCGTCTGCATGAGACCAGCCACTGACTGCATTGCAGCACTTAGCATTTGCGTGGCAGATGCCTGAGCTGCACCGAAGTCCTGGACACTCCTTGCCAGTGACTCAATGGATTCGGGCATCCTTGCCACTGCAGCCATGAGCTCAGTGTGCCTTTGCTCCGCCTGGGCGCTCATTTCAGTGAGGAGCCGCACCTCTTCTGCGCTCACTGTAGCAGGACTCGAGGCCATACTCTCCCTCCGGGTAGAAGGCCCCCGAGCTTCCCTACTCCCCTCGCGTTGCTGCAGCCCGCTGGGTCCTGGAGCTTCACCCTCATCAGACCATTCCCCCCTGCTCCCCTCCAGGGAAGGCGTGTCCCCAGTATGGCCATGGGCTGCCTCGGCAGAGGGTTGCACTGATGGTCCGGCTTCCTCTTCCTCCTTGCCTTCAGATTCACTCCCAGTGGCAGCTTGAGGGCCCGTCTCCTCACCTGGTGAATCAGCATCTGAAAGCAGGGAGGTACAAGAGTGGCTTTAGCGTGAAGACAAGGTGGCAGCAAGGGAGGCATGAGTGCAGCGATGTACTGATTTGGATCGAGGGTGTCAAAGGATGCTGTTGTGAGGAACAAGTGGAAGGAGAGAGGTCAAAAAGGTGATGACCTTACCATTGCTGGCCAGAACGGGGTCGGCGTCTCCAGTGGCGACGGGGGCCAAGCATCCAGCTTGCCACAATCTGGTGGACTCGCTGCTCCAGATCGGTCAGGGCTTGAAGGTGAGGCCGGCCTCCCCCAGTCCGTTGCTGCTGTCTCCTATTATGCACCAACTTGCCCTGCAAGAAAAAGGACGGGGTCTGAGTAAAGATGCAGCCATGATCTTGGCTGAAATGCCTCCCATGGTTGAATAGCCCTTACTGTGTGCAGCCATGATCTTGGCTGAAATGCCTCCCATGGTCGAATAGCCCTTACTGTATGCAAAGTGCTGAATGTGCGTGTGAGTTTCCTGAAAGGGCGATAGGTGTTGGAGGAGTGCTGGGCATTGGGACTTTGGCCATAAAGCGAGGTCGAGATGGAGGGATGAAGAGGTTTCAGAAAAAGGCACTCACCCTGATGACCCGAGTGAGGTCATTGAACTTCTTCCTGCATTGCACAGGGGTCCTAGGCACCATGCTGTTGGAAGTCGCTCTGTGAGCCACCTCCCTCCAAGCTTTTCGGTACTCGTTGGGCAGAGGCCTCCTGCCATTCTCTGGGTACAGGAGAGATCGCCTGCGCTCCATCGCGCCAACCAGAGCCTCCAAGGCCCCCCTCGCTGAAATGCTGTGCTCGCTCCCTGGCCCTCTCTCCATGGTCCTTGGCTGCAGGATTTGGCAACAGGTCTGTCCAGGCCGAGATTCAGGGCTCTGATGCGCAGGGTGCGGCTGCAAATCAAGATCGACCCTCCCCTTTAAGAGCTGACCGGCGCCAGCGTGTCTGTGTGCAATCGCTAACTGACAGCACCTGCGCTGTGCCCGCCCTCTGACTTAGCACCTCGCTCCTCCGGCTTAGCGCCTTGAGAGAGTCGTGCAGCGCCTGATTTAGCGCTGCAATCAGCTCCAGGGGTGCAACACACCAATTTCGCAGTAGGTGGCGATAATTTGCGCCGGGCACCCGGCCAATAATTGCGCCCCAAATGGGGCGATACCGAATTTCTCCCCCAAAGTCTTCAGGCTTGTTTTTTTTAAATCTTAGACCTTATTATTTACAGTGGCCATGTTTGATTTACACCCTTGATTTCTCTGACTGCCACTTTTGCTTTTCTCCTTCCTGTCTTTTGCTTCTATCCTTGCTTCCCTTTCCTCTGTCTCCCTGCACAGGTTCCCAACCCCCTGCCATTTTAGTTTAAACCCTCCCCAACAGCACTAGCAAACACTCCCCCTAGGACATCAGTCCCGGTCCTGCCCAGGTGCAAACCGTCCAGTTTGTACTGGTCCCACCTCCCCCAGAACCGGTTCCAATGTCCGAGGAATTTGAATTACTCCCCCTTGCACCATTCCTCTAGCCACATATTCATCTGAAATATCCTTCTATTTCTACTCTGACCAGCACGTGGCACTGGTAGCAATCCTGAGATTACTACCTTTGAGGTCCTATTTTTAAAAATTTACAAATGCTCATCTAAATGCTTCTTGAATGTTGTGATGGTTCCTGCCTCTACCACCCTTTGAGGCAGGGAGTTCCAGATTCCAACCACCCTCTGGGTGAAAATGTTTTTCCTCAAATCCCCTCTAAACCTCCTGCCCCTTACCTTGAAACTATGCCCCCTGGTTATTGACCCCTCCACTAAGGGGAAAAGTTCCTTTCTATCTACCCTAACTATGCCCCTCATAATTTTGTACACCTCAATCAGGTCCCCCTTCAGCCTTCTCTGCTCTAAGGAAAACAACCACAGCCTGTCCAGTCTCTCTTCATAGCTGAAGCACTCCAGCCCAGGTAACATCCTGGTGAATCTCCTCTGCACCCTCTCCAATGCAATCACATCCTTCCTATAGTGTGGTGACCAGAACTGCACACAGCATTCCAGTTGTGGCCTAACTAGCGTTTTGTACAGCTCCATCATAACCACCCTGCTTTTATATTCTATGCCTCGGCTAATGAAGGCAAATATCCCATATGCTTTTTTAACCACCTTATCTACCTGTCCGGCTGCCTTTGGGGATCTATGTACATGCACAAAGTCCCTCTGACCTTCCTAGGGTCCTACCATTCATTGTGTATTCCCTTGCCTTGTTAGTCCTCCCAAAATGCATCACCTCACACTTTTCAGGGTTAAATTCCATTTGCCACTGTTCTGCCCAGCTTGAAGGGATAATTACTAGTCCTAGCCCTTTTTGGGCGATCCCAGATCAGGCATATTCCCCAGACGTTCACCTTCAACTAAAGTTAGAGATAGCCGAATTCTATAAGACGCTTAATTGGGCCTAAAGGTCCAGGCTAGCTCTCTTTAAAGGAAAGGAATGACTTGAAGATGTTACCGTCTTCCAGATAGCACTTTTAATAAGTTTAACTAGAATGTAACCATCTGGATATTATGAGCATCCGGAACTCCCCCCCCCCGCCCAGAATTCTGCAACTCCTCACAAAAGAGTGTGCAGAGATTGAGTTCGCAAGTTTGATACAGAAATACTATTTGAGACAATTCTAATATATAGATTTACTTAAGAGCCGACATACAGTTAACAGCTTGTGAGTCAATCACGAATTTAACAGTTCAAAATACAAATAGCTTACATTTCTTATTCTCAGAGATCCTTATTCTCAAATCTTAACTTCATACATTTTTACATTTCTTATTATTTCTAATCCAGAATATCCACCAAAATCAATAAGAGTACCTTTTTGATCCCTGAGACTCAGAGTTAAAACTTAGAACCTGCCTCTGAAGTTGAATCGCTTGCCCTTCCCAGCGACTTCTGACTTTCCATCTCAAAAGCTCTATTTTTATACCTTTTTTTTAGTGGTTTATCCTTTGAAGTTTTCTGCTGATGTAAGCTAATTATCTCTAGTCATTCTCTATTGAATTCTTTTCTATTCTTACTGTCAATTTAGCTGTTAACTTTCAGAATCATTATTACAGATTTATCTCTTTGATGCCATTCTTACGAAGAACTTTCATTCAATTCTTAATATTGGCTTAACTGGTTATTAGCAGACATCATGTCTCCTAACTATTCCATTTTCAATATAAACACAATGTGATTGCTTGGTGTCATCTATTGAAGTCATATTTTCAAAGTCATCTGTAGGTACTTTTTACAATATGTAAATCCAAAATACTTCAACTAGGGTGTTTGTTGCATTTCTTAGCTACTTCAATTGGTTGTATATATAATCGTTGTCAAGAATCTTACCATTCATGTAGAAATGACTCATGAGATAACACTGGGCGGACAGCTGGTGGTGTCATCCAAGGAAAGTATAAATACTTGGGCGTGGGCCCAGCTTGCTCAGGACGTTTTTGTAGCCAGGAACTAGTGATGCAACTAGAAAGTCATGGTTGTGAAACAGTTGATTAAAGCCTTGTTTTATACTCAAACCAAGTGCTTAAATTTTCTTACATCAATCGTGTTTCCTGTTTCTCATTTGATGTACTTTTATCAAAGGCTCATGGCTTTTTAATATTCTGTGTTCCTGTTTGAAATGTCAGTTTTTAACACTTTACTTGGGCATTGTTATTGTGTTGGTTCCAAACTGCAGACTCCTCTGAAGCAAGCCTTTGCTTCTTCAATAGGGCCTTTGTCTCAGTATTAACAATCAATTCCCATTTCAAAAGTTTGTGTGGTGTTTACAACTTTTGTTTACAACTGATCTTATCTCAAAAGCCTGTGTTCTGTTTGCAGCCTGTATCGGTGAGGCTTTTAGATTTTTAACCCCAGTTTATCATGTTTTAATATAGTCAGAATTCTGTTCATAGGATGGTGTATTTTTCTGAATTATGGATTTTCCTTTACAATCTGACCAACCCGTCTATATCGTCCTATAGCCTGAGGCTTCCCACCTCGCTATTTATCACTCCACTTATTTTTGTGTCATCTGCGAACTTACTGATCATACCTCCTACATTCATATCTAAATCATTAATATACACTCCAGGGCTTCCACTGTTTTTAGTCCTTTGTATCTACCAAAAGCCTCCCTTTTTTTCCTGTTCTATTCTTGTATATCCCTTGACATCCAGGGTTACTTGTTGGTCCCACCCTTGACCTTTACGGGAACATGTTGGCGCTGTACTCTCTCTATTTCCTTTCTGAATGACTCCCACTGCTCTGATGTGGATTTTCCTACAAGTAGCTGATCCCAGTCCACTTTAGCCAGATCCTGCCTTATCATATTAAAATCGGCCATCCCCCAATTTAGAACCTTTATTTCCGGTCCATCTTTGTCCTTTTCCATGACTCACCGAATTATGGTCACTGTCACCAAAATGCTCTCCTACTGACACTTCTACCACTTGCCCGGCTACATTCCCTAGAATTAGGTCCCGTACCGCCCCCTCTCTTGTAGGACTTTCTACATGCTGGCTCAAAAAGCTCTCCTGGATGCACTTTTAAGAATTCCACACCCTCTAAGCCTTTCACACTCTGACTATCCCAGTTAATATTGGGGAAGTTGAAATCCCCTATTATTATTACCCTCTTATTTCTACACTTGAGATTTGCCTACATATCTGTTCCTCTATCTCCCCCTAACTGTTTGGGGGCCTATAGTACACTCCCAGCAAAGTGCTTGCCCGCTTTTTGTTTTTAAGTTCTACCCATATGGTCTCATTAGAGGAACCTGCTAAGATATCATCCCTCCTTACAGCAGTAATTGACTCCTTGATTAATATTGCAACACCCCCTCCTCTTTTACACCCCCCTCTGTCTCGCCTGAAGATTCCATACCCTGGAATATTGAGCTGCCAGTCCTGCCCCTCTGTGTCTCTGTGATAGCAACAATATCATACTCCCATGTGTTCATCAACACCTTCAATTCATCTGCCTTATTCGCAAGGCTCCTTGCATTTAAATAAATGCCATCCAGCCTTGCCATACTCCCTTGTGCCGTTACATATTTGCTCTGCCTTCCAGACTGATTTGTTTTTTCCTCTATATTTGGCTGTGCATCACCCCCTACTATTGCTCCACTCCGTATCCCATCCCCCTGCCAAGTTAGTTTAAACGCCCCCCGCTTCTTGAATATATTTAATGAATTGGCCTCCACTGCCTTCTGTGGTAGAGAATTCCACAGGTTCACCACTCTCTGGGTGAAGAAATTCCTCCTCATCTCTGTCCTAAATGGCTTACCCCTTATCCTTAGACTGTGACCCCTGGTTCTGGACTCCCCGACCATCGGGAACATCCTTCCAGCATCTAGCCTGTCTAGTCCTGTTAGAATTTTATAAGTTTCGATGAGATCCCCTCTCAATCTTCTAAACTCCAGCGAGTATAAGCCCAATCGACCCAATCTCTCCTCATACGTCATTCCTGCCATCCCAGGTATCAGCCTGGTGAATCTTCGCTGCACTCCTTCCATGGCAAGAACATCCTTCCTCAGATAAGGTGACCAAAACTGCACACAATACTCCAGATGTGGTCTCACCAAGGCCCTGTGCAACTGCAGCAAGACATCCTTGTTCCTGTACTCAAACCCTCTCGCTACAAAGGCCAAAATACCATTTGCCTTCTTAACCTCCTGCTGCACCTGCATGCTTACTTTCAGCGACTGGTGTACAAGGATGCCCAGGTCTCGTTGCACTTCCCCTTCTCCCAATCTATTGCCATTCAGATAATAATCTGCCTTCTTGTTTTTGACACCAAAGTGGATAACCTCGCATTTATACATGTTATATTGCATCTGCCATGCTTCTGCCCAATCACCCAACCTGTCCAGATCATAATGGAGTTTATCGGTATCCTCCTCACAACACACACGCCCACCCAGCTTTGTGTCATCTGCAAACTTGGAGATAATGGCCCAGAAATTAGTTTCGGGGGCTTGCCGCGCGTGCAAGCCCCCGATGTGCACTTACCCGGCGCGCCGACAGCTGAAGCCTGGGCCTGCTTGGAATTCCTGTCACTGGCCCGGTTCAGCTGTCGGCGCGCTGTGCTTGCCTGATCCAGCGGCGTAGTTAGTTCGATGTGCCGGCTGGGATCAGGTGAGCACTGGGCAGCCAATCAGGGGAGGGAAAACTTCATTCATGAATTTGATAGTAAGAACTGTCAAACTCATGAAAACTACGGGCACCCAAAACACTACTTAAACTTTAAATAAAATTTTTAAAAACATCCCACTAATTAAATGAACTATAAATAACTTTAAAAAAACTATTTTAAACAATTAATCAAATTTTTGAAAAAAATAATTTTTTAAGAAATCGGGTCTAAACATAAACTTACCTTACTGTAAAGTCCTTAAAAACAATAAAGCTGTGGAAAAAATGTTATAATTTTAAATAATAGACCACTTACCTTAAAGAATCAAGTCCTTACGTCTCCTTTATACATTTCTAAAAAGTTGAGGCCCTTACACACGGGCAAACCTGTCAAAAAGAAGGACGTTCAACGCGTGCGCGCAGAGTCCTTCACACATGCGTTGGACCTCTGAACCCCTTGGAGGAAATGTCAATTTCCCGCGCATGCACTGTGCATGCTGAAATC
The DNA here is from genome assembly GCF_052327205.1 of Somniosus microcephalus. Lineage (NCBI taxonomy): Eukaryota > Metazoa > Chordata > Chondrichthyes > Squaliformes > Somniosidae > Somniosus > Somniosus microcephalus. The sequence continues at coordinate 261,351,538 of NC_140989.1, forward strand.
CGGCACTTCCAACGGGCCCACGCGTGAGTACCCCGTCCATACTCACGCGTTGGGACCGGAATTACTGGCCCATTACATCTAGTTCCCTCGTCCAGATCATTAATATATATTGTGAATAGCTGGGGTCCAAGGTGCTAGGTATGACTCCAGCCAGTGGAGAGTTCCCCCCCCCCCGCCCCGATACCCATTGACTTCAGTTTTACTAGGGCCCCTTTATGCCACATTCGGTCAAATGCTGCCTTGATGTCAAGGGCAGTCACTCTCACCTCACCTCTGGAATTCAGCTCCTTTGTCCATGTTTGTAATGAGGTTGGGAGCAGAGTGGTCTTGGCGGAACCCAAACTGAGCATCAGTGAGTAGGTTATTGGTGAGTACGTGCTGCTTGATAGCACTGTCAATGACACCTTCCATCACTTTGCTGATGATTGAGAGTAGACTAATCAGGCGGTAATTGGCCGGGTTGGATTTGTCCTGCTTTTTGTGGACAGGACATACCTGGGCAGTTTTCCATGTTGTCGGGTAGATGCCAGTGTTGTAGCTGTACTGGAACAGCCTGGCTAGAGGTATGGCTAGTTCTGGAGCACAAGTCTTCAGCACAACAGCCAGGATGTTGTCGAGGCCCATAGCCTTTGCTGAATCTAATGTCTGCTATACTATAAGTGACTGGACTTAGTGACGCCGCCTTCTCTTGTGAGGAAGAAAACCATAGCCACTTTTCATTCTGCAGGAGATGGGGATTTTCTTTGTTGGCACACCACTCCCTTGTCTTAGTTACAGACCATCTTCTTCTTTCCCACTCTTCAGGTCCATTCAGTTGCTTTCTGCTATTCCCTGCATACCTCTTGTTTTTTGAGATATTGTCCATTTCTTGAGAAATTTTAACAAGTATTTTGGCAGTTACTTGGAGCTAAATTACTTATTGAGCTCATAATTCCCTCTTTCCTTTTTGAAGCTCTTGCTCTCTGAAAGATGGCTTTTGCTTTAGTACAGTTTGGAAAGTCATTTTGCTTCCGCACAAAATAAATCACACTTATTAGCAAAGGTCAAGTGGCTCGTTTCTAAGATGTGTAATTTGTGTTATTGCTCATGTTCCATTGGTTGTCTTGCTGTCAGCAGCAAATTAGTGTGTGAAAAGGTATTCTCATGGTCAGCAGTAATACCATGAAATTACTATTGATACTAAAAAACTATTCATGGCTGCAGATAGGATGATTTTGGCACGTAATGTAACAAAATTCAATTGGAATGGCTGACCGTAGTCTCCAACTGAAGCATTATCACTGCTACCCTCAACATCTTTAAACAATAAAAATGCACAGTGATGTGTAGCATGGCTGCAAGATTTTGCAATGATTTAAAATCTTAAAGAAATATTGTCCCTTAGCCTTTCAGTCCCTGCCCAAATAGTCAATACATCAATTGGTACATCACGGTGTGGTTTGGCAGCGCGGCTATTGGGAATTCTACAATATTTTTAATCATTCATGGGATGTGGGCATTGCTGGCAAGGCCAGCATTTATTGCCAATCCCTAATTACCCTCGAGAAGGTGGTGGTGAGCCGTCTTCTTTAACCGCAGCAGTCTGTGTGGTGAAAGTACTCCCACAGTGCTGTGAGGGAGGGAGTTCCAGGATTTGCCTCAGTACCCCTCGGGTATGTACAGGGCATATGTCCCATGGTTCCTGCTTCTCATTCTAACCTCTGTTATGCAAGGATGGAAAGGGAAGAGGCGGGAATTAGACTACAAGTGTGACCCTGAATATTTGCCAGATTGGGGGAAGAAGAATATATGAGTCAGAAAATAGCTCGAAGCGAGGCTGAGATCTGGTGCAGCAGGAGGATATCAAACATGCTGCTGCCTTCAGGGGGGGGGTGGAGGGAGGGGCAATGGCAGCACTGGTGGAAGCAGGCAACCTGGATGAGCAGGATAGCAGCAATTGCCAAAAGAAGGGCAGCAAGCTACAGGTACTCTTACCTCTCAACATCAATGGAAAGGAAAATCGGAAGGGCTGTATAACCAGTGGCCAATCTGCTGCCACCCATTCTGCGCCACTGCCGAAGTTAAATTTTACCCCCATAATGCTGTGTACAAAATGAATACAAATCAGAAACCCACAAAAAGGTTGATCTGATGAAGGGTCCCAGACCTGAAACGTTAACTCTGTTTCTCTCTCCACGGATGCTGCCTGGCCTGCTGAGTATTTCCAGCATTTTCTGTTGCGATTTCAGATTTCCAGCATCTGCAGTATTTTGCTATTGTAAAAGGTTGATCTAACTCATAGCTATTTACAAGAATGGAACAAAAGGACTGAACCATTGGGAGGTAGGGTAGAGTTTTATACAAGAAATCAGTAACACAAAATATGAAACTGACAGCTTTTCTTCACCCACATTTCTGAAACAGGGCTTATTGATATTAAAGAGTTGTTTAAAAGAAAAGATAAAAAGTAGAAAAAATAATTTGCATTTATACAGCACTAGTCATGTCCTCAGGACGTCCCAAACTGCTTCACAGCTAATGAAGTACTTTAGAACTGCAATCACATTTGTAATGTAGGGAAACATGGCAGCCAACTTGCACACATGTAAAATCCCACAAGCAGCAATGAGATAAATGAACTGATAAACTGTATATTTTCAGTGATGTTAGTTGAAAATTAAATGTTGGCCAGGACACGGAGATAACTCCCCTGCTCTTCTTCAAATAGCATAATGAGATCTTTTACATCTAAATACAGGATTTTTAAAAAATACGGACCTCCCCTCCTTACTTGAGTGATAGTCCAGTCCTTTCAGGATCTCCCCCCTTTAAATGGATCCTTTCCCCAATTTGTTTTTGTGTGTTCTCTCTCAGATACACATTAATACATATGAATAAATGAGATTCAACTACCCCAACCATTCATAACATGGTAATAATGCAAAAATGAAAAAAGGGGGAGGAGGAATGAAAGGATGCCAGGCAGATGAGACTGCACCAGATGTAAACAGTATCCATCTGTTGCCACCCTCCAAGCAATATATACATGCAGAGTCAGATTTAACTGGACTTGTCTGAAGAACAGTATCTGCATAGGCTAAAATGAACTGTGATAGAGTTGTGTCACATACGGCAAGGACACCTTACATGATAGAACTGGCACTACTAGTACAGTAGCAGGAAAGACTACCAGTGTACAGAACTTATTTTTACCATTGGCTCCTTCCACCTAGCTTAGGAATCATCCGCACTGTCAGCCAATGTGCAGCCCATCATGTATGAAACGACTGACTGATTCTTTGGTCAGTCTAGCCAGCTACTTTGTCTCCTTTTCTATTGACTAACAACAGGAGTGTGGCATGCTGCCCAAAGCCCTTGCACTGCTACATTTCCCAAACTGCAGGCCATACTTGAAGGCAACCAGCAGGATCTCATTTCTCTTCTGGTACCATTACTTGTTCTTCCTTACTGTGGCCCGTGAGTCACCCAGTGTTATCTCCTCAAGTTCATAAATTGGAGTCTGCTGCTTTCAAAGATTGGTGAGAGGAACTTGCTGAGGTGCTATCTTGACCTGGCCTGACCCTCTTGCAGACTGCTATTCCAGGCTTACAATGACAGGGAAGTCCTTAGTGTTAAAATGCTGCCTCCGTGCAATACCGTTCAAAGAGCTCACATTGTAAAATATTAACCGTGTATGCAGTTTGTGTCATTGGTTTATCCCAGTGTATGAGTGAGTGAGAAAGGGGGTCAAAACATAAAACCTGGGTTGGACTCAGCCATAACTTGGAGGAGCCCTGTGGCTTCACAAGCTCTTATCCTTTCACCACTCTTAAACAAAATAGTCCAGAGTGGCTTCGCCTAAAAGGAGTTAAGGGCAGATCATTTCTGAGCCATCCCCTAGTTCAGATCTAATACTAGGTACTATCTTGTCATGCAAGCAAGAACAGACATGTTGGAGCTTGAAGGAGCACATCCACAGAGACAGACTTGTGGAAAGCCACAGGAGATCAATTCGATTCTATGGCAATTAAGCATAGCAGATATGAAATATATTTTGGAGAGAAAGTAATTGTTAACACATATCCATTTAGATATACTTTGTCAAATATGAGCACAGTAACAATGAGTTGTGCTGCAATATTCAGCAGACTCATACTGATATTTCTCCACACATACTCTTTATATTTTATTGCTGTAACACCTGCAACATTAAAACCTTTTTTCTAAAATATTATTTGTATACTGTAAAAGGAACCTTCCATCTTGTTAACTCAGTCTGGACCATAGTTGCCAAACATTTGGCAAAAGTATAAAGAAGCAGCTATACGACAACTGAAAAGTTATTCACTTCTTCTGTTCAAATGCTTTCATTTTTAGGGCCAATTTTCCATATGCACAATCCATATGGGGAGCACGCATTTGTGAAATCAGCCTTACTATATTGTCACTAACACACACACTGCCATTGTGGATACTTGATCGTCATTGTTTGAAAGAAATATTTTTTAGAATCTGTACCGATATACATTTTACTGTAGGAATGGAGGTTCCTATCAAAAAGACTGAGTTTGACAGGCAATTAAAACAATGAACTTTAATGGAACAAAACAGGTTTTAACTGGAAACTGCTGGAATACATCAACTACAGGTCTGCTCTCCTTGAGGGCTCCACGAGGACTGATCCTCTGGTCAGAAGACTGACGTCATGACGTTATCACGTTCTTCCTGCCATTGGGGCATCACGTTGAAACCGCGCTGTAAAGGTAACTAGACATTGTACAGTCAAACAGTGTAATTAAAGGTACAGGCACAGACAGTAACTACATTGCTGTTAAAGGAATTATGTACAACCGCTCTGAGTCCTTTGGTGGCTCCGCCACATGCGCCCCCCCCAGAATTGTCTTTAACAGAAAAAGTAAGATGAGGAGGAGGTCTGACAAGTCTGTCCGATCGACTTCGATACCCTGGTAGAGGAAGTTGATGACCGGTGGTCGAGTTGGCAGTCGGCTGTGGTTGAGCAGGTGTGGCGAGCGCAGTCGAGTTGGCGGGCGGCTTTGGTTGATCTGGTAAGGCAGCTGCGGGCGGTCGGCCTCGGTTGAGCGACTACGACAGGGTGGTCCAGGTCCAGGTGAGCCGGCTTCAATCGGTCCACTGAGATGTGATCCGGCTTCCCTCCGACGTCGACCGAAAAGGATTTGACTCCTGGTTCAATGACGCGGAAAGGACCAGTGTAAGGGGGCTTGAGCGGATCCAGGTGAGCATCGTGTCGGATGAATACATACTCCGCATTCTTCAGTCCCAGCGGCATGTAGGTGTTCTGCAAACCGTGATTGGACGTAGGTACCGGAGCGAAGCATCTGGCCGCTTCCTGGTGGCGAACGAGTTGCTGGGAGGCGGACCATGGCTCTGTGGGAGAAGGGAGGAAATCCCCTAGTACTCGGAGCGGCTGGCCATAGACGAGTTCAGCTGAAGACGATTGCAGGTTGTCTTTGGGCGCTGTACGAAGACTCAAAATGACCCATGGAAGTCTGTCCACCCATCCTGCACCTTGAAGACTGGCCCGAAGAGAGGCTTTAAGCGACCTGTGGGATCGCTCGCAAAGGCCGTTCGCCTGCTGATGATAGGCGGTGGTGCGATGAAATTTGGTGCCGCGCCCCTGAGCCACAGCATTCCAAAGCTCTGAGGAAAATTGTGGCCCGCAGTCAGAAGAAATGTTCGCCAGTACCCCGAAACAGGCAACCCAACAGGAGATGAAAGCTCTAGCGACGTCTGCCGAAGTGGTGGAAACCAAAGGAATTGCCTCTGGCCACCTAGTGGTGCGGTCCACCATGGTGAGGAGATGAGTATAACCCTGAGAAGGCGGAAGCGGCCCCACAAGGTCCACATGCACGTGGTCGAAACAACGCTCTGGAACAGCAAACGCAGCCACTGGAGCTTTAACATGACGCTGGACCTTGGCCTTCTGGCAGACGACGCAGGTATTAGCCCAGTCACGGACATCGAGGTGCATACCTTTCCAGACGAACTTCGTCGACATAAGCCGTTGTGAAGCCTTCATCCCAGGGTGCGACAACCAGTGTATGGCATCAAAAACCTTCTGGCGCCATGCGACTGGCACGATAGGTCGTGGAAAACCCATGGAGATGTCGCAAAGGAGTGTGGCGCCTGCGGCCTGGAAAGTGACGTCGGTTGCTTGGAAGCTAGAGGGAACGGTTCTATATGATTGGACCTCAGAGTCAGATCTGCAGCCATGAGGGTGTAGTCGATCCCAAGGTGCACCGCGTGAACCGTTGCACGGGAGAGGCAATCCGCCACCAGGCTGTCCTTACCAGACACATGTTGAATGTCCATGGTAAATTCGGAAATGAACGTCAAGTGACATTGTTGATGAGCGGACCACGGTTCGGCGGTCTTGGCCATGGCGAACGTGAAGGGTTTGTGGTCGACAAAAGCCGTGAAGGGACGCCCTTCCAATAAGAATTGAAAATGGTGAATGGCGAGGAAAAGGGCCAGTAGCTCCCGATTGAAGGTGCTGTACTTTTTTTCATTCTTCCGTAGTTGACGGCTGAAAAACGGCAGCGGTTGCCAAGTGCCGTTGACCCACTGTTCTTGCACTGCACCGATGGCGTAGTCTGACGCGTCGGTGGTAAGGGCGATGGTGGCACCTGGAAGTGGGTGCGCCAGCATGGTTGTGTTGGCCAAAGCGCTCTTGGTGTTGCCGAACGCCTGGACCATCTCGGCCGTCCAGCTGATTGGATCCTTACCGGACTTGCCCTTGAGGGCCCCAAACAAAGGTTGCATAAGTTGAGCCGCCTTGGGGACAAAACGGTGGTAGAAGTTGACCATCCCCAGGAACTCCTGCAAGGCCTTGACTGTCGGCGGCCGCGGGAAAGAGGTAACCGCTTCCACCTTCGTCATTAAGGGGACGGCGCCATCCGATGTTATGCGGTGTCCCAGGAAATCGATCTGTTGCAGGCCGAATTGGCACTTGGCCGGGTTAATGATTAACCCGTGTTGGCTGAGGCGCATAAAGAGGGAACGCAAATGGGAGATGTGCTCCTCCTTGCTGGCACTGGCGATGAGAATGTCATCAAGATAGACGAAGATGAAGCACAGGTCTCGAAGAACGGAGTCCATTAAACGCTGGAACACCTGTGCTGCGTTCTTTAAGCCAAATGGCATCCGCAGGAACTCAAAGAGGCCGAAAGGGGTGATGACTGCGGTTTTTGGGACGTCTTGTGGGTGCACTGGAATCTGGTGATATCCACGAACGAGGTCGACTTTAGAGAAGATAGAATTTCCCGCCAAATGGGCCGAGAAATCCTGGATATGCGGAATCGGGTACCGATCCGGAGTGGTGGCGTCGTTCAGGCATCGGTAGTCACCGCATGGCCGCCAGCCGCCGCCTGGTTTCGGCACAATGTGGAGAGGCGAGGACCAGGGACTATTGGATCGCTGAATGATCCTGAGCCACTCCATCATGTCGAACTCTGCCTTCGCAGCCGCGAGCTTGCCGGGTTCGAGCCTTCTAGCCTGTGCATAAACCGGGGAGCCAGTAGTGGTGATATGATGTTCAACACCATGCTTCTTTGCCGAAGAGGAGAAAGTGGGCCTTGTCAGCTCCAGAAACTCCCAGAGGAGCCGCGTGAAGTCATCCGGAGGAGGGAATGTGCAGGCAACAGAGCACGACACGGAGGTACCGTGGTAGCATGGAATCGAGTGGAAGGTGGCTTCGTTGATCAGCCGGCGGTGCTGGACATCGACGAGGCGGCTGCTGGCACACAGAAAATCCGCCCCTAGGATGGCCTGTGACGAATTCCCAAAAGAAGCGCTGACCACCGAAACAGGCTTCGACCCGCTGCTTTCGGAAAGTTCGAATTGCTGCGCCATTAGCCGCTACGAGGGAAAAACCAAGGTTCCCAGTCTGCATGTCGAGCTTCGATGCAGATAAAATGCTACACTGCGCCCCGGTGTCACAAAGAAAACGGCGGCCCGATAGGGAATCGGTGATATAAAGGAGTTTCCCTGTAGATCCGACGGCCATCACTGTTAGATCCGTGTGTTAATGGAGACACGGAATGCAGGAGTTGATTTAACAAGTGTTTACTGAACAAAGTCTGGAGGTGAACGAACAACACAAAACGCTACACAGGCTTATATACCCGAGTGGTCACTATTTCAATTCAATTCAATTCAAATCGCTTTATTGGCATGACAAGTTACATCTTATGTTGCCAAAGCATCGAAAAACATTCATGTTTGTTCACAAAAATACAGATCTATCCATACAGTGTATAAACAGATATATCCCTGAGTGTATAAATATACTTTCATATAATTTATATATACTCTTTTCTTATATTTAGTGGTTGTCCCTCTGTTTATGGCAAGCTGTAACATAGTGTGCCGCTAGTGTTACACAATTTCTCTCTTCCCCTAGTAGGTATGGGAGTTTTTGGTCGTCATTCAAATTTCTGAAATCCGGGCATATTTTTGTGAATTTTGGGTAGAAATTCTCCCTGATGCCCTGATATTTTCTACAAGCTGTGAGGAAGTGCATCGCTGTCTCCACCACTCCCTGACTGCAGTGAGAGCATATCCTGTCCTCTCTTGGTAGCCGGGTCTGCCTGTGTCTACCTTTTTCGATCGCCAGGTTATGTTCACTAAGTCTGTACATTGTCAAAGTTTTTCTCAGTTTGCTATCCTTTACCATGGTCAGGTAATCAGCCATGTTGTATTGTCTGTTTAGGGCCAAGTAGCAATTGAGTTTGCTTTGGGTTTTTGTTGTTTCTGCCCAATATGACAGATATTTTTCCTTTTGCTTAGCGACGATTGTGTTGGGTCGAATTCTTTGTGTTACGCTGTCACTGTCCTGGGGCTGGTTATTGTTAGTAGTGTTAGTAGTTACTTCACTGAGTCCCAGGACTAGTTGACTGAGGGTATTCTTCTTTATGGTCCTCTCTTGGCATTTCAGGGCTTCGTAATGATAGCATTGGGGGTTGCTCATTTCTAGGTGTTTCCAAAATTTGATGGCTCTTTTTTGGATAGTGATTATTAATGGATATTGGCCTAGTTCTGCCCTGCATGCATTGTTTACTGTTTTCCTTTGAGTCCGGAGGATACTTTTACAGAATTCTGCATGTAGGATCTCAATTGGGTGTTTGTCCCATTTTGCAAATTCTTGTTGTGTTAGCGGTCCCCACACCTCACTGCCATAGAGTGCAATTGGTTCAATTACTGATTTGAAAATTTTGAGCCAAATGCTAATTGGGATTTCTATTTGGATTGATTTTTTAATGGCATAGAAAGCCCTTCTTGCTTTCTCTTTCAGTTCATTCACAGCCAGTTTGAAATTTCCCGTAGAACTGATTTTTAAGCCCAAGTATGTGTAGTTAGTGGTTTGTTCAATTTTGGTTGTTCCTAGTGTGAAATTTATTTTGGGTCCCTGATGTCTGGATCTTTGCTGGAACACAAGGACTTTGGTTTTTTGGGGATTTATTGTCAGGGCCCAAGTCTGGCAGTGCGACTCCAGCAGATCCAGGTTCTGCTGTAGACCCTCCTTGGTTGGTGACAGCAGAACCAGGTCGTCTGCATAGAGGAGGAATTTAACCTTGGATTCATATAGGGTGAGGCCAGGTGCTGTAGATTGTTCAAGTAGTTTTGCCAATTCATTTATGTAAATATTAAAGCATGTCGGTGAGATTGGCGAGCCCTGCATCACCCCCCGCCCCTGTGGGAAGTATTTTGTTTGTTTGTCTCCAATTTTAACTGCACATTTGTTGTTTGTATACATTGATTTAATTACATCATATGTTTTTCCCCCTACCCCGCTTTCGATAAGTTTCAGGAATAAACCGTCATGCCAGATGGAATCGAAAGCCTTCTGGAAATCTATAAAGCATGCGTAGATTTTGCTTTTGTTTTGATGAACGTGTTTGTCAATTAGGGTCTGTAGGGTGAAGGTATGATCTGATGTTCTATAGTTTGGCAGGAATCCAATTTGGCTTTTACTCAAGACATTGTGCTCCTCAAGGAAGTTTATAAGTCTTTTGTTTATGATACTACAGAATACCTTCCCCAGGTTACTGTTTACACAGATGCCTCGATAGTTATTTGGGTCGGCTTTGTCCTCACTTTTGTATATGGGCGTTATGAGTCCTTTGTTCCAGATATCAGGGAAGTAACCGACACTCAGAACCAAGTTGAAGAGTTTTAGGATAGCCAGTTTCATTTTATCGTCTGTGTGTTTAATCATCTCGCTTAGTATGCCGTCTGCCCCGCAAGCTTTTCCTGGTCGCAGGTCCTTGAGTTTTTCAAAAAGTTCTTTTCCTGTTATTATGGAGTCTAGCGGGTTTTGGTTATCTTTTATGGCCATTTCGAGCTTTTCCAGTTTTTTGCATATTTGGTGTTGCTCTGGCCTTAGTGTGTTTTTCTGGTATAATTTTTCAAAGTGGTTTTCCCATGTGTCTCCATTTTGAATGGCCAATTCGTCGTGTTGTTTTTTGTGTAGTGTATTCCAGTTGTCCCAGAAACAATTGGAATCAATGGATTCCTCGATGGAGCTGAGTGTATTCTTAATATATTGCTCTTTTTTGGTTCGGAGTGTGTTTCTGTATTGTGTTAGTGTCTGACAATAAGTAAGGCGTAATTCCTCGTTTTCTGGATGTCTGTGTTTTTGGTTTGATATCTTTCTAAGTTTTTTCCTCATGTTATGGCAATCTGGGTCAAACCATTTTTCATAGTTTTTGTTTTGGGTTTGTTCTTGCGAGCTTTCAAGTTTGACCTTGTTTTCGTTCACTGCTGGTACTACAGTATACAGGGGCTTCAAAAACATAGTTCCTCTTAAAAAGGTACATACACTACAATTCCTCCCCTTTTAGATAAATAGTACATAACATTTTAAGTAATCATTAAATAACATTTTTACAAGAACAATAATATACACATTTGCTGAAGTTAATCAATTACAAATTCAGTCTCTCTGGAGGCTTCCTGACTCGGTCCGGATAACGCCTCAGTGGTGTAGTAGGTTCTTTTGGCAAGGTCGATTCGGCTTCAATGCCAGTGTCGGGTTCATCTGGTTCCAGTATCACCGGATCGGAGGTAGATACTATGGGTATCTCTGCTTCATCATTAGGCGTATAGAGTTGTGGTGTAGGTTGTCCTTTTTCGGATGACTCTATGATCTGGTCCGCATGGCGCCTTATTATGCTTTCTCCAATGTCCACGGTATACATCAGCGGTCCTAGTCGTGTGCAAATAGTTCCAGGCTGCCATTTCTCGGTACGGTAGTCCCGGGCCAAAACTGATTGACCTATCTGGAAGGTTCTAGTTGGCCTTTCATTCATGCTTTGAAATTGCCGGTTCTCTACGTCCCTTCTGACGTTTGGCTTGACCAAATCCAGCCGGCATCTTAGTCTTCTATTGAAAAACATCATGGCGGGGGTTTGGTTTGTAACCACATGTGTTGCATTCCTATACGCAAACAAGAAGTTATCTACCTTATGTTGTAGATTTATGTCTTCATTACCCATGGCCTTTATGGCCTTCTTGAAGGTCTGGACAAACCTTTCAGCTAATCCATTGGTGGCGGGATGGTATGGGGCGGACGTGTAGTGCTTAACCCCATTGTTTTTTTAAGAACTTCCTGAATTCTTCGGATACAAATTGCGGTCCACTATCAGAACAGATCTGTTCAGGCAGCCCATTCCTGGCGAATATGGTCCTTAATACTGTGATGGTTTTTTCCGTGGTGGTGGAGGACATCTTTATTACCTCCGGCCACTTGGAGTGTGCATCCACCGCGGTTAAGAACATTGAGTCCATAAATGGACCAGCAAACGCTCTGGCTAGGTTCTTCATTTTCACTCCACCCAGATGCCCCTGTGAAGCTCCTTTAGCACTTTATCCTGGAGTTTGGGTGGAATCACCACTCTGGATCCACACATCAAGGTTCCTCGGCACACTGACAGCTGTTCTCTTCTTTGCGAGAATGCTGGCAACAGTGGTTCGCCATGTGCTGGCCATCCCTTCACCGTTAAATCGTAGACTCGTGAGAGAGTCGGGTCATTTCCCGTGTCCTTTTCAATGGTAGAATTTGTCACTGGTAGACATTCCACTATGGTCGAGTGGAATATCTCCACTGGGTCCACTGTAGGCGCCTCTTCCACCGTTGGCAACGGTAGGCGCGATAACCAGTCAGCATTCCCATGCTGTTTTGTTTCTTTGTATTCTATGTCATATTGGTGTGCCCCTAGGAAAAGGGACCACCTCTGTAGCCTTTGCGCTGTCATAATGGGAACGCCCTTTTTAGGGTTGAATATGGAGACGAGGGGTTGATGGTCAGTCAACAGGGTAAATTTTTCTCCGTGTAGGTAATGGTTGAATTTCTTCACCCCCACACCAGGCTGAGTGCCTCCCTGTCGATCTGGGCATAGTTACGCTCAGCTGAGTTCAATGAGCGTGACGCAAAAGCTATCGGCCGCTCCGAGCCGTCAGGGAATCTATGCGATAATACCGCTCCCATGCCGAAGGGGATGCATCGCACGCCAGTCTGATTGGCAGTGATGGGTTGTAATGAGCCAACACTTCCCTGGACGTGATCAAGCCTTTGCATTTATGGAAGGCACTTTTACAGTCTTCGCTCCATTTCCAAACTACTCCCGTTTGTAGCAGTGCATTAAGCGGGTGCAGAACCATCGACAAGTTTGGTAAAAATTTATGATAGTAATTTACTAATCCCAGGAACGACCTTAATTGTGAGACATTTTCAGGCGCTGGGGCCTTTATGACCGCTTCAATTTTTTCAGGTGACTTATGCAACCCTTCTTCGTTAATGACATGGCCACAATATGATATTTGTTTCTGGAAAAATTCGCACTTGGGGTGATTTGCTCGTAGGCCCCGTTCTCTCAGCCTCGTGAGCACCTGCTCCAAGTTGGCAAGGTGCTCGTTGTCGTTTTCTCCTGTTACAAGGATGTCGTCTAGGTAGCATTGAGTCCCCGGAATCCCTTGCAGGACTTGCTCCATAGCTCTTTGCCAGATAGCCGGAGCTGATGCCACTCCGAAAACCAGTCGATTGTACTGGTACAGGCCTTTGTGTGTGTTTATCATGAGATACTTTTTAGAGGCCTCCTCAACCTCCATCTGTAGATAAGCCTGTGCTAAGTCAATTTTGGTGAAACATTTCCCTCTGGATAGTGAGGTGAAAATATCTTCTATCCTCGGAAGAGGATACTGTACCATGTGAAGAACCGGGTTTACAGTCACCTTGAAGTCCCCACAGATGCGAACTTTTCTCTTTTCTTCAGATTTACCATTATTCAACGTTTTCTTCATGACCGGGACGATGGGTGTTGCCCACTCGCTCCAATCTACCTTGGATAACACACCTGCTTTTTCCAAATTCTCCAGCTCTGCCTCAATGGCTGGACGAATTGCATATGGCACCGGCCTTGCCTTAAAAAACTTTGGAATTGCCGCATCTTCCACTTTTATTGAGGCGGTGGCGCCTTTCAGGGTTCCTAGTTCCTGTCGAAACACTTCCTTGGCGTTAGCCAAGATTTCTTTTAATCGTCCAGGTATGACGTCATCATCGTTTTTTTTCTTACTGGTCACAGTCAGTGCCTGAATGGAGTGCCAGTCTAAACGTATCTTTCTGATCCATTCACGTCCCAACAACGGTGGACCACCATCTTGCAGAACGTATAAATACAACTTCCGTATTTCCTTGCCATTGTATACAACAGGCACCCTTATTTTCCCTCTGGGCTATACTTTCTGCCCCGTATATGTCTTCAAGACAATGGATGTGTCTTTCAAAGGTATATGCGGAAATAGCCGCTCGTAATCCCGTCGACTCATGACGCTCAGAGCTGATCCTGTATCTAGCTCCATTTTGACTGGGGACCCTGCTATCATGAGGGTAACCCAAATGGTCTGGTAATCTTCTTTGGCAATTACATTATGTAATTTGAGACAGCTTAGTCTCTTGTTTCCGGAGTCGCTATCGCTCTTCTGGTCTTCGGAGCTACTGTCCGTCATCATTTGTACCTTTCTGTACTTTTCCTTATTGACCTTTTTACTGTCAGCGGATTTCTTTCCAGATCGGCATACACGTGCAATGTGTCCCATCTTTCCGCATTGCCTGCATGCTTTGTCCTTGAACCAGCAGTCCTTCTGGTCATGGGTGGATCGGCCGCAGCGATAACATCTCTCAAAACCCCGTGTCATTTCATGGGTGCCGAAGTCCTGTGGCTTTTGCTGTATCTCTGCAGCTCCTCTTGCTGCTGCTTCATATGATACAGCCACACTGAAAGCCTTGTCCAGTGTCAAATCTTTCTCAGAAAGTAGTCTTTTCTGTGTTCCTTTGCTTAGGAGACCGCAGATGAATTTGTCTCGTAGAGAATCTGCCAGTCCTGCCCCGAATTGGCAGTGCTTTGACAGCTTTCATAATTCAGTGAGGTAATCAGCGTTACTTTCATTCTTGTGCTGATTCCTCCTGAAGAATTTAAATCGTTCCGCTATCAGCAGCGGTGTTGGGTTTAAGTGCTCCTGTAGGGTATCAATAATCTCCTTAAAATTCTTGTCCATCAGTTTGGCTGGAGTGATCAAGTTTCGTAACAGCCCGTATGTCCTTGCGCCCATCAGATTTAGAAGTACCGATGCCTTTTTATCATCCGCTACTTCATTCGCCTTGCAATATACCTCCACTCTTTCCACATATGTGGTCCAATCTTCTATATCACTATCGAAAGCAGTAATATTGCCAGTCTTCGGCATCTTGAAAATCTAAAATGGCGCTTCCCGCGCTTTTACTCCATCCCCGATGGATCAAAATGGCGCCTCCCGCACTTTTCTTTCTTCCCCGCCGAGTTAAGATGGCGCCTCCCGCGCTTTCCCGCCGCTGCCAACGCTGTTCTCCGCAGTTCCCGTTGTGACCTGCAGCTTTTCGCGGTATTTCTTTTTTTTTTATATATCGCTTTAATATTCTCTCCGTAATTGAAGAACCATTCCCGTCGTGGAGCGGACCCTCTGCGACTTTTTTTATTATAGCGCCTCAATAGTTTCTCCGTTACTTGGAGAACCGTTCCCGTCGTGGAGCAGACCCTCTGGGACTTTCCCCTCCCTCTGCTCGGTCCGAACGCCGACCGCGCCCAGAGTGCTCCACCCTCTCTCTCTCTCTTTGCTTCTGCTTCCCGACTCGCTGCCCGGCCCCGTTGCAGAGCCACCCGATCGAGCTCTAGCCCGCCGCAGCCCAGGAAGGATCAGTGCACTACCTGCCACCAGCCCGTTTAGCTGGGGAAACCACAGACTGGAGACCAAGCCTGGCCCTCGTTTTCGAGTTTCTTCGAGTTATTTTTTTTTTCTTGCTTCTGGCTTCGACCTTCATCTGAGGAATCGATCCCCTTGAGGTGCTGCCGAATTGCAGGTAAGTTCATTTCTAACTCATCGCCACTGTTAGATCCATGTGTTAACGGAGACATGGAATGCAGGAGTTGATTTAACAAGTGTTTACTGAACAAAGTCTGGAGGTGAACTAACTACACAAGACGCTACACAGGCTTATATACCCGAGTGGTCACTACTGGTACTACAGTATACAGGGGCTTCAAAAACATAGTTCCTCTTAAAGGTACATACACTACAATTACCACCGTGAAGCGCCCATTAGACCCACTTCTCCTTCGCCAGGGACGCCGCCGGCGCTTTGTTGTTTTTTTTTTGGGGGCGAAAAACTGCAGGGGGAACGGCAGCATTGTGCTTTCGCGCCAAAACGGGTGTGGTAGGAGCACCAGCCCGCTGTAGGAGGAGCTGGGACCGCGTCTGTGGGGGATGGGTGCCTCATGGCCGCGCAGCACTGCTGGGTTACCGTGAAAATCTTATCGGCTTCGGCTGCAAGCTCGGTGCAATCTGTAATGTCGGATCTGGCTAGGGCAGCCTGAACCTGTTCAGGCATTTGATAGAAGAAAAGCTCCCGGAAGAGGAAGCATTCCGGTTCAGCACCCAAGAGCGTGAGCACTTGGCTCGTGAGCTCGGACGGTTTGGAGTCCCCGAGGCCGGGCAGCGTGATGAGCCGGCAAGCGCGCTCCGACTTTGAGAGCCTGAAAACCTGAAGCAACCGCGCCTTAATCGCATCATACTTGCTGTCAGTAGGAGGACTACCGAGGAGGCTGATGATCCGTGATGCAGTTGCACTGTCGAGGGCGGAGACCACGTAATAATAACGGGTCTGATCCGTGACGATGTTCCAAATGGCGAACTGGGCTTCAGCCTGGATAAACCAGGCGTCTGGTTGTTGCTCCCAGAACTGTGGCAGTTTCAGCATGACGGCGTTCGTGTCCATGATGAATCTTCCACGAAAATTGTTCGTAGAATTTGGGGTCACCAATGTAGGAATGGAGGTTCCTATCAAAAAGACTGAGTTCAACTCAGGCAATTAAAACAATGAACTTTAATGGAACAAAACAGGTTTTAACTGGAAACTGCTGGAATACATCAACTACAGGTCTGCTCTCCTTGAGGGCTCCACGAGGACTGATCCTCTGGTCAGAAGACTGACGTCATGACGTTATCACGTTCTTCCTGCCATTGGGGCATCACTTGACTAACGGCATGACGTCATCACGTTGAAACCGCACTGTAAAGGTAACTAGACATTATACAGTCAAACAGTATAATTAAAGGTACAGGCATAGACAGTAACTACATTGCTGTTAAAGGAATTATGTACAACCGCTCTGAGTCCTTTGGTGGCCCTGCCACATGACTATAATTGGTTTTGTAATTTTTAATAACCCAATCAATTCAGGAAGAACAGAAGAACAGAAGAAATAGGAGCTGGAGTAGAAAATTTGCCCTTCGAGCCTGGTTCTAGACTCCCCAGCCAGGGGGAACATTTTCCCAGCATTAACCCTGTCAAGCCCCTTAAGAATTTTATATGTTTCAATTGGATCACCTCTCATTCTTCTAAACTCTAAGGAATATAGGTCTAGTCTACTCAATCTCTCCTCATAGGGCAATCCCCTCATCCCAGGAACCAGTCTAGTGAACTAGAAGAACACCTTGTAACTAGCTTTGTGTTTATTTAATTTTCCTGCTAACATCCTGAAAGAAACACAGAACTTGTAAACTACAGCACAAAGTAGATAGTTGTTGTATATCAAGTAATGATTAACTGGGAGTGATTACAAGACTGTAATCTAATTGAGGTTGTCATAAGGACTGGGACACAGGTTCAAACTGGTAAATGGTCATTTTAGGACTGATAAATTCTTCTTCACACAAAGAGAGATCAAAGGCCCAATTAAATTCCAGGTACAGTAATGCAGGAAAATCGTTGGAATCCATTTAAGAAACTATATTGGGGAGATGTTAGGATCTCTCTGGATGGGTTAAGTAAGATGGGTCAAATGACATTTTTCATCTGTAATTGGAAGAAACAAACTGAAATCTATAACCACTATCTGAACTTTAAGATAAGATTATTCCTGAAGAAACTCACTCTCCCTTGGCCTGGAATTTGCGGTCTGGATGATGGTGAACTGGCAGTGTCGCCGTCATTCTGCCTTTGAAACTGACTGCAACTTGGGATTTGGTGCATGCGGAAATCCTGAAGTTGCGGTCTATCATTCACTGCTCCGACACTGGCTGTGCTGGCATCACCCTCACCCCCAGAGCCAACAACCAGTGAAATCACCCAAATCAGGGAAACTGATGAAAACATCGGCTCTTCTGCAGTAATTACACTGTTAAATTCCCCACTAAAAGTTAGACCCAAAGGAATTAGTGCAACTGGGGTTTTGCCAGCATATTGACTGCTAAACAAAGATTATGGGCCTGAAAAACTAATTTTAATTTTGTGCAGTGAAATTTATCTATTTTAATAAAAAAATAAATTTAAGAAACTTTAAAAAATATATTTTTTTAGTTTGTTCATCTTTATTTCAGGTTTGCCTTTTCCCCATGTGAGAACCCCAATCTTTGTTCTGCTCGCTAACATTTTTTAAAAGTTAGAAGTTTAAGAGCTTACCCACTTCCTTGTTCGCTGTCTGTGAAAATTCTGTGTTTTGATTGGCTGCTTGAGAGCTTGTTGATGTCACAGTAGCTCGCACTATGGGATTCCCACTATACTCCGTTGATTTCAACTACACATCAGAAAGCCTGACATTCTCGACACAGAGATCGCGAGATCTTTGTGCGAAGCTTACTTCGGGACAGCAGCGAACGCCTTCGCTTCGCCACTGACCGCAAATTCCAGGCTGTTGTCTTTTATTTGGTTCTAATATTTGAGACATCCCATTTTTCTGGTGGCGATGGTGTGGTCTGGATTATCTATCCCATTGCATCATAGATTAAATTTACTGAGGCAATTAGAGTTTATTTACAGTTAATTAGTCGGGAGTTCTACATCGACTAAACATCATTATTCAACCGCCTTTAGGCAATTATAGAATATTTATGTACTCAAACGTTAATAACGCGGAGCTTCCAATACAAAATAGCTTTAAACAAAATTTGCATGATCATCAGAACAGCATCTCTGTCGGGGGGTTAAAGGGTAACCAATATAAACACACAAGGTTCCTGTTTATGGGGAACATAGCAACAAGTTATATGCTAAATTGACCGTTTTCTACCTCGTCACATTTATATTGCACCGTGGAGAAACAGGGGATGCTTTCTAGGTCATATTTTAATAGTACAGAGACTATGGAAAGAAATCGCAAGCTTGAGCAAACTCCAGTCCGATGAACATTTAGATCTGTAGCGGGTTTGGAAAATCGCCCAAGTCCTTGCCGTAAACTCCCAAGAAGGTAGTGACTGCCGCCTCTGGAGTGACAGCTCCACAGCATCGCCCCCTGAAAGAACTGCGCGCAGATGTCATTCAGCAAGTCCTGTTCCTTGGATGCGTTACAGCGTCGGAGGTGTGGGGATCACCCAGAGCGGTTAAAACCTTGCACATACATCTACCAAAGCTGCAGGATGGTTTCCTTTCAAAATCATGGCTTTCTGTAACACTTCAAGAGTGGGTACAAAGCCCGTCCGTTCCCTGCGTTTGCTGCTGTTCATCATTGCTCAAAGTAAGTCCCCTGCTGTAATATTTACTGCTGTATTTCTAATACTCTGCATGACCTATTCTCATTTGTGCACATCTAAACAAATTTGAGTCTTGAAATGTTAATTTCGGACCAATTCTTCAACATTAGTTCACAACATCGTTTAATGTGAAACGATTAAAACGTTCTTTCAATTACGCCGCACGAGACTAGTAAACAATGTAACTTCTGATATACAGTGAAGGCGATGCTCATGGTGCGATTTTGCGTGTAGTTAAGATTGGATTTGAAATCTCAGCCAGGACGGATTGGAAGCGTGCCCGAGCCTGACTGAATGGATAGCAGGAGACAACAAAAGATCGGAGAGACTTGTTTTTAGGGACAGTTTACGTGTGGACAATTGCGAAATGGTCTTGAGTTCTGAACCCCATAGGATGTTAAAGAAAAACGTTTGCATAGCTGGAGTCTGTGCGGGTTAGAACATTTTATTCCGGCCACAGCTCGGCCAAGAGGAGTTTGAATTCAGACAAATTAATCTGAATATCAATTGGAGACTTTACAAGCCAGCTGCAATTAGACTGCGGGATTTAGCGTAGGTTGTGCCGACAGTGTGTGTGTAATCTGGGTCACCTTATGCTGTGCAGATCAAATAGTCGGTTTCCAAACAGAAATCCAGTAATAGCTTTGTCCCGGCCCTTTCTACGCCGAGTAGTCGAATTGTCTAAAACAAAATAGGTAACAGATGACGGTAAAACTTGGTGGACCGTTAGTTTGATTCATTTACATTATATAATGTGATCCGATTGCCTGAATTCGCTGCCAGTTGGCCTTTAGGAGCTTGAGGCCACGGACGGTGTTAAAAAGTATTTCTTGTGCCAGTTATATTTATTGCTAAACGAGACAAAGATTGCGATGTTCGTTGCAGGGAAGTTTGTACAATGCAAGTAGACATATTGAAGGAGGTCTGTTTGGTATGCATCCTGTATTTAAAGAAGTTCATTTCAAATTGAATAGTTCTTCAAAAGAAGCCTCCTATGCATCAACTTTCTAATAATGACATAAAACTAAAGTTAGGCGTAAAATATTTCTGTGCTCCAGATTTAATAAGTTAGTACTATCTTATGAAGTATCTGACTATCTGCCAGATCCTTGTTCTTGAGTCCAGTGCAATACTTGCCTAATAGTTCGATTCTTCAGAGCCAGACGGATATAATTTCTCATGACATATGCAATAATACGGTTAAACGCATGGCCAGAAATGGACACATTACCCCTCTTTAAGTTTAACAATTTATTTTCCAAAGTACTTAAATTACAAGCAACTATTAGAGAGTTCATTTACTAAGAGCTGGAAGAGCCTTTCCTACATTAACGAAATGTGATTTTGGAAGAAAACAAAATCACACCAGGTACGGGAATTTTATCGGGGCTATTCCCACTCCGACACCGTAACTTTAGCAGAAGTTGGGCTGATATCAAATAAAGTCTTGCATTTTTATAGCGCCTTTCACAACCTCAGGACGTCCCAAAGTACTTTACAGCCAGTGAAATACTTTTTGAAGTGCAGTCACTGTTGCAATGTAAGGAATGAGGCAAGGTCCCACAAGATGTGATAATAACTAGATAATCTGTTTTAGTGATGTTGGTTGAAGGATAAATATTGGCCAGGACTCCAGGGAGAACACCCCTATCTTCTTTGAAATAGTGCCAAGGGATCATGTACATGTGGGGCCTGGATTGAACATCTCATCCCAAGGACAGCTGTTTGACAGTGCAGCCCTCTGCACTGGAGTGTCAGATTAGGATTTGTGCTCAAGTCCCTGAGCGGGACTTGAACCCACAACCTGACTCAGGCCAGAGGACTACCCACTGAGTCACTGCTGACATCAGAAAGCAACAGTGTTTCCGTGAACATCCACCAATGTTCTGGCGGTGGAGAGGGAGAAGCTCTGAAGAAATTCTCTCTAGTCGGCAGGTGCAACTTTCTGAAACAAATCACTTTTTCCTTTCTGGTGCAAAATGTTTACTTCCCATTTTATTTTTTATCCCTTTCTTACTTTTCATTTTTATTACATTTTCTCTCATTATTTTTCAAATATTCCTTTCTGGCTTCTCCTGTTTCACCTTGCTTCTTTGCTTTCTTCTATTGTCTGTTCCTCCTCCTTATTTCCCTAGCGCCATACCTTCTGCTGTCCCTTCATCAGTTTGAACTCAACTGCATTGTTACATCTGTGTTTTCCCTTTCTTCGCTTATTTTCAAGATTTGTCTTTGCTGTCTGCATCTCCCACATCAATTTTCCACTTTTATTTTCTTCTATGTCCAATCCCAGGATCTATAAATAAGATGCTATCTCTAATCCCTCAATAGTTAGCAAGGTGCAGAGTACTCGAAATGCCAAGCTCAAGTTTGAATGTTATAACAGGAGGAACTTCAATCAAAACTCATCACTGGCAGATGTTTGGTATTTGTACGAGTTAACCTGTAATCTTTGTAATCTGCTTAAAGTGCGCCACGAGAATTAGACCCAATTTTTGATCATTTTTATTAAAACACAAAACTTAGCAATAGATTTTAAATTTGCCATATTTTGAAGTCAATCATGTATCCAAGTAGCTATATAATATAGATTAAAATGTTTTAACTATACCAAAAATTTCCTTATGTTTCTGTTCATAGTTCTCATTTCAAATACTTGCTTTCTTGGCCTTCAACAGACACTGAAAGGAAGAAGGTTAAAAACGAAAAAAAAATGCTGGAAATTATCAATAATGGAATTGCCAATTGTTTGATCAGTGTCTGAAAAGGGAAGATGAGTTAACTTTAATAGCCAAAAGGTTCTGATGAAAGGATCTATCTGAAACATTAGCCCATCTCTCTCTTTCAAATGCTCACCAATCTATAAGTTATTCCCATCATTTTAAGTTCTTTAACCAGGTTTTTGCATTATCTAATTGGAACTTTGTATTTAAATAAACTTATGAAAACTGGCATATAAATTTTGTAGAATTACTCTAAGAACCAGCAAATTATCCAAAAAGTTAATGTTTTGGAATAGAAATATTCTATTCTAAAGTAACCTTTGTTCAAATTAAAAATGCTATCAAATATCTTAGAAAGTCAATGAGTTATGAACAGTTTCCCACAAAGCAAAAATTTACAACTGCTTCAGAAGAAAATGTTCATGTTCCCCTCGTCTTTCCAATTTTCACCTTTATCATCAAGTCACTTCATTGCAAACAACCCGAAGCATTATTTTGCTACAGGAGATTTTGGATTGGAGCATAGAGGCACTAAAAATAAATCAAAAGGGAAGAAAATACTAAACTGATGGTGTGCACGTAAATCGATGAACAAAATGTATTACCTGTGAATTATACTGTGCCTTTAGGGAAAGGCACAAACAGTAAATGAACAAATGAGAAGTTTTGTCTGGAGGTGCAGAAAGACTGACTTTGTTTATTGAATTTCTAAACTAGCACAAATTTAGACCCAGGTGTCATCAAAACAGTGGGAGCCATATATCGGAACACAACTTATTCAAATTGGCAGTTTAAATGAACTCCCTGGCATGTTGTGTGGGTTAAAATCATGTCATGAATTCAATATTTGGAAGCTGTAACTCAAATTACATACTTACACTACCTAAAGAAAAAAATGCAAACTGGAATTTCAAATTCAAAAAATTGAAATTACTGGCAATCCACAGCATGGCTGCTAGCATCTGAAAAGAGAAAATACGCATTTCATATTTGTTAGAACAGTGTTTTGAATTTTTCATTTCAGATGCTGATGAATCTGTTGTGCATTTCTAGCATTTTCTGTTCCTATTCACTTCTACAAACTAGGGATGCTCTTAAACTGTTTGGATAAAGATTATCTGAAACTATATAAATAAACGCTACATTAAACTGTCATTTAGTTTAACACGGCTATCTAGAATAATGTTACTGTCTAGAATAATGGATGTAAATATTCATTTCCTATTCCCTCTTCACTTAACCAAGATATTTGATCCAAAGTAAATCAATCGTCTTTTATCCAGTTTCAATTAAAAATGTTATGAATTGATATTAAATTTTTGACTTCTAAACTTCAGTCTTTGAAAGGATAATTAAAAAGTTCAAGTGCAGCTCAATAGTTATAGTTTGGTCAATGATTCTATTTGCAACAATACATCAGCACAAGGTCAAAAGCCTTTTCGGGAATAAACTCAAAAATCTTTTTGGAAATAAGCAAGATGTCTTCAGTACAAACAAGTCCCCCAAAACTTGACTTAGTGGTTTATAGATTAGCAGAAGACATGAGGGTCGTGATTTCCCCTACCTCGGCAGGTCAATGGCAGGCGATGTCAATGGCAGCTCCCGGCCTCACTGCTGGCACCAGCCCATTGTCCAAAATGATTTTCCCCTGATTGGGCTTGTTAAGCCCGCCCAGCGCATTTGCCGGCCAATTGAAGGAAGCGGGTCTGATGACATCATTTGATGATGCATCATCAGCTGGTTTCCTTAAAGGGACCATGCGCAAATTGATTTTGACAGTTGTGCTGTCAGTGCTCTACAGCATTGAGGTGCTGCAAACACTGACAAGCACTGCACAGAGGTGCACAGCTGCACCCAGGCTCTCCCATGACTCCCTTCAAATGCTTATGGAGGGAGTCACAGCATGTAGGGAGGTTCTCCTCCCTTCCAATGGGCGGAAGAGACCTCCCCAGGAGACCAACGCAGCCTGGTTGCACATTGCACAGGAGGGCAAAAGTAGGGATGTCATCAGCAGGACCAGGCTGCAGTGGCGCAAATCTTCCAATGATCTCAGTAGATCACGAAACGTTACTGCAAAGCCACACTCAACCTCGTCCTGCTGTGCCACTCATCACATCCCCATCACTCTGCCTTCCCTACCCTACTCCTGCACATCCTTACTCACACTAATTTAGCTTGCACCTCCACCCATCCCTCTCTATCTACATTATCACTTCCCCATCTTACTAGCCACCCCTCACACTCACCCTCATCCAAGTCCAATCATACCAATGAACAACACGCAAGGGTAGGCACTTGGGTGTTTTATTCAGTGTTCATGTAAAGTTTCTGTTAATGTGGTGTCAAACATTGAAACCTTTATTTTCAACACTTTGCATTCTCAGACAGATCTGTGTGCACCTTTGGAAGTGGCTTAGTGAGTTGCAGTGAATGGCGAGACATAACGGTACCACCTGCAATGGTCATGAGTGTGAAAGGAATGGCTTGGGCATTGTAAAAAGAAAAAGACTTGCATTTATATAGCGCCTTTCACGACTACCGGATGTCCCAAAGCGCTTTACAGCCAATGAAGTACTTTTTGAAGTGTAGTCACTGTTGTAATGTAGGAAACATTGTAGGAATGCTTTATGGTGTTGGTGTGGGGTGCTGCCAACCTGGTGCATCATGTGGCAGCCAAGGTGTACAACGTCAAGTGAAGCAAATCTGGCCATGGTGAGGCCATCTCTGGCTTCTTGGACAGCACTGTGGTCGGGTGCTGATGCTCTATGTCCTGTGCAGCATCAGTTGATTGCGGAGAAGGTTGGTGGTGTTGTTGGTGCTGCTGGTGTGCCTGGTACTACTGGTATTGGGGCTGTTTATGGTGGGATTCTGAGGACCAAGGTGAGATAGTTTCAAGGGCACTGATGCTGATGTAGTAGATGGCAGAAGCGATCTATCAGTGGTGAGAAAGGTTGTTACAATGAGGTGACACTAGATAGAGAGTTTAATGCAGTAAGCAACAGCTTCTGAGCTTGGAAAGTGAACAGCTGTGAGATGGGAGCTTTTATAGCACATTTGCAGCTGTCCAAGTAATGAGATGATTTCATGGTCATACAACTCCCAACCTGCTTACCTGACGTGATCCCCGAGCAGCATGGACCCTGTGGGCGACCTCATAAAATGTAAAGGTGAGCTCAAAATACTTCTTAATGGGCTGTTAACAAGGTCATAATGATCTGAATTGCCTCCCCTGCTGCTGCGGGTCTATTCAGCGCTGATAGACCCGACATCTGGGAAAGGCACGTGGCGGCGGATTGAGTAACCCGCTGTCAAAAAAAAACTATTTTCCCACCTGACCCGCCACTGAACGCGACTGCTGACCCCCCGAAAAATTCCTCCCCCATAGCAACTACTTTGCTTTAATCTGCTCACTATGCCCTGTGGTTGGTTAAAATGTATTTCAGCCTTTGCGAAAACTATTAGACCAACAGACTTTTAAGCTTATTTGTACATATTACATGTGAACTAGCATTGCTCTGATCATTTCCCCAAGATAACAATTGCATTGATCGTGAATTTTCTAATTTTTACTGGATCAACAGATTAACATATCACAACAAAGTAGTAAATATTTACTTGCAATAAAATGATCACTTAAATCATTAAATACATTTTTTTTGTCTGCAACTTTGTCCTTCAAAAAGGTACAGAATACAAATAAACCTGTACATATTACCTCAGTGCCTAAACCTGAGCCAGACTGACAGTATCAGTACGTGTCCAGTTTATTATATTCCGAACCAAAGCACAACTTTCTGGCAATAGATGTTTTAAAATTAATTACATTCTGTAAATTTGCACTTCGAATTTGTAAAAGGCTACTGTACAAAGCAAATAAAAGCTATTATACCTTTTGGACCTGTTTCTATGAAATGTATTGCATCATTTCAGACTAAACTTTTCCATTAAAACATTTTGAATCATGAGCACCCATTTTGAAATGTACAAAGGTGCTTGATGTTCCTGGACAGTAGTTCTAAATCAACGTCTTGTATAAAGTGAATTAACTTTAAACACCCAGAGGACTTTTCCAGTTGCTCTATTGTAACCAGAAACAACTTCAACTTTTTACAGTATTTCTAAACTTTATGATTTCAATTGCCTCCCTATTTTCCTCATCAGGTCCTCTGCAGTTCATTCACATCATTATTCCTGCAAGAGGCCTCTTTCAGTGTAACATTTGACCCAGCCGCTAAGAGAAGCACCAAATAGCACAGGTCAACTTACCCTTGGATTCTTCTTACTCCAGCGTGCCCCCAGGGAAGCATCACCCACCATCTGGCATCTCTCCCAGACAGCCCCCTGGTTGAGATCAGCAGTTCAACCTGTGGGGGAGTGCACTCCAGAAAGTGTGGCCTTGCTACTCGTGACACAACTCATTTGTGCAACGTGTAGGGTTGCCAACTCTAGTTGGACATATCCCTGGAGGTTGCATCACGTTCCTCCCGCCCTGCCCAGTCAAACAGCCTTTCTTCCCATCTCTAATATTTTTATTACTAATAAACAGAAAAAGTGTTCACTGAAAAAAACACAATTTTTTAATGCACCTATAAATTTTCTCTTGGGTTACTCAGCAGTATCCAGGAGATTAATCTTTAATTCCTGGAAACTCCAGGGCAATCCTGGAGGGTTGGCAACCCTGGCAACATATTGTGCCAATGAGGTGCTTTTAGGAACTCACAAACTTGAAAACGATAAATCAGAGATTTTGCTTAAAAATAGGTTGGCCCGGAATTTGCAGTCAGCAGCGAAGCAAAGGCATTCACTGCTGACCCCAAATCACGCTTCGCACAAGGATCTCGCAATCCTGGAGTCGAGAACTTCGGCTTTTCCGACCTTCAATTCAAATTAATGGAAGTTAATGGGGATCCCCTTGTGTGAACTGTTGTGATGTCAACAGACTGTCTAAGCAGCCAATCAAAAAGCAGAATTCTTACAGTGAACAAGGAAGTGGGTAAGCTCTTAAAATTCTAACTGTTTAAAAATGTTAGAGAGCAAAACAAAGATTGGGGCTCTCACATGAAGAAAAGGCAAGCCTGAAATAAAGATAGACAAACTTAAAAAAAATAATTATTTTGCAAAGTTTCATAAAAAATTTAACATTTATTAAAATGGACAAATTTCAAACTGCACAAAATTGAAATTAGTTTTCCAGACCCTTAACATTTGTTTAGCAGTAATATTGGCCCAGAAATTCGGGTCGGGGGCTTCCCGCGGGTGCAAGCCTCCAACCTGCACTTAGCTAACGCGCCGGCCATTGTGCTGTGGGCCCGCATGGGATTCCGCTCCTGGGCCTCCTCCAACTGCCGGCGCGCAGTGCTTGCGCATCCCAGAGGTACAGTTAGTCCGAAGCATCCCCTGGGATCACGTGGGCCATGGAGAGCCAATGGTAGCAGGGAATGCTTCATTTATAAATTTGACAGGACGAGCTGTCAAACCTATAAATACTATAAGCCCCAAAACATCACTAAACCTTCAAATAATTTTTTTTTTTTTAAATCACATTTTTAAAATAACTATAAATTACATGAAATAACTATTTTAAACAATAATTTAAAATTGAAAAAAATAATTACATTTTCTAACAGGGCTAAAAATAAACTTACCTTTCTTTAAAATATTTAAAAATAATAAACCTGTGGAAAAAATGTTTTAATTTTAATTAATTCACCACTTACCTTGTTAAAAACAGGCCTTGCGTCTGCTTTTTAAAAGTGTAACTGCTGGAGACTTACCCTCCTGGAGAAACCTGCAAAAAAAACGTAAGTTCGATACACACACGCTGCCTCTCCGGCGCACGCGTTCCACCTGTCAACCCCTTCTTTCAAGGGAACAAAAGTTCCGGTTTCCCGCGCATGTGCAGTGCATGCACGAAACCGGCACTTTTGTTGGGCCTACACACGAGTACCCAGCGTGTACTCACCCGTGGGGACCTGAATTTCTGGGCCAATGTTGTTAAAACCCCAGTTACATTTAATCGCTTTGGGTCTAACTTTTAGTGCAGAATTTAACAACGTAATTACTGCAGAAGAGTTTTCATCAGTTTCTCTGATTTGGGTGATTACACTGATTGCCAGCTCTGTGGGGGGGGGGGTGGCGGTGGGGGCACAGCGCAGCCGGTGTCGGAGCTGTGAATGACCGACCACAACTTCAGGATTTCTGCATGCGCCTGCACCAAATCCTGAAGTTGCGGTCAGTTTCAAAGGCGGAATGACGGTGAACTGACAGCATTCGTCGTCCTCCTGACTACAAATTCCGGGCCCTAGTCTCGCGTCTCTCAATACACGTGATAAAGAACTTCTTAGCTGATATTTTTCGGTCCTCTAAACACAGGAAAGGTGTAGTGTATGTACTTTGCAGAAGGAACTATATTCTGCAGCCCCTGTATACTGCAGTACCAGTAGTGACCACCCCTGTATATAAGCCTGTGTAGTAACATTTGCATAGTAGTTCCAGGTTGCCTCCATTCAGTAAAGACCTGTTATAACCAACTCCTGCAGTTCGTGTCTCAATTATACACGGACATAATACTAGCGACGAGCAGATATGAACTTACCTACAGTCTGCACCACCTCATGGGGATCCATCCCTGAAGCGAAGTTATCAGAGGTCGAGGCCAGAAAAGAAAGAAACAGAAGAAACGGGCGTCGACCGTGGGCATCCGCCTCGGAGTCAGCGGAGTTGAAGATTTGCAGGAGAGGCTGTCGAGAGCGGGGCTTGGTTATCCTGTCGATGGTGCT
The DNA here is from genome assembly GCF_052327205.1 of Somniosus microcephalus. Taxonomy (NCBI): domain Eukaryota; kingdom Metazoa; phylum Chordata; class Chondrichthyes; order Squaliformes; family Somniosidae; genus Somniosus; species Somniosus microcephalus. The sequence continues at coordinate 261,380,114 of NC_140989.1, forward strand.
TCAGCTAATCGGGCTGGTGGCAGGTAGCACACTGATCCTTCCTGGGCTGCGGCGGTCTAGAGCTCGAGCGGGTGGCTTTGCAACGGGGCCGAGCAGCGTTGTCGGGAAGAGGAGAGAGAGGGTGGAGCACACAGGGCGCGGCCGGTGCTACGAAGCCGGGCAGCATACAGACCTGAGAAGAGGGAGGCAAGAGTCCCGCAGGGTTGTTCCGACGACGGGGAAAGAATAAAAATAAAACGCGCAGAAAGCCGCGAGGAGCTGCAGTTTGCCACGGGAACCGTGGAGAGTGGCGTTAGCAGCAGCGCGGGGGGAAGTGCGCGAAGACCATAGGGCATCGCCATCAAGGCATAAAACGCCAGCAACAGCGCTAGCAATGGCAGAGAAGGCAGAAAGCGCGGGAGGCGCCATCTTAATCCAGCGGGGAAGAAGGCAAAGTGCGGGAGGCGCCATCTTAGATTTCCAAGATGCCGAAGACTGGCAATATCACTGCCTTCGATAATGCAATAGAAGACTGGACCACGTATGTAGAAAGAGTCGAGGTATATCGCAAGGCAAACGAAGTAGCTGATGAGAAAAAGGCATCGGTACTGCTAAACTTAATGGGCGCAAGAACGTACGGCCTATTGCGGGACCTGATTACTCCAACCAAACCGAAGGCGAAGAGTTTTAACGAAATTGTTGCTATCCTACAGGAACACCTAAATCATACACCGCTGCTGATAGCAGAAAGATTTAAATTCCACAGGAGAAATCAGCATAAAGACGAGAGCAATGCTGATTACCTTATGGAACTACGCAAGCTGGACTCCTGAGTGAAGGAACCCAGAAGATGTTACTCTCAGAGAAAGAGCTGATGCTAGATAAGGCTTTCAGCGTGGCAGTATCGTACGAAGCAGCAGCAAGGGGAGCTGCGGAAATACAGCAAAAGCCACAGGAATACGGCACCCACGAAATGACACGGGGATTTGAAAAATGTTATCGCTGCGGCAGAACAACCCATGACCAGAAGGACTGCTGGTTCAAGGACAAAATATGCAGGCAATGCAGAAAGATGGGACACATTGCACGAGTTTGCAGGTCTGGGAAGAAGACCAACGACAACAAAAAGGCTACTAAGGAACCGTACAGGAAAGTACAAAAGATGACGGACAGTAGTTCCGAAGACCAGATGAGCGATAGTGAATCCGGGAACAAGAGACTAAGCTGTCTCAAACTTCACAATGTAATCGCAAAAGAGGATCACCGAACCATTTGGGTCACCCTCACGATAGCAGGGTCCCAAGTCAAAATTGGATACAGGATCAGCTCTAACCATCATGAATCGACGAGACTACGAGTGGCTATACTCACACATACCCTTGAAAGAGACATCCATTGTCTTGACGACGTATACGGGGCAAAAAGTGTACCCCAGAGGAAAAATAAGGGTGCCTGTCGAATACAACGGCAAGGAAATACAGAAATTGTATCTCTACATACTGCAAGGTGGTGGACCACCGTTATTGGGACGTGAATGGATCAGAAAGATAAGTTTAGACTGGCACGCCATTCAGGCACTGACGGTGGCTGGTAAAAAGGATGACGACGTCACTCCTGGTCGATTGTCAACAATCTTAGCTAACGCCAAAGAGGTATTTCAACAAGAACTGGGCACTCTTAAAGGCGTAACCGCCTCGATAAAAATAGAAGAGAATGCAATTCCCAAGTTTTTCAAAGCAAGACCGGTACCATATGCAATTCGCCCAGCCGTCGAGGCAGAGCTGGAGAATCTGGAGAAGGCAGGCGTGTTGTCTAAGGTAGACTGGAGCGACTGGGCGACACCCATCATTCCTGTCATGAAGAAAACGTTAAACAATAAGTCTGAGGAGCCAAGGAAGGTTCGCATCTGTGGGGACTTCATGGTGACGGTGAACCCAGTCCTTCACACAGTACAATATCCTCTTCCAAGGATAGAAGATATCTTCGCCTCACTATCTGGAGGGAAGCGTTTTACAAAAATTGACCTAGCACAAGCATATTTGCAGATGGAAGTATCTCACGATAAACACTCACAAAGGTCTTTACCAGTATAATCGACTGGTATTCAGAGTAGCATCAGCTCCGGCGATATGGCAAAGAGTGATGGAACAAGTCCTGCAAGGAATTCCGGGGACTCAGTGTTACTTGGACGACATCCTAGTGACAGGTGAAGATGACAGTGAACACCTTGCCAACCTAGAGCAGGTGCTCACTAGACTACGTGAACATGGGCTACGGGCCAATCGCCCCAAGTGCGAGTTTTTTAAGAAACAGATATCGTATTGTGGCCACGTGATTGATGAAGAGGGGTTACATAAGTCCCCTGACAAAATTGAAGCGGTAGTTAAGGCTCCAGTGCCTGAAAATGTGTCGCAACTGAGGTCATTCCTCGGATTGGTGAATTACTACCCTAAGTTTTTGCCGAATTTGTCCACAATTCTGCACCCACTGAACGCCCTGCTACAAACGGGAGTAGCATGGAAATGGAGCGATGAATGTAAGCAGGCCTTTCAGAAGAGTAAGGACCTAATCACTTCAAGAGAAGTATTGGCTCACTACAACCCATCACTACCGATAAGACTGGCGTGTGATGCGTCTCCCTACGGCATTGGGGCGGTACTGTCACATAAATTCCTTGATGGTTCAGAGAGGCCGATAGCTTTTGCGTCACGCTCGTTAACCTCAGCCGAGCGTAATTACGCCCAGATTGACAGAGGCCCTCAGCCTGGTGTGGGGAGGTGAAGTTCAATCACTACCTGCACGGTCAGAAATTTACTCTACTTACTGATCATCAACCTCTTGTCTCCATTTTCAACCCTCAGAAGGGCGTACCGATAATGACGGCACAACGGCTACAGAGGTGGTCCCTTTTCCTAGGGGCACACCAATATGACATCGAGTACAAAGGGACTAAACAGCATGGGAATGCTGATGGATTGTCGCGCCTACCGTTGCCGACGGTGGAAGAAGAACTTGCAGTGGATCCAGTGGAGATATTCCACTCGACCATAGTCGAATGTCTCCCTGTGACGAATGCAAACATAGAAAAGGAAACACGAAATGACCCGACACTCTCCTGGGTCTATGATTTAACGGTGAAGGGGTGGCCAGCACATGGCGAACCACTGCTGCCAGCATTCTCGCCGAGAAGAGAACAGCTGTCAATGTGCAGAGAAACCTTGATGTGTGGATCCAGAGTAGTAATTCCACCCAAATTGAAGGATAGAGTGCTCAATGAGCTTCATGAGGGTCATCTGGGAGGGGTAAAAATGAAGAACTTAGCCAGAGCGTTTGTGTGGTGGCCGGGAATCGATAGAGAAATCGAAGAGATGACCAAGAGCTGTACAGGATGCCAGAAGGTCCAAAACGCCCCACCACAAGCCCCTCTACATCCATGGGAGTGGCCCTCATCTCCATGGCAAAGGGTGCACATTGATTTTGCTGGTCCATTTATGGACTCAATGTTTTTAATTGCGGTGGATGCACATTCAAAGTGGCCAGAGGTAATAAAAATGTCCTCAACCACCACAGAAAAAACTCTCAGTCTTATGAACCATATTCGCCAGGAATGGGCTGCCTGAACAGATTTGCTCCGACAATGGACCACAGTTTGTGTCTGAAGAGTTCCGGAGGTTCTTAAAGAACAATGGTGTTAAGCATTACACATCTGCCCCATATCATCCAGCCACTAATGGATTGGCTGAGAGGTTCGTTCAAACATTCAAGAAGGCTATCGAGGCAATGTGTAATGAAGACATACCCCTCCAACACAAGGTGGATAACTTCTTGTTTGCCTACCGGAATGCGGTTACCAACCAAACTCCAGCCATGATGTTCTTCAATCGAAGACTAAGATGCCGCTTGGATTTGGTTAAGCCAAACATCAGAAGAGATGTGGAGAACAGGCAGTTTCAGAATATGAATGAAAGGCCGACGAGGAGTTTTAAGATAGGTCAACCAGTTTTGGCCCAGGACTACCGCACAGAGAAATGGCAGCCAGGAACGATCTGCACACGGCAAGGACCTCTAATGTATACCGTGGACGTTGGAGAGAGCATTGTAAGACGCCATGCTGACCAGATTCTAGAGTCACTGGAAAACGTCAAATCTACACCACGATCCTATACACCTGGTAATGAAACCGAAGTACCAATTGCATCTACCTCAGAATCGGTAATATTGGAAGCAGACGAACCAAACAACGACGTTGATCCTGAATCAACTTTGCCAGAAGAACCTGATATCCCAAAGAGGCGTTATCCAGACAGAATCAGGAAGCCACCTCAAAGACTGAATTTATAATTGCTTAACTTCAACTAATGTATCTAGCAACTGTAATTGTAAATATGTTATTTCATTGTTAATCGAATGTTATGTACTGTTTAGCTAAAAGGGGAGGAATTGTACTTTGCAGAAGGAACTATATTCTGCAGCCCCTGTATACTGCAGTACCAGTAGTGACCACCCCTGTATATAAGCCTGTGTTGTAACATTTGCATAGTAGTTCCAGGTTGCCTCCATTCAGTAAAGACCTGTTATAACCAACTCCTGCAGTCCATGTCTCAATTATACACGGACATAATAAAAGGCCTTCAGAGAACTTCATTTAAGTGGAGGCATGCTCAACGACACACCAAGAATATAATAGAACCTGACACAACTAAATATTGCTGAAATATGTGTCAATCAGACATTGTAAGAACTGGCACTGAGAAACTCAGTAGCTGCCTGGAAATCTGCAGCCACGATTGGGATGTTTGTGCTCTGGTTTCATGGTCATGCCTCATACCAGCCATTACATGCTTAATTTCTATTAATCTGTTCCAATTTGTTCTGCCATTTTGGAGATGTTAGAACAGTAGGAATTCTTCAGAATGTTTCCTGCTGTTATACACAAAGTTTTTCTTTGATGTCTCTTATTCATCCATTAAAGTCTGAGCTATAATCTTTTGTACAACACATGCTTAACATTTTTATGCTTTTCATCTTTGCAAAAGTTTTTACCTCTATTAAATGCGAGAAAAACATTCTCTATGTACAACTATGGGAAATTATTTAGAATGGTACTTTGTAGTACTTTTCCTTTTCAATTGCAATTGCACATTTCCTTAAGTGCCTTCTGTCCTCTGAAAGATCCCAGGGAGAGTTAAAACTGGTCTGATTTCATGCTAAAACTAGACTAGAAAACTAGTGCAGTAGGACATAAGAAATCAGAGCAGGAGTAGGCCATTTGGCCCTTCGAGCCTGCTCTGCCATTCAATAAGATCATGGCTGATCTTCTACCTCCTCTCCACTTTCCTGCATTATCCCCATATCCCTTGATTCTCTTAATATTCAAAAAATCTATCGATCTCTGTCTTGAATATACTCACAACTGAGCCTCCACAGCCCTCTGGGGTAGAGAATTCCAAGGATTCATCACCCTCTGAGTGAAGAAATTTCTCCTCATCTCAGTCCTAAATGGCCAACCCCTCATTCCGAGACTGGTTCTCGACTCCCCAGCCAAGGGAAACATCGTCCCTGCATCTACCCTGTCAAGCCCTGTAAGAATTTTGTATGTTTCAATGAGATCACCTCTCATTCTTCTAAACTCTAGAGAATATAGGCCTAGTCTACTTAAACTCTTCTCATAGGACAGTCCCCCCATCCCAGGAACCAGTCTGGTGAACCTTCGTTGCACTCCCTCTATGGCAAATATATCCTTCCTTTAGGTAAGGAGACCAAAATTGTACACAATACACCAGGTGTGGTCTCACTAGGGCCCTATATAGAAACATAGAAGATAGGAGCAGGAGTAGGCCATTCGGCCCCTCGAGCCTGCTCCGCCATTCAATGCAATCATGGCTGATCATCCAAATTCAGTACCCCGTTCCTGCCTTCTCTCCATATCCCTTGATCCCTTTAACCTTAAGAAATATATCCAACTCCTTCTTGAATATATTTAATGAATTGGCCTCTACTGCCTTCTGTGGTAGAGAATTCCACAGGTTCACCACTCTCTGGGTGAAGAAATTCCTCCTCATCTCTGTCCTAAATGGCTTACCCCTTATCCTTAGACTGTGACCCCTGGTCCTGGACTCCCCAACCATCGGGAACATCCTTCCTGCATCTAGTCTGTCTAGTCCTGTTAGAATTTTATAAGTTTCAATGAGATCCCCTCTCATTCTTCTAAACTCCAGCGAGTACAAGCCCAATCGACCCAATCTCATGTTAACTTTCAGTGATTCATGTACAAGGACACCAGATCCCTCCGAACACCAACATTTCCCAATCTCTTACCATGTAAAAAATACTCTGCTTTTCTATTTGAAGAAGTAGTTAAAGAAGTATTATCCCCTTAGGTGCATTATATTTAATATCATTTGATTCATGTGGTTCAGAAGCAGCATGATGATGTACAGGGAGAGTATATCGTTACTGATTTATTACATCACTTTATTTTTACTTTTTAAAAGTATGAGCTTTGAAATTGTGCCAGTCTTTTAGTTCAGGATTTCCATCAACAGAGTCCATGTGAAAATGCTGGGAACTTCACATTTGTTTAATCCTTTCACTACTCGAAGTACTTCATTGATTTTAAAATATACAGTTTATGTTGCATAACATTTGAAAATTATTTTTTGTAGAGTTTTAATGTTAATTATAAAATAGAAATAATGAAAGGTAATGACATAGAACATTAATTACTTTGCAGCATTGAATGTTTACAAACAGCAGCACTCTAGTGCAATGTAATGGAACCAGCTTGTTAGATCTGCAATTAGTTCTACATTGATTCAACAGTTCAGTTTTAATAATCGAGGTAGTTGGTTGTCGTGGTAATGCTTGTAATGGATCAATTTAGAAGCATACCAAAAGCTGTATTATGCAGTCTGCTTATGTGTTGCTAATAAGACTAAATTCATTCTGTAGTTTTCTTGTTTAAGAAAATATGGCATTGGTACAGCAGCATTATTTAAAAGAATAAATTGGTGACACAACGTTGGCTGTGGTAACTGACTGCATGTTGGGAATGGACACAATAGAAGCCTTACGATCAGTGTGCAAATGATGGCTGAGCTTGTCTGTGCATGAAGGCACATGCATGTGCTGCTTGTGGTGTGACAGTTCAAACTTACTTTGCATATTTTGGAGAACCATTTTAGAACGTTAGTGTTGAAATAGGGCTTTCGTACTCAATGGATACAGATCTGTTTGTATGTACAATAGAATTTTACAGCACAGGAGGAGGCCATTCAGTCAAGGAGCTTTTGCCAACACTCTAAAAGGGTGATGCATTGAAAGAACTTGCATTTATATAGCACGCTTCATGAACTCCGTATGCCCCGAAGCACTTTTCAGCCAATGAAGTACTTTTGAAGTGTTGCAAGGTAGGAAAGGCCACAGCCAATTTTTATTCATTCACTGGATGTGGATGTCGCTGGCAAGGCCAGCATATATTGCCCATCCCCAATTGCCCTTGAGAAGGTGCCTTCTTGAACTGCTGCAGTCCGTGTGGTGAAGGTACTCCCACAGTGCTGTTAGGGAGGGAGTGACCATGAAGGAAAGGCAATATTCTTCCAAGTCAGGATGGCATGTGACTTGGAAGTGAACTTGGAGATGGTGGTGTTCCCATGCGTCTGCTGCCTTTGTCCTTCTAGGTGGCAGAGGTCGCGGGTTTGGGAGGTGCTGTTAAAGAAGCCTTGGCGAGTTGCTACAGTGCATCTTGTGGATGGTACACACTGTAGCCATGGTGCACCGGTGGTGGAGGGAGTGAATGTGGATGGGGTGCCAATCAAGCGGGCTGCTTTGTCCTGGATGGTGTCGAGCTTCTTGAGTGTTGTTGGAGCTGCACTCATCCAAACAAGTGGAGTGTATTCCATCACACTCCTGACTTGTGGCTTATAGGTGGTGGAAAGACTTTGGGGAGTCAGGAGGTGAGTCACTCAGCGCAGAATACCCAGCCTCTGACCTACTCTTATAGCCACAGTATTTATGTGGCTGGTCCAGTTAAGTTTCTGGTCAATGGTGACCCCCAGGATGTTGATGGCGGGGGGATTCAATGGTGGTAATGCAATCGAATGTCAAGGGGAGGCGGTTAGACTCTTGTTGGAGATGGACATTGCCTGGCAGTTTTGTGGTGCAAATGTTACTTGCCACTTATCAGCCCAGGCCTTGCTGTATGTGAGCACAGACTACTTCATTATCTGAGGAATTGTGAATGGAACTGAACAGTGTGCAATCATCAGTGAACATCCCCACTTCTGACCTTATGATGGAGGGAAGGTCATTGATGAAACAGCAGAAGATGGTTGGGCCTAGGACACTGCCCTGAGGAACTCCTGCAGTAATATCCTGGGACAGAGATGATTGGCCTCCAACAACCACAGCCATCTTGCTTTATGCTAGGTATGACTCCAGCCAGTGAAGAATTTTCCCCCTGATCCCCATTGACTTCAATTTTACTAGGGCTCCTTGGTACCACAGTCAGTAAAAAAAAATGCTGCCTTGATGTCAAGGGCAGTCAATCGTGCCTCACCTCTGGAATTCAGCTCTTTTGTCCATATTTGGACTAAGGCTGTAATGATGTTTGGAGCCGAGTGATCCTGGCGGAACCCAAACTGAGCATTGCAGAGCAGGTTATTGGTGAGTATATGCCGCTTGATAGCACTGTCAATGACACTTTCCATCACTTTGCTGATGATTGAGAGTAGACTGATGGGGAGATAATTGGCCGGATTGGATTTGACCTGCTTTTTGTGGACAGGACTGGGCAGTTTTCCACATTGTCGGGTAGATGCCAGTGTTGTAGCTGTACTGGAACAGCTTGGCTAGAGGTGCGGCCAGTACAGCACAGAGCATTTACTCACGTACTAGTTCATCTAGCAAAGTACATCAAGGACAAATAAACACTGCTTGCAGGCAATCAGTATTGGAGGGAGAGGGTGAATAGCCAGCTGTCATGGTCATATAGGTATCAATGACATAGGCAAAAAATGGGATGAGGTCGTAAAAGCTGAATATAGGGAGTTAGGAGGTAAATTAAAAAATAGGACCTCAAAAGGTAGTAATCTCAGGATTGCTACCAGTGCCATGTGCTAGTCAGAGTAGAAATAGAAGGATATTTCAGATGAATACATGGTTTGAGGAATGGTGCAAGGGGGAGGGATTCAAATTCCTGGGACATTGGAACTGGTTCTGGGGGAGGTGGGACCAGTACAAACTGGACAGTTTGCACCTGGGCAGGACCAGGACTGATGTCCCAGGGGGAGTGTTTGCAGTTGGGGAGGGGTTAAACTAAAATGGCGGGGGTTTGGGAACCTGTGCAGGGAGACAGAGGAAAGGGAAGCAAGGATAGAAGCAAAAGACAGGAAGGAGAAAAGCAAAATTGGAAGGCAGAGAAATCAAGTGTGTAAATCAAACAGGGCCACGGTAAATAATAATTCTAAAAGGTCTAAGAGTGTTAAAAAAACAAGCCTGAAGGCTTTGGGGGTGAAATTGGGTATAGCCCCGCTTGGGGCGCTAGAATTGGCGATGTGCAAATTCTATCGCCAGACGCAACTTATCACCACCTCGAGCGATATTAGGTTGCATCGCCCTTAAAGGTGATTGCGGCATAAAATCAGGCGCTGCACAGAACTCCTAAGGCGCTAACCTGGCGGCGCTACTCAATATCTGGGCGGCCGGGCGCAGCGCAGGTGCTGTCAATAATCGATGACCACGAGACATGCTGGCGCCGGCCAGCTCTTAAAAGGGCGGGTCATTTAGGATCAGCAGTCACACTCATCGCCCTGTAGGCCTCAAAATCGGCACTGTGCATTCTGTGGCGTTACAAACTTTGACCAGATGGAGAGGGTGAGGCAGAGAGCGGAGCGCTTTACCGATGGGGCATTGGATGCTTTGGTTGGCGCAGTGGAGCACCGGCAAGCAGTGCTGTACCCTGACAATGGCAGGCGGCCTCATCAGAACGAGTACCGCAGAGCTTGGAGGGAAGTTTCTCAAAGAGTCAACTCTAGCAGCGTGGCACCCAGGACTCCTGTGCAATGTAGGAAGAAGTTCAATGATCTCACTCGGGTTGTTAGGGTGAGTGGCTTTTTGGCAATCTTCTTCATCCCTCCATCTGCACCTGACTTTATGGCCAGAGGGTGCGCGATGCCCCAATGGCCATCTGTCAGCCAGCACCCATGGCCCTTTCTGGGAACGCACATTCAACTCAGGGCATACTGTAAGGGCTGTTCCACCATGGGGGGCATGAGATGACAACTCAGGGCAGCATGTTTCATCACTTCCCGTCCTTTCTCCTGCAGGCCAAGCTGGCCAGGAACCGGAGGGAACAGATTCATACCGGAGGAGGCCCTCCTCAGCTGCAGACACTGACGGACCTGGAAGAAAGACTCCACCAGATTGTTGGAGGCCGGATGAGTGGTCCTGTCACCACTGGTGCTGCCGACCCCATTGTGCACAGCGATGGTAAGGTCATCACCTTTTTGAACTGTCTCCTTCCACTTGTTCCCCCCACCAGCATGCTTTTCCACTCTGGACCCATGTCAGAGCATTGCAGCACTCTTGCATCCCTTGCTGCCACCCTGTCCTTTCGCTAAAGCCAATCTTCAACCTCCCTGCTTTCAGATGCTGCATCACCAGCTCGGGAGCCGGGCCATCAAGCTGCCAGGGACACTGACTCCGGAGGAGATGAGCAAGAGGAAGCCGGTCCATCCGTACCACCCTCAGGCAAGCCAGCCCATCTGCAGACTGGGGATAGTGCTTCCCTGGAGGGGAGCGGGGGGGATGGCTCTGAGGAGGAACCAGTTGCAGGAACCAGCAGGCTCCAGCAACGCAAGGGGGGGTAGGGAAGCTCGGGAGCCATCTCCCCAGAGGGCGAGTCAGGCCACGATGACTGCTGCACAGAGCGCAGAAGAGGTGTGTTCCCTCACAGAAATGAGCGCCCAGGCTCGGCTCAGGCACACTGAGCTGATGGCTGCAGTGGCAAGGATGCCTGAATCCATCGAGACACTGGCAAGGAGTGTGCAAGACTTCGGGGCAGCACAGGCGAAGAGTGTACAAGACTTCGGGGCAGCACAGGAAAGGAGTGCCCAGGGCTTCGGGGCAGCACAGGAAAGGAGTGCCCAGGGCTTCGGTACATCACTGGAAAGGACTGTCCAGGGCTTGACCGAAGCACTGGAAAGGACTGTCCAGGGCTTCACCGAAGCACTGGCACCTGCCACGCAAGTGCTGAGTGCTGCCACGCAGTCACTCGCTGGCCTCATGCAGAGGCAGAATGAGGCCACGCAAGCACTGACTGCTGCCACCCTCGATGGATCAGGCAGGATTACCTGGGGCCCTTGCAGCACCACAGCAGGCCAGCAATCTGTGGACCAGCTGATTGGTTCGCATGCTGCGGTGCTGCCCCGTCAGAGTGCCAGTGTGTCGGCCGACCACAGAGCAGGTGTCCACTCTCAGGATGTCAGCATTCTTGATGCCACCGCTGGCACGTCTCCACTGCAGCTGCCATCACCTGCAGGACAGACTGCTTCCACCCATGCCCAGTTGGAGCAGTCAGCATCCGGGCCCTCCAAGCCCAGAGTCCGTCCAGGCCATCCCTCAGGGGCATCTGCGCTTTCGGACAGTCAGCAGGCGTCCCCCAGCCTTCATGCAGCCACTGGGGTCCCATTACGGAGGAGCTGCAGGGAGGGAAGGGGCCGTTCTCGCAAGAGAAGTAGATCACCATCAAAGGGGAAAGAGTAGAAGGTGCTACTGAGATGTCTTATTTCTAGAAATCAAGGCCGTGGATGCTGGTCTGAATGTTAGTAATGTTTTGGATAGTCTCCCGGGTGTGCGAGTCACTTATGTGTTAGTTTGTTAGTTAAGCTTTCTGGTGCCATTGCTTTGTCATGTTGGAAGGAAGCACAGTTTTCAAAATAAACAACTTATTTTATTGACATTGGCCATGTCTGCTATTTACATTCATACTGGCCTTCATAGGCTTTGGGTTATCTGAATGGTTCCATTCCTGGTCTTTGATTGGCACCAAGCATTCCGTGAGAGGGGCCTAGAACTGACTCCTCATCAGCCTGACGGACGGCCCTTCCAGTTTCTGGGACCCTCCCGTCTTGGTCCTCCTCCTCCTCCTGCTCTGCTGGTCCTTCAATGTCTGCTGGCATTGACTGGGTGCGCAGGGTGGCGAGGTTATGGAGCATGCAGCAGACAACGACGAAGTGGGAGATTCGCTCTGGTGAGTACTGCAAGGCGCCTCCCGAATGATCCAAACAGCGGAACCGCTGCTTCAGCATGCTGATTGTGTGCTCCACAATGTTCCTCGTCGCCTGATGGCTGACGTTGTAGTGCTCTTCTGCAGGGGTGCTGGGCGAACGGAGCGGGGTCATTAGCCATGGGCACAGAGGATAGCCCTTGTCACCGAGAAGCCAGCCTTCTGGGTGAGCCGGGGCCTCGAAAAGGTCTGCTACTGAAGTCTGGCGCAGGATGAATGCATCGTGGCTGCTGCCTGGGAACTGAGCATTGACCACAAGGATCAGCTGCCGGTGGTCACAAACCAGTTGCACATTCAAGGAGTGGAACCCCTTGCGGTTGCAGAAGTCCTCAGGATTCAAAACAGGCGCCCGCAAAGCCACGTGTGTGCAGTCAATGGCGCCCTGCACCATGGGGAAGTCCACTATTGCCGCAAAGCCCTCTGCACGCTCCCGCTGCTTCTCCAGTGTCGCAGTGAAGGAGATGTACTGCCGCCGCCTTTTAAACAGGGCATCTGTTACTTGCTGGATGCAGCTATGCACCGCAAACTGGGAGATGTTGGCAAGGTCCCCAGTTGCTGCCTGAAAGGAGCCGGTCGCATAGAAATTCAGTGCTACTGTAATCTTGACAGCCACCGACAGAGAGGTCCTGCACCTTATCTGCAGCTGAAGATCTGCCTGAAGCAGGTGGCACAGCTCAGTCACCACCTCCTTTCTGAATCGCAGCCTCCTAAAACACTGCTCCTCTGACATGTTGAGGTAAGAGAATTGCTGCCTGAATACCCTGGCAGCGTAAGGTCTGGTGTGGCGATGTCTGTTGGCCCTCCTCCGTCTGGCCATTCCTGGCCCTCTCTCCCTCCATCTCTGTGCCCTTTGCAGATGGCCGAGAAGCAGGACGTTCCCCTCCAAAACAGCCCCCATAATAATAGATAACAAGAAATTATACAGGGTGTAAGCGCTCACCAGCAGCAGGGTGATGGTCTGAAGGCTGAAGGTCCTCTGGCAGCGCTGGGTCACTAATGATATGACTCTCAAGTGCAACTCTGCAACTCTGTGAAAATCTCAAAGAAGCTGTGCTCCCAAAATGGCTGTCGCTTTTATACCAGTGCAGTCCCCTTTAAATAGTGCCCCCCCCAAGCCTGAGAGCGACTGGGGAACGTTCCAGTAAGCTGTCCTTATTAGCGCCAGGCGGAACGAAGGGGCGCACCACTGAATTTCCGGTCCGGGGCACCAAAAAGGCGTTGCACACTGAAATGATGTCATGATCTGCCTGCGCCCGCGAGCGGGCGCTAAGCCAGCGCTAAAACCCACTCAATATGGCAGGAGACGCTGGGTTCACTGCACCTGGCTGAAAATTGGCTAACGCCCCACTTCTTGGCCTCTTTAGGCGCTAATCGCTGGCGCTACCAACTGAATTTCTCCCCCTTTGTGTCTTAATGCGAGGAGCATTCGTAATAAGGTGGATGAATTAGCTGCGGAAACAGATGTAAACAGATATGATATAATTGGGATTACGGAGCCATGGCTCCACGGTGACCAAGGCTGGGAATTCAACATCCAGGGGTATTCAATATTCAGGAGGGACAGGCAAAAAGGAAAAGGAGGTGGGGTAGCATTGCTGGTTAAAGAGGAGATTAACACAATAGTAAGGAAGGATATTAGCTCTGATGATGTGGAATCTGTATGGGTAGAGCTGAGAAATACCATGGGGCAGAAAACGTTAGTGGGAGTTGTATACAGACCCCCAAACAGTAATGCTGAGGTTGGGGGTGGCATTAAACAGAAAATTAGAGACGCATGCAACAAGGGCACACATGGGTGACTTTAATCTACATATAGATTGGGCTAACCAAATTAGTAACAATACTGTGGAGGAGGAATTCCTGGACTGTATACGGGATGGTTTCCTGGACCAATATGTCGAGGAACCAACTAGAGATCAGGCCATCTTAGACTGGGTATTATGTAATGAGAAAGGATTGATTAGCAATCTTGTTGTGCGAGGCCCCTTGGGGAGGAGCGATCATAATATGATCGAATTCTTCATTAAGATGGAGAGTGAAGTAGTTGACTCAGAGACTAGGGTCCTGAATTTAAATAAAGGAAACAACGATGGTATGAGGCGCGAGTTGGCTAGGATAGATTGGGGAACGTTACTTAAAGGGTTGACGGTGGATAGGCAATGGCAAACATTTAAAGATCACATGGATGAACTACAGAATTTGTTCATCCCTGTCTGGCATAAAAATAAAACAATAAAAGGTGGCACAACCATGGCTAACAAGGGAAATTAGGGATAGCATAAGATCCAAGGAGAGGAAATATAAATTGGCCAGTAAAAGCAGCAAACTTGAGGATTTGGAGCAGTTTAGGATTCAGCAAAGGAGGACAAAGGGATTAATTAAGAGGGGGAAAATAGAGTATGAGAGTAAGCTTTCAGGGAACATAAAAACTGACTGTAAAAGCTTCTATAGATGTGTGAAGTGAGAAAGATTGGTGAAGTCAAACATTGGTCCCTTGCAGTCAGAATCAGGGGAATTTATAATGGGGAACAAAAATGGCTGAACAATTAAATACATACTTTGGTTCTGTCTTCACAAAGGAGGACACAAATAACCTCCCAGAGATGTCGGGGATCATAGGGTCGAATGAGAGGGAGGAACTGAATGAAATCAGTATTTGTAGGGAAATGGTGTTATGGAAATTGACGGGATTGAAGACCGATAAATCCCCAGGGCCTGATAATCTACAACCTAGGGTACTTAAGGAAGTGGCCCTAGAAATAGTAGATGCATTGCTGATCAGCTTCCAAAATTCTATAGTTCCCATGGATTGGAGGGTAGCTAATGTAACCCCACTATTTAAAAAAGGTGGTCGAGAGAAAACGGGGAATTATAGACCGGTAAGCCTGACATCGGTAATGGAGAAAATGCTCGAGTGCATTATAAAAGATGTAATAGCAGAGCACTTGGAAAACAGTGACAGGATCGGACAAAGTCAACATGGATTTACAAAAGGTAAATCGTGCTTGACTAATTTACTGGAATATTTTGAGGATGCAACTGGTAGAATAGATAAGGGAGAACCAGTGGATGTGGTGTATTTGGACTTTCAGAAGGCTTTCGATAAGGTCCCGCATAAGAGATTAGCGTGTAAAGTTAAAGCACATGGGATTGGTGGTAAAGTACTGACTTGGATAGAGAACCGATAGGCAGACAGGAATCAAAGAGTTGAAATAAACGGGTCTTTTTCCGAGTGGCAGGCAGTGACTAGTGGCATACCGCAGGGATCGGGACCCCAGTTATTCACAATGGCCCAGAACTTCGGGTCTCCACAGGTGAGTACGCATGGGGTACTCCACGCGTAAGCCGAATGAAAGTGCCGGTTTCCTGCCTGCACTGTGCATGCGCGGGAAACCAACACTTCCGTTCCCCTGAAAGAAGGGGTTCAGGGTTTGAACGCGTACGCAGGAGAGGCTGCGCGTGCGCATTGAAATTACGTTTTTTTTAGCAGGTTTTCCCGGGAGGGTAAGTCTGCAGAATTTACACATTTAAAAAGCAGGCGTAAGGCCTGCTTTTTACAAGGTAAGTGGTGAATTAATTAAAATTGAAACATTTTTTCCACAAGTTTATTATTTTTAAATACTTTAAAGAAAGGTAAGTTTATTTTTAGCCCCAAAAATTTAAATTATTGTTTAAAATAGTTAATTCATGTAATTTATAGTTTATTTAAAAAATGCTGTTTTTTATAAATTTATTTGGAGATTTAGTGATGTTTTGGGGCCGTAGTATTTATAAGTTTTGACAGCTCTTCCTGTCAAACTTATGAATGGAGCACTCCCTGCTCCGATTGGCTCCCCATGGCCCACGTGATCCCAGGGGATGCATCGAACTAACTGCGCCCCTGGGATACGCAAGCACTGCGCGCCGGCAGTTGGAGCAGGCCCAGGATCGCAATTCCACGTGTGCCCACAGCTAAACGGCCGGCGCGCTAGGTAAGTGCAGGTCGGGGGCTTACACCCGCGGGAAGCCCCCGACCCGAATTTCTGGGCCAATATATAATAATGATCTAGATGAGGGAACTAGATGTAATATCTCCAAGTTTGCAGACGACACAAAGCTGGGTGGGCGTGTGTGCTGTGAGGAGGATGCCGAGAAACTCCAGTATGCTTTGGACAGGTTGGGTGATTATACTGCATCTGCCATGCATAAGAACATAAGAAATAGGAGCAGGAGCAGGCCAATCGGCCCCTCGAGCCCGCTCCACCATTCAATAAGATCATGGCTGATCTGATCCTAACCTCAAATCTACTATCACTCTACATCCCTCCCGAACCCATGTGAACTCCTGGGAGAGGCGAAAAACCAGATAAAAAACCCAATGGCCAATTTGGGAGAAAAAAAATCTGGGAAATTCCTCTCCGACCCATCTAGGCGATCGAAACTTGTCCAGGAGATCACTGTCCCTATATTTTCTACAGTACTTACCTTCTGTAAAAGGTGATCTCCACCCCAGCCAAGAACAGGAATAGAACCATCTCCTGAAATCTAACACATAATTAGAACACAAGAAGTAGGAGCAGAACCAGGCTACACGGCCCCTGGGCCCACTCGATTACCCACAGGGCCATGACCGTTCCGAACACAGACTCATGTCCAATTTCTTGCCCACTCCCCGTAACCCCTAATTCCCTTTACTTCTAAGAAACTGTCTATTTCTGTTTTAAATGTATTTAATGATGTAGCTTCCACAGCTTTCTGGGGCAGCAAATTCCGCAGACCTACTACCCTCTGAGTGAAGAAGTTTCTCCTCATCTCAGTTTTGAAAGAGCAGCCCCTTATTCTAAGATTATGCCCCGTAGTTCTAGTTTCACCCATCATTGGGAACATCCTCACCACATCCACCCGATCAAGCCCCTTCACAATCTTATATGTTTCAATAAGATCGCCTCTCATTCTTCTGAACTCCAATGAGTAGAGTCCCAATCTACTCAACCTCTCCTCATATGTCCACCCCCTCATCCCCGGGATTAACCGAGTGAACCTTCTTTGTACTGACTCGAGAGCAAGTATGTTTCTTAAGTATGGACACCAAAACTGTATGCAGTATTCCAGGTGCGGTCTCACCAATACCTTATACAACTGCAACAATACCTCCCTGTTTTTATATTCTATCCCCCTAGCAATAAAAGCCAACATTCCATTGGCCTTCTTGATCACTTGCTGCACCTGCATACTAACTGAGTTTTGTGCACCAGGACCCCCAGATCCCTTTGTACTACAGTACTTTCCAGTTTCTTGCCATTAAGATAATAACTTGCTCTATGATTTTTCCTGCCAAAGTGCATAACCTCACACTTTCCAGTATTGTATTCCATCTGCCAAATCTCTGCCCACTTACTTAGCCTGTCTATGTCCCCTTGCAGGTTTTTTATGTCCTCCTCACTCACTACTTTCCCTCCCATCTTTGTATCATCTGCAAACTTTGATATGTTACACTCGGTCCCCTCCTCCAAATCATTAATATAGGTTGTAAAGAGTTGGGGACCCAGCACTGACCCCTGCGGAACACCACTCGTTACTGATTGCCAGTCTGAGAACGAACCATTTATCCCAACTCTCTGCTTTCTCTGCCAATCCTCTACCCTTGCCAGAATATTACCCCCAATCCCATTATCTTGAGCAATAATCTTGCGTGGCACCTTGTCAAATGCTGTTTGGAAGTCTAAATACACTACGTCCACTGGTTCCCCTTTATCCACCCTGTATGTTACTTCCTCAAAGAACTCAAGCAAATTTGTCAAACATGACTTCCCCTTCATAAAACCATGCTGACTTTGTCCTATTAAATTATGTTTATCCAAATGTCCCATTACTGTCTCCTTAATAATGGACTCTAAAATTTTACCAACCACAGATATTAGGCTAACAGGTCTATAGTTTCCAGCCTTCTGCCTACTACCCTTTTTAAGTAAGGGTGTTACATTAGCAGTTTTCCAATCTGCCGGGACCTTTGCTGAGTCCAGGGAGTTTTGGAAAAT
Organism: Somniosus microcephalus; assembly: GCF_052327205.1. Taxonomy (NCBI): domain Eukaryota; kingdom Metazoa; phylum Chordata; class Chondrichthyes; order Squaliformes; family Somniosidae; genus Somniosus; species Somniosus microcephalus. The sequence continues at coordinate 261,398,396 of NC_140989.1, forward strand.
TATTACCAATGCATCCACAATCCCTACCGCCACTTCCCTCAAGACCCTAGGATGTAAGCCATCAGGTCCAGGGGATTTATCCGCCTTGAGTCCCATTATTTCACCAAGTACCACTTTCTTAGTGATTTTAATCGTATTTAGCTCCTCCCCAATGTGGATAAATGCAAGGTTATCCACTTTGGTGGCAAAAACAGGAAGGCAAATTATCTGAACAGCAATAGATTGGGAGAAGGGGAAGTGCAACGAGACCTGGGTGTCCTTGTGCACCAGTCGCTGAAGGTAAGCATGCAGGTGCAGCAGGCAGTTAAGAAGGCAAATGGTATGTTGGCCTTCATAGCGAGAGGATTTGAGTACAGGAGCAAGGATGTCTTGCTGCAGTTGTACAGGGCCTTGGTGAGACCACAGCTTGAGTATTGTGTGCAGTTTTGGTCACCTTATCTGAGGAAGGATGTTATTGCCATGGAAGGAGTGCAGCGAAGATTCACCAGGCTGATACCTGGGATGGCAGGAATGACGTATGAGGAGAGATTGGGTCGATTGGGCTTATATTCGCTGGAGTTTAGAAGAATGAGAGGGGATCTCATTGAAACTTATAAAATTCTAACAGGACTAGACAGACTAGATGCAGGAAGGATGTTCCCGATGGCAGGGGTCACAGTCTAAAGATAAGGGGTAAGCCATTTAGGACTGAGATGAGGAGGAATTTCTTCACCCAGAGAGTGGTGAACCTGTGAAATTCTCTACCACAAAAGGCAGTGGAGGCCAATTCATTAAATATATTCAAGAAGGAGTTAGATATATTTCTTAAGGCTAAAGGGATCAAGGGATATGGGGAGAAAGCAGGGACAGGGTACTGAATTTGGATGATCAGCCATGATCTCATTAAATGGCGGAGCAGGCTCAAGGGGCCGAATGGCCTACTCCTGCTCCTATCTTCTATGTTTCTATGTTTCTATATCATCAACTGCAATGTTTGCACACGGACCGTGTGACAATGCATGTGATGGAGGATGACAATTGGAATATCATCCTCCACACTTTATTAATATGAATGGGGAAGAGAGTGAAACTAGACTTATTGCAGACAAGATCAGTGTCAACAATTTAAATCTTGAAACCATTTTTCTCAAAGGAATATTAATATGAAGAGCACAGCTTGTAATATATTTACTCTGCAGTAAAATATTCTCAGTTGAATGGCTTATGATATGAATATTATACAAAAACAGTTTCTGATTTTTTTTAATTTTTTTAAATAGTTTACATCAAGCATCTGCCTGCTATAAAAGTTAATGGGAAAAAATAACTGGGCTGTTGGCAGACTTATGCTCCACAAATTGTGAATTTCAGGGTACCCCTGTGAACAGAATACTAAAGAGTAAATCAGAGAATACAATACGTGTTAATATCAGTTCAGCAGAGCACTAACCGTATTTTTAAAGGGATATATTGGCTGCAGTTTGTAACAGTGAGAGCTTTCCAAGTCCCTTACCCAAAGTCAAAAGTAAATGATGTATTGAAAACAGTTCAATTCTTGCACTTCTGTAATTGGGAACTTGATATTTAAATGTTACGGTCACACACGGTTATAGACTATAAATGCACACAACTTTGTTTACATTTTCTTAAATATAAAATCTACATCATACCTTTTAAAAATAAATAATGGGTTTCTATAAATATGAAAGCATTAAGAATAATACAATAAATTCAGTCAGTCACCTTTTAATGATCTGTTCTTTTTTTCCCGTGTGGTTGCAATGACATTTATGAATTATGGAGATGATTATGTTTTTGTTTTGTGTCCGTTTCAAATGGGATTAAGATAGTCCAAATCTTTTCATTTGGCTGTTACTACCTTTGAAACAGATGGATGGTATGTGGTTTTTATGTAGGCTAGTATACTTAAAAGCTACTTTCCAATTTTTGAAATGTAAGCTAAGGTGGAAAAAAATCCTCTTCTAAAAGATTACTTTGTCTTAATGTCAAACCAACTTCCAGTATTTTAGGCAGGACTATAATTTGAAATGTAGTATTTCTTCTGAATTGACTTAATTTATGGCCAATTGTCTTCAGGGTAATTGTTTGAGTTATAGGTTAAAATGGAGTTACACAATTAAAATAATAGGTGTCAGTTTCTCAACATGGTCACAAAGCTTTTGAATTATTTTACACACTGGTTAAATATATGTAATGAATAAGCTTATGAATAAGTATGGCGGATGCCTTCCACTATATAACTATCACCTTAGCCAATTCATTAAAAATATCCTTTAATGCTACAGATGTGTTAAATTCCTGCTATCAATATTTGCATTACATTGACCAAAGAGATGTTCCATCTGAGGTGACATTAAAATACTGTTTTAATCACGTGGATCCTAAAACCTATTTCTAATAGTTAAAATGTACATTATTTGTAGAATCGCTTCATGGACTTGACTTCAATTAACACTCACACCAGTCCTTACTATTACTATTCTCTGGATATTTACTTTTCATATATATTCGTAAAATTTCCTGCGAGTAGCTTCAGACAAACTTCAAGAATATTGCAAAAAAGCATTAAAGTGCAGAAAGAATGCATCAAGGTTTATTTTATCTGGCAAAATTAATGGAATCTAATGCTAGCTGTTTCAACCTGTGCCCTTAGTACGAGCGATTTGAATTCATAGGATTCATTGCTTTCCTCATTTCCTCCGCAAGCTGTATTCAAGTAGGTCCCCAGGAAATGTTCTTCAGTACAGAAGGTTGCTTTTTGTACCTTTAAGCAGTGTGTGAATTGCTTAAGCCTATCGTGCAGCTTTGCAACTGCTAAGAAATCACATATCACTTCCCATGGGAAAGTGCGACTCAAGTGGTGCAAAAGCCAAGAATATTTAAGATGAGCTGACACTACACAGTATTTAAGGTAGTATTTGGCGATCAGTTTTTATGACATCTGAAATGCAGTCTAAATTAATCCTAAATAAGCATACGTTTCTTTACAATGGATACACGCCTATGTTTAGTCCAATACTGGTGACTGGTGCCTGAATTCCACTCCCTCTTCCAGAAAGTGTAAACAGAGTAAATTCAGCACAATGGGAAGCAGATCATATTGTGGAACAGTTTCCATTGATTTCTTTTTGTAACATAAACGGGACCTTTCAGCTGACACAAAAATTGAGAACCGGAGTGTGTAACTGACACACTTAGAGTGAGTGGCCCTGCTCTGAGGTTGAGGTTAAAGTCTATCATTAGAGAAATACAGGCTACTTAAGTGCCTGAGGAAGAGAGTGTTTGAAGACCAGGACCTCAAACACAGCACTAAGCTCATGGTCTACAGAACAGCAGTGATACCCGCCCTGCTGTATGCCTCAGAGACATGGATCATGTACAGCAGGCACCTCAAAGCACTGGAGAGGTACCACCAATGCTGCCTCCGCAAGAGCCTGCCAATCCATTGGCAGGATAGGCGCACCAACGTCAGTGTTCTTGCGCAGGCCAACATCCCCAGCATCGAAGCTTTGACCACACTCAATCAGCTCCGATGGATGGGTCACATCATCCGCATGCCCGATACAAGTCTCCCAAAACAAGCGCTCTACTCGGAGCTCCGACATGGCAAGAGAGCCCCAGGTGGGCAGAGGAAATGCTTCAAGGACACCCTCAAAGCCTCCTTGGAAAAAGTGCAACATCCCCACTGACACCTGGGAATCCCTGGCCCAAGACTGCACAAAGTGGAGGCGAAGGCGCCGAACACCTCAGGTCTCTTCACTGGGAGCAAGCGAAAGCCAAGCGCAAGCAGCGCATGTCAACCCAAGCACCCCACCCACCGTCTGCCCCACCTGTGACAGAGACTGTAGGTCCCGCATTGGACTCATCAGTCACCCGAGAACTCATTTTTAATGTGGAAGCAAGTCATCCTCGGTGGAAAGGGACTGCCCAAGAAGAAGACAGGCTACAGACTTTGTTTTATGCAACTTCATGTCCATGAGATAAATTTACAGTGAAGTCATTTTAAGGCCCTTTCTGATCAAACTAGCATTTACTTTGTTTATTGGGATTAGCCTTGCAGTCTGTTGTGCTCAAGTACCATATAAATCCACAGCTTAAGCTTAAATTGTGTGACTCAGTATTGCGAATTATGTAATAGAATCTAAAATGCATGATACAAGTCAAATTTAAATTAAATAAGGTAAACGCATTGTGCAGCATAGATGGCTTCATTTTGGTTAATGGATTTGTTTCTGGTAACTGGTTTCTGTGAATTAACCCAACATGAGTCAACACAGGAAATGTCAATAATTAAAAATAGCCAGTCAACCCATCAATGATCCTTCTTGAATCCTGTGACAAAAGTGATGTGTTATTGTCTAGTTTTAGTTAGTGGCTCTCCCTTTAAATCAAGTCAGTGTACGTAAGCATTTTTGAAAAATGTTTTAAACCAAAGTTGAGGTCCCTGTACCAAATTTATTTTGATACATTTACTGTAAGATCGGTTCAATCTGGCTTTCAAACTGTAAAGGTTGAGAGAAGATACCAAGTTAGGTTTGAGCAAACACACAATATGACCTATTCAGATAAATACATGACAGCAAATTATTTTGAATCCAACCACCATTACAAAGAGATTCATACAAACCACAGCAACTGGCGAAAAAAGGATATTTAGGTAGGTGGACCTATTCATTGAGTCGTGTTATCAGAAGGTAGTTGAACCGATTGGAAACTTCACAGGAAAAGATAAAGTAGACTAGCTAACTTGTGCCATTAGAAAAGATTAAGAAAGAAAAGGACTGTGTTTAGAAAAGTTACCTAGAAAAGACTAGCTTAGCATTAGATATTATTTTGTCTACTCAAGAAGTTAGATGAAAGACTTTCTGCTGTAAATATGCATTCTAACTATTATATCAGTTAGATCAATGACTTATTTATTTAATAATTTTCTTGCAATCTTAAACTTTAAAAAACTAGGTTCTGGGGTGATGCGCTATCGCTTGCAAAAAATAGTCCAGCATCTAACACCGATACCAAATAAGGTTTTCTGTTCATTTTCTTCACCATGTTATCGAATGTTTACGGAGTTCTCCAGGCAAGACAGAGAGAAACAGATGATCTATTATATCGCTGTGGTTTGTATGAATCTTTTTTTAAGGTTTGGGGAGTTGAGAATCACCTAGGAGAATGATGTTTAATACAAGAGTCAAAATAATCTAGGGTAAGAAGATTTATAAGACCTGAAAATGTAACTTACTGTCACACTTCAGAATTCTTTGATTTTTAAGGGTTGCACTTACCCGAGATAGGCATCAAAGTTGCCTTCCCCAAAGAACAAAACACAATAAGCCATTCATTAGCCTGTCATATTATAAGTATATATTGGGCAATGTGTGTGAACTCCGGATTGTAAGGGACATGGGATCCACTTACGGGAGCGACTAATGCCATTGAACCCAAGAAGGTATCTAGGCCAGACCCAAATCTGGAACACTCACCACAGGGAAATGATATAATTCAGATAAAGAACTTTAGAGCAAGGGAAGGACAGTCCTAAAAAACAGCCTGCTTATCATGCCAGGACTACACAACTACTTCATGGTGTCAGCGGAGTTATGCTGTAGAAATGTCACTTTAGTGATATCGTTTTAGAACCTCCCTAGCCCATATTAATCATCCAAAGACACCTGTTAAGAAAATCTAAGTTCTGTGATGTTCAGGTGGGCGGTGCACCATTATTTTTACCATTGTTACTGTGTTTGACGACCAATATATCACTTATTATGTTGAAGGAAATTGTACCCATAGTGGCAGAGAGGACATAATATATCATCTGTTTATTTCTGTCTTTTATCTCATCCATTTCAGCTTCTTTTTCTTGCTGTCTCTTTTTATACTGACCATTTTTATTTATACCAATTCTTTCTCTCCAATTTCGCAATTGTTTTGTTCCGTCTTATCTTCACATTACCTCTGTCACGCTTGCACCTGTGACCTCTCGTCTCTATTTTACTTATGCAGGATACCCTTTTCCCCTGCTGTCCATTTCCTTTTAAAATAAAAAAGCTGCTAAAATCAAGCAATAGTTAAAGAAAAATAGATTTTAGTTAATGAAAGGGGAAAACACAGAAAATCCAGAAAGTGATAAATAGGCTGAAATCCTGGGAAACCGTGAGAAGGAAAAGCAGAGCATTCTTAAACAAAATATAAAGAGCAGCAACAAGAAATATCAACTAATGACAAATGTAAGACAAAAGTATCAAACGGAAAAATGCTGCTGTCTGCATCTTATTCATGTCATTTTATTTGGAATTGATCTTAATAAATAACGCCAAATCATTTTGGAAAATGTAGGGAAGCTTTCAGAGAATAGGAGTCAAAAGTCCATGTGATTAGAAAAATGGAACCTGCAATTCCCATTCTGTTATTAGTGGAATCCTGGAACTAACCAGGTTAGCATTGTAGTGTTCCCCGGTTAGGATTCTACTGGAACATTGTCCAAGGTGTTTGTTGATGTATCTTAGAGGCAGAGGTGGAGGGAGCTCATCAGTGCCAAATCCAGGATTTGGAACAGATGGAAGAACGAGCTGTAATGCATAGCAAACAAAATAATGGGGGAGGGTGCACATCCACTTTATACTTCCTCCTCCCCGGTGGCTGGGCCTGTGCTGTATCCCATCTGGATGGTGAGCTTAGAATAGCAATTGGCCTGATGAGTCAAGATATACAAGAATAATTTTGAAAGTATCGGGTATAAAACCTAACTAAAAGTTTCACTTAAATAAGAATAAACATATTCAGTGATGTTTTTTCCTTACTTGCATGTATAAACAAGAACATAATCAGGCCAGCCTGCATTATCTTCTGACCCAGTCCTTCAAACCCAGACCTATACATTGTAGAGATTCGCATATCTCTGGCAAACAGGATCGAGTGTAAACCAATATGGTGGGTATATTGTGTTTAATCGGAGGAGTTTAGGATGGAATATAGCACACTAGTAATATAGCAAAAACATACGACCGTGACAAGCAGCTGGTACCGGACCGGGCGTGCGTGAACAATTCATTCTCACTCTCTCTCGTGAGCGGATCACTCTCAAACTTCTGCTCGGCTGTCCCCTCCACCGTCTGTGTGGGCAAGCACTTGGGGTGTCACTTTTATTCTCTTTTTAAGGGTGGGCCTGAGGCCAAGTTATTGAAAAGACCATTTATCCTATAGGGTTCCTCTAAAACCTCATGAACCAATGACAGCTCAAGTTCTTTTATCTTGGTTCTTGGATGCAAGCCTTCCCCAAAAGGGGTCTCATTACTTCATCCAATTTGTCTTATCGTTTAATCTTTCTGAAGGTTCTTCCTTTGGAATTGGTGTCTTATCTCTCTTGTCTCTATCCTCCTTGGCCCAGCAAGTACAAGGTCTGACCTTGTCCCTCTTAATCATGGCCCCAGCCAGAGCTGTTGCACGTTAGCCAGTCGCTATCTCACCTTCATCTAGCAAATGGCCCATTCTAAGATGGAAACCTTAGCCTACTCAAATTCCTTTCATTCTATGTCTTTTCCTAATTAACTTTTAATTATCTTCGTAAGCAGTTCTGCTAAACAAACTCCAAATTCTGTCTGTAGAGATTATAATATGGTTATTAGTAATAATGGAAGAAACATACGTTGGGCCTTCACTGGCCAAATTAAAGATACATTAAAGTCAAAACCCTAACTTACAAACAACAGCCAGCTAGCCTGGCAGGGCCATCCTATGGGTCCCCGTGTAGATCGGACCAGGAGAGCACCGAGGCGGCAGTACAAAAGGAGGAGCGAGGTGAGGCCCGACCAGATCGGACCAGGAGAGCACCGAGGCCGGGTATAAAAGGAGGAGCGAGGCGAGGCCCGACCAGATCGGACCAGGGGAGCACCGAGGCGGCAGTATAAAAGGGAGGAGCGAGGCGAGGCCCGACCAGATCGGACCAGGAGAGCACCGAGGCCGGGTATAAAAGGAGGAGCGAGGCGAGGCCCGACCAGATGAGCACCGAGGCCGGGTATAAAAGGAGGAGCGAGGTGAGGCCCGACCAGATCGGACCAGGAGAGCACCGAGGCGGCAGTATAAAAGGGAGGAGTGAGGCGAGGCCCGACCAGATCGGACCAGGAGAGCACCGAGGCCGGGTATAAAAGGAGGAGCGAGGCGAGGCCCGACCAGATCGGACCAGGAGAGCACCGAGGCGGCAGTATAAAGGAGGAGAGAGGTGAGGCCCGACCAGATCGGACCAGGAGAGCACCGAGGCGGCAGTATAAAGGAGGAGAGAGGCGAGGCCCGACCAGATCGGACCAGGAGAGCACCGAGGCGGCAGTATAAAGGAGGAGCGAGGCGAGGCCCGACCAGATCGGACCAGGAGAGCACCGAGGCCGGGTATAAAAGGAGAAGCGAGGCGAGGCCCGACCAGATCGGACCAGGAGAGCACCGAGGCGGCAGTATAAAAGGAGGAGCGAGGCGAGGCCCGACCAGATCGGACCAGGAGAGCACCGAGGCCGGGTATAAAAGGAGGAGCGAGGTGAGGCCCGACCAGATCGGACCAGGAGAGCACCGAGGCGGCAGTATAAAAGCAGGAGCGAGGCGAGGCCCGACTAACTCAGCAGCGGGGAGAGAGGTAAAAAGTAATCAGAGTGTGACATCACCAGGGAGCAGGTAAGTGATTGGTTGGTGAGTATTTCTCTTTTTTAAACTTTAACTCTGTGGTTTATAGTTACTAAGGTCTTTTCTGGTGTAGCAGGGACTGTTGGTAAACCATACAAGCGCCTTAGAGTTATCTTTAATTGGTGATAGTGAATTAATTTAAATTAATTGACGGGTAAGTCATGCCAGGAGAGCCCAGCCCCGTGTTATGCTCCTCTTGCTCTATGTGGGAATTCAGGGACACTGCCGGTGTCCACGATGACCATGTGTGCCAGAATTGCATCCAGCTGCAGCTACTAGCAGACCGCATTGCGGCGCTGGAGCTGCGGATGGATGGGCTTTGGAGCATTCACGATGCTGAGAGGGTCGTGGATAACACGTTTAGTGAGTTGGTCACAACGCAGGTAAGGGCTGCACAGGCAGAAGGGAAATGGGTGACCATCAGGCAGAGCAGTAGAGGCAGGCAGGTAGTGCAGGGGACCCCTGTGGCCATCCCCCTCTCAAACAGGTATACCGATTTGGATACTGTTGAGGGGGATGACTTACCCGAGGAAGGCAGCAGCAGCCAACTTCCCGGCACCAGCAGCCAACTTCCCGGCACCAGGGGTGCTTCTACTGCTCAGGAAGGGAGGAAAAAGAGTGGGAGAGCAATAGTGATAGGGAATTCTATCGTAAGGGGTACAGATAGGCGTTTCTGTGGCCATAGACGTGACTCCAGGATGGTTTGTTGTCTCCCTGATGCCAGGGTCAAGGATGTCACTGAACGGCTTCAGCGCATTCTGAAGGGGGAGGGTGAACAGTCAGAGGTCGTGGTTCACATTGGGACCAATGACATGGATAGGAAGAGGGATGAGGTCCTGCAGCAAGAATTTAGGGAGCTAGGTAGCAGATTAAAGAGCAGGACCTCAAAGGTTGTAATCTCTGGATTACTCCCGGTGCCACGTGCTAGTGAGTACAGGAATAGGAGGATAGAGCAGATGAATGCGTGGCTAAAGAGTTGGTGCAGGAGGGAGGGCTTTAGTTTCCTGGATCACTGGGCCTGCTTCTGGGGAAGGTGGGACTTGTACAAGTCGGACGGGTTGCACCTGAACCAGAGTGGGACAAATATCCTTGCGGGGAGGTTTGCTAGCACTGTTCAGGGGGGTTTAAACTAAAATGGCAGGGGGTTGGGAACCTGAGCAGGGAGACAGAGGAAAGGGAAACAGGGATAAAAGCAAAAGATAGGAAGGAGAAAAACAAAAGTGGCAGTCAGAGAAATCAATGGTTTAAATCAAACGTGGCCACAGTAAATAATAATTCTAATAGGTCTAAGTGCATTAAAAAAACAAGCCTGAAGGCTTTGTGTCTTAATGCGAGGAGCATTTGTAATAAGGTGGACGAATTGGCTGCGCAAATAGAGATAAACGAATATGATTTGGTTGGGATTACGGAAACATGGCTCAAGGATGGCCAAGACTGGGAACTCAACATTCAGGGGTATTCGATATTCAGGAAAGATAGGCAAAAAGGAAAGGGAGGTGGGGTAGCATTACTGGTTAAAGAAGGGATTAATACAATTGTAATGAAGGATATTAGCTCTGATGATGTGGAATCTGTATGGGTAGAATTGAGAAATACTAAAAAGGGGAAAAAAACATTAGTGGGAGTGGTATATAGACCTCCCAACAGTAAGGCGGAGGTTGGGGATGGCATTAAAAGTGAAATTAAAGAAGCGTGCAATAAGGGCACAGCCGTCATCATGGGCGACTTTAATCTACATATAGACTGGGCCAACCAAATTAGTAACAATACTGTGGAGGAGGAATTCCTGGAGTGTTTACGGAATGGTTTCCTGGACCAATATGTCGAGGAACCAACCAGAGATCAGGCCATCTTAGACTGGGTATTATGTAACGACAAACGATTAATTAGCAATCTTGTTGTACGAGGCCCCTTGGGTCGGAGCGATCATAATATGATCGAATTCTTCATTAAGATGGAGAATGAAGTAGTTGACTCAGAGACTCGGGTCCTCAATTTAAATAAAGGAAACTACGATGGTCTGAGGAGCGAGTTGGGTAGGATTGATTGGGGAATGGCACTCAAAGGGTTGACGGTGGATAGGCAATGGCAAACATTCAAAGACCGAATGGATGAGCTACAGAATTTGTTCATCCCAGTTTGGCATAAAAATAAAACAAAAAAGGTGACTCAACCGTGGCTAACAAGGGAAATTAGGGATAGCATAAGATCCAAGGAGACGACATATAAATTGGCCAGAAAAAGCAATAATCCTGAGGATTGGGAGCAGTTTAGGATTCAACAAAGGAGGACAAAGGGATTCATTAAGAAAGGGAAAATAGAATATGAGAGTAAGCCTGCAGGGAATATAAAAACTGACTGTAAAAGCTTTTATAGATATGTGAAGAGAAAAAGATTGGTGAAGTCAAGCGTAGGTCCCTTACAGTCAGAATCAGGGGAATTTATAATGGGAAACAAAGAAATGGCAGAACAACTAAATTCATACTTTGGTTCTGTCTTCACAAAGGAGGACACAAATAACCTCCCAGAGATGCCGGGGAACATAGGGCCTGATGAAAGGGTGGAACTGAAAGAAATCAGTATTTGTAGGGAAATGGTGTTCGGAAAATTGATGGGACTAAAGGCCGATAAATCCCCAGGGCCTGATAATCTACATCCCAGGGTACTTAAGGAAGTGGCCCTGGAAATAGTAGATGCATTGCTGGTCATCTTCCAGAACTCGATAGACTCTGGAACAGTACCCATGGATTGGAGGGTAGCTAATGTTACCCCACTATTCAAAAAAGGTGGTCGAGAAAAAGCAGGGAATTATAGACCGGTAAGCCTGACATCGGTAGTGGGGAAAATGCTAGAATCTATTATAAAAGATGTAATAGCAGAGCACTTGGTAAGCAGTGACAGGATCGGACAAAGTCAACATGGATTTACAAAAGGTAAATCATGCTTGACTAATCTACTGGAATTTTTTGAGAATGTAACTGGTAAAATAGATAAGGGACAACCAGTGGATGTGGTGTATTTGGACTTTCAGAAGGCTTTCGATAAGGTCCCACATAAGAGATTAGCGTGCAAAATTAAGGCACATGGGATTGGGGGCAAGGTATTGACTTGGATAGAGAACTGGTTGGCGGACAGAAAGCAAAGAGTTGGAATAAACGGGTCGTTTTCCGAGTGGCAGGCAGCGACTAGTGGGGTACCGCAAGGATCGGTCCTAGGACCCCAGCTGTTCACAATATATATTAATGATCTGGACGAGGGAATTGGATGTAATATCTCCAAATTTGCAGACGACACAAAGCTGGGTGGGAGGGTAAGCTGTGAGGAGGATGTCGTGAAACTCCAGTACGATTTGGACAGATTGGGTGATTGGGCAGAAACATGGCAAATGCACTATAATGTGGATAAATGTGAGGTTATCCACTTTGGTGGCAAAAACAGGAAGGCAGATTATTATTTGAATGGCAATAGATTGGGAGAAGGGGAAGTGCAAAGAGACCTGGGTGTTCTTGTGCACCAGTCGCTGAAGGTAAGCATGCAGGTGCAGCAGACGGTTAAGGCGGCAAATGGTATGTTGGCCTTCGTAGCAAGAGGGTTCGAGTACAGGAACAAGGATGTCTTGCTACAGTTGTACAGGGCCTTGGTGAGACCGCACCTTGAGTACTGTGTGCAGTTTTGGTCGCCTTACCTGAGGAAGGACGTTCTTGCCATGGAAGGAGTGCAGCGAAGATTCACCAGGCTGATACCTGGGATGGCAGGAATGACGTATGAGGAGAGATTGTGGCGATTGGGCTTATACTCACTGGAGTTTAGAAGATTGAGAGGGGACCTCATCGAAACTTATAAAATTCTGTAAGGCCTGGACAGACTAGATGCAGGAAGGATGTTTCTGATGGCCGGGGAGTCCAGAACCAGGGGTCATAGTCTAAGGATAAGGGGTAAGCCATTTAGGACTGAAATGAGGAGGAATTTCTTCACCCAGAGAGTGGTGAACCTGTGGCATTCTCTGCCACAGAGGGCGGTGGAGGCCAGTTCATTAAATATATTCAAGAAAGAGTTGGGTATATTTCTTAAGGCTAAAGGGATCAAGGGATATGGGGAGAAGGCAGGGACAGGGTACTGAATTTGGATGATCAGCCATGATCTCATTGAATGGCGGAGCAGGCTCGAAGGGCCGAATGGCCTACTCCTGCTCCTATCTTCTATGTTTATGTTTCTCCTAATCTAACTGATTAAAAAGACTGTCTCAAATTCTAATGCAAGTTTTCCAGGAAAACGAAACTTATGCAATCCCCTTGTCTCGATCCGAAACGTACAATCATTTAAACACAGTATTATTTGTATAGCCATATACATTTTTAGACACCCCTCATTTCTAACATGTAGTACCTATCTTGCTGTTCTAAAACTTCCATCTACAAGCTATTTTATTAATTTAATTTCCATAACCACTTATTCATAACTATATTAAACATTTAGGCCTAGAAATTCAGTTGGGCGCGCCATCCGTTAGCGCCTTAGGAGGAGTAGATCTCGAGCGCAAGGCGCTTAGCGCCCAGGCGCAGCGCGATCTGCGCCTCGCCCCAACTTCAGTACACATTTAGCGCCGGCGCAAAGTCTTAGCGCGCGCCCTGCTGCGCGCGCAGATCATGACGTCATTTGCTAGTGCAACGCCCTTTGTGCGCCCCGAACCGGAACTTCACTCGCGCCGGGCCATTGTGCGCCGGGCGGCCCTAACGACTGTGAAGTGGAACGGTACACAGCCGAGGTGGGCCGCGGGGAGCGCTAATTAAAGGGCACTTACCCTGCACTATAAAGGCCAGCCATTTTGCAGCATTCACTCTTGTGCAACGGTTTTTTGGAGAGAGACCAAGGAGGAGAGCTTACTGGTTTGGACCAACACTAGGGCAGGTATTTTTGGCTCAGGCCAGAGCTTAGCAATTATCTTTGCCTTCATTGAGAGCTCAGTGTTTGCCAGCATATAATGGGGGCTGCATTGGGTGCCAACGCTGACTTTCAGCCTTATGCCAGAAGGGCTTACAGACGCCGTGAGAGAGTGGCAGCCCTGGCTAGACGCAGAGGGGGCAACAGGCGTCGCCAACTGAGGCCTTACCCACCCAGGGTATACCGCCAGCAGTCCTCCTATCTGACCACGTCTGCCGCGATGTGTGTAAGGAGGCTGCGATTCAGAAGGGAGGTGGTTGCAGACATCTGCCAGCTGCTTCAGAGAGATCTGCAGCCACAGCTGATGCGCAGGACGTCTCTGTCGGTGGCAGTGAAGGTGACGGTGGCTCTCAACTTCTATGCCACCGGCTCCTTCCAATCCGCTGCTGGGGACATCGCTAACATCTCCCAGTTCGCCGTGCATTGCTGCATCCGCCAAGTGACCGAAGCCCTTTTCAGAAGGAGACATCAATTCATCTCCTTCCCCATGACCCTGGACAAGCAGCAGCAGCGTGCAGTGGGATTTGCAAGAATAGCGGGCTTCCCCATGGTGCAGGGCGCCATTGACTGCACGCATGTGGCTTTGCGGGCACCTCTGGAGCATGCCGAGGATTACCGCAACCGGAAGGGCTACCATTCCCTCAACGTACAGCTGGTGTGTGACCACAGGCAGCGCATCCTAGCTGTCAATGCCCGCTTTCCAGGCAGCAGCCACGATGCCTTTATCCTGCGACAGACAACTGTGGCTGACATGTTCCAGGCACAGCCTCACCCAAGAGGATGGCTTATCGGAGACAAAGGCTATCCTTTGTGTACCTGGCTCATGACCCCGCTCCGCGCGCCCACGACCCCTGCTGAAGAGGCATACAACGAGAGCCATCAAGCGACTAGGAACATCATAGAACAAACAATCGGCGTCCTCAAGCAACGGTTCCGCTGTCTCGATCGCTCCGGGGGAGCCCTCCAGTATTCGCAGGAGCGAGTCTCCCAATTCATCGTCGTTTGCTGCATGCTGCACAACCTGGCTATCCGCAGGACTCAGGCACTGCCACCTCACGTTGGACCACCACCTCAGGAGGAGGAGCAGGAGGAGGAGGAGGACGAGGAGTACCAGCCCAGGAGGGAGGCACAAGGTCCAAGGGCGCCCGTCGGCGGCTTATTGAACGTCACTTCTAGGCCCCCTGTCAGGGAATGGCTTGTGCCAATGAAAGAACATGATTGCAGCCGCTCCGCAAGCCCTCAGCCGGTTAAGGCAACAAACACTTCAAAGATCAAACATGGACAATGTTAATAAATAAAATGCTTTATTGTACAAACTCAGGGCCCTTCCCACATGAAAACCAAAAACAGACGAAACCCCCAAAAAACACTCAAACACATTACTCGCTCCCACAACCTGGAGAGGATTAACAAAACAGTGCAACTAAAATGGCCGTCATCCTCGGCCTTCGTAAAAAACAAACATCACATCCTCGGCCTTCAAAAAACAAACATCCAATTCTCGGCCTTCAAAAAACAAACATCCAATTCTCGGCCTCAAAAAACAAACACAACTGGCCACACATTCGACATTTTGGCCCGCTAGGGCGATGCCTTGGCCATCTTTGTGTGGCCCCTGCCTGCCCTGCTGCTCCTCCTCAAAGTAAGGCCATTGGCTGCTGCAAGGCTGGGGGCAGGCTCCTGAGGGGCACATGTCGTGACGGCAGATGCCCTTGGGGGTCGGCCTAGTCGAGGTCTGGCCGTCGAGCGGGTGGCTGTTGAATGCTGCAGCTGTGGCTGGCCAGCATCAGTCGCTGCAGCAGCTCCTGGCAGCTCCACTGGGGGAGTGGCAGTGGCGGCTGGAGGAATGGGGGCAAGCTGGCGGATGGCAGGCGCTCGCTGGTCGCCTGAGACACTGGCACTCGCCCGGGCCAGCACTGCAGCATGCGCACCAATCTGCCGAGGGACAGACCGCTGTGCTGCTGCAGCGCGCCGGGTGCCCTGGCGATGCCTGGCTGACACAGCGAGTGTGGCAGTGAGTGCCCGTGTTGACCTGTTCAGTGACCTCATCAGAGCACCCAGTGACTGCACGGCACCACTGATCAGCTGCCCACTCGCTGCCTGAGCTGCCCCGAATGCCGCCCGACTCGCTGCCTGCTCTGCCCCGAATGCCGCCCGACTCGCTGCCTGCTCTGCCCCGAATTCCGTCAAACTGATGGCCTGTGAGGCCCCGACGTCGGTGACACTCCGAGAGAGGGACTCGATGGCCTCAGGCAACCATGCCACTACCCCCATGAGCTCCGTGTGCCGGCGCTCCGAGTCCGCGGACAAGTCCTTGAGGCGTTCCATCTCCTTGGCGAAGACCATCTCCGGACTGGAGGACGGACTCTCCCTCTGGGGAGAAGGCCGCCGAGCTGGCCGACCCTTCCTGCGTTGCTGGACGCCGCTGGGCCCAGCAATTGGACTCCCCTCCGACCCTTCCCCCCTCTGGGGAGAAGGCCGCCGAGCTGGCACCCCCCTCCCGCGTTTCTGCAGGCCGCAGGTCCCATGAGCTCCCCTCCCCTCCGACATTTCCGCCACGCTCCCCTCCAGGGAAGACATGTCCCCTACATTCGCATGGGTTGCCACGGCTGAGGGTTCCCCTGATGGGCCGCCTTCCTCTTGCTCCTCCTCTTCTGAGGGGCTGTCACTGGCAACTTCAGGGACCTCCTCCTCACCATCTGAAAGCAGGAAGGCACAAGAGTAGCTTTAGAGTGAGGAGAGGGCGTCAGCGAGGGATGCATGAGTGGTGGCATTCAGCGCATTGGTCGGACAGTGGCAAAGGATGTAGATCTGATGCGCAAGTGGGACGAGAGAGGTACAAGCGTTGATGTCCTTACCATTGGTGCCCAGAACAGGGTCGGCATCTCCACATGCAACGGGGCCAATCACCCGGCCACCCATGATGCGCTCCACGTGATGTTGCAGCTCGGTGAGCGGCTGGATCTGGGGTCGGCCTCACCCGGTCACAGTCCGGCTCTTCCTATTATTGGCCAGCTTGGCCTGCAAGAGAAAGGACGGCCTCTAAGTACAGTGTGTCACCCTGATCTTGTGTGCACTGCCTCCCATGGTGGAAGAACCTGGCCAGTGTGTCGCCCTGATCTTGTGTGCACTGCCTCCCATGGTGGAATAGCTTGGCCAGTGTGTTAAGTGCAGAATGTGCAATTGATGTTCATGCCTGTCCCATAGCTGCTGGATGAGGGCTGGCCATTAGGGCTTTCAGGTCCCTTTGCCCATAATGTGAGGTGCACATGCAAGGATGAGGAGGTCACTGGAAAGGGTACTCACCCTGACAATCCGAGTGAGGTCATTAAACTTTTTGCGGCATTGGACACCGGTCCTGGGGACCTCGCTGTTGGCTGACACCTTGCTGGCGACATGCCTCCAGGCTCTCCGGTAGGCGCGGACCGGCACCTTCCTGCCATTGTCCGGGTACAAAAGATGGCGCCTCTTCTCCACACCACCAACCAGCACACTCAGATCACGCTCTGAGAAGCGCTGCGCTCGTTCACGGGCCTTCTGCATGGCTTCAGGCGCTATTTGGGTCCAGCAGCAGTGTTCAGGCCTAGCTGGAGGGCTCCACTATCCAGGGCGTGGCAGCAGACCAAGTCGACCCTTCCCCCTTAAGAGCTGGCCGGCGCCAGGGTGTCTGCTGTCAATCACGAGATGGCCGCACCTGCGCTGCGCCCGGCCTCGGCGCTCTCGCTCAGCACCTCCGGCTTAGCGCCTAAAGAGAGGCGTCCAGTGCCAGTTTTAGCGCTCAAGCAAACTCTTAGGGCGAAGCTAATGAATATCGGAGAAGTGGCCTCGATTTGGCGGCGGGCGCAAACTTTAGCAGCCGCCCGACTTTACCGCCCCAAAAGTGGCTACAATGAATTTCTAGGCCAAAGTGTCTAAAGTGTTATGGATGTCTAGATAAGTATAACGACCGTTCAAATTCCCTTCACACTTAAGGTATGTTTGTCGCAAGAGGCTGTCACAGCATTAAAAAGTAATTGACCTTGGGCAGCCTATCCTCTGACTCCGAGACTTGAGCACAAAATCTAGGCTGACACTCCAGTGCAGTACTGAGGGAGTGCTGCACCCTCGGAGGTGCCATCTTTCAGATGAAACCTTAAACCAAGGCCCCGTTTGCCCTCTCAGGTGGATGTAAAAGATCCCGTGGCATTATTTCAAATAAGAGCAGGGGAGTTATCCCTGGTGTCCTGGCCAATATTTATCCCTCAATGATCATCACTAAAACAGATTATCTGGTCATTATCACATTGCTGTTTGTGGGAGCTTGTTGTGCTCAAACTGACTGCCGTGTTTCCTACATTACAACAGTGACTGCACGTCAAAAGTGCTTAATTGGCTGTAAAGTGATTTAGGATATCCTAAGGTCATGAAAGGCGGTATATAGATGCAAGTCTTTTTTAAAAACTGTAGCCTAAATCTGGTGCTGTAGAAATACATAGAAGTCAGAAGTCAACTCTGGAACGAAGAGGAATGAGATTCCTTGTAAGAGATAGTCTCACTCATCTTTGTTTTAGAGTCAGTTCCTGTCTTCAATCCCGATTTACCTTCTAGAAGTTTAGTGTCAATGTGAAGCTGAAACTGCTCCACACCAACGTTAAATTTGTAGTGTGAATGCACTGCCAAACAACATAGTGCCACATTGCATTACGTAGAATTTGCCTCAAGTGCAAGATAACTTCAACCTGGTACAAGGCCCCATTTTAAAAGAACCCAGGCAGTCCGATAGCTTTCCTAGAAACTTTATCAATGAACTATTGGTTCATTATTAATGCTCAGAGAAGTACCTCTCCCATCCTGCTTGCTTGCCGTCAAATAATTAGGATTTTAAAAAAATGTAATGGCGGTGGATGGACAGTTATCTCAGTTGACATTCTCCAATTCTTATATAAGAACATAAGAATTAGGAGCACGAGTAGGCCATACGGCCTCTCGAGCCTGCTCTACCATTCGATAATAGCATGGCTGATCTTCAACCTCAACTCCACTTTCCCGCCCGATCCCCATATCCCTTGATTCCCCTAAAGTCCAAAAATCTGTCTAGCTCAGCCTTGAATATATGCAACGATTCAGCATCCACAGACCTTTGGGGTAGAGCATTCTAAAGATTCAGAACGCTGAGTGAAGAAATTCCTCCTCATCTCAGTCTTAAATGGCCGACCCCTTATCCCGAGACTCTGCCCCCTAGTTCTAGACACTCCAGCCTGGGGAAACAACCTCTCAGCATCTACACTGTCAATCCCCATCAGAATCTTGTATGTTTCAATGAGATCACCTCTCATTCTTCGAAACTTCAAAGAGTATCGGCCCAATTGACTCAATCTCCCCTCATAGGACAACCCTCTCATCCCAGGAATCAATCTAGTGAACCTTTGTTGCACCGCCTCGAAGGCAAGTATATCCTTCCTCAGATAAGGAGACCAAAACTGTGCACAGTACTCCAGGTGTGGTCTCACCAAAGCCCTGTACAATTGCAGTAAGACTTCCTTACTCTTGTACTCCAACCCTCTAGCAATAAAGGCCAACATGCCATTTGCCTTCCTAATTGCTTGCTGTACCTGTATGCTAACTCGGTGTTTCCTGCACGAGGACACCCAAATCTCTGAACACCAACATTTCATAGTTTCTCACCATTTAACAAATATTCCGTTTTTCTATTCCTACCAAAGTGAATAACCTCATATTTCCCCACATTATACTCCATCTGCCTCCTTACTGCCTGTCTATATCCCTTTGCAGGCTCGTTGTGTCATCCTCACAGCTTACTGTCCCACCAACTTTGTATCATTAGCAAATTTGGATACATTACACTTGGTCCCTTCATCTAGGCCATTAATATAGATTGTAAATAGCTGAGGCCCCAGCACTGATCCTTGTGGCACCCCACTAGTTACAGCCTGCCAACCTGAAAATGGCCCGTTTATCCCTACTCTCTGTTTTCTATCCATTAACCAATCTGCTATTCATGCAAATATATTATCCCCAACCCCATGAGCCCTCAACTTGCTTAGCAACCTTTTATGTGGCACCTTATCGAATGCCTTTTGGAAATCCAAATATACTACATCCACTGGTTCCCCTTTAACTACTCTGCTGGTTACATCCTCAAAAAACTCTAATAAATTTGTTAAACACGATTTCCCTTTCATAAAACCATGTTGACTCTACCTAATCATATGATTTTCTAAGTGCCCTGTTACCACTTCCTTAACAATGGATTCCAGCATTTTCCCAATGACTGATGTCAGGCTAACTGGCGTGTATTTCCCAGTTTTCTCTCTCCCTCCGCTCTTGAATAGCAGGGTTACATTTGCTAATTTTCAATCCACTTGGACGGTTCTAGAATCTAGGGAATTTTGGAAGATCCACTATCTCTGCAGCCACCTCTTTTAGAACCCTAGGATATAGGCCATCAGGTCCAGGGGATTTGTCAGCTTTTAGTCCCATTAGTTTCTCAAGTACCTTTTCTCCAGTACTTTATCTCAACTGATCTTAATTACTTTTAGTTCCTCACTCTCATTAGCCCCTTGGTTCCCCACTATTTAAGTGACACTTGAAAATGATTTGAGCAGCTGCTAATTATTTCCCCATGCTAGATTTTTGACAAGAATAATTTGACAAAGTCCCAAATCCAGCATTTAATTTTTTTTTTTCAGGATTATCTGACATGTCAGATTAGTTTTATTTAATTCAACATGAAATAATCCATCTGAAAAAAAATTCACCTGACAAGCAAACAGGATTTTTCTTCCTGCGCTAATACAATAAGAGGATTAATCAAATTCAGAATAACAAATGCGGCAACTTGAACACAGACCTGCAACTAAGACTGTAGCACGGATTATCTAAAAACTGTATAACTGAATTACATTAAGTTTTGATCTGTGAGCGAAACTAAAGAAAGCGGAATGTATGCACAGGCAGAGCGTGAACAGTGTTCATGCTGAATCTCCCACCACAACACAAGGGGCACAATCACTTCACGCAGGCCTTGCTGTGAGCGGGCACCAGTCCAGCTCATTATTTTTGAGTTTCAAGAGAAATTTCAATCTCCAACTCAAGTTAAATGTAATTCACAGAGCACTCCTCCGATCTTCAGTTCTCATCAGAAGTTCATTTTTTAACCATTTCATCAGCATGGTGACAACCGGCGTTAAAGTTTATTTTTCACAGACTGGATTGCATATTTCTTTCAAATCAGTCCGTAATGTAGTTTTTACTGAATGTGCTTGGTGAATTTAATATGTTTAAAGTTTATTTAGAACGCTATCTGTAGCAATACTTTAATTATTCCATTCAGAGTAAGATTCAAAAGAAAACTAGGCTTCCACCCAACCTCCGTTTAATGTATGATACTCTAATATTAATCTGATTTCTGGCACGAATTATATTTTTCATCTACATGCAATAACAAACTTTTAATGGAATGTTTTCCACAAATTGAATACGATCCTAACAATCTTTATTGATTCATTAAGACTACCGATAATCTTTTATTCCCAGATAATGTTACAGTAAATGCCACTGATGAATACAGAGGAACGTTACTAGGGGCGGATAATGTGGTCCCGACTCAACAGTGGCGAGACTGCTGCTTTTTGGGCATTGTGCACGTCCGTGGTGCTTCCTGTTGACCTTGCACTATAATGCAAGGTCATCTCATTATAACAAGCATTCAGCGCTTCCAGCACTCAGCACAGAATATGCTGGGAGCCCCACAGCACCAGGGGCAGCTTATCTGGAGCCAGGAGTTCTTAAAGGGGTTGCTGCTCATCCTTAAAGCTAATCTAAAATTGGGCGGGGGGGGGGGGCGGGAGATGGGGGAAGTTTTGAGGCAGACAAGAGTTGAGAACCACACCATTCGATGACAATGCGTTGGATGTCCTGTTGCAGGATGTCCTTCAGGGACGGGTCTTTTTGGAGGCAAGGATCAACCTGCAGAGCAGCATGGGTGGAGGTAATGGAGTGAGTAAATGCTGTCTCATCTATGGCCAAAATCTGAGACAAAATTAGGAAGATATTTGAGGGACTGCCAATTAAATGTGCTAACATGGCTTCATCTTAAAATATCACCTATGCTATATCTCAACTGCACTTCATTCTAAACTTGGTACATCACAGAGGGACAATGCACTGTTTATCCCTCTAAATGGACAGGGATGAACGAGATGTTTCTGAGCACTGTGTAATGTTACCATATCAATGTGTTGACCATGTGGCCCATTGAACATGGCAAGGAACAAGTATGCTGCCACCTCAAGGTATCAGAATCTTGCATGTTCATAGGCTGGTGGCCTGGGCAATTGGGTGGCACACATTTATTACTCGCAAGCCTCTTTCCAGTATATGTTCCTTTTATATTGACTTGCCAGAGAAAGCATCACATAACAAGAGACAGCATATGCAGATAGGAGGATGGTCACCACATAGCTGTGACCCTGAACTCCTTATGAGGAGAGAGCTATGGAGATTCTGGGCATGGATGACAATGAGGGCCGAGGCCACCCCAAGCTCATTATCATATCCTTTCCTTTTCATTCTTTATTCACTCATTTGCTCCATAATTTAGACATTACAGCATTGCTGCCTAACACTACAATGTCTTGCCATGTAAAGACATGTTTCAAGGGGTGACCTACTGACAGAAATCAAAACCTCTAGGTCCTCAAGAAGCGGAGATGACAGAACTCAGTGTTTAACCTGGCAAAGCACCTCACTGTAACCCGCGTTACCCACTCCTACAATGGCTAGCACCATTATAGATATATCCACTGCAGGGGTTCAGCTAGTAAGTTGCAGGAGAGAAGATTTGGTGAAGCATAGCGTACAAGTGAGGAAGAGAAATTGCAGGTGGTATGGCCCAACCAGGGAACCAACATTCGGGCTCCTTCAGCTGCTCAGCTCAGGCACTCAAGACATCTTGGAGTCCATTTCAAACGCACTTTGGTAGCTGAACATCAGCACTTTGTGGAGCCATTTGGGAGTATGCCAAGTGTCCCAAACTATTTGGGAGTGTCTGTGGAGTCGTGCACAACCTACAGTGATGCTTGACCCAATGACCAAGCTGCAGACCACCATGGAGAACATGGTCATTCCAGGACCCTCTGCAATGGAAACCTCCTGGGCAGAGATCCTGATTACAGTTTTACTTTGATCAGAAATGCTTTGACTGAAGACCTTGGGTCCCAATCTACAACAGCAGCCTCTTGTCTAGATTCAGTAGGTTAGGGAACCAGACACCATAGGGCTTCAACAACTCATAGCTGCTCAGAGGTTGCCTCAGACCCAGATCTCTGGTTGTGCTGCAAATGCCCAGCAGCAGGTAACAGCAAGAGTTGGTCAGGGTGATGAAGTCTATCAGGGCAATGTCACACCTGTACCATCCAGCCACTCCACACAAATGCCTCCACATGTCAGATAGCATGTAGGCCCAGGCCGTTATCACAACAATACCCTGGTCCATGCAGTTGTAGGGACTTCTGCTGACCCAGAACAAGGTGGTACTGGATCATTTTAAATCCTTAGAGGCAAATATTGAGATCCAGCAGCCAACCACCTCACTTGCCCTTGGCAAACCACTTAGAAGGAGCACATGGTTACAGAGTAGAAGACACACATCGCACACTTACACTATGCAGTGAACCCTGCCCCACACTTCACAAGTTAATAAAAGTTATGTTTGATATTGGAATATGTCCTGGCAGTTCTTTTGGTATCAAGAAGATGACCTCTTATTTAGCACATGTGGAGCTCACTGTTGTGCATTGAAGCTACAAGGCACTTAACAAAAGGCTTCTTTGATTAGACCCTGCTGATTGAGCTGTTTGTTGTATAGGAAAATCAACTGTCTCTTGGTAGGGCTCATCTTCCTCTGGTGTGCTCGACTAAAACCGCTGTGGAAGTTTGTGCTGCATCGCACCGCTCAACTTTTTCTCTTGGGTTAGGCAATGGTGTCATCAGCTATGGCTGCAGTGTATATTCTTGATCCCTAGCAGCCATCCCTGCAGTCTTAAAGACTCTTCATAACACTGGCACTATACACTGCCGTAGGACAAAATGAATTATGGAAATTTCCAGGGTAACATAGATCAACTGCACATTTACAGGATGGTAGGCATTTCTGTTCAGGAATGGAGCAGCAATGGGGATATTGGTGCATACGGTCACTTGAGTTCAGTCAAACATACCCTGCAATCTGGGGACCCCTATCGCATGGGAGAATTGAAGGTCTCTTGTATGCTGTTGGCTGCTTTCCAAGAGGTAATTGATGCATTGTTGCATCTTGATCATTGTTGTGTCTTGATCATTGTTGTGTCAGCCTGATACAAATGTGCTCTGAAGGCTGTGAGATGTGCCAGAGATCTCCTGTATTTGCTTGGCGCATAAAAGCTTAATGCAGCAGTTAGCTTCACAGTCACTAACCAATCTGTCATTGTCCTGGAAGTTGTTCCCAAGCCTGGCTACTGGAGTGTGCCTAATTCTGTTATGGCCTCATTCGGGAACTTTAGTCTCCACATATAAGGGCCTGCGGACATGACTAGATGAGAGAGTCTAGCCCTACATATACGGATGGTATTCCATGGATTGATCCTAATAGAATGTCTAAGGTATAAATGTACTTGTCTGGCATGGTTTCTATGATCTCCTCCAGAACCTACAAATAACAGGTATGCCCATAGCTGTGCCCATTCCCATGCAAATCAGCACACTAACATTGTCAATGTAGAGCACCAAGCACAGGGGTGATGGGTGAATGGGACTTGGTACGAGTTAGGACACGGGCAGCGGAGTTTTGGATGATCGCAAGTTTATGGAGGGTGCAAAGTGGGAGGCCAGCCAGGAGAATATTGGAATAGTCGAGTCTGTAGGTAACAAAGGCATAGATGAGGATTTCAGCAGCAGATGAGCTGAGGCAGGGGCGGAGCTGAGCATCCCAAAGTGCTTTACAGCCAATGAAGTACTTTTAAAGTGTAGTCACTGTTTTGTTGGCAAATCTGGCAGCAAATTTGAGCACAGCAAGATCTTGCAGACAACAATTTTGATGTTTTTGGTAGATTGGTTGAAAGAACATAGCAACATATGAACAGGAGTAGGCCATTTAGCCCCTTGAGCCTGTACAACCAACCATTCAGTTAGTTCATGGCTGATCTGTCCTCAACTCTATTTATCCAATTTGGCTCCATATCCCTCTTAGAGGAATAATGATGTGAAGTGCAGGGGACCCGAGGAAAATATTGTAGGCAATTAAAAACACAGTATGGAAATACTAAAAAGCTAAAGTTATTTCCTGTTACAATATAGCAAGTGGAAAAGTCCTCTAGGTATTTAAGGAACATAGGAGTGGGAGTAAGCAATTCAGCCCCTTGAGCCTGTCCCACCATTATATTAGATCATTGCTGAGCTATACCTCAACTCCATTGACCTGCCTTTAATCCATATCCCTTACTTAACAAAAATCTATCAATCTCAGTCTTAAAAATTTCTGTTTCTATTAGCTTTGATATCGCTTGCAAGTTTTTTTTCATATTTCCTTTTTGCACCTCTTAGTACTTTCTTTGTATCCCCTTTGTTGCTTTTTATAGCTCTCCCAGTCTGTTGAATTTCCACTTTTCCCTCGATACTGTCTCTTACCTCATTTGTTGACCATGGTTGCTTATCTACACAAATGGAGCCTTTGCCTTTAAGGGGTATGTACTGGTTTTGTATTGTTCCAAAAAGCGCAGTGCCCTCTATGGGGCATCTGGGAGCTGCGTGAACAGGGCAAGCAACTGTGTATCTCCTTAACCAATCAGATTAAAGAATCGTTAATGAGCAGCGCAGAGTCTGAACCAGGAAGTGTCAGTTAGAATATTGAATTCAATGTAAAATCGGGTACAGGAAACAAAATAAAAGGGAGGGAAAGAAAAATATTATATTAAGAGATATAAAGAGACAAAAAGAAAAAAATTTAAAAAGAATTTCTATTTAAAAAATTTTTTTCCAATCTTCAACCATAATTAAAATCTGAAGGAATGAGGCTCCACACTTGTAAAAGTTTATTTTTAGTGCCAGAGAGGTTGTTTGGCAGTAATTAAGACTTATCGCGCCATTAAAAAGGGTAATTATACTGGAATGGGCAAACCCTAACTTTTTCTGGTGAGTTTAGTTCATATCCAAGATGTAAGTGCAGCAACTTCACACGTTCAATGTATTTCAGTGATGAGTCAGACAGCGAGATGCCGTTTTCACACAGATTCTGGAGGAGCAGGGAATCCCGGATACCAACCTCTTCATTTCTGCGTTTAATGCCGCATGTGCGTTCACCAGAAGTTGCTTTCTGATATATTACACAAAGAACGACGAGCGTTGTTAGCCTCACCATTATTTCTGCAGCAAAATCCAGCCCAATGCATTTACTGCTTGAGCTATTCTGCTTCTCCTAATCTATGTGAAAATTAAATCTCCCATTATAGCTACATTGGCGGTAATTTCAACTGAACTCGCCAGGCGGGAAACCCACAGGATCGGGTGGAACACTGGTTTTACACCCTGTCCAATATTACTCTCTATTGACGCCAATGGAGAGTAAAATCAGCATTGCACCCGATCTCGTCCATTTTCCGACAGGCGGGCCAGGTTAAAATTATTCCCTTTGTTTCTGCTCGATGGTTACTTGATCTCCCAGGATTCAGGAAGAAATCCCTGCTTTTCTTTTAAAAAAAATCCCGTGGGATATTTTATATCTACCCATGGGCCAGACAGGGCTTCAACAGATGAACAGTGCCTCCAGCCCGCTAGTTCTGCTGAAGTACCCGCCTACACTATGTGTTTATGTCCTTCTGACTCAGAGGCAAGAATAGTAGTCAGGTACAACACTCCAGTCCTATAAAATATCACATCATCCAACTTACACCACACGAGATTCATTAGTAATAAATACAAGAGTGTCATTGCAGAAACCAGCTATTTTAGCGAGAGTTTAGATTGTAAAAATGTACATCATTTTAAATGAATTAAAAAAATTCTGATTTGAGTTGAAAACCACTGACTTTTTGTCATATTTGGAGTCTAACTTGGTCTTTTTTTGTTACCTTTCATTAGGTTCATGTTGTGCAGCAAATCTTAACGAGTGCCTCTCCAGCCCCTGCAAAAACAATGCGACCTGTGAGCAACGTAACGAGGACTATGTTTGCCATTGTCCAGAGACACCTGTAGCATTTACAGGGAAGAACTGTGAGGAACTATACGACGTTTGCGCATCAGATCCCTGTCTGCATAATGCGACATGCAGCAGCGCTTTAGGAACAGCTGACTTCTCTTGTGACTGTCCTCCTGGTCACACTGGCACCAGTTGCAAAATTTACATCAACAAATGTGCCAACATCACTTGCACCAATGGCGCCACCTGTTTAGATGATGCCACTGGCTACAGCTGTGTTTGCCCGCCAGGTTACACTGGTACCAACTGCAAAACCAACGTGAACGAATGCACATCAAACCCGTGTGAAAACGGAGCTGTATGCAAGGATAAGGTTGATGGATTTTCATGTTTCTGTGTGCCTGGCTATCAGGGCAGACGGTGCGAGATCGAAGTGGATGAATGTGCATCAGAACCCTGCAGGAATGAAGCTAGATGCATGAACAAAATTGACAAATATGTCTGTATCTGTCCACGTGGTTTGACAGGTAAAAAATGGCATCTGAACTGTTGTTTGGTAAACTTTCTTCAAAGAATTCTGCAATTATCAGTCCAAAAATTCCAATCAGAAAAAAAAGCATTCATTTTCAGGTTTTGCCTTTAAGTTGAAGATTTTGTTTTTATCTTTTGCAAAAAGATTGTAGAATCATACAGCACAGAAGGAGGCCATTCAGCCCATCATGCCCGTGCCGGCTCTTTGGTAGAGCTATCCAATTAGTCCCACACCCCTGCTCTTCCTTATTTTCCGTCTTAAGTATTTATCCAATTCCCTTTTCAAAGCTATTATTATTGCTTCCACCACCCTTTCAGGCAATGCATTCCAGATCATATTCCAGATATAGCACAGCATCTATGAAATCCATTATTAAGCTGTATGTACACAACAATTATAACATTCTGTAAATTTGCTCCAGCTAGGTCCACTTTTATTGGTTAATATTTTTACAATGTTGTGGGAATCAATTTTTAAAGAAAAATGTCAAGTTTAATCACTCAAGTTCTGAAAGACAAGATAGTTCTGAATTGCGCAAGTTAAATATTGCCTTTGTTTTGAAATCTTTGTCATTCAGAACTTTGATGGCATTTCTTGCATAATTCAAATGGGCAGCTGTGTTCAGTGCCCATCATTCTGCTTTTCACATTTAGGAACATGAGTTCAAAGATTCGTAGCTAGAAAGAAAGATAAAATACAATACAAAATTTTGAAAATAATAAGGAAAAGTACATCTGGAGAAACTAAACCACTGCTACATTTAGACTCATTCAATAATGCACGATGGCCAAAACCTGCTCTTGATCATTCCAGCAGCATACATCATTGCCTTTGTGCTGTTGTTTTTATGATGTCAGCACTCTTGATGTGGAGCCATGCTCGAAAGGGCCACGAGTCGGAGAATTGTGGCTACAATCTTGTAATCCTATTTGTAACACACACTATTTTCATAGTTTCCCCACTGGGAGTGTAGGTTCACTTCATTTATCCTGCAATGTCTTACCAATAAATACAACAAAAAAGAGAGAAAATGTCTAAGAAGAATTTATTAGGATCGACAAACGTACTAAAATCCCACGGGGGGCTAAATTCAGTTGATTTGCGCCTCCTGTTTGCATCCTAAGAGGGCACTAAAGGGGCGCAAATCAACTAGCGCCTGGGCGCGGCGCCGCTAACACCTCCCATGAAATTCAGCGGGAGGTTAGCGGCGGCGCTAACCGTTAATGCCGCGCGATGCCACCAGCGATGAAGTCATCGCTGTGCGCAGCGCCCCGCTCGTGCCCCGGTTGTAATATTGGGTGGCGCCCCCCCCGCCCCCCGCCCCGCGCCCCCCGCACCCCCGCCTTACCGCCGGACGCCATGTCCGCCGGGGTCAGGGGGGCCTACCTGCGGCCGGGGCGGTGTTAGTTAAAGGGGAGGTGGCGGGCGGCCATTTTTGTTGCTGACCACCTGCCAGCACCTGTCCCCGTGAAGCCACCCCGCGGGGTGCCGGCTGCTCTCTGAGCCCGGCACTCAGTGCTGGGCTTGTTTGCTGGCACCCCAGCTGGGCGCCGGGATGTGCTGCGTCAGGCCCCTCCCCTTTAATAAGGGGAGGAAGGCCTGCAGTACCGCGGCGCGACATACTGCAGCGCATGGCGCTGCAGCATGTAGCGCTGCGATATTGGCTCGCACCGCCCCAAGAGGGAGGCGGGGCGCTTTCAATGGGAAAATCGGCCATGGGGGCGCTAACTTTTTTGGGGCGCTACAATTAGCGCCCCGGCGAAGGCGCTACCCAATTTTTACCCCTACGTCTTTAGTATGTTAAAGGCGCTATATAAATGCAAGTTGTTGTAGAGAATATACAATTTGGGCTGTAGGAATTCTGAGACTTTATTCCAAATACCTGCACAAACACTGAACAAAGCTCACACAATACTTCAGTAAAGGCTGTCCAGGATCAAAAAAGATTACAAGTTTAACGTCTAATTATACAATGTACAAGAAGAGAAGATAGTAGGAGTAAAAGCAAACCAGATGCACCAGGATCAAAGCCTCAGAGTGCACCTGGTGCTTATTGAATATGCTTACTTCAGTGATCGCAGGACTGGTTTTTTTTTTGGTTAAGAAGATGTTAAAAGCCTTTTTCACGGAGTTAAAATATTATAACAATTGTTAAATAAGCATTTGCCACAGTTGTACCTAATCTATCACTGAGTATTAATGGAGAGAAAAATAAAAGCGAAGGATCTGTTAATTTAAAGTTGCTTAATGCAAATTACTTGCTAAACCAATTTTGAAATTCCCTTTTACTGTTATTTACATTGCTTAAGTTATTTCTGGTGTGCAAAAAGCACATAGAATTATCAAGAGTAGACTATATTATCCTTACACGATGGTGCTATTTTTCTGATAAGTACAAGAGTATCAACCCAGTCTCTGACACTCTCTCTTGCCAATCTTTGATAGTATTACAGCTTATTGGGAGTAATTTGGACTTTGGGCGATTGTGTAAAATGGGTGACATCAGATCAGCCGAACACTATACATCTCTCCCCATCTTAATTTCCATTGACTTCCTGTTGTCATATTTTTGTTACACATTATATCAACGTTCTCAATAAAAGCAATCAATGCTACAGCTCACCACACCTGCTCAGAGGCATACTTGATTGATGGAAGAACGACTTCCTCCATCCTCCTGCAGTTTCCCTTCCTTAGAGAACTGGAAAAACTCACTAGTGGAGGAGCAAGTGTGAACCAAACCGTATCTCTAGGGTGGTCTATTGATCTTGTAGCTTCCAGATCACTGGGATGTATTAATTTAATATTCAAAAAATGAAACAGGATGTTCAATTGTTGACTTTTATGCATGCTGTAATAATATCAATTTAATCGGATTTTATGTTGCAGGAACTAATTGTGAACTGGAAATCAACGAATGCTTGTCACAGCCGTGTCTGAATGGGGCAACCTGTCAGGACCACTTTGCCAGCTACTCTTGCGCATGTGCACCAGGGTTCAAGGGCACCGACTGTGAAATAAACCTCGATGAATGTGCTAGTCAGCCATGTCAGAATGGAGGGCAATGTATAGATGAAGCAAATGGGTAAATTGTATGATAATGGCAAAATTAAGTAGACATTGGCCCGGATTTTGTGGTTAGTGGCGAACGAACGGCATCAGCAGTTCATTACACTTACACTTGCCCACAGACCTTCTATAGGCTTTTGCACTGGAACTTGCGGTGATTAGAGAGCCATTTCAGTACAATGCCCTCTACAGGGGATCTGGGACCTGTGTGACCAGGGCAAGCAACTGTGTATTTCCTTAACCAATCAAATTGAAGAATCCTTACTAAGGCACGCAGCGTCTAAACCAGGAAGTGCAAGTTAAAATAGTTAATTCAATACCAACTCATGTACAGAAAGCAAAATAAAGAGAGGGAAAGAAAGATGGGATTAAGAGAGAGAGATAGAAGAGACAGAAAGAAAAAGATTTTTAAAATTATTGCCGAGTTTATTGGATATCTATGACGCAAGCACCCCAACTCCATGGCGTACCATGTATTTGTATGAGTTGCTTGGCACGGTACTGGTATGGCAAAGTTTCTGGAAGAGCAGGGCAAGTCAGACTCCAACTTCCTAATTTCCGTGTTTAACTGCGTATGCGTGGTCGCTGGTAGTTGCTGTCTCATTTACACTTTAATAACAGTGAGCTCACTGTTGTTAAATATAGCCTCACCATTATTTTTACCGCAAAATCTGAGCCAAGAGTGCTTGTCAAAGCTAACAAAAAGCCAAAATCACTTTGAACTATTGTGGTCATCTTGTATCTCTAAATTGCTGAATTTAATAAAAATAAAATTACCTGTAGTCAAAGTTTTGGAAGTTTGATGCATGTTTGGAAAATAGTCTTTTATAAGATCAAGCAGCAGCTATCTTATGGATCTTGAAGTACAGTGAAGAGGCTATAATGCTGACTAAAACTTTGTTGACTTACAAAAAATGTATTTAAAGTCTTGTGCCTAGAAATTCAGTGGCCTGCGCCACCCATTAGCGCCCTAAGAGGGCACTTAAGTGGGTTTTGCGCCACTGGCCATGCCTCCCGCTAAATTTAGCGGGACGCTAATGGCAGCGCTAGCCGTTAGCGCTGCACTGTTACCGATGATGTCATCGGTGTGCGCAGCGCCCCGCTACTGCCCCATCACAAAATTTAGTAGCGCCCCCTGTTTTAATGCCGGTCGCAATTTGCGACCGGTTCAGGGGAGCCTACCTGCGGCGGTAGAGGCGCTGAGGTGCGGGGCGGCCATTTTTTTTGCTGGCTGCCTGCCAGCACCTCTCCGCGCCACCGTCCCCGGCCTCCTGAGCCCCCTCCCCCCGCCGGCTGTGTCCCAATAGCCCAGCACTTCTCCTCGGTGCTGGGCTCTTTTGCCGGCACTCGCGCTCTTTGAGAAGGGGAGGAAGGCCTGCAGTACCGCAGCACGCCGTGCCGCAGCGTGTGGCGCTGTGGCATGTTGCGCTGCAATTTTCAGTTGCAATGCCCCAAGAGGGATGCGGGGCGCCTCAAGTAGCACCGCACTTCCGTCTGGGGCGCCGAAACTGAATTTGCGGTGGGCGGCCGCGACTCCTTCCGGGACGGTACTTCCGGCGCCCTGGCGAGGCTGAAACGGGGCGCCAGTGAATTTGTAGGCCTTGGTTCTTTGAAGATTTTACATTAAGAAAATTTCAAGACAAAAAGTTGCAAACATGAACTCAAAGTGTCAAGCATTTAATGTTTAATTTATGCCTTTAAAGAGGTATTATCTTGATAAGAAAGTGTTTGTCAAACAGTTTTTTTATATTGGGGCCAGATAAAAGCCATTCATCACAGATTTCACGTCAACTGCAAGTGACACAGTGATGTCTCGATTTGATTTACATTGTTGTATCACGAGCTTGTGACCAGACGGAAGAAGGTTTGCAAACACCTTCTCCATGAAGATAGTGGCCCATTGGGATGCTGTATATTTGCCACCTTTCAAGAGGAGCCTGTCTGATGCGATAAGCTCCTGAAAGAAAAAACATGAAAGGGCTGACTGCCAGCCAGAGCCGTTTACCTCAGTTTAAAGGGCAAAGTTATTTAAATGGATCCCTTGGGAATAATTAATAAGCCAATAAATGACCATATTTTTAGTTATCTTGTGGCTGTCTATCAGTTGTTATTAATTACAATTTAAAAAAAAAACATTGCTCATTTTATCTTGGATTAAGTATTATTGCAATGGGTGACTAGGAATATGGAATTAGTATACTTTCTGACTTTTCTACATCTATCTATTTTTAGATATAACTTTTATTGCTGCATATTGCTTAATTTGGCTAATAAAACATGCACAATTCCTGGTGGAAATGAATTTGATGTCACTATCATGGTTACAGATTTCCAATGGGTATTAATCCAAAACTGAGAAGAATAGCTGAAGAATTGATGAGAAAAGAGAAAATATTAAAAATGTTGCAGTCCTTGGTCACTGCATTTATTAAACCAAACCAATATAAAAACAATAACTATTATTAATTATGTCATTAACACTGCTGGTCTGGTCATTTTAAGCTCTGTTTTCAATGGATATTGATCCTTTGTAATATTCTAAAGCAGATTAATTTTTATTTGCTTATTGCAGATATAGCTGTGACTGTGCGAACAGCCGATTCACGGGTTTGCACTGCGACATCTACGTCCCAGGTTGTCTTTCACATCCCTGCCTCAACAGCGCCACCTGCCAGGACAATGTTGGAAATTACACTTGCCACTGTTGGCCAGGTTTGTGTTTGTTTAACTGTGAAACTTCTGATGTTAAATAATGAAAAATATCAACACTACTTGATCGAAAACAAAAACACTTGCTACATATGTATTATAAATGTGTGTGTGTAATATATATATATAAATAAAAATTATGTGTGTATATATACACACACACCTGATTTCAGGAAATTATAGCTGACAATTTTGCATGTTCAGAAAATGCATTATTACAATGTTCTGACTTATGCCTTGGATGCCCTACAACTGTGCTGATTTACAAATAATGTGTGCTGTCTGCTTCACTGATGCGGATCAGGCTTTTCTAATCACGCACGAAAATCCACGTACAAGTACACAAGACACAGCATGTACCTATCTGTATATGTGCAATGTTATCAGAGGAGATTGGCAAGCCTAGTGTGCATGACCTTGACAAGGTCGGCACACCTGTATTATGTCGAGCTACTGCTCCCCGCAGTGGTTTAGCCAGTGAGTAGCTCAGCCACACAGACCAGGGCAGTTTGATCCCTGCCCTGTGCTGAGTTAGCTGATGAGTGGTGGTCAGGGCGACACAATTGATCTTAGTGGCACTTGTTTAGGATGAGGCAATTTAATGTGCCTTATGCCACAGTGACCGCTTTTATAACACTAACATGATATATGCAGTCTTGTTTCTTTTCAGGAGCTTTGTGCAATCTTCGTTATGTCATTGTGCACCCAATTTTCACGAAACTAATTTAAGATTAATAATTCATCATTTAAATTACCTCAGGATCCTGCACCGACCTACATCACAAGCTGGTATACTGTGAAGTCCTTCGTCACTATTCCAACAATCTCAAAACAAAAATATTAGAAAAAAATGAAATAATTCCATAGACATTTTGAAAAAAATGGATGAGTGGCAAAGGATCTTGATTAGCAATTCAAGCCACACATGCACAGAATATCAACTGAGATTCTGAAGAACTCAGAATACCAATCTGCGACATACTTCTTAGGATATTGGGCTGCGTAGGAGGATTAAGCTGAAATTACAATTTTTGGCAAAGCTGAAGAAGACTTTAAAAGAAGCAGCTTCACATGCAAAGCTAAATAAGAGCACAAAAGTAGTAATTTTAAAGGGTCATCTGAATGCTGCAGCACTGTTAAATAATAGTTTTATTGAACTGCTCTATCAACTCCACCATCATTAATATTTCACTGTGACGGTGGTTTAGTGGTACTGTGAGCTCTTGCATATCTCCAGAGTTGCTGCATGTGTTCCTATAATATCAACAAATACATTTGTCCAAATGAAAAGATCAGTGAGCGTGCTTGGCATTCTTCCCTCTGCTCAGAGACCGTCAAAGAACAGGTGAGACGGAGCATTTACAATGCAACATTTGACAGAATGATGCTTTTGAGTTGAATATTTCTTTTACTTTACAGCTAGTACTAGCATCACACTGTCAGGTGAGGTACGAAACACAGCATATATGATGCTGCGTTCTTTTTTTTTAAATCTCCCCAAAGACGTTTGTCAACTCCAACCTCAAAAAGCAACTTCCATGGACCAAAACTGCCAGTGACAGCAGAACATAATCCTGGGCATTACTTGCTCTTTATATCTGCCTTCCTCTGATTCAGGGCTTTTTCTCAGATTGTGATACTGCACCTTGCAGTATCTTAGAGCAGAATAAAATATCTGACTGAGAGGTTCTGAAATGGAGGTGGGGGCAGGAATTTATGATTATACAGCACCAAACAAAGGAGAAGGAAGAGGCAGACACAAGAAGAGAGAGAGAGAGAGAGAGAGAAAAAGAGACAGACAACCAAAAGAAAGGGAAATTAAAGAGGAGCAAGAAATTGAGAGAAAGAAAGGAGATAAAGGGAAAATGAAGAGGACAAGCAATAAAAACACCTGAAAAAGCAAAGTAAGGAATGGAAGAGTAGATAATAAAACTGGAAGGTGAAAAAGGCAAGAGCAATCGTGAAATTTCTTTCTCCGCTTCATTTTCTCATTTCTGTAATTCAATAATCAGGAGCTTAAAAAAGTTAGAATTCAGTTAAGCTGCTTGTCTCCTCCCCTTAGGTCATGTCTCGCTCCAGGTCTCTCAGATGGAGAATATTCACTTACCCTGTTGTGCTGGCTCGTCCATCAGGGAGAATATTCTAAAAACATATGCATTTTTTGATTTATACAGGTTTCACGGGGACACAGTGTGAAATCGATGTCCGGGAATGCCTCAGTAATCCTTGTCTACATGGAGGGGAGTGCGTCGAACTCTCCTGGAAGAACATGTATGGAAACACCTCAGAACTGCCCGCAGTATTCAGCTACGAGCATGCTGCTGGCTACATCTGTAAATGTCAGCACGGATTTACAGGCAAGCCTACATTATGTGGTTACAAAGTTGTACTTTTCATTTTGTTTCCTGAAAATGAATTCTCTCATGTTGGTTTTACATAATGTGTGTATTAATTGCACATTGCATTGATGCTCAGCGTTTTAACAAAATGCTACTGCTGCAGTCGGTCTCTGATATTAAAATGATTGCAAAATTGTAAGAGCTGAAAGAATGTCCAATGGCATTTACAGCCAAAGGTAGGCGCAAGATGCGACAGCAATCCCTTCAGAGATGGCCCAGCAGCAAAGCTAAATCCCACAGCCAAAGTGAGGCTAACCATATTGGCCTTTCTTACATGCAGGCACAGTAGCTAATCTGCTTACCTACCTTATGATAACTAACATTCAATTGGTGAAACACTCCCAACGCATGTATACCACTGGTCAGATCAGAATTATGGTTAAAAGAAAATTGCATAGAATTAGTTATGTGAAAACTGGATTCTAAAATTTGAACCAAATACATTCACACACAAAATAGATATCCTCGGGTTTGTACGAGTTATAGAATCATAGAATAATACAGCACAGAAGGAGTCCATTCGGCCCATCAAGTCTGCTCTTTCGAAGAGCAATCCCGTTAGTCCCACTCCCCCCCGCTCTTTCCCCATATCCCGGCAATTCTTTCTCCTTCAAATATTTATCCAATTCCCTTTCGAAGGCGACTATTGACTCTGTATCCACCACCCTATCAGGCAGTGCTTTCCAAATCCAAACCACGCGTTGCATAAAAAGTTTTTCCTCCTGTTGCCTCTGATTCTTTTGCCAATCGCCTTAAATCTGTGCCCTCTCGTTATTGACCCTTCAGCCATTGGAAACAGTTTCTCTTTATTTACACTATCAAAACCCAGTTGCTCAGTGAAGATGGAATAAACTTCAATATCATAGCTTAGATCATTAACCATCAGAGAGACTAACTATATCCATGTGTATCAAGCTGACTCAGCGGCTTTAAATTAGTCCAATAAGTTAAATAGACTCTCGAAGAGCCTTTTTTAGGATGTGTTCTGATCAGCATGCCAATATCATGGAGGAAACAGGAGCCCATTTATCTCACTAGAAACAGCTAAAAACATGCTTTAATCAAAGAAAAATCTATCAAGAACTCCCCCTTTCTGCGATGCTTTCCCACAGAAGGTCAGGGCACATAATGCAGGAAAAGTTACTTACCTCCAAATTGATAAAGGCCTCAATGCATGCTAAGCAGCAGCAAACTAATCCAAGATAAAACTACTGCAAGTAACAGACACCGCACAGCCGAAAAAACCTCAACTCAGACACTATTTGACTGGTATAGTAAGAGTTAACCACTATTCACTCCTGGGATTACACGATTGAATTACCTCAACTGCTGAAAAAAGGTCATCAAATTAATCTCCCTCTTTTTGTAAGACCAAAATAAATTAAACAAATAAACTGTAACAAAAACTCTAATAAATCTTTAAATAAAACTTAACAAATCAAATTAAAATTTGGTCGTTTAAATCAATTATGCACTCCAGTCCCCGCGGCGCCCACCGTTCACGGAAGCGCTCGAGCCATCAAATTAATCTCAAGAGACATTTCTAAATTGATTGGCTTCAGCCTTTATTAAATAAATAAATATTGCAGGCAACTAGCTGAATTATGGGATTCAGGTGCAACAGGTTTGCTGACTTCTGACCTTTCTCAATGTTGGGCCAGAAATTCGCGGCCAAAGGCGTGAGTGCGCTCGGGGTACTCACGCATCTGGCCGTTGGAAATGCCGGCGTTCAGCATGAACAGCGCATGCGGGGAACGCCGGCATTTCCAGACCTCGAGCGCGTGCGACTGCACAGGCAGCGCTTGCGCAGTGAACTTCGTAGATTTCATTCATGAAATCCGTGAGGGTAAGTCCTCAGAAGTTACACTTGAAAAAAGCAAGTGTAAAGTGGTTCATTGGCTGCGGAGGAAGAAACATTTTATCGTGGAGCTTCTGAAATGCAATATTTTTGTTTGGGAAAGGGAAGGAAGTTATTTTAAGAAATTTTAAGTAAGTTTTAAAGTTAAAATTTTTTTTTTTTTTAAAAGGGTTTTCAGAACGGTAGGTAGAAGGAGCAATTGTGGCTGTGTGAATGGA
Source organism: Somniosus microcephalus (assembly GCF_052327205.1). Lineage (NCBI taxonomy): Eukaryota > Metazoa > Chordata > Chondrichthyes > Squaliformes > Somniosidae > Somniosus > Somniosus microcephalus. Next base: position 261,435,960 of record NC_140989.1, read on the forward strand.
ATGTGAGAATGAGTTATGTATGTATGTCCACATATATTCCTTTACGTATATGTATGTATGTTTTATATTCCTTTACTAATGTGTATGAATGTATGTTTTTAATTATGATTTTCCAATAAGTTACTTTCTCTGAAAGTCATAATTAAATAATACATTCATACACATAAGTAAAGGAATATATACATAACACGCAAAGGAATATATACAGACATACATACTTTCAGAAGCTCCACGATAATAAATATCTTCCTCCGCAGCCTCTGGAGCAACTGTACCCATGCTTTTTTCATGTGTAAGTTGTAATGACTTGACCTCACTGAAAGCATTAATGAAAGCGGCGAATTATACTGCGCACGCGCTGCCTGTGCAGTCGCACGCGTTCTGCCTCTGAACCCCTTCGTTCAGAGGACAGGAAATGCCGGTTTTCCCCACATGCACTGTGCATGCTGAAAACCGGCATTTCATCCAGCCAGATGCGTAAGTACCCCGACCGTACTCGCGCATTTGGAAGGGAATTACTGGGCCAACATTTTACATGTCAATAAAATGAAAAATTTAACAATTGCACGACTTGCCCCCTCGCATCTGCGACTGAGGGTCCAAGGAGGTGCATTGCGCAAGAGGTCATCATCGTACGTATCCTCACACTGTTCCCTTTGGGGAACTGTATGAAGTGGTGGAAGGATTTATGGCCGTGATTAACGCTCATTCCGTGACCGTAACCATCTTTGAACCAGCCATTAGGGTGGTTAGTCCTATGGCGGGAGGGTTTTACGGGCTCCCACAACCCATCTGAGGGGGGGGGGGGCCACCAACACCCACGGACGCAAGTATCCCGCTGGATGTCCACCCAGAATTTAAAGTTGGAGCTCCGACTCCACTTGCCGGGACTGTCTGGAGTGGGGTTCAAAACCCTACTCCTTCTGGCCCAGCGGCGGGGATGCTTACTGCTACGCAAAAGGCCCACTCCGCACAAAAGGTGACACCCATACGTTTCCTGCGCCTTTTCCCTCCCTGTGACTGGAGCCCTATGCTGCCATTTCACGTTGCTAATCGGATTGGGCCTTTGTCATAGCGGTAGGATCCCCGCCGCTGGGCCAGATTAGGGTAGGGTTTCGAACCCCGCTCCAGACAGTCCCGGCAAGTGGAGTCGGAGCTCCGGCTCTAAATTCTGGGTTGACATCCAGTGGGATATTTGCGTCCGTGGGTGTGGGTGGCCCCCCCTCCTTGTATAGCTTGTGGGAGCCCGTAAAACCCTCCCGCCATAGGACTAACCGCCCTAATGGCTGGTTCAAAGATGGTTACGGTCACGGAATGAGCGTTAATCATGGCCATAAATCCTTCCACCACTTCATACAGTTCCCCAAAGGGAACAGTGTGAAGACACGTATGACGACGACATTGCTAAATAAATAAATGGAATTAAAAAAATTATTTTAGGGCTTTTAAAAGTCTTTAAATTGCTTTAATTCTCTTTAAAACTACTTCAGATTACTCAAAATAATGTAAACATTTAAAAAAAGTTTATAAAAGTTACCAAAATCTTCAAAAAACTTCCAAAAACCTATTTAAACTGCTGCTTTGCATGTAAAAATGCTTAGCAGCTTGACAGAAACATTGGGGGCGTGTCCAGTGAAACTGAGACCTCAAGGGGCGTGTCTCACTTGCACTGCACGCTCCTGGCTTCGCGCTGGCTGCACTCCTGGGCGGCGTGACGTCATACGCTGCCCGGGATTCTTCTTCTGGAAACACCAATTCCAGGCGTCCCTGGAGCTGATCGGCAGTAGCGCGGGGTAAGTGCAGAAACGGGGCTGCAAGCCCCGTTCACCAATTTCTGGCCTGTTATCTGCAGGTGGAAGTTTAGCAGGGTCTGGGCTATTGATCTACCCTTAAACACAGCTCACGACACCCACACTTACCTCAGTGAATTAGTTACCAGTTACTGTACTAACTGACAGAGAATTAGCTGGAGAATACAGGCCAGACTGATTGGTGCAGGTGACAATCACTGCTGTTAAAACCTTAATATCGGTTGTGAGAATTTAGCTTTAGGGAAGTGCTGGGAAAATAGCTTCGATCCAATGGGATGTTTATTCAGGACACTTGGAATGGATCATGTGATTTATTTGATGACTGGTAATTGCTGTCAGGTATATTACAAAGTGTTTGTCTCCTAAAATGGCCCAGTAACACAAAACAATGCTTGAAGATCAGGACTTAATTTATTTGTGTAAAATAATAATTGGGCATTGTTGTTCTTGTTAATGATATTAATGAGGTTCACAATCAGTTATAAACAAGCTATACATTAGGTTGTTTAAAAGGTAATAATATGCCTCCATTGTCAAAGAAACTGTAGAGAGCTGACTTTAAATGGTGCCAATACAAATAGTATTACTTTAGTAGAAACACTGGAAGCTTTTGTGGTCACAAGTAGAAAGCACTGTTAGTTCTTAATTTAAACTTTAGTAAAAAGTACAATACTGAAAATTTAGTGAAAGGTACTGTAAGTTTTGCTCTAATTCTAGTGGGATAAAAGTTAGAGAGAGAAACGAGTTGTATGGATTGTAGTATGTACATAGTAGAGGATTTCAGACAGGACTGTCAAGCCTACATGCCTTCCCAGAAAATAGGCAAAAGCAGACCAACAACTTAAGAGAAAAGTTGAGTCACCAAAAGGCTGACAACTCAAAAACTAATAACAACACTGAAAGTGCAGTGGGACGTGAACTTCAGCAGGTATACCTAACAGTTTTTCACACATATTGGAGGAAAATAAACCATTGGTACTGAAACACCTGAAAGGGTCTCCGGTTTTCAAAGAACTTCTTCTTCTTAGGCAGTCCCTCGGAACTGAGGATGACTTGCTTCCACATTAAAAATGAGCTCACAGGTGACTGATGAGTCCAATGCGGGACCTACAGTCTCTGTCACAGGTGGGGCAGATGGTGGTTCAAGGGGTGGGTGGGTGGGGTGCTAGGGTTGATGTGCGCTCCTTGCGCTGCCTGCATTTGGCTTCCGCTTGCTCCCAGCGAAGAGACTCGAGGTGTTCGGTGCCTTCCCGGATGCTTCTCCTTCACTTTGTGCGGTCTTGGGCCAGGGATTCCCAGGTGTTGGTGGGGATGTTACATTTTTTCAAGGAGGCTTTGAGGGTGTCCTTGAAGCGTTTCCTCTGCCCACCTTTGGCTCTCTTGCCGTGCCGGAGCTCCGAGTAGAGCGCTTGTTTTGGGAGTCTCGTATTGGGCATGCTGACAATGTGACCCATCCATCGGAGCTGATTGAGCGTGGTCAGAGCTTCGATGCTGGGGATGTTGGCCTGAGCAAGAACACTGATGTTGGTGCGCCTATCCTGCCAATGGATTTGCAGGATCATGCGGAGGCAGCGTTGGTGGTACCTCTCCAGTGCTTTGAGGTGCCTGCTGTACATGGTCCATGTCTCTGAGGCATACGGCAGGGCAGGTATCACTGCTACCCTGTAGACCATGAGCTTAGTGCCGGGTTTGAGGTCCTGGTCTTCAAACACTCTCTTCCTCAGGCGACCGAAGGCTGCACTGGCACACTGAAGGCAGTGTTGGACTTCGTCGTCGACGTCTGCCCTTGTTGACAGTAGGCTCCCGGGGTATGGAAAGTGGTCCACGTTGTCCAAGGCCTTGTCGTGGATTTTGATAATCGGGGGGCAGCACTGTGTGGCGGGGGCAGGTTGGTAGAGGACCTTTGTCTTACGGATGTTTAGTGTAAGGCCCATGCTCTCGTATGCTTCGGTGAAGGTGTTTATGATGGTTTGGAGTTCGACCTCCGAGTGAGCGCAGACGCAAGCATCGTCTGCATACTGTAATTCGACGACAGAGGATGGGACGACCTTGGATCTGGACTGGAGGCGACGGAGGTTGAACAGTTTCCCGTTTGTTCTGTAAATTAGCTCCACTCCAGTGGGGAGCTTACTGAGGGTGAGATGGAGCATTGCAGCAAGGAAGATCGAGAAGAGCGTTGGTGCGATGACACAGCCTTGCTTGACCCCGGTTCGTACGTGAATTGGTTCTGTGGTGGAACCATTGGTCAGGATCATGGCTTGTATGTCGTCATGAAGCAGGCAGAGGATAGTGTCAAACTTTTGAGGGCAGCCGAATTTGAGGGGGACACTCCATAATCGCTCATGGTTGACAGTGTCGAAAGCCTTTGTGAGATCAAAGAAGGCCATGTACAGTAGTTGGTGCTGTTCCCTGCATTTCTCTTGTAATTGACGTGCGGTGAAGATCATGTCCATTGTGCCTCTTAGTGGGCGGAATCCGCATTGCGACTCTGGGAGAAGCTCTTCGGCCACTGGGAGAAGGCGGTTGAGGAGGATTCTTGCGATGACTTTCCCTGTGGCAGATAGCAGGGAAACTCCTCTGTAATTACCGCAATCGGACTTGTCACCTTTCTTGAAGATGGTCACAATTACGGCGTCTCTGAGATCCTCCTTCCAGATAAGAGAAATGAGTTCATGAATTCGCGCCAGTAGTGCTTCTCCACCATGCTTTAGTGCCTCGGCGGGGATTCCATCTGCTCCTGAGGCCTTGTTGTTCTTCAGTTGTCGGATGGCCTTTTCAACCTCATGCCGGGCTGGGGTTGTGCCGAGATGGTGGCGGGTAACATGCTGTGGGTTGGAGTTGAGGACACTCGTGTCGAAGACAGAGTCATGGTTAAGGAGATCTTTGAAGTGTTCCTTCCAGCGGGCACTGACTGCTTCCCTGTCCTTGATGAGTACCTCTCCGTTCTTGGCCCGCAGTGGGGAAGGGCCTTGGGTGCTTGGGCCGTAGATGGTCTTGACTGCGCTAAAGAATCCACGCACGTCGTGGTTGTCGGCTAGCTGCTGGATCTCCTGCGCTTTCTCCACCCACCATCTGTTCTTTAGGTCGCGCGTTTTTTGTTGGACCTCGGCCTTCAGGCTTCTGTAGAGCTGCTTTCTTGCTCTCGAGTTCTGTTGCTGTTTCCAGATCAGAAATGCCTTGCGCTTGCGGCTTATTAGCTCCTGGATCTCCTGGTCATTCTCGTTGAACCAGTCTTGGTGCTTCCTGGTCGAGTGACCGAGCGTCTCTTCACAAGTGCTGATTATGGAGGCCTTGAGTGCAGACCAGACGCTGTGGGCACTCTGCGTCTCTGCATCACTGGGAGTCGTCAGGTTGTTTGTGAGGTGCAGGCTAAATAGGGCTTTCTTAGCAGGGTCTTTGAGTGCTCCAGCGTTAATTTTCCTGCGGCATTATTTCTGTTGCCGCCGCTGTTTTGGGGCTACATTGATGGAGATGACAGAGTGGGTTAGGCGGTGGTCTGTCCAGCAGTCATCAGCTCCTGTCATGGCGCGGGTGATGCGGACGTCCTTGTGGTCCCTCACTTGGACGATGACGTAGTCCAAGATTCTAGCGGCAATCTGAAGGCATGAGCCCTCAGAAAATTTTGATTTACAAAACTTAATTCAAATGCTGAAAGAAGGGCCATCACACTAGTCACTCGTGCCAGAGAACTTAATTATGAGGAAAGATTAGAAAAACTCTTCATCCTTGAAGGGACATACCTGAGTGAAATCTTAAAGAGGTATGCAAGATACTAAGAAAAGGTTAATCCTGAGCACTAAGTTAAACCATAACTATAGGACAAGGAGGCATAGGTACAACCTAGTAAAAGGCAATGTGAGGACTGATGTCAGGAAGTACTTCATCATTCAAGGGGTGATTAATACCTAGAATAACCTGAGCAGGGTAGCGGAGGCAGAAATTCTAGAGCCATTCAAGAGAGGGTTAGATGCTGTGATGGGGTTATCATAGGTTGAGTTAGATGAGTCAAATGGTCTTCCTTGTCTGTACTTCATGACCTGGTAGGACCTAATAATCCTCATTCTCCTAATCCCTCTTATACCTCCAGTCCTTCCTCCCATCTGATGTCTTTCCAAACCCTATTCCTCCCAGTGTAACTTCAAGTTCCCCTCAATCCTGCTCTCACATTACCCATGAGAAACAGATCCAGAGAATATAACAGAGGATACTGAAGAATTCCTGTCTATAGCTAGGTGAGAGGGAGTTGTGCTATTTAATATGGGGTCACAATGGGCAACTCAGGGTCGTATTGGGTACAAAGGGAATGCTGGAGTCACACTGGCGAGGCTCGGAGAAACATCACGTGAGAAGGGTGGTTCTCACATTGGATAGTCAAAAGAAAACCTGTTCTTCAAGCACACTATGTGATGAGAATCCCAGCACATTATGAAAAGGAGTACACCAGGTGAGAGTCTTCTTTAGAAGGGCTGCTGTAAGAGTGAAACAATGCAGCTAATATTTGTATTCTCTTTTTTTTTGCACAAATGCTCCTTAATTTTTCCAGTTGAAAAATATAGGGACAGGAGTAGGCCGTTCAGCTTCTCAAGCCTCTTCCGCCATTCAAATAGATTGTGGCTGATTTGTATCTTAACTCCATCTACCTGCCTTGGTTCTGGAACCCTTAATACCCTTGCCTAACAAAAACTTACCCATCTCAGTTTAGAAATTTTCAACTGACCGAGCCTCACAGCTTTTTGGGGGAGAGATTTCCACTAACTTTTGTGTGAAGTGCTTCCTGACATCACCCCTGACCGGCCTAGCTCTAATTTCAAGGTTATGCCCCCTTGTTCTGAACTCCCCCACCAGAGGAAATAGTTTTTCTCTCTCTACCCTATCATCTCCTTTAATCATTTTAAACACCTCAATTAGATCACCCCTTAATCTTCTATATTCAAAGGAATACAAGCCTAGTCTATGCAACCTGTTCCCATAATGTAACCCCTTTAACCCCAGTATCATACTACAATTTTTATAACTATATCCAAGCCAGTAATGCAGAATGATAATCGCTCGTGGCACAAAGCTGATCATAAACATTGAATTCAAGGAGCTCCAAGCAACCATCCAAGCTCAGTGGATTAATCAGGCCTGGCAACGCACTGCAATTTTGTCTGTCAATGGCAGAGGGAGCTGAAGAGAAGCATCTGCTTTTTGTAGCATTATAAAGCGAACACCGACAGATTACTTTGCACATCTGCAGGGCCGGGCTTTTGTAGGTGCCTGGAAACTTTAGACAGTCAGAACATGTCAGAGTGCTTGAGGCACACAGCCCAATGGAGACCCAGTTTTGTTTCCTGACCCACCTGATGTGCCCTTTCCTTCTGTAACTTATAGAGCTACACAAGATAGTAAAGTGTATGGAAAAGGGAAATCCAGAAAAGTCTGTTAACCTACAATGCAAGTGTAATACGAGGGGGCACAGATTAAAATTAGTGAAAGGCACATTTAGAACTGATGTCAGGAAGATCATGTCTGTGTAAATTAACCCTTAGTGTTAGGGGGATTAAATACATGGGGTTACAGGGATAGGGTGGGACATGTGTTGGTGTAGGGGTTACGGGGATCGGGTGGGATATGTGTCGGTGCAGGCTCGATGGGCCGAAATGGCCTCTATCTGCACTGTGGGGTTTCTGTGATTCTGTGATAAAGAGTGATGAACACACGGAATGGACCTCCTGATAGAATAATGAAGGGCAGAGGTGAAAACTCTGGAATCATTTAAGAAATAATTAGCTGCTGCAATGGAGGAGCTTTCGGGTTTTTTCTGGATGAATGAACTAAGATGGGCTGAATGGCCTTATTCATCCATAATTATTTTGTGGTTTTGTTATATGTAAAACAGGTTATTGTTGTAAGAAACTGAAGTTATTCGGTATCTTGGTTACACAAATATTTTGCAGGCAGAACTGTGATGGACTTTGAACTTAGTTGAATGAAACAGAATGTAAATTGTTTAATTCAGGCCTGTCTCATTTGTACAGAAAAGTCACAGCATTAGAGTTATAGATAATACTAACGCTTTGGAAAGGGCATATAATGAGAAAGCTGAATCTTGCAATGAGCAGCATACATGGTGAAGAAAGGAAAGACAGAGAGTCATAATCTTAGCATCACGATAAGAGCTTGAGGCAAATCATGACGTTGACAATCCAACAAGCTATTTAGACATTTTCTATTTAAATTGGTTGCTAGAGGCCTCTTTTAATACTCATCGCAATCATTCTCCAATATTTAAGGCCAAAGTTGAAGTTTGAGTGGTTCTAAATGGCTTTTATTCTTTTTAACGCGGATGTTATTAAACATACATATTTTAACAATTCACAAAGAGATCCATTGTGTAGATATTTTCTGTCAATAATAAATGGGAAATGGCTGTCCAAAGCTCACATTTACAAAATTACATGCAATTAATTTCTCCAGCGCACAATGTAGTTTTAAAATTTTAAAGGCAGCAATGTGTCTTTGCAGCCTTAACATTCGACTTGATAATGTGAATAGGCAGCACATTTGCATTAAAAGAGCAAGATTCCATCTTGCAATATATATCCAAATGCTTTGAGAAATTGCTTTGCAGGAAAAGATACTGTGTCTTTAAATCGAAGAGCTAGCCCCTTATCAATTTGAGTTCTCCCTGGATCTATTCCACCAATAAAGAAAGAACTTGCATTTATATAGCGCCTTTCATGATGTCAGGATGTCCCAAAGCGCTTTACAGCCAGTGAAGCACTTTTGAAGTGTAGTCACTGTTGTAATGTAGGAAACGCAACAGCCAATTTGCACACAGCAAGCTCCCACAAACAGCAATGTGATAATGACCAGGTCATCTGTTTTAGTGATGTTGGCTGAGAGATAAATATTGGTTAGAACATGGGATCTTTCACGTCCACCTGAGAGGGCAGACAAGGCTTTGATTTAACATCTCATCCGAATGACGGTGCCTCCGACAGTACAGCACTCCCTTAGTACTGCACTGAGGTGTCAGCCTAGATTATGTACTCAGGTCTCTGGAGTGGAACTTGAGCACACAACCTGCTGACACAGAGGCAAGAGTGCTATCCACTGAACCATGGCTGACACCTAACAGCATATCTATAACAGCATATAAAGAACAGTAGGGTCAAAGTGGTACAAGTGTGCCTATCCACATTTAAATCTAAATTAAATGCAGATTTTGTGGCACTTTATGCCTAATGGAAAGAACCGTGTTCTAATTGTAGAGAAAAATGGAACCAGTACCTTTTACTTGACAAAAAAGTCTACTTTAGTTCAAGATGAACATACCTAAAATCTGTAGCTCAAACTTTTTAAAGCAGAATAGTTCTTCAATTTTAGTCTCTTTATGTCCCTCTTTTTTTGCTTCAGTGTCCTGGAAACACTAAGCAATGGGCATCTGCAGCCAAAGAGGGCTTGTGGCCTGGGGATCAGCCCCTGGCAATGTAACTTTGAGTCAGCGACTAAAAGACCTACGAGAACAGCCAAGAAACCACTCTCTGACTTTGCATCATCTCTCTGGAGGCCAGATGCCTTTTTACTTGTTGCCTCCCAAAAGAGCAGCGGAGTTGAGACCAGGAACCCAACAGAGCCGTGGATCAAACCTGCATTTCCCACTGTTTCCGTAGCATCCTCACAACCATCATCTTTTAAATAAAAATACATTTTGTTCTAAAGTGATTTCCTCCAAAGTATTTTTTCCCCAGGAGGTTCTTCTGATAGTGCACTGCTTAACATGTTTGCATACATGTGTTTGTGTGCTATTTTAATTATTTTAACCCATTTATTTTAAACTGGATTAAAATAGCACACAAAAGAATCTTGCGTGTGCAAACACATTAAGCAGTGCACTACCAGAAGAAATTAAAACACTCAGCTGTGTGAATAATGGTTCACAATGTTTGCAGTAATATTACTAAGTAAAAAAAATCAGGTTGGGGTAATTGTAAAATTCCGACTACATACACAGCATATGGGTTAAAGATAGCTTATCACAATTTATTTCTTTTCTAAAATAAAATATAATCGTTATATTACTGTCAAACTAAAGGAACTGGAGAAGGTGCAAAAAAGATTTACTAGAATGATACCAGAACTGAGAGGTTATAACTATCAGCAAAGATTGAACAGGCTGGGGCTCTTTTCTCTAGAAAGGAGAAGACTGAGGGGTGACTTAATAGAGATCTTCAAGATTATGAAAGGGTTTGATAGGGTAGATGTAGAGAATATGTTTCCACCTACAGACGAGACCAGAACTAGGGGCTATAAATATAAGATAGTCACTAATAAATCCAATAGGGAATTCAGGAGAAACTTCTTTACCAAGAGCGTGGTTAGAATGTGGAAATCACTACCACAAGTAGTTGTTGAGGCAAATAGTATAGATGCATTTAAGGGGAAGCTTGATAAACACATGAAGGAATAGAAAGATATGCCGATAGGGTTAGATGAAGAGGCATGGGAGGAGGCTCGCATAAACACCGGACCGGCATAGATGGCCTATTTCTGTGCTGTAAATGCTTTGTGAAACTCTTCTATTAAATCTCCTAATCTGTTTGCAGTAATAAATGCTTCTAGCCTTAAGAGAAATCGGGTTAAAGGAGCAAGGTTTTTTTGGACTGTTTCTTGCAGTGCATTTCTATGCCAAATATATGTGAGACAATACTAAATCATCATGTGGCCGTTCAAAGTGTATTTATTTCATATTTTTTAATGCTGCTAGTTTTGTTGTAGTTGAGGGGAAGCAGCCTAAGTGGGTCACAGAGACTATTGTGTAAGAAAGGAATTTACTAATTCTTAAGCTAAGCCTTGCTGATCTGGCTTTCAGAACATTTCGTGCTGAGCTGAGTCAGCAGGCATGGCAGACAAAGGAACAATGTGTGCAGTTAGGATACAAGTTAACAATGAGAAATGAACTACGATCGACGGGTGTTGAATCGACATAGGACTGAAGATTTTTTGTCTATTATTTTCAAATAGTTTGGATGCAGATCTTGTATTTTAATCACATTGGGAGCAATGGTGCTTAAGGCTTCCTTCATTTTTATGATTGTCATCACAGGTAAATTTTGCTAAAAAATATTCTATTGAATTAAAAGCATAAGGGTGGAGACCAGTGGTGATACTTTAAAACTTAGGGGGGAAATCATAGCTGATACTACCGCATATAAAAAGGTGACCTTTTAAGAGTTGTTTCATTATACATGCCTATTGTAGGTTAATCCTGTAGTTATTAAATTGTAATGCAGCGTGCTAAAGAAATAGGACATCATTTACACTTCCTGAAAAATCATCTTTTAGCTTGAGTTGATATTATTCGGACACAAAGGAATCATAATCATAGCCAATTGCATAGCTTGAGTTTCAAAAATTGTTACCAGCTTTATAAATTTGGCAAATCACTCATGTGAATTACTTTGCTGTTTTATTGAACTGGAAATATTTTGCTTGAGATTAGCTTCAATTATTTCTCAAAACAGCTATGTTAAGTTGCACTTTCATAATCAAGATTCACCAAGATATTTGTCTTTCATACACTGTAACCAATAATAGACTAATCTCCATAATCCACTGAGCAATTGTCCCTTTAATGTGGAGGGTATAAGACAATTAACTTCTTTTGTGCTGATTTCCCTGAAAATGTCAGTTATTTAATCATGTTTATTAAACAATATTTCTATTTGTTTAGAATATCACTTTTGCACAGTGAATAGTGGAACAAATTGTAATAAATTGCCTTGCACTCATGTATGTGTGCAACTGGTTTTCCACATACATACAGGATAATCATTTCAAGGAGAGTATTATAATCTATGATGTATTAGAATTTAAAGAAAAAACACCATAGCTCGGTTGGTATCCTAAACCATGATGTAGATATCAGTGTGTAGATAATGAAAAGTTTTGCATTTAGCATGTGTCACATGTTGTCAGGCCAAAACTCAAATAACCAGAAACTGTTATGTTAATCAGGATGTTTGGCTCTCACAGCTTATTGACTGAATGTGAACCAATCAAGCTATGAATCAACATCTATCAGTACTCCCCACCCTTCCAAAAAAAACAAATCTCTCAATTTGTTTCCAAAATCTAACATTCGCAGTGTAGCAAGTACCACAAAAACAACAAATTGCTCAAACGATTTTTTACCATTTACCAGTGGCTAAGTTGTTTTCTGACACATCCTAGTACCCAAGTGTAAAAGTTAAACTATATTTATACTATAATTACTTTGTGGGGGGTGGGGGGGGGCAACCAAAACTAGGGGGCCATACATATAAGATAGTCACTAATAAATCCAATAGGGAATTCAGAATAAATGTTGTTACCCAGAGAGTGGTTAGAATGTGGAACTCGCTACCTCAAGGAGTAGTTGAGGTGAATAGCATAGATGCATTTAAGAGGAAGCTAGATAAACACACGAGGCTGAAAGGAATAGAAGGTTATGTTGATGGGGTTCGATGAAGAGGGGTGGGAGTAGGCTTGTGTGAAGCATAAACACTGGCTTAGACCAGCTGGGCCGCATGGCCTGTTTCAGTGAGGTGCATTCTATGTAATTAGAAATTATATCATTCTGAAAAAGTACCTATAAAGTTAGCCATCGTATGGTTGAAATGCCTCCCAGAAATTTCCTTCACCCATGTTCCCAGACCTTCAGTTGTTGAACTGGGATGGGCAATTAGAGCTACAGTTAGAGCTTACTGTGTATGAGAGAGATGCAACATGGGAGTTGCAATTATCAGCCCTTTCTGGTGAAACAAGATCATTGTTATCCCTGGGATATGCAACCTGGGATATGTACTTGAAGGAACCCTGTTACAGCTTTTGATAAAGAAGTAGCATTTACAAAGCCTGAACTGCAAGAGAAAATGGGAGGAAATGAGGCATTATACTAAATGGGCAGATTTACCACAAGTAGTATCCCATTCCCACCAATCAGCAATGAAACGCAGGCCAAGGACCTGTAATTACATAAGGTGAAGCATCAGGCATCTTTTGTCAATTTCATGTTGTTATTTGATGGGAGAAACCATGGCGGAAATCACAAAACTGAAAGCGTGTATTGCAGAAAATATATTTAAAAATTCAAACTAATTAGCACTTCAGTCCATTTGATGATAAAATGTCGACATTTTGACTACAATGAATGAATAATACTCCAATTGTTTTATAGTTGTAGAATAGCTTTCCCTTTTCTACTAAATTTATTTGTTTAAATAAAGCGAACAGCCTATTTTTCTCATTGCAGAGTAATCATTCTTACTCCAATATTATATACTGTCCACATAGAAAGATTGTAAAATTCTAAAAAAGGAACTGTTCTCAAAGAAATGTTGATATACGATCTATATAGTTGTTATGAAAAGTCTATATGCTGAGCCTTTTAATTGTTAAGAAGTGTGCATGTTTAATATGTATAATGAGACAATACCATTGGTGAGTCAGAGGATATGCTTATGAGTGACATTGCATTGAATTGTGCCAACTAAAGTGTGACAAGAAGTAAATGTGATACTTGCAGGAAGTGCACACACTGTACAAAAGTTTTAATATATTACAGATTAATAGAAGAAAATAAAGCTTGTGCTTTCTTTTCAAGGTTCACGCTGTGAGATGGATGTTAACGAGTGTGACTCAAACCCTTGTCAAAATGGTGGAACGTGTCAAAATACAGCGGAGAGTTACATCTGTCACTGCCCAGCAAGAAATGAACAAAAAGTTTTTTATGGAGGCAAGAACTGTACAGACATTCTGACTGGCTGTGAGAACCATGAGTGCCAGAACAGAGCTACATGTATCCCTTACCTAAAGGATTCACAACATAGGCACCATTGCCTCTGTGCTAACGGTTACACTGGTTTGAACTGTCAATTACCAACAACCTTTTCTTTTGCGGTCAGTGGATATCTTCGTATTAAAACAGCAAGTGCCAGGAAACATGAGGAGTCAATGGATAAACCTCTCTATCGTGTATTCCTAAGGTGTAGAACTGTACTGTCCAGTGCAATTATATTTCATAGAGGGAACAAAGATACATTTATGAAACTTGAAGTGCTCAATGGGCATTTATCTGCGTCTCTGCAAATGAACAATCAGCTGGTTGCAGGTCTTGAGATTTTTAAGAATGTAAGTGATGGTGACTGGCATACTGTGGAAGTGACATTAGGCAGTGATTTTTCTGTCAAGCTCCTGGACAATTCATGTACAGAAGAATGTGTGATCCAAAAGTTTGTCGGACTGGAGAGTGCTCAGCTTGCTTCTGCATTTGAAAACACCTTTTTTGCGAGCACAGAAGATGAGTACGGAGATTTTCCAGAAGTCACCAACGTCATCCAGCCTCAGCCTTATTTTATTGGTTGTCTCCAGGACGTGGAGGTGGATTCGCAAATAATTGACGTCGAAAATCTTTCAGTTAATTCAACACTGAATGTCAAGCCAGGGTGCAGCAAGAATGAATGGTGCCAGAGGAACCCATGCCAGAGCAAGGGCCGATGCATTGATTTGTGGCTAAATTACAAATGTGAATGTTTCAGACCATACATAGGATTTAACTGTTCGGAAGGTAAATAGCCTAAATAATATTTCAAGGTTTGAAATGAATCCTTTCTAATAACTTTGATGTAAAGTGTCTTCACTGGATAGTTACTTAACTGTTATTTAAGTACTGGGATTTAATTGTACAGTTTTATGTTGAATAATTACCAAAATAGATCATAAGGCTACATAAACAGTCTCATTTCAACATAAAATATTTTAATATTTCTTTGATCATTTTAGATTAATGATAAAACTATTACAAAAATACATATTACAGGGTACCAGCAATAAATTGTCACACAAAGTCATAACTAGAAATGTTTCAAATTTATAATTAAACAAAAGCATCTGAATGAATTCCAATTAAATGTATAATTTTGAGTTATAAAATCTTCCCTTTACCAACTTTACAGTAATTATATTTGCTTTTTTAAATGTCATCCATTCTCCAGCAGTTTTGCACATCTGTATTTTAATATTGACATCTGGTTTTATTGAGGGTCACATAAAATGTGTCCCGTTTACAGCAGGACTCTGGGATATAAATTGATCTTGGGTCGTAGAGCAAAACGGACAGAGTGAATCAGCCCATTAAGCATTGTGTCAGTAAGAATATCTCTGATCTGATCCATCGGCGAGAGGAGTATAAAGGGTCCTCCATAGTCTTGTACAGTTTTCTGCACTTAAACCTTCATTGATTGACACTGCATTTACCAGACTCAGGCTAGTATCTGCAGTAAGGGTACCCAGGTTATACTGCAATTCTCCTGCTCAGCAGAAAGCTCTGCACATGTATGTAACCACTCATTGCACAGCGCCGCCCCCAGCGAGCCCTGGTAGTATCATCAGCACTGTCTAAATATTTGAATGAAATGAAATTAGAAGATCCAAGCATTTTAAAATCTGGTTTCACACTGTACTGGAGTTAAACTCCGTGGTGAGGAATTTCCTCGGATATGCTCCCGCTCCGTTTCTGTTTACGGAAAGGGATTTTAACTTACCCCACACAGCGGGAATAGGGCAAGCATGCAGTTAAAATAGCTCAACTCCCTCCCACAACCTTCTTAACTGTGCCCTTTTAGAAGGCTAAGGCACCTGTCTGATTGAAGCAGGAGCCTCATTAATAGATGCAAATCAGGGTCCTATGATGTCATAGAAATAGATAGAAGTTACTACACAGACACAGGCCAATCAACCCAACCAGTTCATGTTGGTATTTACCCTCCACGCAAGCAAATAGTTCTAATTACGTTTACCCACCCTGTTCCCATTTCCCTTTAATCCCTTTTTCTTCATTCACCTATCCAATCTAATTTTTAATGTTGTCAGTGTCTGCCTCAGCCACTAACCCTGAAGTGAATTCCAGGCCTCACAACTCTCTGTCTGAAGAAGTTTCTCCTGCTCGCTTCTAATCTTGTGCCTATGGTCCTTGGTTCTTGACCCTTCAACTACTGGAAACAGTCTGTTTCGATCCACCCTGTCCCATCCTTCAAACACTACTATTATATCGCCCCATAATCTATGTTGTTCTAATGAAAAAAGATCACATTTTTCAAGTCTTTCTTTGTATTTGTATTTCCTCATACTTTGCAGCATCCAAGTGAATCTGCATTGTTTCCTCACTAAAGCCTCAATATCCTTACTATAGTAGAGCCCAATACTGCACGCAGTACTCTAACTGAGGTCTTATTAAGATTTTATACAGGCTCATCATATGATTACATAGGATATACGGCACAGAAACAGGCCATTCGGTCCAACCAGTCCATGCCGGCGTTTATGTTCCACTCGAGCCTCCTCCCGTCTTTCCTCATCTAAATCTATCAGCATAACCCTCTATTCCCTTCTCCCTCATATGCTTGTCCAGCCTCCCCTTAAATGCATTTATACTTTTTGTTTCAACCACTCCCTGTGGTAGCGGGTTCCACATTCTCACCACTCTGGGTAAAGAGGTTTCTTCAGAATTCCCTATTGGCTTTCTTGGTGACTATCTTATATTGATGGCCTCTAGTTATGTTCTTCCCCACAAGTGGAAACATTCTCTCTGTATCCACTCTATCAAAACCTTTCATAATTTTAAAGACCTCTATTAGGTCACCACCTCAGCCTTCTTTTTTCAAGAGAAAAGAGACCCAGCCTGTTCATCCTTTCCTGATATGTATACCCTTGTAGGAACTGGGGTTCCTAGCCGAAGAATTGAGATCGACTCAGAAAATCAAAAACAATAAAATTTAATGAACAAACGAAGCTGTACAGGAAACTGTAGGATACAATACAAATAGGTCTGGTCTGCTTGAAAGCCTCTCTGGAAACTGCTAGAAGATTCCGAGCTCAACTGCTTGCAGATTCCGAGCTCAACTGCTAGCAGGTTCCGAGCTCAACTGCTAGAAGGTTCCGAGCTCTACTGCTAGAAGGTTCCGAGCTCTGACGTCATGACGTCATCACGTTCTTCCCGCCATTGAGAGATCACGTGACGGACGGCATGACGTCATCACGCGGAGTACAGGAAAGAAGCCCTAGTACAGTTAACAGATACATTAAAGGTGCAGCCCCCAGCTGTACTACATTGCTGTAAAAGGAATTATATACAATTGTACGTAATCCTCTGGTGGTTCCGCCACATGCGCCCCCCCAGAATTGCTTTTAACAGAGAAGGTAAGGTGAGAAGGGGGTCTGACGAGTCTGTCCGACCGACTGCGATACCCCGGCAGCTGGAACGGAGCGCTAGAAGACGAACTGGCCGTTGGCTGTGGTTGGGATGACGCCACAGGCGGAGGAGAAGAAGAGGCCGGCTGTGGTCGACCCGGTGAGGCGGGCACTGGCGACTCGGCGGATGACTGTGGCTGTACTGGACCGGCAGTCGACGGTGGACGACCACGACGAGGCGGCTGAGCGGTGACGACTGGTTCGCTCAGATCCAGATGCGCCGGTTTCAACCGGTCGATGGAGATGTGGTCAGGCTTACCGCCGACGTTGACTGTGAAGGACTTGTCACCTGACGAGATGACGCGGAACGGAACTGTGTAAGGCGGTTTGAGCGGGTTTTTGCAAGCATCCTGCCGAATGAACACGTATTCTGCGCTCTTAAGATCCACTGGGACATGGGAGCGCTGCAGGTCACGATGCGACGTAGGCACTGGGATGAAATTCCTAGCCGCTTCCTGGTGGCTGACGAGCTGCTGAGCTGGGGACCAGGGTTCCGTGTGAGGAGGAAGAAAATCGGCAGGCACTCTGAGTGGTTGGCCGTAAACCAGCTCTGCTGAAGAAGAATGCAGGTCGTCCTTAGGCGTCGTGCGAAGAACTAGCAGCGCCCAAGGGAGCCTGTCCACCCAACTAGGCCCACGGAGACTAGCACGCAGTGCGGTTTTAAGGGACCTGTGGAATCTTTCACACAGACCGTTCGCCTGTGGATGGTAGGCGGTGGTACGATGAAGTTTGGTGCCCAAACCTTGAGCTACGGCGCTCCAAAGCTCAGAGGTAAATTGAGGCCCCCGGTCGGAGGAGATGTCAGCCGGTACCCCGAACCGAGCTACCCACGACGAGATGAAGGCTCTGGAGACGTCTGCTGCTGTGGTGGCAACCAAAGGAATTGCCTCTGGCCACCTGGTGGTGCAGTCTACCACGGTGAGGAGGTGAGTGTACCCGCGAGAGGAAGGGAGAGGACCAACCAGGTCCACGTGCACATGGTCGAAACGACGCTCCGGAACCAGAAAAGTGGCGACTGGGGCCTTAACATGGCGGTGCATCTTGGACTTCTGGCAACTCACACAGGTATTGGACGGACGTCGAGATGCATGCCCTTCCAGATGAATTTCTTTGCCATGAGTCGATGTGACGCTCTCATGCCAGGGTGTGACAACCCGTGGATAGTGTCAAAAATTCTCCTGCGCCATTCGACTGGAATGATTGGACCTGGGATGCCCATCGAGATGTCACACAGGAGTGTGGTCCCTGCGGCCTGGAAACTGACATCAGCCACTTGTAAGCTGGAAGGTGCGGTCCAGTATGCCTGCACTTCAGGGTCTGCCTTCTGTTCTTTTGCCAAACCAACATAGTCGACTCCCAGGTGTACTGCGTGGAGCTGAGCGCGGGAGAGACAATCCGCCACCAGGTTGTCTTTGCCCGAGACATGTTGTATGTCAGTTGTAAATTCAGATATGTACGTAAGATGACGTTGTTGCCGTGCCGACCATGGTTCCGCTGTCTTGGCCATCGCAAAAGTAAGTGGCTTGTGGTCTACAAAAGCCGTGAATGGGCGTCCTTCCAGTAGGAAGCGAAAATGGCGGATGGCCAGAAACAATGCCAACAACTCCCTATCAAAAGTACTATACTTGCGTTCGTTCTTCCGCAATTGGCGGCTGAAGAAAGCCAGTGGTTGCCATGTGCCATCGACCCACTGCTCCTGTACTGCCCTGATGGCATAATCAGATGCGTCAGTGGTAAGGGCAATGGTTGCGCCCGGAAGGGGATGTGCCAACATGGTCACAGCAGCCACAGCGTTCTTAGTGTCGAGGAAAGCCTGGTCCATCTGGGGTGTCCAATCGATCGGGTCTTTGCCCGATTTACCTCCGAGGGCCTCGTACAAAGGGTGCATCAACAATGCCGCCTTGGGGACGAACCGATGATAAAAATTGACCATTCCCAGAAATTCCTGGAGGGCCCTGACGGTCTGAGGAAGAGGGAACGAGGCGACTGCTTCCACCTTCGTGGCCAGCGGGACGGCGCCTTCTGAGGTGATTCTGTGTCCCAGGAAATCAATGCTGCGCAACCCAAACTGGCACTTGGCCGGGTTGATAATAAGGCCATGTTGGCTGAGACGACAAAAAAGGGTACGCAAGTGCGTAATGTGTTCTTTCGTGCTGTTACTGGCAATAAGGATGTCGTCTAGGTAGAAGAAGATGAACGGCAGATCGCGCAACACGGAATCCATGAGACGTTGGAAGGCTTGTGCTGCATTCTTCAGCCCAAACGGCATACGAAGGCACTCAAAGAGCCCGAAAGGTGTGATGACGGCAGTTTTGGGGACATCCTGAGGATGCACGGGCACTTGATGATAGCCTCGGACGAGGTCTACTTTGGAAAAGATGGAATTCCCTGCCAGATGGGCCGAAAAATCCTGAATGTGAGGAATTGGGTACCGATCCGGTGTGGTAGCCTCATTCAGACATCTGTAGTCGCCGCGTGGTCGCCATCCGCCGCCCGGCTTAGGAACAATGTGTAATGGCGAGGACCAAGGACTATTCGAACGTCGAATAATACCCAGGCGTTCCATTGTATGGAACTCCGCCTTGGCGGCCGCGAGTTTACCAGGTTCCAGCCTTTGAGCTCTCGCATAAACGGGGGATCCTGTCGTGGTAATGTGGTGCGTCACACTGTGCCTCGCGACTGAAGAAGAAAATGTGGGTCTGGTGAGCTCAGGGAACTCACTGAGAAGATGAGAGAACTCATTTGGAGATGGGACTGCACAGGCAACTGACCAAGACATCGCGGTGCTTCAGTGGCAGGAGACCGAGTGAAAAGTGGAGGCACTGATTAGCCGGCAGTGTCGGACGTCGACGAGAAACCCGTTTGCGCAGAAGAAATCTGCCCCCAGGATGGCCTGTGAGACTTTTGCCATGATGAACTCCCAAACAAAACGTTGGCCGCCAAAACTCAACTGGACCCTACGCTTTCCGAACGTACGAATGGCTGCACCATTGGCTGCCTCGAGGGGGGGACCTTGACCGCCGGATTGAAGATCTAGCTTCGACGCTGGTAGGATACTGCACTGGGAGCCAGTGTCACAGAGAAAACATCACCCTGACAGGGAGTCTGTAATGTATAGGAGTTTACCTGCGGACCCGACGGCCATCGCAACTCCGGCGCGTCCCTTAGGCCTTATTGATCTTCTCAGAAACCGCTGGTTTGAGGTAGGTTTTTTTTTTGGTGAGAAACTGCAGGGCGGATGGCAATTTCTGACCTTCGCGCTGAAACGAGCGTGGTATGCACACCAGCCTGCAGGAGGAGGAGTCGGATTCGCTCTTGTGGGGGATGGGCGCCTCGTGGCTGCACAAGATTGTTGTGAGACGGTAAATATTTTATCTGCTTCCGCGGCGAGTTCAGCACAATCCGTGATCACGGAATTGGCCAAGGCCGTCTGTACTGGCTCTGGTAGTTGACAGAGAAACAGCTCGCGGAACAGAAAACATTGCGATTCCGAGCCCAAAAGCGTGAGCATTTGGCTCATGAGCTCTGAGGGTTTTGAGTCCCCGAGGCCGGGCATGGAGATAAGTCTGTGAGCACGCTCTGACTTGGACAGACCGAAAATCTGCAGTAAACGTGCTTTTAAAACTTCGTACTTGCCATCGTTCGGTGGACTCTCGAGGAGGCTGATGACCCGCGAGGCCGTGGCGCTGTCGAGGGCAGAGACCACGTAATAATAACGGGTCAAATCCGCTGCTACTCCCCGGATTGCAAATTGGGCTTCCTCCTGGAAAAACCACGCGGCCGGTTGTTGCTCCCAAAATTGCAGCAGTTTGAGGGTGACGGCGTTCGTGTCCATGATGTAACTTCAATGAAAATTGTTCGAAGAAATCGGGGTCACCAATGTAGGAACTGGGGTTCCTAGCCGAAGAATTGAGATCGACTCAGAAAATCAAAAACAGTAAAATTTAATGAACAAACAAAGCTGTACAGGAAACTGTAGGATACAATGCAAATAGGTCTGGTCTGCTTGAAAGCCTCTCTGGAAACTGCTAGAAGGTTCCGAGCTCAACTGCTAGCAGGTTCCGAGCTCAACTGCTAGCAGGTTCCGAGCTCAACTGCTAGAAGGTTCCGAGCTCTGACGTCATGACGTCATCACGTTCTTCCCGCCATTGAGAGATCACGTGACGGACGGCATGACATCATCACGCGGAGTGCAGGAAAGAAGCCCCAGTACAGTTAACAGATACATTAAAGGTGCAGCCCCCAGCTGTACTACATTGCTGTAAAAGGAATTATATACAATTGTACGTAATCCTCTGGTAGTTCCGCCACACCCTCGCATTTCTGGTATCATCCTTGTAAATCTTCTCTGCAGCCTCTCCAGTGCCTCTATATCCTTTTTATAATATGGCAACCAGAACTGTGACACAGTATTCTAAGTGTAGTCTAACCAAGGTTCAGTACAGGTTTAGCATAACATCCCTACTTTTCAATTCTATTCCTCTAGGAATAAACACTAGTTTGATTTTTTATGGCCCTTCTAACCTGTGTCGCAACTGTTAGTGATTTGTGTATTTGCACTCCGAGATCCCTTTGTTCCTCTACTCCACCTAGACTCGCACCCTCCAAGTAATAAGTGACCTCCCTATTCTTCCTACCAAAATGTAATACCTCACATTTATCTGTGTTGAACTTAATTTGCAAATTATATGCCCATTCTGCAAGTTTATTAATGTCCTCCTGTAATTTGTTGCAGTCCTCCTCGGTATTGACTAGCGCCTGCAATTTGGTGTTATCCGCAAATTTAGAAATTGTGTTTTTGATTCCAAAGTCTAAATCGTTAATAAAAATTGTGAAAATAGTGATCCCAGCACTGATCCATGTGGAACACCACTACCCACTTTCTACCACTGTGAATAGCTACCTTTTACCTCTACTCTCTGCTTTCTGTCTTGAAGCCAGCTAGCAATCCATTCTGCTACTTGTTCCCTGACTCCGCCTCCTCTGACCTTGTTCATCAGTCTATTATGGAGTACCTTATCGATAAATTACATCTACTGCATTACCCTTGTCTACTCTCTCTGTTACCTCTTCAACAAATTCAATGAGGTTGGTCAAGCAAGACTTTCCCTTTTGAAATCCATGCTGATTATTCATTACTATATTTTTGGTTTCTAGATGTTCTATTTTCTCCTTTCGTAGGGATTCCATTAATTTTCCTACCACCGATGTTAAGCTGACTGGTCTTTAATTCCCTAGACATGTTCTACCCCCTTCTTAAATATAGGTATTGCTATCTTCCAGTCCTCTGGTACTACACCTTTTTCTAACGAATTATTAAATATGTGCAGTAATGCCTCTGCTATCTCTTCCCTCTCTTCCCTAGATTCTTTTGAAATGTGTGGATGCAATCCATCTGGACCAGGGGTTTTATCCTCTTTGAGTTTGGTTAATTTATTTAATATATCCCCTCTTATTTTAAATGAACTTCTCTCAATACTAATCTCATCGTCCAATGTCATGTCCACTTGTTCTATCTCCCTGGTAAATACTGAAGCAAAATAATTATTTAATATTTCTGCCATCTCTCTATTGTTACCTGTGGTATTATCCTGTCTCTCCCTTAATGACCCTATTCCCATTCCAACCTTCCTTTTTTATTGATGTGCCTGTAAAATATTTTATTTTGATTTATGTTCCTTGATAATTTAATTTCATAGTTCCTCTTTGCCTTCCTATTTGTTTTTTTGACTTCTCTCCTAATCTCCTCATATTCTCCCTTATCATGCACTCCCCTGCTGTCTATGTACTTAATGTATGCCTCTTTCCTTACCCTCAATTGTTCCCTTATGGCTTTATTCATCCATGGAATCTCATTAGTGTTTAGTTTGTGTGGTAAACCACTGTTGTTAGTATTGTTGTTCACTGTTAGTACTGTTGTTCACTCTTGCATATTGTTGTACTTGTCTGTGCATGCCTCAGCTGACTCCGCCCCTGGCTCCACCCTCATGGCTGGGTATAAAGGTCGCTGCTCAGAAGCCTCCAGCCCTTTTGGATACCAGGCAACCACAAGAGGCATGCTCTGTTCTTTGGTAATAAAAGCCTGTTTATTACTTTCTCAATCTCCAGTCTTTTGTAGCAATTGATAGTGCATCAATTTTATTACCAAAGTTAAATGTTGGCTGCGGATGCTGATCAACCGATGGCGCAAAACGCTGAGCAGCAGGCGCTGCTGCGAGCCCTCAGACCAACATGCCTGGACCTAGACCCCCAAGAAGCGGGTTCGTCGACTAAATTCGCACAATGGCTGCGTTGCTTTGAGGCGTATCTGGAAGCCTCGACCGTGACTCTTGATGAAAATAAACTGAAAATCCTGGCCTCGAAGGTGAGCCACCAAGTCTATACTTTAATCCAAGATGCGACGACCTACGCGGCGGCTATCGACCTACTGAAAGGGCAGTATGCACGCCCGGTTAACACGGTCTATGCCAGGCACCTTTTAAGATCTCGCAGACAGCAGCCCGGGGAATCGGTGGAAGCCTTCCTACGGGCACTGCGGGTACTCGGACGCGGCTGCGACTGCAAGGAAGTATCGGCCGCGGCACATGCGGAGGGATTGATACGAGACGCTTTCGTTGCGGGTCTAAGGTCCGACTACTCCCGGCAGAGGCTGCTGGAGAAGGGTGAAATAGACCTGACAAAGGCAGTGTCCCTCGCGCTCTCGCTCGACGCGGCCCACAGAAATATGGACGCTTTCTCCCCTCATCGCCCCGCGCCGTGGACGCCGCAATCTTGGGCCATGGGACCGCCACCTCCGACTGCTGCAGCGATGTCCAAGGCACAAAAATGCTATTTTTGTGGCCAAGCTAAACACCCGAGAGCACGCTGCCCCGCGAAGAATGCTACCTGCTCCGGCTGCGGGAAGAAAGGTCACTACGTTAGCGCCTGCAAAGGGAAGACCGCTAACGCCAGCAGCGCTGCGTGCGAACCGTGGGCGCAGCCATCTTGTCCGCCATCTTGGGCTCCCCCAGCCGCGTGGGGATCGGGACCGTGGGCGCCGCCATTTTGTCCGCCATCTTGGACGCCTCCGACTTCAACCACGGGGGAGCCCGACTCAACCACCGCCTCATCTGACGACCACATCGACTCGCTCGACCATACGCTGGCCTCCGTGACGCTGGACCAATCTCTCCCTCATCAACTGTCCAGGTCCATGATGGATATTACGGTAAACAGCCGCGCCACTACCTGCCTTTTTGACAGCGGGAGCACGGAGAGCTTTATCCACCCCGACACGGTGCGCAGTTACTCTCTCCCGGTCCTGCCGACGCGCCATCGGATCTCTTTGGCTTCCAAAGCCCAGTCAGCGGACGTCGGTGGCTACTGTGTAGTGACCCTTTCAGTAAGGGGCACAGAATACAAAAATTTTAAACTTCTGGTCCTGCCCCATCTCTGCGCTGCCGTTCTACTGGGGTTGGATTTTCAGTGCCACCTTAAGAGTGTCACATTAGCGTATGACGGACCCCTCCCCCCACTCACAGTCTGCAGCCAGCAGCTTTTAAATCGCCCGCCGTGCACCATTTGCAGCCTCTCCACCCTTAAAGTTCCCCCCCCCTCCTTGTTCGCTAACCTCACCCGCGACTGTAAGCCCATCGCTACCAAAAGCAGGCGTTACAGTGTTGGGGATAGGAGCTTCATTAAATCCGAGGTAGCGAGACTCCTGAAGGAAGGGATTATTGAAAGTAGCACCAGCCCATGGCGAGCACAAGTGGTGGTAGTGAAGACTGGCGAAAAACAGCGCCTAGTTATTGACTACAGCCAGACGATCAATCGCTACACCCAACTAGATGCATACCCACTCCCCCGCATATCTGACATGGTCAATCAGATAGCACAATACCGGGTGTTCTCGACGATTGATCTGAAGTCGGCATACCACCAGCTCCCCATCAGGGCTGAGGACCGCCAGTACACAGCTTTTGAAGCTGACGGTCGGCTCTATCACTTTCTCAGAGTTCCCTTCGGCGTCACCAACGGAGTTTCTGTCTTCCAACGGGAGATGGACCGGATGGTTGACCAGAACGCGCTCCAGGCCACTTTCCCATATCTAGACAACGTCACCATCTGCGGCCACGACCAGCAGGACCACGACGTTAATCTAGAGAAATTCCTCCGGACGGCCCAGCGGCTGAATCTCACATACAACAAAGACAAATGTATGTTTCGTACTACGCGCCTCGCTATTCTTGGCTGCGTAGTGGAGAACGGAGTCATCGGCCCAGACCCCGATAGAATGCGCCCCCTTATGGAGCTCCCCCTCCCCCACTGCCAGAAAGCACTGAAGAGATGCCTGGGGTTTTTCTCTTACTATGCTCAGTGGGTGCCCAACTATGCGGATAAAGCCCGACCCCTCATCAAGTCCGCCTCCTTCCCCCTGACAGCAGAGGCCTGTGCAGCCTTCACTCTCATAAAAGGAGACATTGCGAAGGCCACAATGCACGCTGTGGATGAGTCCCTTCCTTTTCAAGTGGAGAGCGACGCATCCGACTTTGCCCTAGCTGCAACCCTTAACCAGGCGGGGAGACCCGTGGCCTTTTTCTCAAGGACCCTCCAGGGCCCCGAGATTCGACACTCCTCTGTCGAAAAGGAGGCCCAGGCCATTGTGGAAGCCGTGCGACATTGGCGGCATTACCTGGCCGGAAAACGGTTTACCCTGCTCACTGACCAGCGTTCAGTGGCTTTTATGTTTCATAATAAGCAGCGGGGCAAAATCAAGAATGACAAGATCTTAAGGTGGAGAATCGAACTCTCCACCTACAATTACGATATCTTGTACCGGCCCGGGAAACTCAATGAGCCCCCAGATGCCCTATCACGTGGTACGTGCGCCAACGCGCAGGTTGATAGGCTACAGACCCTCCACAATGACCTCTGCCACCCGGGGGTCACCAGGTTCTTCCATTTTATCAAATCCCGTAACCTGCCCTACTCCATCGAGGAGGTCAGGACCATGACCAGGAACTGCCAGATCTGTGCCGAGTGCAAGCCGCATTTTTATAGGCCAGACAGAGCGAGCCTGATCAAAGCCACGCGCCCCTTCGAGCGGCTGAGCATCGATTTTAAAGGGCCCCTCCCCTCCTCTGACCGCAATGTGTACTTCCTCAATATAATTGATGAGTACTCCCGTTTCCCGTTTGCCATCCCTTGCTCGGACATGACCAGTACCACGGTCATTAAATGTCTGAATGACCTCTTCGCCTTGTTCGGTTTCCCTAGCTATATCCATAGCGACAGGGGCTCATCTTTTATGAGCGACGAACTTCGGCAGTACCTGCTCGCGAGAGGCATTGCTACAAGCAGGACCACCAGCTACAACCCCCGGGGTAACGGCCAGGTGGAAAGGGAGAATGCGACAGTCTGGAAGGCAGTCCTTTTAAACTTAAAATCTAAGGGCCTTCCGACCTCCCGCTGGCAGGAGGTCCTCCCTGCGGCGCTCCATTCCATTCGGTCGCTGCTCTGTACACCCACCAATGCCACTCCTCACGAGAGAATGTTCTCCTTCCCCAGGAAGTCCACGTCGGGGATTTCGCTACCAACATGGCTGACTTCTCCAGGTCCCGTCCTACTGCGGAAGCACGTGAGGACCCATAAGGCGGACCCCCTGGTCGAGAGGGTGAGCCTCCTCCACGCCAACCCGCAGTATGCTTACGTGGTGTACCCGGACGGGCGGGAGGACACAGTCTCCATTCGAGACCTCGCACCTGCAGGTGCTCCTGAAACACCCTCTTCGCCACCCACCGCTACTCCTGCCTACCCCCAGGACACAGTCCCCGCACGAGACCTCGCACCTTCGGGTGCCTCTGAGAGACCACCATTGCTACCTCCCATTACCCATGCTCTGACCCCTGTAGACGGCATGCAGCAGCCCCAGGGTCCGCCACCTGCTACACCTCCTCTGAACGAGACACCGGGTTCACCATTGGATGCTGCACCATCACCGCCGCTGCTGCGACGCTCAGGACGGCTTACAAGGCCTCCTGATAGACTTCAGTACACGAATTTTTAGTGCACTTCACCCCGCCGGACTCAATTCTAAACAAGGGGTGAATGTGGTAAACCACTGTTGTTAGTATTGTTGTTCACTGTTAGTACTGTTGTTCACTCTTGCATATTGTTGTACTTGTCTGTGCATGCCTCAGCTGACTCCGCCCCTGGCTCCACCCTCATGGCTGGGTATAAAGGTCGCTGCTCAGAAGCCTCCAGCCCTTTTGGATACCAGGCAACCACAAGAGGCATGCTCTGTTCTTTGGTAATAAAAGCCTGTTTATTACTTTCTCAATCTCCAGTCTTTTGTAGCAATTGATAGTGCATCAGTTTGTTCTTTCCTTTTAACAGAATATATTGTTCCTGCACTCTGTTGAACACCGTTTGAACAATGTTTCCCATTGCTGTTCTACATCATTGTTTGCCAATATTGTTTGCCATTTTATTTTCCCAAGTTCTATTCCCAGCTCCTCAAAGTCAGCTTTTCTCCAATCTATTACCCTGGTTTTCATCATACTTATGTCCTTCTCAATTATCATCTTAAAGCGTATTATATTATGGTCATTATTGCCTAAATGTTCCCCTACTTTTACTTCTCTTATCTGCTCTGGCTCATTCCCCAATACTAAATCCTCCCTTGTTGGGCTTTTTACATATTGGGTTAGAAAGGAATCCTGTACACATTGTAGGAACTCCATTCCCTTATCCCCTTTACCTACCTCTTCTGTCCAATTAATATCAGGGTAGTTGAAATCCCCCATTATTATTATTCCCTGTTTTTTACCCATTTCGCTAATTTGTCTGCATATTTCTTCCTCTACCTCCCTTCCACTATTAGATGGTCTGTAGACTACACCCATTAGTGTGATTGATCCTTTATTATCTTTTATCTCTATCCATATGTCTTGCTGATAACTGCATCACTTTTTTCTACTGCCATTATCTTGTCCCTGATAAGTACATCTACTCCACTTCCCCTTTTTCCCACTCTATCTTTTCTAAATATGTTATACCCTGCAATGTTTAATTCCCAGTCCTGAAATTTCTGTAGTCATGTCTCAGTAATCCCTACTATGTCTGGTTCCTCACAACGAATGATTGCCTCCAGCTCCCGTTTTATTACAGACACTGTGTGCATTGCTGTACAGACAGTTTAACTCATTTTTAATAGGATTTCCTCTCACTTTATGTTTAACCATCGTTTTAGACTCCTGGGCCCAGAAATTCGGTTGGTTGCGCCAGCGATTAGCGCCTAAAGAGCCCGAGATTTGGGGCGTTACCCAATTTTCGGACGTGCGCAGTGATCCTAGCGCATCCTGCCATATTGAGTAGCCTGTTAGCGCCGGCGCTAAGTCTTTGCACCCGCTCGCGGGCGCAGCCAGATAATGACGTCATTTCATTGTGCAACGCCTTTTTGGCGCCCCGTACCGGAAATTCAGTGGCGCCCCCCTCCGCGCCACCTGGCGCTATTAGTGACAGTTGGATGGAACGTTACCAGGTCCTTCTCGGACTCGGGGGGGCGCTCTTTAAAGGGGACAGGAGTAGTATAAAAGCGGCAGCCATTTGGCCTGGCCATACTGCTTGCTGCTGGAGAGAGTTGCAGACCTTCAGTTACACAGACTTGTTCTTATTGAGCCAGAGGAGCCTTGGGACCTTCAGCCCTGTCCAGAACAGTTGGATTCAGAAAGCTGACTGCGTCTTATTCGTCGGCCAGAATAATGGGAGCTGCTTTGGAGGGGAACGTCATCCTGGCTGAACAACTGGCAAGGGCACAGAGACGGAGGGAGAGAGGGCCGGGATTGGCCAGAAGGAGAAGGGCCAATGGACGTCGCCAAATCCGACCATACGCTGCCAGGGTTTTCAGGCAGCAGGTCTCCCACTTTACCATGTCGGAGGAGCAGTGTCTGCGAAGGCTCAGATTTGGTAAGGATGTTGTCACTGAGCTGTGCCACCTGCTTGCTGGGGATCTGCAGCCGCAGATACGGTGCAGGACCTCTCTGTCGGTGGCCGTGAAAGTCACTGTTGCGCTCAACTTTTACGCCAGCAGATCGTTTCAGGCAGCAGCTGGGGACATATCAAATATCTCTCAATTTGCGTTGCATTGCTGCATCCGGCAAGTGACAGCTGCTCTCTACAAAAGGAGGCGCGAATTAATCACCTTCCCTGTGACCCTGGAGAAGTAGGGGGAGCGCGCACAGGGCTTCGCGGCTATTGCGGACTTCCCCATGGTGCAGGGGGCCATTGATTGCACACACATGGCTTTGCGGGCGCCATTACAGAATCCGGAGGAGTTCCGTAACCGAAAGGGGTTCCACTCCCTTAATGTGCAGCTGGTCTGTGATCACCGGCAGATGATCATGGCGGTGAACGCACAATTCCCTGGCAGCAGCCATGACACGTTCATCCTGCGGCAGACCGCAGTGGCTGACCTTTTTGAGGCCCCGGCTCACCCACGAGGCTGGCTTCTGGACGACAAGGGCTATCCTCTCTGCCCATGGCTCATGACCCCGCTCCGTTTGCCCGGCACCCCGGCAGAAGAGCATTACAATAACAGCCATCAGGCCACCAGGAACATTGTGGAGCACACAATTGGTGTGCTGAAGCAGCGTTTCCGTTGTCTAGACCATTCGGGGGGCGCCCTACAGTACTCGCCGGAGCATGTGGCGCGCATCGTTGTTGTCTGCTGCATGCTCCACAACCTGGCCATTCGACGCACCCAGCCAATGCCAGCTGACCCTCAAGGTCCAGCAGAGCAGGCGGACGAGGAGCATGCGGGCGAGGAGGATTAGGAGGAGGAGGAGGAGGAAGATGGGAGAGCTCCAGAAACTGGCAGGGCCGTTCGTCAGAGGCTCGTAAGAACTCGGTTCTAGGCCCCTCGGACGGAATGGTGGCTGTGATTCAAACAGCGCCCTCCGGTTCGCTGTAAGCCTATGAAGGCCTCGATGATTGTAAATAGTGTACAGCTCGATTGTAAATAAAAAGTTTTCTTTATTTTCAAACAATTGCTTCCTTCCAGCATGACAACATAATGGTAACAGAAATCATAACTAACAAACTAACAGATAACTGTCTGGCAACCCGGCGAAACTAACCAAACCATAACAAACAAACACAGCAGGTGTGGACGGCCTTAAATCCGGAAAAAGAGACGTCTTAGCACCTCCCTCTACTGGTGACCCCTTGATGGAGACCGACTCCTCTTACGAGGTCGGCCCCTTCCCTCCCTGCAGCTCCTCCGTAATTGGACACCAGTGGCTGCGTCAAGGCTGGGGGACGCCTGCTGAGTGTCTGGAAGCGCTGAAGCCCCTGAGGGACGGCCTGGACGACCTCTGGGCTTGGAGATCCCACAAGCAGGCTGCTCCAACTTGGCATGTCTGCTAGTAGTCTGCCACGCAAGTGGTGGCAGCTGCTCTGCTGACGTGCCAGCAGTGGCATCAGGACTGCTCACATGCAGAGAGAGGACACCTGCACCATGGTCGGCCGAAACACTGGCACTCTGACGGGGCCGCACAGGATCATACGCCACAATCGACTGCTCCACAGATTCATGGCCTGCTGTGGTGCTGCAAGGGCCTGGGGTGATCCTGCCTGATGCAGCAGAGAGTGTTCGCGTGGCCTCAATTTGCGTGTGGACGAGGCCAGCAAGTGACTGCGTGGCAGCAGTGAGGACCTGCGTGGCAGGTGCCAGTGCTTCGGAAAAGCCATGGACAGTCCTTTCCACTGCTTCCGTCAAGGCCGGAACACTCCTTTCCACTGCCACAGACAAGGCATTGACAGACCTTTCCACTGCCTCGGACAAGCCCTGGACAGACCTTTCCACTGCCTCGGACAAGCCCTGGACAGACCTTTCCATTGCTGGGCCGAAGCCCTGGACAGTCCTTTCCATTGCTGCCCCAAAGTCCAGCACACTCTTTGCCAGTGTGTCGATCGACTCAGGCATCCTCCCCACTGCAGCCATCAGCTCAGTGTGCCTGAGCCGGGCCTGGGCGCTCATCTCGGCAAGGCTATGCACCTCCTCTGCACTCTGTGCGGCAGTCATGGTGGCCTGCCTCGCCCTCCGGGCGTCCCTACCCCCCGCGCGTTGCTGCAGACCGCTGGTTCCTGCAACTGGCTCCTCATCAGAGCCCCCCCCCTCCCCTCAAGGGAACTACTATCTCCAGTCTCCAGATGCGGTGGCTCCCCTGAGGCTGGCACGGATGGTCCGGCTTCCTCCTGGTCATCGCCTCTGGAGGCACTGGCACTGGCAGCTTGAGGGGTCGGCTCCCGAGCTGGTGATGCAGCATCTGAAAGCAGGGAGGTTGAAGAGTGGCTTTAGCAAAAGAACAGTTTGGCAGCAAGGGATGCAACAGTGCAGCAATGCTATGACATGCCTCCACATTGAGAAAGCATGCTGGTGGGGGAAACAACTGGAAGGTGACAGCTGTAATAGTAGAGAACCTTACCGTCGCTGTGGACAATGGGGTCGGCAGCTGCAGTGGTGACAGGACCGCTCAGGCGTCCTCCCACAATCTGGTGGACTATCTCCTCGAGATCCGTCAGAGGCTCCAGTTGAGGACGGCCTCCTCCGGTGCAAAGCTGTTCCTTGTGGTTTCTCGCCAGCTTGGCCTGCAGGGCAAAGGACGGGAAGTGATGTTACATGATGCCCTGAATTATCATCTCATGCCCCCCATGGTGGAACAGCCCTTACATGATGCCCTGGGTTATCATCTCATGCCCCCCATGGTGGAACAGCCCTTACATGATGTCCTGAGTCAAATGTGCATGTGTGTGACCAGAAAGGGCCATGGGTGCTTGCTGACAGATGGCCAGTGGGGCATAGCGCACCCTGTAGCCATAAAGTCAGGTGCTAATGGAGGGATGCATAAGTTGGCATTAATTCCACTCACCCTCACGACCCGAGTGAGGTCGTTGAATTTCTTCCTGCACTGCACAGGGCTCCTGGTCGCCATGCTGCTGGAGTTGACCCTCTGAGAAACATCCCTCCAAGCTCGTCGGTAGTCCTTATGATTAGGCCTCCTGCCATTGTCGGGGTAGAGGACATCTCGCCGGCGCTCCACTGCGGCCACCAATTCCTCCAGAGACTCATTGGTGAAGCGCTCTGCTCTCTGCCTCACCCTCTCCATATGCTCCAAGTTTTTTGCGCCAGAGAAGGGCCTGTGCCAATTTGCAGGCCTACAAGACGCAGTGTGGGGATGCTGGAGCTGCCTGACCCACCCCTTTAGGAGCTGGCCGGCGCCTGGAAGTCTCGTGGTGATGGGTAATTGAGAGCACCTGCGCTGCGGCTGGACGCCCCGATATTGGGTTGCGCCAGCATGTTAGCGCCTTAGGTGCCCCATGTAACGCCTGAACTCGTGCCTCAATCACCTTTGGGGCGCTGCAACCCACTATCGCACGAGGTGTCGATAAGTTGCGTCTGGCTATAAAATTTGCGCTCCGCCAATTCTAACGCCCCAAACGGGGCTATACCCAATTTCTAGGCCCTGTTCTATAAATCTATTTGTTCCCTTGCCATCAATGTCCTCCCTTACTTTATTCTTTTCTATGCTCTCTTTTCCTGTTTTGTTTATAATTAGGCTGGTTACATTTCTTGTAGATCCCTCCCCCCATCTTACTAGTTTAAAGCCTTTGTCACCTCCCTATTTACCCTTTCTGCTAGGACACGGGTTCCATCCCGGTTCAGGTAGAGCCCGTCCCATCGGTACACCTCCTTCCTGTCCCAGAACTGATGCCAGTGGTTTTATATTCTAAACCTCTTGAGATGAAACCTAGAATTCTATTAGCTTCTTTACATCATTATCAAACTGAAAACGTTCTGTGAACCTATATCCCCAAGTCCCTCTGTGCTTCCACTGCACCGAGCCTACTTCCATTAAGTGTACAATTACTGCTGCAATAACCAAAATGCATCATATCATACTTACATTAAATTCCATCTGCCACTTCTTAGCTCATTCGCCCATCTTATCGTTATAGTTTCCTTTGGTCTTCTTAAAAAAAAATAACTATATCACCTATTTTGGTATCACCTGTAAATTTTGACACCACCCCCTCTCGGCCTGTATCTAAATCATTGATATACACAGTGAACCGCACATCATTGGGATCCCAATGGTATTTTAAAGGCCTACAGAGTAGGAAACCGGTTGTGGATGCTCCACTCAGTAAATCCTGTCGGGGAAGAAGAGGGGGTCCTTTAAGGTAAGTCAGAAACTTATCTTAGTGATGCCAGGAGGAGCAGGACTGCTCCTGCGGGCCTCACACAGAAAGCCTGGACCTCTGATGCCCTGGGATCCTCCCACCCCTCCCACTCACCCACAAAAGTGACCCGATTTCCCCCCACCTGCGTGAATTACCATCATGTCACCACCCCCCCCCCCACCATTTTGATCTACCCAAAGCCGGCCAGCGGTTTCCTTCCGCCCATTTTGGACGGGCAGCTGTACGCTGGATTGCAAATGAAACACGGGAGTTAAAATAGTCCAGGCCTCAAACTGATGACATTGGGCATGTTTGATGCCCCCTGAACTCACCCAATATCCACTCCCAGTTAAACTCCTACCATGTTTTCTGTCACACTTCCAGTGAAGTTAAGTCAGCGGAGCGAGAGGTGCTTCGAGGAAATTCCAAGCCCACGTAGTGTCAAACCTAAGCTTTGTTAGCCTACTCTCCTCAATTATTTTGCTCTAAAGTAGATCAGTAAAAAGAAAAAATAGAGACTTGCATTTACATAGTGCCTTTCACGACCTCAGCTGTTGTAATCTAGGAAACCCAGCAGCTAATTTGCGCACAGCAAGCTCCCACAAACAGCAATGTGATAATGATCAGATAATCTGTTTTAGTGAAGTTGATCAAGGGATAAATATTGGCCAGGATCCAGGGATAACTCCCCTGCTCTTCTTCGAAATAGTGCCATGGTATCTTTTATGCCCACCTGAGCGAGCAGACAGGGCCTCAGTTTGATGTCTTATCCAAAAGATTGCACCTCTGACAGTGCAGCACTCCCTCAGTACTGCACTGGAATGTCAGCCTAGGTTTTTTTTTTATTCGTTCATAGGATGTGTGCGAGACTGGTAAGGCCAGCATTTATTGCCCTTCCCTAATTGCCCTTGAGAAGGTGGTGCTGAGCCACTTTCTTGAACCGCTGCACTCTGTGTGGTGAAGGTACTCCCATAGTGCTGTTAGAGAGGGAGTTCCAGGATTTTGACCCAGCAACGATGAAGTAACGGCGATGTATTTCAAAGTCAGGAGGGGAAGGTGCTCCCATGCACCTGCTGCCCTTATCCTTCTAGGTGGTAGAGGTCGCGGATTTGGGAGGTGCTGCCGAAGAAGCCTTGGCGAGTTGCTGCAGTGCATCTTGTAGATGGTACACACTGCAGCCACGGTACGCCGGTGGTGGAGGGAGTGAATGTTTAAGGTGGTTGATGGGGTGCCAATCAAGTGGGCTGCTTTGTCCTGGATGGTGTCGAGCTTCTTGAGTGTTGTTGGAGCTGCACTCATCCAGGCAAGTGGAGAGTATTCAGTCACACTCCTGACTTGTGCCTTGTAGATGGTGGGAAGGCTTTAGGGAGTCAGAAGGTGAGACACTCACTGCAGATTACCTAGCCTCTGAACTGCTCTTGTAGCCACAGTTTTTATGTGGCTGGTTCAGTTAAGTTTCTGGTCAATGGTGACCTCCCAGGATGTTGATGGTGGGGGTTTCAGTGATGGTAATGCCGTTGAATGTCAAGGGCAGTGGTTAGACTCTCACTTGTTGGAGATAGTCAGTGTCTGGCATTTGTGTGGCACGAATGTTACCTGCCACTTATCAGCCCAAGCCTAAATGTTGTCCAGGTCTTGCTGCATTCGGGCATGGACTGCTTCATTACCTGACGAGTTGCGAATGAAACTGAACACTGTGCAATCATCAGCAAACTTTCCCACTTCTAACCTTATGATGGAGGGAAGGTCATTGATGAAGCAGCTGAAGATGGTTGGGCCTAGGACACTGCCCTGAGGAACTCCTGCAATGATGTCCTGGGGTTGAGATGATTGACCTCCAACAACCACAACCATCTTCCTTTGTGCTAGGTATGACTCCAGCCAGTGGAGAGTTTTCCCCCGATTCCCATTGACTTCCATTTTTCTAGGGCTCCTTGATGTCACACTTGGTCAAATGCTGCTTTGATGTCAAGGGCAATCACTCTCACCTCACCTCGGGAATTCAGCTCCTTTGTCCATGTTTCGACCAAGGCTGTAATGAGGTTTGGAGCTGAGTGGTCCTGGTGAAACCCAAACTGAGCATCAGTGAGCAGATTATTGGCGAATAAGTGCTGCTTGATAGCACTGTCGACGACACCTTCCATCACTTTGCTGATGACTGAGAGTAGACTGATGGGGCGGTAATTGGCTGGGTTGGATTTGTCCTGCTTTTTGTGGACAGGACATACCTGGACAGTTTTCCACATTGTCGGGTAGGTGCCAGTGTCGTAGCTGTACTGGAACAGCTTGGCTAGAGGCACGTCTAGTTCTGGAGCACAAGTCTTCACCTCAACAGCCGGGATGTTGTCGGGTCCATAGCCTTTGCTGTATCCAGTGCGTTTAGCCGTTTCCTGATATCACGTGGAGTGAATCGAATTGGCTGAAGACTGGCTTCTGTGGTGATGGGGACCTCAGGAGGAGGCAGATATGGATCATCCACTCGGTACATCTGGCTGAAGATGGTTGCAAACACTTCAGCCTTGTCTTTTGCACTTGCGTGCTGGGATCCGCCATCAATGAGGATGGGGATATTCATGGAGCCTCCTCCTCCCGTTAGTTGTTTAATTGTCCACCACCATTCACGACTGGTGTGGCAGGACTGCAGAGCTTTGATCTGATTCGTTGTTTGTGGGATCGCTTAGCTCTGTCTATAGCATGCTGCTTCCGTTGTTTAGCTTGCATGTAGTCCTGTGTTGCAGCTTCCCCTGTTTGGCACCTCATTTTTAGGTATAAGAACATAAGAAAT
Organism: Somniosus microcephalus; assembly: GCF_052327205.1. Taxonomy (NCBI): domain Eukaryota; kingdom Metazoa; phylum Chordata; class Chondrichthyes; order Squaliformes; family Somniosidae; genus Somniosus; species Somniosus microcephalus. Next base: position 261,472,050 of record NC_140989.1, read on the forward strand.
AGGAGCAGGAGTAGGCCAATCGGCCCCTCGAGCCTGCTCCGCCATTCAATAAGATCATGGCTGATCTGATCCTAACCGCCAATCCACTAGCACAGAACCATCTCCTGAATCTAACAGAATTAGACACACGAAATAGGAGCAGGATCAGGCTACACGGCCCCTGGGCCCGCTCCGCTACCCACAGGGCCATGACCGATCCGAACCTAGACTCATGTCCAAATTCCTGCCCGCTCCCCGTAACCCTTAATTCCCTTTACTTCGAGGAAACTGTCTATTTCTGTTTTAAATTTATGTAATGATGTAGCTTCTACAGCTTTTTGGGGCAGCATATTCCATGGACCTACCACCCTCTGAGTGAAGTAGTTCCTCCTCATCTCAGTTTTGAAAGTGCAGCCCCTTATTCTAAGACTATGCCCCCTAGTTCTAGTTTCACCCATCATCGGGAACATCTTCCCCGCATCCACCCGATCCAACCCCTTCACAATCTTATATGTTTCAATAAGATCGCCTCTCATTCTTCTGAACTCCAATGAGTAGAGTCCCAAACTACTCAACCTCTCCTCATGTCCATCCCCTCATCCCCGGGATTAACCGAGTGAACCTTCTTTGTACTGACTCGAGAGCAGGTATGTCCTTTCTTAAGTATGGACACCAAAACTGTACGCAGTATTCCAGGTGTGGTCTCACCAATACCTTGTACAACTGAAACAATACCTCCTTATTTTTATATTCTATCCCCCTAGCAATGAAAGCTAACATTCCATTGGCCTTCTTAATCACTTGCTGCACCTGCATACTAACCTTTTGAGTTTCGTGCACCAGGACCCCCAGATCCCTTTGTACTTCAGTACTTTCCAGTTTCTTACCATTAAGATAATAACTTGCTCTACGATTTTTCCTGCCAAAGTGCATAACCTCACACTTTCCAGTATTGTATTCCATCTGCCAAATCTCTGCCCATTTACTTAGCCTGTCGATGTCCCCTTGCAGGTTTTTTATGTCCTCCTCACTCACTACTTTCCCTCCCATCTTAGTATCATCTGCAAACTTTGATATGTTACACTCGGTCCCCTCCTCCAAATCGTTAATATAGATTGTAAAGAGTTGGGGACCCAGCACTGACCCCTGCAGAACACCACTAGTTATTGATCGCCAGTCTGAGAATGAACCATTTATCCCAACTCTCTGCCTTCTGTTAGATAGCCAATCCTCTATCCATGCCAGAATATTACCCCCAATCCCGTGATTTTTTATCTTAAGCAATAATCTTTTGTGTGGCACCTTGTCAAATGCCTTTTGGAAGTCTAAATACACTACGTCCACTGGTTCCCCTTTATCCACCCTATACGTTACTTCCTCAAAGAACTCCAGCAAATTTGTCAAACATGACTTCCCCTTCATAAAACCATGCTGACTTTGTCCTATTAAATTATTATCCAAATGTCCTGTTACTGTCTCCTTAATAATGGACTCCAAAATTTTACCTACCATAGATGTTAGGCTAACCGGTCTATAGTTTCCAGCCTTCTGTCTACTGCCCTTTTTTAAATAAGGGTGTTACATTAGCAGTTTTCCAGTCTGCCGGGACCTTTGCCGAGTCCAGGGAGTTTTGGAAAATTATTACCAATGCATCCACAATCCCTACCGCCACTTCCCTCAAGACCCTAGGATGTAAGCCATCAGGTCCAGGTGATTTATCCGCCTTGAGTCCCATTATTTTACCGAGTACCACTTCCTTAGTGATTTTGATCGTGTTTAGCTCCTCCCCCCTTTAGCCCCCTGTTTGTCCAGTGATGGGATATTCTTAGTGTCTTCTACTGTAAAGACTGATGTAAAATATTCATTCATTCATATGCCTGGTGTTGCTCCTCTCACGCTCTTCTGCACTCCTCATTGAACTAAGTTTGGTCCCATGGCTTGATGGTAATGGTAGAGTGAGGAATATGCTGGGCCATGAGGTTACAGATTGTGGTGGAATACATTTCTGCTACTGCTGATGGCCCACAGTGCCTCATGGATGCCCAGTTTTGAGCTGCTGGATCTGTTCTGAATCTATCCCATTTAGCACAGTGGTAGTGCCACACAACACGATGGAGGGTGTCCTCAGTGTGAAGACGTGACTTTGTCTCCACAATGACTGTGCGGTGGTCACTGCTACCAATGCTGTCATGGACAGATGCATCTGCGACAGGTAGCTTGGTGAAGACGAGGTCAAGCAGGTTTTTCCCCTCGTTTTGTTCTCTTACCAGCTGCCGCAGGCCCAGTCTGGCAGCTATGTCCTTCAGGATTCGGCCAGCTCGGTCAGTAGTGGTGTACCGAGCCACTCTTGGTGATGGACATTGAAGTCCCCCAGGCAGAGTACATTCTGTGCCCTTGCTACCCTCAGTGCTTCTTCCAAGTGGTGTTCAACATGAAGGAGTACTGATTCATCAGCTGAGGGAGGGCGGTAGGTGGTAATCTTTAGGAGGTTTCCTTGCCCATGCTTGACCTGAAGCCATGAGACTTCATGGGGTCTGGAGTCAATGTTGAGAACTCCAAGGGCCACTCCCTCCCGACTGTATACCACTGTGCTGCCACCTCTGGTGGATCTGTCCTGCAGGTGGAACAAGACATACCCACCAGCAGGACAGACCCACAAGAGGTGGAGGAATCTGGGACATTGGCTGAAAGGTATGATTCTGTGAGGAAGGCTATACCTTCAACCGCTTCCACCTGTGGTGGTGGTGTGGCTCTCATCACCAAAGCACACCTTGGTCTGTCCCCCTATTCCTCTGGCACTTTCTCCTCCTTTGAGCATCTTGCCTTATTCCACCCCTCTTACCTCTCATTTAAAGTTCTTCTTCTCTACCGCCCACCCAAGTACCATAAAATTTTTATTACCGAGATATCTTCACTGCTTTCCTCCCTCAGCCTCTGCATCGAGCGACTTCTCATCCTCAGTGATTTCAACCTCGATCTCAATTCATCATGCTCGCTGTCCTCTGAGTTCACGAGCCTCCTATCCTCCCTTAATCTCTCCCTCCATGTAAACTCCCCAACCCATATTCATGGCTGTTAGATCCGTGGTTCAGTGGATAAATAATTACACGGATGCTGTACATAAACAAATAACAGGTCTTTACTGGAGGAGGGTAATCTCTAGACTGGGGTACAGAGGCATGCGCACAGCTTATATACCGGTGTGGTCACTGCCGGTACTACAGTATACAGGAGCTGTAAAAAGTAGTTCTGACTTAAAGCACATACACTACAATTCCTCCCTTTTTAGATTAATAATACCCCCTTAATATTCAAATAACAATTACATTTTTACATGTACATTCAATAACAAAAGTCCATTTATAGATTCAGTCTTTGGGGCGGCTTCCTGACCCTTTCGGGATAGCGCCTTTCCGGAGATTCTTGTTCTTGGTGCAGAGGCGATTCTGACCCCCTTTCATCAGGTAGTTCATCGGGTTCCACTGCTACTGGGTCTGAAGTAGATACTACCGGTATGTCGGGTTCATCCCTAGGTACTCGAGACATGGGGTTGACGCATTCCTGTGATGCTAAGATCTGATCGACGTGGCATCTCACAATGTTCTCCCCGACATCCACTGTGTACATTAATGGCCCCTGCCTTGTACATATCGTTTCGGGTTGCCACTTCTCTGTTCGATAGTCCCGGGCCAAGACTGGTTGCCCTACATTGAAGCTCCTTGTCGGCTTCTCGTTGATGTGCTGGAATTGTTTATCCTCAACATTTCTTTGCACATTTGGTCTGAGCAAGTCCAGACGAGATCTCAACCTTCGGTTAAAGAACATCATGGCCGGGGTCTGGTTGGTAACTGCATGTGTCGCGTTTCGGTAGGCTAATAAGAAATTGTCCATCTTATGCTGTAGTGGAATTTCCTCGTCGCACATGGCCTTTATCGTCTTCTTAAAGGTTTGTATGAACCTCTCAGCCAATCCATTGGTGGCTGGATGATACAGGGCGGATGTGTAATGCCTTACCCCATTCCTTTTCATGAATTTTTAGAACTCGTCGGACACAAACTGTGGTCCATTATCAGAGCAGATCTGCTCTGGCAACCCGTTTCTGGCAAATATGGTCCGTAGGACTGCAATCGTTTTCTCTGTAGTGGTTGAAGACATCTTTATCACCTCAGGCCACTTTGAATGAGCATCCACTGCTATTAAGAACATTGAGTCCATGAATGGACCAGCGAAATCAATGTGCACCCGTTGCCATGGAGAGGAGGGCCACTCCCATGGGTGTAGAGGGGCATGTGGTGGTGCATTTTGGACCTTCTGGCATCCTAAGCAGCTCTTAGTTAGGTCTTCGATTTGTTGATCGATTCCCGGCCACCACACATAAGCCCTAGCTAGGCTTTTCATTTTCACTCCCCTCAGATGACCTTCATGTAGCTCATTTAGCACTCTCTCCCTTAACTTGGGTGGAATCACCACTCTGGATCCACACATCACTGTCCCCTGGCATACTGACAGCTGTTCTCTTCTGGATGAGAATGCTGGCAACAGTGAGTCGCCATGTGTTGGCCATCCCCTCACCGTCAATTCATAGACCCGTGACAGCATCGGATCATTGCGGGTCTCCTCTATATCCGCGTTTGTTACTGGCAATCGTTCAATTATTGACGAATAAAATATCTCGATAGGGTCCACTGCTGGTGCTTCCTCCACAGTAGGCAGTGGCAGGCGCGATAGCCCATCAGCGTTCCCATGCTGTCTCGTGCCTTTATATTCTATTTCATATTGATTCGCCCCTCGAAACAGGGACCATCTTTGTAACCGCTGTGCAGCCATTACTGGCACACCCTTCTTAGGATTAAAGATGGAGACAAGTGGTTGGTGGTCAGTCAGCAAGGTGAACTTCTGTCCATGCAGATAGTGGTTGAATTTTTTTACTCCCCATACTAGGCTGAGGGCCTCCCTGTCAATCTGGGTGTAGTTGCGCTCGGCTGAGGTTAGTGACCGAGATGCAAAGGCTACTGGCCTCTCCAACCCGTCTGGGAATTTGTGCGACAGCACCGCTCCAATGCCGTAGGGTGATGCATCACATGCCAAACAAATTGGTAGTGCTGGGTTGAAATGGGCCAACACCTCTTTTGATGTGATCAATTCTTTACACTTCTGGAAAGCTCGTCTACATTCGTCATCCCACTTCCATGGTACCCCTGTTTTCAGTAGGGTGTTCAGCGGGTGTAATACCGTAGACAAATTTGGTAAGAACTTGTGGTAATAGTTTACCAGCCCGAGGAACGACCTCAGTTGTGACACATTTTCTGGTGCTGGAGCCTTGACTACTGCCTCTATCTTGTCAGGGGACTTATGTAACCCCTCTTCATCGATGACGTGGCCGCAATACGAGATCTGTTTCTGGAAAAACTCGCACTTGTGGCGATTAGCTCGTACCCCATATTCCTTTAATCTGGCGAGCACCTTCTCCAAGTTAGCGAGGTGATCACCGTCATTTTCGCCCGTGACCAAGATGTCGTCCAAATAACACTGGGTCCCTTGCAGGACCTGATCCATCGCCCTTTGCCAGATAGCCGGAGCTGATGCTACTCCAAACACCAGCCGGTTGTATTGATAGAGACCTTTATGGGTGTTGATCGTAAGGTAATGTTTCGAAGCTTCTTCTACCTCCATTTGCAAGTACGCCTGGGCTAGATCAATTTTGGCGAAGCGTTTACCACCAGATAGCGAGGCGAAAATATCCTCAATTCGTGGAAGCGGATATTGCACCATGTGAAGGACTGGGTTCACTGTCACCTTAAAATCCCCACAGATGCGGACCTTCTTTTGTTCCCCAGGCGTATTACTCAACGACCTCTTCATTACAGGAACGATGGGTGTAGCCCACTCACTCCAGTCCACTTTGGACAGTACTCCTGAACGTTCCAACCCTTCCAGCTCTGCTTCAACCGCTGGTCTGACCGCATAAGGCACTGGTCTGGCCTTCAGAAACTTTGGGCTTGCATTATCCTCTATTTTACTTGTTGCTGTTATTCCTTTTAGTGTTCCTAGTCCCTCATGGAACACTTCTTTTGCATCAGTTAGCATTTTTGACAGTCGTCCAGGTGTGACGTCGTCATCCTTTTTGGCCTCCACCTTCAGTGCCTGTATGGAATGCCAATCTAAATGTATCTTCCGGATCCATTCACATCCTAGCAGTGGTGGTCCTCCATTTGGCAATACATATATATCCATTTTAGGTATTTCCTGACCTTTATATGTCACTTTCACCCTTATTTTTCCTTTGGGGTAGACTTTTTGCCCCGTATACGTCTTCAAGACAATCTCTGTAGCTTTCAAGGGTATGTGTGAAAATAGCCGCTTGTAGTCGCTTTGATTTATGACTGTTAGAGCTGACCCTGTGTCCAATTCCATTTCCACTTGGACTCCGTCTATCTTGAGTGTAACCCAGATAGTCTGGTGATCCTCCATTTTGGTTACATTATGTAGTTTCAGACAACCCAGCTCCTTGCTTCCGGAGCCTGTGTCACTTTTCTGTTCGTCTGAACCACTGTCCATCACCTGGTGTACCTTTTTGTACTTCTCCTGTGGAGATTTCCTACTGTTGGTTTTCTTCCCAGACCTGCAGACTCTTGCTATGTGTCCTGCTTTCCCACACTGTCTGCACACTTGGTCCTTGAACCAACAATCTTTCTGGTCATGTGTTGTTCTGCCGCAGCGATAGCACTTCCCTGTTCCATAGGTCATTTCGTTGGTGCCATATTCTTGCGGTCTCCGTTGTATCTCTGCAGCGCCCCTTGCGGCTGCTTCGTGTGATACTGCCATACTGAAAGCTTTGTCCAGCGTAAGGTCCTTTTCTGATAGAAGCCGTTTCTGGGTTCCTTCACTTTGTAGCCCACACACAAACTTGTCCCTTAACGTGTCTGCTAGTCCCGCTCCAAACTGGCAGTATTTCGATAGCTTGCGTAGTTCCGTTAGGTACTCAGCATTGCTTTCGTCTTTGTGTTGGTTCCTTTTATGGAACTTAAATCGTTCTGCTATCAGCAGCGGTGTGGGGTTTAAGTGGTCCTGTAGGATTTCTACTATGCTTTCAAAATTCTTGTTTACCGGCTTCTCTGGGGTTATTAGATTTCGCAGTAACCCATAAGTTTTTGCACCCATGGAATTTAACAGAACCAGTGCTTTATTAGCATCTGGCACTTCATTCGCCCTGCAGTACACCTCAATACGTTCCACATATGTCGCCCAACCTTCGACTTCATTGTCGAACGTAGAGATACTGCCACTCTTCGGCATCCTTGGTTGTGCATTAACTATCACCAATGGCGCCTCCCGCGCTTCCCCTTCTTCTCCGCTGGCAGAAAATGGCGTCTCCCGCGCTTTCCTCCCTTCCCGCGCTCGCCCGTCTTCTCCGCTGCGGCTTCGCAAAATGGCATCGCCCACGCTCTTCCTTCTTCTCCGCGACTCAACGGCGCCTCCTGCGCTCTCCCTGCTTCTCCGCGGCTCAATGACGTCTCCCGCGCTCTCCCTGCTTCTCCGCGGCTCAATAGCATCTCCCCTTGCTTCGCCCCGTGGACCCTGATCAGCCCGTGATCCCTGGCTGTGCTCTGCGCGTTCTTCCCTTGATATTTGTCGACGCCGCTCAGTCTAGAACCCGGCTGTTTCTTACCCTCTCTCTCTCCGGTTTGCAGTATTTTTCCTCGACGCCACTCGGTGATCAACCCCCGGCTGTGCCCTGCTCTCTTCACCCTCTTTCTTACCCCGTCGACGCTGCCCGGCTCTCTCTCTCTGCCGTCGGTCGGCTCCAGCCGCCGCTGCTCGGGAAGGGTCTGCTCTGGACCTGTCGTCGGTCTCTTACTGCTCGTTGTGGCTGGGGAACCAAGCCCGGCTCTCCACAGCCTCCCCAGCGAAGTTGGATCTCTGCCTGACTGCTGGGCGGTTGCTCGCAGTCGACGCCCATGTTCCTGGACTCGACTTTTTTTTTTATGTTACAGGTAGATTCGCATCAACACTCGTCGCCACTGTTAGATCCGTGGTTCAGTGGATAAATAATTACACGGATGCTGTACATAAACAAATAACAGGTCTTTACTGGAGGAGGGTAATCTCTAGACTGGGGTACAGAGGCATGTGCACAGCTTATATACCGGTGTGGTCACTGCCGGTACCTACAATATACAGGAGCTGTAAAAAGTAGTTCTGACTTAAAGCACATATACTACAATGGCCACCCCCTCGACCTTGCCATCTCTCATAGCCTGGCTACTCCCATCATGCCAGTCGCAGATAAGGCCATCTCTGACCACTTCTTCGTATCACTCTCCACCCACATCCCCCTTCCCCCCCACCCCCCAACCCAACTTCCTTCTGTGTCCGGCCCTGGAAAAAAATCTCTCCCAACTCTCTTACAACTGCACTTACGAAATCCCAACTGTCCAGTCTTTGGCCTTCCACTCACCACGACATTTCTACAGCTACTGATCTGCTCAACCACGCCCTACCACCACCTTTGATGCCCTAGTCCTATTAAAACTACCCTCTCTCACCCTGGCCATTCCCCCTGGTATGGCCCTCATCTTTGCTCCCTTAAGTCCAAGGGATGCAGACTTGAACAGATATGGCAGACAACTGGTTTAGCCATCCACCGTCAGATCTGGCTGGACCACATAAAGCATTATTGGGTCCTGCTCTCGTCTGCCAAAATTGCTCACTATTCCAGAATCGTTCTGGAATGCAAAGATAAACCTCGGCTTCTATTCTCTACTGCTAACCACCTTCTTAAACCCCCTCTCCCCGTTTCCTCCACCCTCACCTCCGACAACAAGTGTGAGGAGGTTATGGACTTCTTTGTCTCTAAGATTGAAACCACCCGTTCAGCTGCCTCTGCCACTTCCCTTCCTTCCCCTAGCCCACTGGGCCAAATTTCCTCTAAGTTTACCCCCTGCCCTAGCCCTGGACTCACATCTTTCTCCAGTTTCTCTCCGATCTCCCCTCATGACCTCTCTGTGCTCATCTTGTCCATGAGACCCACTTCCTGTTCCCTCGACCCTATTCCCACCAAACTGCTGACCACCCAACTTCCTTTTCTGGCTCCCATGTTAACTGACATTGTTAACAGTTCGCTGTCCTCAGGTACTGCTCCCCCTCTCCCTCAAATCTGCCGTCATCACCCCTCTCCTCAAAAAAAACAACCCTTGACCCCTCTGTCCTTGCAAACTACTGCCCAATCTCCAACCTCCCTTTCCTCTCCAAAGCCCTTGAACGTGTTGTCACCTCCCAAACCTGTGCCCATCTTTCCAGCAACTCGATGTTTGAAAACCTCCAATCAGGTTTCCGCCCCGCCACAGTACTGAAACAGCTCTCAAAGTCACAAATGACATCCTTTGTGACTGTGACAAAGGTAAGCTATCCTTCCTCATCCTTCTTGACTTGTCTGCAGCTTTTGACATGGTTGACCACTCCATCCTTCTCCAACTCCTCTCCACCATTGTCCAGCTTGGTGAGACTGCACTCGCCTGGTTCCATTTTTATCTATCTAACCGTAGCCAGAGAATCACCTGCAACGGCTTCTCTTCCCGCTCCTGCATTGTTACCTTTAGTGTCCCCTAAGGATCTATCCTTGGCCCCCTCCTATTTCTCATCTATATGCTGCCCCTTGGTGACATCATCTGAAAACACAGCGTCAGTTTCCACATGTGCGCTGACGACACCCAGCTCTACCTCACCACCATTTCCCTCGACCCCTCCATGGTCTCTAAATTGTCAGACTGCTTATCCGGCATCCAGTTCTGAATGTAGAGCAGAAATTTTCTCCAATTAATGAATGGGAAAACCAAAGCCATTGTTTTCGGTCCCTGCCACAAACTTTGTTCCCTAGCCACTGACTCCATCCCTCTCCCTAACATCTGTCTGAGGTTGAACCACACTGTTCGCAACCTTGGTGTCATATTTGACCCAGAAATGAGCTTAGAAACATGGAAACATAGAAGATAGGAGCAGGAGTAGGCCATTCGGCCCCTCAAGCTTGTTCCGCCATTTAATAAGATCATGGCTGATCATCCAAATTCAGTACCCTGTCCCTGCTTTCTCCCCATATCCCTTGATCCCTTTAGCCTAATGAAATATATCTAACTCCTTCTTGAATATATTTAATGAATTGGCCTCAACGGCTTTCTGTGGTAAAGAATTCCACAGGTTCACCACTCTTTGGGTGAAGAAATTCCTCCTCATCTCAGTCCTAAATGGTTTACCCTTAGCTTTAGACTGTGACACCTGGTTCTGGACTCCCCCGCCATCAGGAACATCCTTCCTGCATCTAGTCTGTCTGGTCCTGTTAGAATTTTATAAGTTTCAATGAGATCCCCTCTCATTCTTCTAAACTCTAGTGAATACAAGCCCAATCGACCCAATCTCTCTTCATACGTCATTCCTGCCATCCCAGGTATCAGTCTGGTGAATCTTCACTGCACTCCCTCCATGGCAAGAACTCCTCAGATAAGGCGACCAAAACTGCACACAGTACTCAAAGTGTGGTCTCACCAAGGCCCTGTACAACTGCAGCAAGACATCCTTGCTCCTGTACTCGAATCCTCTCGCTATGAAGGCCAACATATCATTTGCCTTCTTAACCGCCTGCTGCACCTGCATGCTTACCTTCAGCGACTGGTGCACAAGGACACCCAGGTCTCGTTGCACTTGCCCTTTTCCCAATCTATTGCCATTCAGATAATAATCTGCCTTCCTGTTTTTGCCACCAAAGTGGATAACCTTGCATTTATCCACATTATACTGCATCTGCCATGCATCTGCCCAATCACCCAACCTGTCCAAATCATACTGGAGTTTCTCTGCATCCTCCTCACAACACACACGCCCACCCAGCTTTGTGTCGTCTGCAAACTTGGAGATATTACATCTAGTTCCCTCGTCTATATCATTAATATATATTGTGAATAGCTGGGGTCATAGCACCGATCCCTGCGGTACCCCACTAGTCAATTCAATTCAATTCAATTCAAATCGCTTTATTGGCATGACAAGGTACATCTTATGTTGCCAAAGCATCGAAAAACATTCATGGTTGAACACATAAATATAGATCTATCCATACAGTGTATAAACAGATATATCCCTGAGTGTATAAATATACAATCATATAATTTGTATATACTCTTTTCTTATATTTAGTGGTTGTCCCTCTGTTTATGGCAAGCTGTAACATAGTGTGCCGCTAAGGTTACACAATTTCTTTCTTCCCCTAGTAGGTATGGGAGTTTTTGGTCGTCATTCAAATTTCTGAATTCCGGGCATATTTTTGTGAATTTTGGGTAGAAATTCTCCCTTATGCTCTGATATTTTCTACAAGCTGTGAGGAAGTGCATCTCTGTCTCCACCACTCCCTGACTGCAGTGAGAGCATATCCTGTCCTCTCTTGGTAGCCGGGTCTGCCTGTGTCTACCTTTTTCGATCGCCAGGCTATGTTCACTAAGTCTGTACATTGTCATGGATTTTCTCAGTTTGCTATCCTTTACCATGGTCAGGTAATCAGCCATGTTGTATTGTCTGTTTAGGGCCAAGTAGCAATTGAGTTTGCTTTGGGTTTTTGTTGTTTCTGCCCAATATGACAGATATTTTTCCTTTTGCTTAGTGACAATTGTGTTGGGTCGAATTCTTTGTGTTACGCTGTCACTGTCCTGGGGCTGGTTATTGTTAGTAGTGTTAGTAGTTACTTCACTGAGTCCCAGGACTCGAAAAAAGACCCGTTTATTCCAACTCTTTGCTTCCTGTTTGCCAACCAGTTCTCTATCCAAGTCAGTACCTTACCCCCAATCCCATGTGCTTTAGCTTTGCACGCTAATCTCTTATGCGGGACCTTATCGAAAGCCTTCTGAAAGTCCAAATACACCACATCCACTGGTTCTCCCTTGTCTATTCTACCAGTTACATGCTCAAAAAATTCCAGTAGATTAGTCAAGCATGATTTACCTTTTGTAAATCCATGTTGACTTTGTCCGATCCTGTCACTGTTTTCCAAGTGCTCTGCTATTCCATTTTTTACAATGGACTCTAGCATTTTCCCCACTACCAATGTCAGGCTTACCGGTCTATAATTCCCTGTTTTCTCTCTACCAGCTTTTTTAAATAGTGGGGTTACATTAGCTACCCTCCAATCCATATCCATATTAGCTTCCTGTTGTGTATGTACCTTTAAGAGAATAACTGGTCTCAGACTGCAGTACCGGCAGTGACCACCCCTGTATAAAAAGGCGCTAGAGAGCCTCTGTTGTTTAGATTCGTTATGGACTTCCACCAGTAAACATCTCTTTGTTTTCACTCCTGCTAGTCCGTGTCTAAATCATTCACGGACTTAACACTGGCGACGAGTAAAGAAACGAACTTACCTGCAACTCAGCAGCAGCTCCGACGACGTTGTTGAAGGTCGGAGCCAGAAGAAAGAAAAAAAATAGAGGCCATTGAAACTCGAGAAACGGGCGTCGACCGTCAATCATCGAGTTCAAGGCTTTGCAGGAGCGACTTTCCAGAGCCAGGCTGGGTTCCTCGGTCCGTGGTTTCCCAGCTAATCGGGCCGGTGGCAGGTAGTGCTCTGATCCTTCCTGGGCTGCGGCGGGCTGAAGCTCGATCGGGTGGCCTTTCAACGGGGCCGGGCAACGAGCCGGGAAGCAAGGAGAGAGAGAGGGTGGAGCACACAGGGCACGGCCGGTGTTTCAAAGCTGGGCAGCGTTCGGACCTCAGAAGAGGGAGGGAAGTGTCTCAGACGGTCCACTCCATGACGGGAAAATAATAAAAGAAAAAGAATACGCGCAAGAAACCGTGGAAAGCAGCGCTAACAACAGCGGGGAAGAAGACAAAGCGCGGGAGGCGCCATTTTGTTAAATCGGAGAAGAAGGCAAAGCGCGGGAGGCGCCATTTTAGATTTGCAAGATGCCGAAGACTGGCTGTATCACTGCTTTTGATAATACATTAGAGGACTGGACCACGTATGTGGAAAGAGTAGAGGTATATTTCGAGGCAAACGATATAGAGGAGGGGAAAAAGGCATCGATATTGTTAAACTTAATGGGCGCTAGAACGTACGGCCTATTGCGGGATCTGATTACTCCAGCCAAACCGAAGGCGAAGAGTTTTAACGAAATTGTTGCTGTTCTACAGGAGCACTTAAACCCTGCACCGCTGTTGATAGCAGAAAGATTTAAATTCCACAGGAGAACTCAGCACAAAGATGAGAGCAATGCTGAGTATCTTACGGAACTACGCAAGCTATCAAAGCACTGCCAGTTCGGAGCAGGACTGGCAGATACCCTACGGGACAAATTTGTCTGTGGACTCCTGAGTGAAGGAACACAGAAGAAGTTACTCGCAGAAAAAGAGCTGACGCTAGATAAGGCTTTCAGCGTGGCAGTATCGTATGAAACAGCAGCCAGGGGAGCTGCAGAAATTCAACAAAAACCACAGGAATACGGCACCCACGAAATGACACAGGGAATTGCAAAATGTTATCGCTGCGGCAGAACTAACCATGACCAGAAGGACTGCTGGTCCAAAGACAAAATATGCAGACAATGCGGGAAGATTGGACACATTGCACGAGTTTGTAGGTCTCGGAAGAAGACCAGCGACAACAAAAAGGCTACTAAGGAACCGTACAAGAAAGTACAAAAGATGACGGACAGTAGTTCCGAAGACCAGATGAGCAATAGTGAATCCGAGAACAGGAGATTAAGCTGTCTCAAACTTCACAATGTAATCGCAAAAGAGGATCACCGAACCATTTGGGTCACCCTCACGATAGCAGGGTCCCAAGTTAAAATGGAATTGGATACAGGATCAGCGCTAACCGTCATGAATCGACGAGACTACGAGCGGCTATTTTCACACATACCCTTGAGAGAGACATCCATCGTCTTGACGACGTATACGGGGCAAAAAGTATACCCCAGAGGAAAAATAAGGGTGCCTGTCGAATACAATGGCAAGAAAATATGGAAATTGTATCTCTACATACTGCCAAATGGTGGACCACCGTTATTGGGACAGGAATGGATCAGGAAGATAAACTTAGATTGGCATTCCATTCATGCAATGACGGAGGACGGTAAAAAAGATGACGACGTCATTCCTGGATGATTGTCAACAATCTTAGCTAACGCCAAAGAGGTATTTCAACAAGAACTGGGCACGCTTAAAGGCGTAACCGCCTCGTTAAAAATAGAAGAGAATGCAGTTCCCAAGTTTTTCAAAGCAAGACCGGTACCATATGCAATTCGCCCAGCCGTCGAGGTAGAGCTGGAGAATCTGAAGAAGGCGGGTGTGTTGTCAAAGGTCGACTGGAGCGAGTGGGCGACACCCATCGTTCCTGTCATGAAGAAAACGTTAAGCAATAAGTCCGGAGAGCCAAGGAAGATTCGCATCTGTGGGGATTTCAAGGTGACGGTGAACCCTGTCCTTCACACAGTACAATATCCTCTTCCAAAGATAGAAGACATCTTCGACTCACTGTCTGGAGGGAAGCGTTTTACAAAAATTGATCTAGCACAAGCATATTTGCAGATGGAGGTTGAAGAGTCCTCTAGGAAGTATCTCACGATAAACACTCACAAAGGTCTTTACCAGTATCATCGATTGGTATTCAGAGTAGCATCGGCTCTGGCGATATGGCAAAGAGCGATGGAACAAGTCCTGCAAGGGATTCCGGGGACTCAGTGTTACTTGGACGACATCCTTGTAACAGGTGAAGATGACAGTGAACACCTTAACAACCTAGAACAGGTGCTCACTAGACTACGGGAACATGGGTTGCGAGCCAACCGCCCCAAGTGCGAATTTTTTAAGAAACAGATATCGTATTGTGGCCACGTGATTGATGAAGAGGGGTTACATAAGTCCCCTGACAAAATTGAAGCGGTTGTTAAGGCCCCAGCGCCTGAAAATGTGTCGCAACTGAGGTCATTCCTCGGGTTGGTGAATTACTATCATAAGTTTTTGCCGAATTTGTCGACAATTCTGCACCCACTGAACGCCCTGCTACGAACGGGGGTAGCATGGAAATGGAGCGATGATTGTAAACGTGCTTTTCAGAAGAGTAAGGACTTAATCACTTCGAAGGAAGTATTGGCTCACTACAACCCAGCACTGCCCATCAGGCTGGCGTGTGATGCGTCTCCCTACGGCATTGGGGCGGTACTGTCACATAAATTCCTTGATGGTTTGGAGAGGCCGATAGCTTTTGCGTCACGCTCGTTAACTTCTGCCGAGCGTAACTACGCCCAGATTGACAGAGAGGCCCTCAGCCTAGTGTGGGGGGTGAAGAAGTTCAATCACTATCTGCACGGTCAAAAATTTACTCTACTAACCGATCATCAACCTCTTGTCTCCATTTTCAACCCTCAGAAGGGCGTACCGATAATGACAGCACAACGGCTGCAGAGATGGTCCCTTTTCCTAGGGGCACACCAATATGACATCGAGTACAAAGGAACTAAACAGCATGGAAATGCTGATGGATTGTCACGTCTACCGTTGCCGACAGTGGAAGAAGAAGACCTTGCAGTGGATCCAATGGAGTTATTCCACTCGACCATAGTCGAATGTCTCCCTGTGACGAATGCAAACATAGAAAAGGAAACACAGAATGACCCGACACTATCACGGGTCTATGATTTAACGGTGAAGGGATGGCCAGCACATGGCGAACCACTGCTGCCAGCATTCTCGCCGAGAAGAGAACAGCTGTCAGTGTGC
Organism: Somniosus microcephalus; assembly: GCF_052327205.1. Lineage (NCBI taxonomy): Eukaryota > Metazoa > Chordata > Chondrichthyes > Squaliformes > Somniosidae > Somniosus > Somniosus microcephalus. The sequence goes on from NC_140989.1 coordinate 261,487,788, forward strand.
AGAGGAACCTTGATGTGTGGATCCAGAGTAGTAATTCCACCTAAGTTGACGGATAGAGTGCTCAATGAGCTTCATGAGGATCATCTGGGTGGGGTAAAAATGAAGAGCTTAGCCAGAGCGTTTGTGTGGTGGCCGGGAATCGATAGAGAAATCGAAGAGATGACCAAGAGCTGTGCAGGATGCCAGAAGGTCCAAAACGCCCCACCACAAGCTCCTCTGCATCCATGGGAGTGGCCCTCATCTCCATGGCAAAGGGTGCACATTGATTTTGCTGGTCCCTTCATGGACTCGATGTTTTTAATTGCGGTGGATGCTCATTCAAAGTGGCCAGAGGTAATAAAAATGTCCTCAACCACCACGGAAAAAACTATCACAGTTTTACGAACAATATTCGCCAGGAATGGGCTGCCTGAACAGATTTGCTCTGACAATGGACCACAGTTTGTGTCTGAAGAGTTCCGGAGGTTCTTAAAGAACAATGGTGTTAAGCATTACACATCTGCCCCATATCATCCAGCCACTAATGGATTGGCCGAGAGGTTTGTCCAAACATTCAAGAAGGCTATCAAGGCAATGTGTAATGAAGATATACCCCTACAACACAAGGTGGACAACTTCTTGTTTGCCTACCGGAATGCGACACATGCGGTTACCAACCAAACTCCAGCCATGATGTTCTTCAATCGAAGACTACGATGCCGCTTGGATTTGGTTAAGCCAAACGTCCGAAGGGATGTGGAGAACAGGCAGTTTCAGAATATGAATGAAAGGCCGACCAGGAGTTTTAAGATAGGTCAACCAGTTTTGGCCCGGGACTACCGCACTGAGAAATGGCAGCCAGGAACGATTTGTACACGACAAGGACCTCTCATGTATACCGTGGACGTTGGGGAGAGCATTGTAAGACGCCATGCTGACCAGATGCTACAGTCACGGGAAAACGTCAACTCCACACCACGATCTGATACACCTGGTAATGAAATCGACGTTCCAATTGCAGCTACCGCAGAACCGGTAATATTGGAAGCAGATGAACCAAACAACGACATTGATTCCGACTCAACATTGCCAGAGAACCTGTTACCCCAAAGAGGCGTTATCCAGACAGAATCAGGAAGCCTGCTCAAAGACTGAACTTATAATTGCTTAAACTTAACCACTGTATCTAGTAACCGTAATTGTGATTGTAATTCGTTATCATTTAGTTGTTAAATGAATGTTATGTACTGTTTATCTAAAAGGGGAGGAATTGTTGTGTATGTACCTTTAAGAGAATAACTGGTCTCAGACTGCAGTACCGGCAGTGACCACCCCTGTATAAAAAGGCGCTAGAGAGCCTCTGTTGTTTAGATTCGTTATGGACTTCCACCAGTAAACATCTCTTTGTTTTCACTCCTGCTAGTCCGTGTCTAAATCATTCACGGACTTAACACTTCCAACCACATATCCCGGCATAACTAAGACCGCCTATTTCCACCTCCATAACATCACCTGTCTCCGCCCTTGCCCTAGCTCATCCGCTGCTGAAACCCTCATCCATGCCTTTGTTATTTCTAGACTTGACTATTCCAACGCACTCCTGGCTGGCCTCCCACATTCTACCTTATGTAAGCTTAAGGTCATCTAAAACTCGGCTGCCCATGTCCTAACTTGCCCCAAGTCCTGTTCACCCATCTCCCCTGTGCTCGCTAACCTACATTGGCACCCGGTTAAGCAACACCTCGATTTCAAAATTCTCATCCTTGTTCTCAAATCCCTCCATGGCCTCGCCCCTCCCTATCTCTGTAATCTCCTCCAGCCTACCACCCACCCCCCCCGCCCTCCCGCCCCGCCTGAGATATCTGCGCTCCTCTAATTCTACCCTCTTGAGCATCCTTGATTATAATCACTCAACCATTGGTGGCCGTGCCTTCTGTTGCCTAGGTCCTAAGCTCTGGAATTCCCTGCCTAAACCTCTCCGCCTCTCTACCTCTTTTTCCTCCTTAAAACATACCTCTTTCACCTGCCCTAATTTCTCCTTATGTGGCTAGATGTCAATTTTTTTTGCCTTATAATACTCCTGTGAAGCGCCTTGGGACGTTTTACTACATTAAAGGCGCTATATAAATACAAGCTGTTGTTGTTGAGTATGATTATACTCAGGCTGTTGCTTGACTAGTTTCAGCCCAATTTTGGCAGAAGTCCCCAGGTGATAGTGAGGAGGACTTTGCAGGGTCGAATGGGCAGAATGTGCCATTGTCGTGTCTGAAGCCGGTGCCGAGGTCAATGCTGGGTGGTCCATCCTGCTTTACTCTTATTATTGTTTTTCATAGTGGTTTGTTACAACTGAGTGGCTTGTTAGGCCATTTCAGAGGGCAGTTAAGAGTCAACCACATTGCTGTGGGTCTGGAGTCACATATAGGCCAGACCAGGTAAGGATGACAGATTTCCTTCCCTATTAGTGACATTAATGAACCAGATGGGTTTTTACGACAAAATGATAGTTTCATGATCACCATTACTGATACTAGCTTTTTATTCCAGATTTATTTAATTAACTGAATTTAAATTCCCCAGCTGCCGTGGTGGGATTTAAACTCACATCTCTGGATCATTAGTCCAGGCCTTTGGATTACTAGTCCAATAACCTAACCACCATGCTGCAGTCTCTGGAGTGGGCCTTGAACCCACAACCTTCTGACTCAGAGGCGAGAGTGCTACCCGCTGAGCCACAGCTGACACCATGTATTGAATAGGCCTGCCCGCCCTTCTCACCCGAGATATTCCCACCAGGTTTTTTTTGCCTTTGTGCCTTGGCCAACAGAATGCATTCTATTCCTGAAAATCTGGTTATTTCTGTTCTACAAAAAAAACACACGCGATGTGAGAAAATTTCTCAGGGAGGGGTGGTGGTGGTGTTGATGGGAGTACCAGCTTCCTTGATATAAATACCGAGGTATCAAGTAATGTGGAGATAATTAAGTGGGATCCTCTTGATAGACTTTCAAAACCTTCACTTCCAGTTTGTGAGAATCATTGAGGGCTTTTCAAGAATAGTTTAAAGATTAATTTATACAAAGCCAGTTACAATCACAGGTAAATTAATAATGATTTTATATGAGCTAAAGCACTCTAATATTTTGGGATGTTTCAATACTTTTTTACTTCTTTATAAATAATATGCATTTTTTTTCTACAAAGCTGTTAATCTAATTTCTTTATCTTTTAACAGAACTCATTCCTGGCAGATTTGGCCATGAGGATTCCAAAGGCTACGCTTTGTTTACCATTGATGATGATCCAGGAGAAGAAGTGAACATATCAATGTTCGTTCGCTCACGTAAACCAAATGGTTTGTTATTCGTCCTGAAGAACAGCAGTGCTCAGTATCTTCAGATAGGGTTGGACACTGGCAGAATTGTAGTCCAATCTCACTTGTCCAAAACCCTTACAAGTAGTCACTACACCACCGACAGTGGTTTTCATTTAATAACGGTGAAGATAAAAAAAAAAAAAATGGAACTTGTTCAGTCTGGACAGGTGGTAGGCCACATTCATATTCATCCAATTAGAGTTCGAGCTGGTGACGTGGCATATATCGGAGGCCTGCCGGGTCAGCTGGAACAAGCTCAGGATGGAAGATACTTTAAAGGATGTATCCAGGACTTAAAAATCAACAACAAAAGACTGGAGTTTTATCCCATTGGTGTCTCTGAGGATTCTTACAGTAACAGAACTCTTGTAAATGTAACAAGTGGCTGCATTGGTGACAATACATGTAAGGTACAGTATACTGTTTGCAACACACACCTTCACAAACCAAATCCTGCATCTATTCACGCTCGTATTCAATACGAGGACAACAGATTGCCACGAGAATCAGCGGAATGCCACAACCTCACATGCAAAACAGATAGTTGTCATGAAGTGACACTGAAGGAGTCCACCATTCACACCACTCCCTTCTCCAAAGGTTACGAGAGAGACACATATTAAAATTAAAAGGGGAAGTGGAGTGATTATAAATAGAGGAATGTGTTCCACATTAAAACATATTTCTGCTCCCATAACGCGCTGAGCATATCACCTATATGTCATGAATCAGAAATCAATCTAAAAAGTCAAAAATAGCCATTGAATAGCACGTGGTTGTCTTTTGATCTTTAATGCTTGGTGTAATTATCTTCCATGGGATTTTGCAGGACTTCAACCTTTTCATTAATAAACCTAAAGATTCTCTACTAAGATGTTCTGACCTGCTTGTAATATCATTCAATTTTTTAAATTTAAACAATAGGCTTCCAAACATAACTTCTCAGTAAAGATAATACAAAGGGAATAATAGATTTTGAGGGGGGTGTTGTATCCGTGTGTTAATGGAGACACGGAATGCAGGAGTTGGTTTAGCAGGTGTTTACTGAACAAAGTCTGGAGGTGAACGAAAAGATACAAGACGCTATACAGGCTTATATACCCGAGTGGTCACTACCGGTATTACAGGGGCTCTTAAAGGTACATACACTACAATTCCTCCCCTTCTAGATAATTAGTACATAACATTTTAAGTAATCATTAATTAACATGTTTACAAGAACAATAATCTACACATTTGCTGCATTTAATCAATTATAAGTCAGTCTCTCTGGAGGCTTCCTGACTCGGCCCGGATAACGCCTCGGTGGTGTAGTCGTTTTCGGTGGTGTAGTAGGTTCTTTTGACAAGGTCGATTCGGCTTGAATGCCAGTGTCGGGTTCATCTGGTTCCAGTATCACCGGATCGGAGGTAGATACTATGGGTATCTCTGCTTCATCATTAGGCGTATAGAGTTGTGGTGTAGGTTGTCCTTTTTCGGATGACTCTATGATCTGGTCCGCATGGCGCCTTATTATGCTTTCTCCAATGTCCACGGTATACATCAGCGGTCCTAGTCGTGTGCAAATAGTTCCAGGCTGCCATTTCTCGGTACGGTAGTCCCGGGCCAAAACTTGTTGACCTATCTGGAAGGTTCTAGTTGGCCTTTCATTCATGCCTTGAAATTGCCGGTTCTCTACGTCCCTTCTGATGTTTGGCTTGATCAAATCCAGCCGGCATCTTAGTCTTCTATTGAAAAACATCATGGCGGGAGTTTGGTTTGTAACCACGTGTTGCATTCCTGTATGCAAACAAGAAGTTATCTACCTTATGTTGTAGATTTATGTCTTCATTACCCATGGCCTTTATGGCCTTCTTGAAGGTCTGGACAAACCTTTCAGCTAATCCATTGGTGGCGGGATGGTATGGGGCGGACGTGTAGTGCTTAACCCCATTGTTTTTTAAGAACTTCCTGAATTCTTCAGACACAAATTGCGGTCCATTATCAGAACAGATCTGTTCAGGCAGCCCATTCCTGGCAAATATGGTCCTTAATACTGTGATGGTTTTTTCCGTGGTGGTGGAGGACATCTTTATTACCTCCGGCCACTTGGAGTGTGCATCAACCGCGATTAAGAACATTGAGTCCATAAATGGACCAGCAAAGTCGATATGTACCCTTTGCCATGGAGATGAGGGCCACTCCCATGGATGTAGAGGGGCTTGTGGTGGGGCGTTTTGGACCTTCTGGCATCCTAGACAGCTCTTGGTCATTTCTTCGATGTCTCCATCGATACCTGGCCACCACACAAACGCTCTGGCTAGGTTCTTCATTTTCACTCCACCCAGATGCCCGTGAAGCTCCTTTAGCACTTTATCCTGGAGTTTGGGTGGTCACCACTCTGGATCCACACATCAAGGTTCCTCGGCACACTGACAGCTGTTCTCTTCTTTGCGAGAATGCTGGCAACAGTGGTTCGCCATGTGCTGGCCATCCCTTCACCGTTAAATCGTAGACTCGTGAGAGAGTCGGGTCATTTCTCGTTTCCTTTTCAATGGTAGAATTTGTTACTGGTAGACATTCCACTATGGTTGAGTGGAACATCTCCACTGGGTCCACTGTAGGTGCCTCTTCTACCGTTGGCAACGGTAGGTGCGATAAACCGTCAGCATTCCCATGCTGTTTTGATCCTTTGTATTCTATGTCATATTGGTGTGCCCCTAGGAAAAGGGACCACCTCTGTAGCCTTTGCGCTGTCATAATGGGAACGCCCTTTTTAGGGTTGAATATGGAGACGAGGGGTTGATGGTCAGTCAACAAGGTAAATTTTTGTCCGTGTAGGTAATGGTTGAATTTCTTCACTCCCCACACCAGGCTGAGTGCTTCCCTGTCGATCTGGGCATAGTTACGCTCAGCTGAGTTGAATGAGCATGACGCAAAAGCTATCGGCCGCTCCGAGCCATCAGGGAATCTATGCGATAATACCGCTCCTACGCCGTAAGGGGATGCATCGCACGCCAGTCTGATTGGCAGTGATGGGTTGTAATGAGCCAACACTTCCTTGGACGTGATCAAGCCTTTGCATTTATGGAAGGCACGTTTACAGTCTTCGCTCCATTTCCAAATTACTCCCGTTTGTAGCAGTGCGTTAAGAGGGTGCAGAACAGTTGACAAGTTAGGTAAAAATTTATGATAGTAATTTATCAATCCCAGGAACGACCTTAATTGTGAGACATTTTCAGGTGCTGGGGCTTTTATGACCGCTTCAATTTTTTCAGGTGACTTATGCAACCCTTCTTCGTCAATTATATGGCCACAATATATTTGTTTCTGGAAAAATTCGCACTTGGGGCGATTTGCTCGTAGGCCCCGTTCTCTCAGCCTAGTGAGCACCTGCTCCAAATTGGCAAGGTGCTCGTTGTCGTTTTCTCCTGTTACAAGGATGTCATCTAGGTAGCATTGAGTCCCCGGAATCCCTTGCAGGACTTGCTCCATAGCTCTTTGCCAGATAGCTGGAGCTGATGCTACTCCGCAAACCAGTCAATTGTACTGGTACAGGCCTTTGTGTGTGTTTATCGTGAGATACTTTTTAGAGGCCTCCTCAACCTCCATCTGCAGATATGCCTGTGCCAAGTCAATTTTGGTGAAACGTTTCCCTCCGGATAGTGAGGCGAAAGTATCTTCTATCCTCGGAAGAGGATACTGTATCGTGTGAAGGACCGGGTTTATGGTCACCTTGAAGTCCCCACAGATGCGAATTTTTCTCTGTTCTTCAGATTTATCATTATTCAATGTTTTCTTCATGACTGAGACGATGGGTGTTGCCCACTCGCTCCAATCTACCTTGGATAACACGCCTGCTTTTTCCAAATTCTCCAGCTCTGCCTCGACTGCTGGACGAATTGCGTATGGCACCGGCCTTGCCTTAAAAAACTTGGGAATTGCCGCATCTTCCACTTTTATTGAGGCGGTGACGCCTTTCAAGGTTCCTAGTTCCTGTTGAACACTTCTTTGGCATTAGCCAAGATGTCTTTTAATCGTTCAGGTATGACGTCATCATCATTTTTTTTCTTACTGGTCACCGTCAGTGCCTGAATGGAGTGCCAGTCTAAACGTATCTTCCTGATCCATTCACGTCCCAACAACGGTGGACCACCATCTTGCAGAACGTATAAATACAACTTCTGTATTTCCTTGCCGTTGTATACAACAGGCACCTTTTATTTTCCCTCTGGGGTATACTTTCTGCCCCGTATATGTCTTCAAGATAATGGATGTGTCTTTCAAAGGTATATGCGGAAATAGCCACTCATAATCCCATCGACTTATGACGCTCAGAGCTGATCCTGTATCTAGCTCCATTTTAACAGGGGACCCCGCTATCGTGAGGGTAACCCAAATGGTCTGGTAATCTTCTTTGGCAATTACATTATGTAATTTGAGACAGCTTAGTCTCTTGTTTCCGGAGTCGCTATCGCTCTTCTGGTCTTCGGAGCTACTGTCCGTCATCATTTGTACATTTCTGTACTTTTCCTTATTGATTTTTTTTCTGTCAGTGGATTTTTTGTTTCCAGATCGGCATACACGTGCAATGTGTCCCATATTTCCGCATTGCCTGCATGCTTTGTCCTTGAACCAGCAGTCCCTCTGGTCATGGGTGGATCTGCCGCAGCGATAACATCTCTCGAAACCCCGTGTCATTTCATGGGTGCCGAAGTCCTGTGGCTTTTGCTGTATCTCTGCAGCTCCTCTTGCTGCTGCTTCATATGATACAGCCACACTGAAAGCCTTGCCCAGTGTCAAATCTTTCTCAGAAAGTAGCCTTTTCTGTGTTCCTTCACTTAGGAGACCACAGACGAATTTGTCTCGTAGAGAATCTGCCAGTCCTGCCCCGAATTGGCAGTGCTTTGACAGCTTTCTTAATTCGGTGAGGTAATCAGCGTTACTTTCATTCTTGTGCTGATTCCTCCTGAAGAATTTGAATCGTTCCGCTGTCAGCAGCGGTGTTGGGTTTAAGTGCTCCTGTAGGGTATCAACAATCTCCTTAAAATTCTTGTCCATCGGTTTGGCTGGAGTGATTAAGTTTCGTAACAGCCCGTATGTCCTTGCGTCCATCAGATTTAGAAGTACCGATGCCTTTTTATCATCCTCTACTTCATTCGCTGTGCAATATACCTCCACTCTTTCCACATATGTGGTCCAATCCTCTATATCACTATCAAAAGCAGTAATATTGCCAGTCTTAGGCATCCTGAAAATCAAAAATGGCGCCTCCCGCGCTTTCCTTTCTTCCCTGCCGAGAAAAAATGGCGCCTCCTGCGCTTTCCCGCCGCTGCCGCTGCTGACAACGCTGTTCTCCACTGTTTTTATTTACACAGATATTTTTAATAGTTGGAGACTCGTTCCCGCCGGACTCTCTGGGACTTTTCCCTCCCTCTGCTTGGTCCGAATGCCGACCTGCTTTGCATCGCCGGCCGTCTTCCGAGTGCTCCATCCTCCGTCTCTGTTTGCCTGCGCCTTCCGACTCGCTGCTCGGCCCTGCTGCAGAGCCACCCGATCGAGCCCCAGCCCGCCGCCCAGGAAGGATTAGTGCAGTACCTGCCACCAGCCCGGCTAGCTGGTGAAACCACAGTTTTTTTTTTTTTTCTTCTTCGACCTTCGTCTGAGGAATCGATCTCCTTGAGGTGCTGCCGAATTGCAGGTAAGTCCGTTTCCAATTCGTCGCCACTGTTGTATCCGTGTGTTAATGGAGACACGGAATGCAGGAGTTGGTTTAACAGGTGTTTACTGAACAAAGTCTGGAGGTGAACTAAAAGATACAAGACGCTATACAGGCTTATATACCCGAGTGGTCACTACCGGTATTACAGTACACAGGGGCTCTTAAAGGTACATACACTACAGGGGGAGTCTTACATTTTATTGTGACTGTTTTAGAAAAATACATTTTTTTTAACAAGTTACTTTCCTTGTTTTTCCCTGTCACGTTGAAGTCTCCATGCTCCATATATCATCCTCAGCTCAGCAAATTAGCTGGACATCTGGCTCCAGTTTAACTCAGATGTGCCATTGCATTAATAGAAGATTTTCCACCCACCACCCCTCTCTCCACCAATATTGTTGGCGGATCTGGGCATGTGTGGGAGAAAACCTGCCCGTGTATGCCACCCACCGACCCCTGCTCCCAAATACAAAGTGGTGCAACTCCTGACCACACATACTACATTCCAATGAGGGAAATGTGGCTTCCATCATATTTTAAACTGTTTGCCCTCTTTTAATGCTGGGTCATGGGTCGAAAGAAAGGGGGTGAAGCGCTCTTTCTTGCTGGCGAGGCTGGTACCGGCACTCGCAGGGTGCTGATTTGTGAAGACTGAAGGACACAACTTAGATTTTCTTTAAAAATTCTTGACTATCTCCAAGGGCACAGAGGATGCTAGGATCCCAACACAGCAGCAGGCCCCAAAGGCTGCTGCATCACGGAGGAAGAAATTCAACTTTCGGCTGGCCATTTTGCCCTCAAAGTGGATTGCACATCTGTTGTGTCCAATCTGGACAGGAGGTGTGCTGGGTGCCATATTGGCTCAGGTGACTTTTACTTGTCCAGGGCACCCTCCTGAAGCAGGCACTTGGCTCCTTAAAAATGCAAATCGGGGATGCAGTATCCCGAATGTGGAATTCAGATACAAACAGCTGGACCTTGTGCCGCACATGCTCTGGCCTAGTTGTACCAGGTTTTGAGCGACCTGATCAGTGGTCCTTATAGTGGACCGCAGGAGGCCTGATGTAATAAAGACTCACTAGGCACTTGGTTGTACATAAAGCAAGGCTTTAATCGACTTGTAACAAAACATGGGGGTCTAGTTAGTAATCACTAGCTTCCTGTTTCCAGATTGTCTCTGGTCAAGGTGGGCCCACGCCCGAGTATTTATACTCCTCGGATGGCACCCTCAGCTAGCCGTTCAGTAGTACTTCCTGAGTTACTTCTTGTAGAAGTTGCGATTTATGACAAGGCCGCTCCAAAAAAAGACCCAAGAAATGTTTATTTTTTATTTTGGTGGGCCCGGGAGAAGCAGGAGATGCTTCACCTGGTCCACAAAACACCTCCAGCCACTGGCACCCGTTCAAGGCGACACCAACCCCTCCACCTGTGGTGTATGTGCCTTTAAGAGCAATTATGGTGTATGTGCCTTTAAGAGCCCCAGGTGTGCGTAATGCCGGTAATTGCCACTTGGGCTATATAAGCCTGTGTATTGTGTATATCCTTTAGAAACCCCCCCCAGACTTGCTTAGTAAATACCTATGAACCAACTCCTGTCTTCAGTGTTTTTATCTACACACGGACACTACACCACCCACCACCCTTGGACCTCCTACCACCCCACTGACCCGACCTGTTGGCTGGCCCATTTCCCACATTTCCCTACTGCTGAGCTACAGCAGGGTGCCCATTTGGCGCTCACTGCTCACCGGTGCCATTTAAATGAGACCCAAATTTGACGCGGGCCTCAGGACCGGCACGCGGAGTGGTAGCTCCTCTGACTCCGCGCATGTTTTGGGCACAAGTCACATTTCTCACCCCAGGACTCTTCCTCCTTTGGCAAGACTCCCCCGTGGAAGCCGAGAAGGCTGCCTGCAGCATGCGAATGACCCTGCGTCCGGCGATCCTGTTCGGGTCAGGGGGCATCACCATTGTGGTTGGGAGGCCCACCCCAACAAAATGCCCCCAGATCAGAAAATCTATCCCACATATGTAAACTGTAATTATTATTTTAGGTACAAATGAGATTAGATAAAAACATTGTTTTACATAGAAATTACAGCACAGAAACAGGCCATTCGGCCCTGTTTACTTCAAGTTTGTGCACCATAAACGCCATTTTAGTTTCAGTGCCATAATTTAGTTTGGTTCAGATCTACAGTTGGCTTGAGTGATCTGAAAAATTGTCAGTTAACTTGCTCAAGTACAAGCAGAATCGTAAGATCAGTCGACATGTTGTTTCATGCTTTACCCTCATGCTTAAAAAGTTTTACAGAAAATAAACATGATCATCACCACCATAACCTTACGACTTGTACCTGCATCATCTTGTTTCAGAAGGCAAGAATAACAAAATCCAGCATCAGTAAGTTGCATTTTAAAAAGATTTGGAACAAAACTTGAAAATTTGAGGAAATAGCCTATTTGCTTGCAGATTACCACATTGTGGCTGTAAAATGCTTCATAATTACAGAAACTAGGGCCTAGAAATTCAGTGGGCTGCGCCACCAGTTAGCGCCCAAAGAGGGCACTCAGTGGCTTTAGCGCCACTGGCCACGCCTCCCGCGATATTTAGCGGGGCGCTAATGATGGCGTTAGCTTGTAGCGCTGCGCCGCCACCAATGATGTCATTGGTGTGCGCAGCGCCCCGCTCCTGCCCCGATCGCGATATTTGGTCGCGCCCGCCTCTGTAACGCCGGTCGCAAATCGCGACCGGTTCACAGGGCCTACCTGTGGTGGTAGTGGCGCAAATTAAGGTGGAGGTGCGGGGCGGCCATTTTTTCCGGCGGCCGCCTGCCAGCACCTCCTCGCGCCGCCCTCCCCGGCCTCCTGATCCACCCCCCGGGCAGTGCCGGCTGTGTCCCAAAAGCCCGGCACTTCTCCTCGGTGTCGGGCTCTTTTGCTGGCACTCGCGATCGGTGATCGCGCTGGTGCAGGCCCCACCCCCTTAAGAAGGGGAGGAAGGCCTGCAGTACAGCAGCGCGCCGTGCCACAGCATGTGGCGCTGTGGCACGTAGTGCGGCGATATTCAGTTTGAGCGCCCCAAGCGGGACGCGGGGAGCCTCGAGCAGCGCCCCGAGTCCCTCTTGGGGCGCTCCCACTGAATATCAGGAGGGCGCAAGCGGCTCTGGCCGGAGCGCAAATTCCGGCGCCCAGGCGAGCTTGGCGCCCCAAACGCGGCGCCACCGAATTTTTAGCCCTAGATGTTTATTTGTCTCTTTTAATTTTCAAATTAAAGTATTATAGTGACAGCAAGTGTTAAATACTGAAACAGCCTAGGGCTACAGTGTTGTACTCTCAATTAAGAGGTCTCAGTTTGAATCCTAGTCTTGCTTGACAGTCATATTCAGATCTGACCATTCAATAAAGTAATGCTGTTAAGATTCCTATAGGATGCATGATTCCACCCTCTCAGCAGAGAAGGTAATGGGGCGAAATGGGCAAAAATGTGAAAAAGAATATTTTTTTTTGTTAAAAACACTTCTTGATAGCTTCCCACTAGTTAAATTCGCTGAGCTAAGTCCAGGAAGATTCCCAGTCTGAAATAAATAAAAACAGAAAATGCTGGAGATGCTCAGCAGGTCAGGCAGCATCTGTGAAGAGAGAAACAGAGTTAATGTTTCAGGTCGATGACCTTTCGTCAGAACTGAAGATTCCCAGTCTGTCCTGAGTGAGGTGATCATGGCCAGGGCATCAGGCGTGGTGCTGCATTCAACAGCCCAAAGTTAGGAAGGAAAAGACCGTGCAGGGTTGCTGTTCCTGATCACTATCCAGTAACCCCTCCTAGAAGTGCACATGTGTGGATGTCAGGTCAGGACAGGATCAGTTTGTCTGTTTCGGCTCCAATGGTGGAATATCTCTTCCTAACTCTCACTTTTTAGGATCACACATGAATAATGGCCCAGAAATTCGGGTCGGGTGCTTCCCGCGGGTGTAAGCCCCCGACCTGCACTTACCTAGCGCACCGGCCATTGAGCTGTGGGCCCGCGTGGGATTCCGATCCTGGGCCTCCTCCAATTGCAGTGCTTGCGTATCCCAGGGGCGCAGTTAGTTCGATGCATCCTCTGGGATCACGTGGGCCATGAAGAGCCAATGGTAGCAGGGAATGCTTCATTCATAAGTTTGACAGGAAGAGCTGTCAAACCTATAAATACTATAAGTCCCAAAACATCACTAAAACCTCAAATAATTTTTTTTTTAAATCACATTTTTAAAATCTATATATATAAAACGGTATGTCTCTCTATCTGTCTTTCTGTCTCTCTGTCCGGCTATACAATCAAAAGTTACAGAGCGTACCTACACGTGTGTTACATCAAAAGAAAGCTTACGATTCCAGAACGGTTGTAAGTGTATTTACGTTTTGGTGAGACAAAGATTGTGCCCGTGGTATCCAAAAAACGTTCAAAATTCCGCTCATTATCTGCTCATTAGCATTGAGTGACGTCGAGGTCGACCAATCTTACGGTCGAGCGACCAGACGGTCGACCAATCGCTGCGTGGCAGGGGCGGGCCCTCCTAGAGTCGAGTGACGGGACGATTGACCAATCCTACGCTTCGGTGACCTGACGGTCGACCAATCAGTGCGTGTGTGGGCGGGCCTTATCGTTCTGAACCAAGGTGAGTCGCCGCCATCTTGATTCCAAACTTTTCATTTCTTTTTCCCGCTTTCTGCGTCTTTAAAAAAAAAGTTGCTTTTAAAACACATAGGCCTAGAAATTCAGTTGCTTGCGCCAGCCGGTAGCGCCTTAGGAGGAGGAGATGTTGGGCGCTAGGCGGCTAGCGGCCGGACGCAGCGCGATCTGCGCCTCTCCCCAACTTCACTAGAGATTTAGCGTCGGTGCAAAGGCTTTGCGCGCGCTCAGCTGCGCGCACAGATCCTGACGTCATTTCATCGTGCAACGCCCTTTGTGCGCCCCAAACCGGAACTTCAGTGGCGCCGCCCTTCTTTGCGCCTGGCGCCCCCAGCGACTGGTAGAGGGGAACGGTTCCCAGTCGCTGCGGGGTGCAGGGGGCGCGATTTAAAGGGGACTCCTCCTGCATTATAAGTGACAGCCATTTTGTGCCAATCCTTCTGTGTGAGAGACAAAGGCAGAGAGCTTTCTGCTTTGACTCAGCGCTCGCACAGGTACTTCTGGCTTCAGGCCAGAGCTTTGCACTTGGATTTCACTTTCAGTGCCATAGCCTTGAGTCGCCACATATACTGTAATGGGGGCTACAATGGGTGGAAACGTTGGCTTTCTGCATTGCATTCAAAGGGATCAGAGACGCCGTGAGAGAGTGCCAGTCATGGCCAGACGGAGAAGGGCCAACAGGTGTCGGCACAGGAGGCCTTACCCACCCAGGGTATACCGCCAGCAGTTCTCATATCTGAACATGTCTGAGGAGCAGTGTGTTCGGAGGCTGCGATTCAGAAGGGAGGTGGTCACTGAGATCTGCCACCTGCTTCGCAGAGATCTGCAGCCACAGCTGAGGAGCAGGACATCTCTGTCGGTGGCAGTGAAGGTGACGGTGGCTCTCAACTTCTATGCCACCGGCTCCTTCCAATCCGCTACTGGGGACATTGCCAACATCTCCCAGTTCGTGGTACATTGCTGCATCCGACAGGTGAACAATGCCCTTTTCAGAAGGAGACATCAGTACATCTCCTTCCCCATGACCCTGGACAAGCAGCAAGAGCGTACAATGGGATTTGGAAGAATAGCGGGCTTCCCCATGGTCCAGGGCGTAGAACTGATGAACCAGCATTGGTCAGGCCTTGCTTCAGGGCTGCAGTGCGCAGGGCATGGCAGCCAGACAAGTCCACCCTCCCCCTTTAAGAGCTGACCGGCGCCAGAGTGACTGCCGTCAATCAGCAACTCGCCGCACCTGCGCTGCGCCCGCCCTCGGGGGTATCGCCCCGGACCGCCGGCTTAGCGCCTAATGATATTCGTGCATCGCCTGTTTTAGCGCAGCAGCAACCTCTTGGGGCGATGCGACTGAATATCGGCGAAGGTGGCGCGAACTTGCGCCGGGCGCAAACTTTAGCGGCCGCCCGACTGTAGCGCCCCGAATGTGGCTATACTGAATTTCTAGGCCATATTGTTTTAAAAAAAAGCTAATTACTTTCTAAATCTTTAATCTAATCTCATTAATTTTCCTACCATTCCCAGTTTTTGCAGGTAGGCCTCGAAGCCTGGGCGTCTGTTGCCAGCCATGCTGGACCCTAGGCAATTGGTTTGTGGCAAGCTCCTCCCACCCTTCACCCCCCACCACCCCGCTGGGCCCGATTCCGAACCAGCGGCCAGCCATCTTGGTAAAGGCTGGCTGGGCTCACTGCAACCTCCTCGCGCTTGCGCTGCATGGTGCACGCGCACCTCCACACAGAGCGCGGCCAGAGGGAAGCGAGCAGGTTAGCGAGGGGGGCGGGGCTCGGGAGGAGTGGGGGAGCGGAGAGGGTTACCCCGGCAACCGGGCTCACCAGCCGCAATCGGCCGTCTCAAGCCGCTCAGGCCCGGTCCCGGAGATTGGGAGGCGGAGAGGGGAGGAGGGTTACCAAGGCAACCGGGCCCAGCCAGCCGCAATCGGCCATCTCAAGCCGCCTCAGGCCCGGCCTCAGGAGGGCGGGGCTCGGGCTGACCGGGGCGCTGCGCTCGGCATGTCAGTGCGTGGGGTGGCAGGGAGCTCAGCGGAGCCATCGGCGGCAAAGGGGAGAGGGTCTGCTGGCTCCCCCTCCCTTTCTCCTCCCCTCCCCCCCCTCCCTCCCTCCCTCCACCCCTCCCCCACCCCTCCCCTCCCCACCTCCCCTCTCTTCCCCCTCCCCTCCCCCTCCTCCTCCCCTCCCCTCCCTCCTCCCCCTCCTTCCCTTCCCCTCCCCTTCCCCCATTCCCCACCCCTTCCCCCATTCCCCACCCCTTCCCCCATTCCCTTCCTCCCCCCTTCCTCCTCCCCCCCTCCCTCCTGCCCCCCTCCAACCCCCTCCACCCCACCCCTCCTCCCCCCCTTCCCCTCTCCCCTTCCCCCCCACTCCCTCCCCCCTCCCCCCTCTCCCTCCCCCCTCCCCTCCTCCTGCCCCCACCTCCCTCCCCCTATCCCCCTCCACCCCACCCCTCCACTCCCCCTCCACCCCACCCCTCCTCCCCCTCCTCTCCACCTCCACCCCCCATCTCCCTCCCCCCTCCACTCCCCCCTCCACCCCACCCCTCCACTCCCCCCCTCCACCCCACCCCTCCACTCCCCCCTCCCCCGCACCCCTCCACTCCCCCCTCCCCCCCCCACCCCTCCACTACCCCCTCCCCCCCACCCCTCCACTCCCCCCTCCCCCCACACCTCCACTCCCCCCTCCTCCCCCTCCCCTCCCCTCCCCCTACCTCCCTCCCCCTCCCCTCCCCCTACCTCCCTCCCCCTCCCCCCCTCCACCCCACCCCCCCTCCTCCCCTTCCCCTCCTCCTCCTCCCCTTCCCCTCCTCCTCCTCCCCTCCCCTTCCTCCCCCTCCTCCCCCCTTCCTCCCCCCTCCTCCTCCCCCCTTCCTCCCCCCTCCTCCTCCCCCCTCCCCCCTCCCTCCCTCCCTCCCCCCCACTCACCCCCCTCCTACTCGCCTCACCCCCCTCCTCCTCCCCTCCCCCTCCTCCCCTCTCCCCCTCCTCCTCCCCTCCCCCTCCCCCCTCCTCCTCCCCTCCCCCTTCCCTCCCCCTCCCCCTCCCCCTCCCCCTCCCCTCCCCCCCTCTCCCCCTCCTCCCCTCTCCCCCTCCCCTCTCCCCCTCCTCCTCCCCTCTCCCCCTCCCCTCTCCCCCTCCTCCTCCCCTCCCCTCTCCCCCTCCTCCTCCTCCCCCTCCCCTCCCTCCCTCCCCTCCCTCCTCCCCCTCCTCCTCCCCTCTCCCCCTCCTCCCCTCTCCCCCTCCTCCTCCCCTCCCCTCTCCCCCTCCCCCTCCTCCTCCCCTCCCCTCTCCCCCTCCTCCTCCTCCTCCCCTCCCCTCTCCCCCTCCCCCTCCCCTCCTCCCCCTCTCCTCCTCCTCCCCCCCTCCTCCTCCTCCCCCCTCCCTCCCTCCTCCTCCCCCCCTCCCTCCACCCCCCTCCTCCTCCCCCTCCCCTTCCTCCTCCCCCTCCCCCCCACCCCCCCTCCCTCCTCCCCCCCTCCTCCTCCTCCCCCCCTCCCTCCCCCTCCTCCCCTCCTCCCCCCTCCTCCCCCCTCCTCCCTCCTCCTCCCCCCTCCACCTCCCCCCTCCTCCTCCCCCCCTCCTCCCCTCCTCCTCCTCCTCCCCCCTCCCCCTCTCCCCCTCCTCCTCCCTCCCTCCACCCCTCCCCCTCCCCCCTCCTCCTCCCTCCCTCCACCCCTCCCCCTCCCTCCACCCCCCCTCCTCCTCCCCCTTCCCTCCACCCCCACTCCTCCTCCCCCCCTCCCTCCACCCCTCCCCTCTCCCCCCACCCCGCCCCCTCCTCCACCCCTCCCCCCTCCTCCTCCCCCCCCTCCTCCTCCCTCCCTCCTCCTCCTACTCCTCCCCCTCCCCCCTCCTCCTCCCCCTCCCCCCTCCTCCTCCCCCTCCCCCCTCCCTCCTCCTCCCCCTCCCCCTCCCTCCTCCTCCTCCCCCCTCCTCCTCCCCCTCCTCCTCCCCCCTCCTCCTCCTCCCCCTCCCCCTCCCTCCCTCCTCCTCCCCCCTCCCCCTCCCCCCTCCTCCTCCCCCTCCCCCTCCTCCTCCTCCTCCTCCCCCTCCCCCCTCCTCCCCCTCCCCTCCTCCTCCCCCTCCTCCTCCCCCCTCCCCCTCCCACTCCTCCTCCCCCCTCCCCTCCTCCTCCCACTCCTCCTCCCCCCCTCCCCCTCCCCCCTCCCCCTTCCCCCACCTCCCCTCCTCCCCCTCCCCCTCCTCCTCCCCCCTCCCCTTCCCCCTCCCCTCCTCCTCCTCCCCCTCCCCCTCCTCCTCCTCCCCCTCCTCCCCCCCTCCCCCCTCCTCCTCCTCCCCCTCCTCCCCCCCTCTCCCTCCCCCTCCCCCCCTCCCCCTTCTCCCCCCCTCCCCCTTCTCCCCCTCCCTCCCCCTCCCCCTCCTCCCCCTCATGCGTTGGGACCCAAATTTCTGGGCCAATATCCCTATGGGCGAAGCAGTGGAGGGTAACCTACACTTCTACACTATATCAGCCAGGGGTCAAGACTTCAGGAAAGGAAGGGAGGGGAGAAACATTGGTGAAAAAATTCAAACAACGTTGAGAATTGCTGCATTTGAACATCTTTGTAGTGTACACTTTTGTTGCATTGCGGACTTGCTGGAGTGCAATTGCTGATGCCATGCTGAGCCTTCTATTTCCAACTGAAATGAGGGGAATCTTTGTAAGTTTCAACATAATGTACCCTGTGACATCATCAAGGAATGGCTGCATTACCATGCAAGTTGCTGCGTTTGTTGTTGCAGCAAGATGATGCTGGTTGAATTCCAGTGACTACACATGACCGAGCTCACTCATAGCTGTTACAGAAGGTAATCGTGGAACAGTATTCTAGCTGATGCGACAGGGATGAAATGGTAATAAGAGAGATACTTAATTATGGATATGTAGCAGTCACTGCTGTGTTGTTAGCTTTCAGGATGAATATGCAATTTGTTGTAGACCTTTGCTCAGATCACATGCTCCTTATAGTTATTGTTCTGCTTACTTTATGCTATCCCTATATATCCAAATAGAGGATATATGATGTGTAGCAGTCGGATGCAATTCATACCTTACAACTGGGCTGAGTAGGAGTTGTGGTTAATTTTATCAGTGGGATATGGATTATCAATGGCTCATCATATATTCAGTTGGCATCACATATTAGCTAATTAAATCCTAAAAGTTAATGTAAATATTAAATACAAATTATTGTGCTAAGCACTTTCAGTGATTTCCCGATGAAACTCCTGTAGGGCCACCTGTTCCTTATGGTGACATCAATTCCATGAAGTACCAAAATAATTTTGTGGAAGGGTAGACATTACATGTGGTATAAAATACATCATATGTTTTTTGAACTGCTAGATTCAGTTTCTAAAGTTTAATCTGTCAAACATAGTTTTTCATTCTATAATACTTAGCCTCTGCTTTTTAAAACATTTTCTAGCTAAACCCATGTCTGAATGGTGGAACCTGTTCCTCCATCTGGGATGACTTTATATGCACGTGTCCTCCACATACTTCAGGAGAAACTTGCAACCAAGTCAAGTGGTGCCAGCTCAACCCATGTCCGCTAGACTCCGAATGTAATCTGCTCCGTGACGGATTTGACTGTAAGTGGACGTTTTTTCACGCACTTTTGTATGTCCTTGGAAAGACACTGACGTTGGTGTAGCAAAAGCAAAAAGTGCATAGAGTACTGGTTTAGAAATTATACGTGTGTACAAGAATGGTCGATGAGAACATCATCACTAACGTTAATCATACCTCTTGCTCTCTATTCTTCACAGAGAATTTTTAACTTAAGACAAATTGAATAAGCTGATTATGTTTGAGCAGATCATCTGCTGAAACACGTTATGCCTGAAATTCCTTGCGCCCTTTTCCAACACCAGAAGAGAATTAGGGCGGGACCTCCGACTGCCAGTCTGCCCTGCTGTTGGCCTCAACCCAGATTTCAGGGTTAGAGGTCATTTGCATTAAGGAGGTGGCTGCCCACACCATTTACAGCACTCCCTGGGGGCCGTCCTTGTCCTTGTGGGAGGCCAGGACTATCGGATTGGCACCTTGCTCCTCAGTAAGGTGGGGTGGGGTTGGGGGGGTGGGAGGGTGGTGGTTACTAGCTGGACACTCTAGCCTGACATGTTTCTGATTTTTTGGGGGCCATTTTTTCCAAAGAAAGGATTTGGAAATTGAGTTATTTTAATGCTGGAGGTTCAAAAGGAATGTGCATTCTCCAAGAGGCTGAACAATAGTCGATTCATAAACTTGTCTGGGTATTCAGAAAGACACCTCAAATCATGGTGTTCGAAAACCCTTTGAGGGAGGATTTTAAAAATAAGAACAAAGACATCACAGTTTCTGTCTGTTTTTTGGAAACAGGGCTGCACAGGGAGTCGGGCAGCATGAGGCTGCTTTGGAAAACAGTTCTGTCCTGGGACTGTAGAGCAGAAAAGTTATTCTGTTTAACTTAAGTAAGACAACTTACCTAAGTGGGATAATGTTGTGGGTTTCTTTGTATATTGTATCATCAAGCAGACGTAAGTCATACCAATTGAAGAAAGCAACTCTGATAGTAGCTGTTGCTCGATAGTTCCACCTTACTGTGGAATAAAACCGTTTACAAATGGAACCAAACTTTGCTTTATCTAGTGGTAGCTCAGTCCTCTATTGGAGATATTGAGGAAATGCACGTACAAAAGACAATGGACATGAAGGATCAAGTTTGCAAGGGGGTTCTAGTGTTACTTCCCAGTGTCTCGCCGCCAAAAACGTAGAGTCAACTCCGATAAAACTAAGATGTTTGACCGCTTACAGGAGTGACTGATCGCACTCAACCTGAGAAGGGATCTACGCCAGACCCGGATATGTAACACAGTAAAAAAGCAATGGCAGCAATTTCTCTGTTGCAGTTAGGAAACTGGCCCCAGGACTCCCTCCCCTCTGCAATTCTCCAGTCAGTATGCCTGCAAGAAGTACCCATCCCCCACCATTTGAAACTTTTAGTAATGGGGCAAAAGGCCAGAGATTGGTGCAATCAGGTCTCACCCCAAATTGCAGCCTCCCCCACAACCCCTCATCACCTGGCATACCCCTCTGCAAGACCCAGAGATTTTGGGAGCATGATTTTATTATTATTTCCATTCCCTCAAAAATTTGCATGAGAATAAATGGTTTCATCTGGCATTCCTTTATCAAATATTGTTGGATTTATAAAACCCTAATTCACTCCCATTCAGAATGCTTTATACATTTTAATGCTGTGCCCTTTTCTAATGTTAAAGGGTCAGGTATCCCATTGTATTTTATCACACCAAAATATAAAGAACTCGGGTTATTTCTTCAGATGTTCAAAATGGAAAGCTGAAGCAGGGGCTTTATGGGGACTGGACATCTTGTGTGAATACATATTGCTATAGGTCTAATTGGTCAGATATGGTTTTTCACAATGATACAGCACAACATTTTCATTCAAAATGACAAAGGTTTGAAAATTCAGGGGGAAAAATTCAGTCGCGTCCCCTTTGGGGGGCTAACTTCACCAGGGCGCTACTTTTAGCGCCCCAAAAAAATTAGCGCCCCCGCGGCCAAAATTCATTGGTAGCATACCAAGACGGAAGCGGGGCACCACTGGAAGGGCCGCGGTACTGCAGGCCTTCTTCCACTTCTTAAAGGGGAGGGGCCTTGCGCAGCACGGCCCAGGGCCCAGCTGGGCCACCGGGGATTCTAGTGCCGGCAAAAAGGCCCAGCAGTCAAGAGAAGTGCCGGGCTCATGGAGCGCAGCCGGCACTCCGCGGGGGGGCTGAAGAGGAGGCCGGGGACGGCAACAGGGGCAAATGCTGGCAGGCGGCCAGCAACAAAAATGGCCACCTGGCACCTCGCCTTTAATTAGCACCGCCCTGGCCACAGGTAGGCCCCCCTGACCCCATCGGACATAGTGTCCAGCGGTAAGTCAGGGGGCGCTACCGAAATCGCGGCCAGGACGCGAGCGGGGCGCTGCGCACGGCGATGATGTCATCGCCGGCAGCGCAGCACCGCGGGCCACTAACGGTTACCACCACCGCTAACCTCCCGCTGAATTTCGCGGGAGGCGTAGGCGGCACCATGCCCGGGCGCTAGTTGTTTTGGGCTCTAACGGGAGGCGCAAAGCAACCGAAGTTTTCCCCCTCAGAGTTTACATTAAGAAATACTTAAGGATACCTGGTGCTTGGCTCCTAAAATGTTGAGCTTTTATATACACTGCACACATACAGGATTATGCTGCCTTGGATTATTGGCAAAACCCTCGTGCCTTCTGTTGTGCTATCATGTAAAGTGACCTTTTCCACTTTGCCACTAGCTAATTAGTCTTACAATTAGATGCTGATGATTCAGAGTCTTTGTTAAAAGTACCATTTGCCAAAGTCATGACCCTTAAAGTGTTTGCTGTTTATTGTAGTGCAAGTAGGGTTTCTTCTCTGTTAGCCAGACATGCCTCAATTTATTTTAAATATATGTACATTGCCATGAAGAAACATTTAAGATGGTATTGTATGAGTAGGACAGGTGAGTTTCTATTCTACTAGAATTAAAAGTATGCTTGAATACTTGAGAATGGTGTTTGCAAATTACTAGCAATTAATATATTACATTTTAGCCCAAATAAATGATTATTTGACATTATAAAGTTCCTGCTGGGTTAAGTCGAAAACAAGAGTTTTGCTTCATCAAGATTACATGAAGGAGGAAAGATGAGAACAGGGTTTTCTCCTTTTCTGAATAGTTAATCTATTGATTTATGTCAATAATTTAAACAGCTAGAGAACAAATTTCTCGGAAACACCAACAAATAATCTATAAGCAGCTTAAATTGAATCTCCCTCCCTTCCACAAATATAAAAGTCCCAATGGCTGGCCAATGAATTTATCAAGTATATTAACCCTTCAGTTCTTTTATTAACTCAGTGCTCTTGAAAGACTGCTATGATACATCTCACTCACTCTTCCCATCTTCTATTCTACCCTTCTACCCTCCTTAATCCCTAAATATTTATCAAGATTGTCCTGAGCATCCGATGCCTCTAACTGAAAGCACCTTTTATCTGATTTAGTGAATGATCCATTGCTTCCAAACATTAGATTCCATTGCATCTTTGGACCAAAGTACACAGCTTGATTGTTGGGCCAAAATGGCTAACTGATTCCCACTGAAATTATCGATACGATGTTAGAATGCAGTTTTTTAAAATTGTTTTGAGAACTCTCAAAATGTCAAGTGTAAGTATGGCTATGGGAAGGCGTTACAAAATTCAATGTTTCTGTATGTTTTCCCACCCGCTTGCCTAACTACTCAAATTCATAAAGGTCAATTACACTGAGATTGCCCTCGCCATGGAACTCCGCCACTGACCCCACCAAAGTTCAAAAGTTCTGGGAAGGAGCCTATAGAAGCGGGTCTTTAGCAGCTTGGGGGAATATCTGGTTCCCCTCCTCCCCCACTGAAGATCCCAAAAATGCCAGCAGTGGCTGGCCTCTATGCCCAGAAGAACAATCTGGATGCTCCACATGTCTCCCTTACACTGGGACCAGCTCAAACTCCCCCCAAAGATTTCTGGCTCCCTGATATTCAGAGCTTTAGGCCCTGACCCCAGCCTGGAGCTCCAAGTGGGCCCACTTCCTGGTGAGACCAACTGTACTTGGGCCTAGAGTAGGAACTCCTGACTTTGTAAGGCCTGGGGCCTTCCTTCGATGCCCTTGTAGGGGGAAGTTGAGACCCCATCCCAACAAGGCCAGGTAGGAAACTCTCTCAAGGTCAGGACTAACTTCTGACAAACTTAGAATTGGAGTCCACCAGAAAGGTCATGGATTTTGGGGGCAGAAGCAGAAACTGGTAGATTTAAAATTTCCCCCGCAATTCCTCAATCTGTGGTCTCCCTGCAGAATTTGAGGAAGACATATGAAAGATTGTATTGGCAACAACGGGCAACATCAGAATAATATGTAGCATCAGAAACAGCAGTTCTGACGAAAGGTCATCGACCTGAAACGTTAACTCCGTTTCTCTCTTCACAGATGCTGCCTGACCTGCTGAGTATCTCCAGCATTTTCTGTTTGTATTTCAGATTTCCAGCATCTGCAGTATTTTCTTTTTGTAACATGTAGCATCATTGGGTTACTCCCAATTGAGGAAGAAAATGGCAGTGCTACCCGCAGGGTGCAAAGCAATGGAGATGAAGAAACAGAAGAGAGACAGAGAAAGACAGCAGAAAGAAAGAAATAGAAAGGAAATAGATAGCAATAGAAGAGAGATGGCGTGAAACAGCAGAGAAAAGCCATGGGAGGAAAGAGAATGTAGAAACATAGAAACATAGAAGATAGGAGCAGGAGTAGGCCATTCGGCCCTTCGAGCCTGCTCCGCCATTCAACGAGATCATGGCTGATCATCCACCCCTAGCACCCGGTCCCTACACCGACAGCCATCCCACCCAAGCCCTATCCCCGTAACCCCATAACCCCACATATTTAATCCCCCCTAACACTAAGGGTCAATTTTTATCATGGCCAATCAACCTAACCCGCACATCTTTGGACTGTGGGAGGAAACCGGAGCACCCGGAGAAAACCCACGCAAACACGGGGAGAATGTGCAAACTCCACTGAAACAACAACAGTTACATAGTAAATCCATTACATTCATTGACCAATTATGGTCAACAATATAAATACAACAATACATTTTACAGGTAAATCAATAATATTTACAGTACAAACTGCAACTATTTAATAAACCAAGAATCCATACACGCCAGTCCAACTGGCATTGTTCAATCATTCAGTCATTCCTTCCTCCATTCGTCCGTTCGTTCGCTCAAGCGTAAGTTCCATGTGCATGACTGCGTACATGTGTGCCGTTTCTATCTGCGTGCATGCCTATGTGTTCGTTCATCTGTCTGGCAGACTTCACGTAAAAGGCAAAAAAAACAGCATATAAAAGGGAGAGTAAAAGAAGAAAAGCAATGGGAAATGTGAAAAGATTGTGGAGAAGGTCACCCTTCTGCAATTGTCTGGATGGAGGTGGCAGACAGATTGAATGCAGTCTCCCAGGTAGCAAATGCAGAAAAGGCTTTCAGGCATCGAGAAGAGGGAATAGATTAACCAACCCACGTTTGACTGGTGCAGCATGTTTCCTGACTTCAAGTCACCTTTCTCCACTCCTTCCTCCTCATTGTCCTTCTTTGGCAGTGGTTTGGCTTGGATGAATACTCCTTTTTCTACGTGAAGCTGTGCAACATTTAGCAGATGGTAATGATTTTTGACAGCTTTGCTGGAGTATACAGCAGGACCCGATGATCCATCCAAGCAATTGAATCTTTGCTTCAGCACACCAGTGCTGTGCTCAACACCAATTCAGTTTAAGGCATGTACCTCCTTTTCTTTCCATTCAGTTGTTGTTCTGGGATTTCCTGAGGTTCTGGGGGTGGGGGAGGGGGGGCGTGGAGGAGAGGTGGAGAGGTCATTCGTCAATGCTGAAGAAGGGAGCTCTGGTCTTCTAGCCTCCACCTTTCCAGTCTCCCCGTGCCTTCAAATAATCCAGGCACGATAGGCACAAATTCCAAGTCATCATTGGTGCGTCCAGGATATCAGGCATTGACTTGCTTGATGATGATACTTTGACCCAACACCACCTAGACATTAATGGAATGGAAGCCCATAATCTTTGTATAGGTCATTGGGTTAGTGTATGATGTCTGGATGGTCACGTGGATGGCTATCTACGGTAAACTGCACTCTTGTGAATGATGCCACCTGGTAAAAGTTCAGTGTCCTGTCAAGCTGAATGTCGGGTGGTAGGAGACTGCTGTCAGGGAAAGAAAGAATGGTCCCCTTGCAAACATGGCATGTGTTATTTGCTTGATGTATCTATGGACAGCAGCCTGGCTGATTAGGCATATGTTCCTTATGGTGGTTTGGAAGGATCCAGTTGTGTAAAAGTTTAACACAATATTGAGCATCACAGCAATGATAAGAGCCATCCTTGTCACCAATGCTGTCTGCAAGTGAACGTCAAAGTCATGGCATAGTGTCTCCCTAGTGAAGAACAGGTAGCAAAAACAGGTCTCCTCAGAATCTGCAAATTCAGGTTCTGGGGTAAGAACAGATGTGTACATAACACCCAAGGTGTAATTGCATCCATCTTTCTTGTCCCCTCATAAATTCATCTTCCTCCTCCAAATCTTGGAACACTATTGGAACCTATAAAGTAATTCCGATCTTCAGAACTTTGCTCACTGCAAGTAAAATTGTAGCTTTAAGACAAGCTGTAAGTGATAATTAAAAGTACGGGAATTAATGCACAAAGGCAAATACAGATGAAACAGCGAAAATAATTTCTTTACAACCACATTGAAAACTCCAACACCTTTTAAGAAGCTTACTTCTCAAGGCCATGTCTGCTTAAACAGTCATGCACCTATTTGATATAGGTGAGCTATACTGTGGGGAGAAGGCTGTGCAAAACCAGAGAAATCTGTGGAAGACTCGCCAAATTTCCTCACTGCAAAATGGAGCACGTTACGCATCAGGTACATGGATCGAATTTTACAACACTTATTCCCTCCATGCCACAAGCACAGCCTTGGGAAATTTACTCTTACATGTCAAACATCCTAATGAGGCATGTCAAATTACTCCACTGCTCTGAAACCAAGATACTTAATTGATTTTCTGGGTTGGCTTTCCTTGCCAGCACTAGGTAAAGTGTTGTCAATCTTAATGGTAGGAAACCTCCTTCAAAATAATTACAGTTGGGTTGCTGGAAACTTGCAGTCCTGTATACAATCATGAAAATAGTTGCTTGTTGGTTTCATAAAAGTGTAACTCTGGACTGTTCCAAAATTAAATGTCTTCGGGCCCAACATTAACTTCACATCGCTAACATATACCAGAAATCAACAATGGCCTCACTGCATATTGGTGTC
The DNA here is from genome assembly GCF_052327205.1 of Somniosus microcephalus. Taxonomy (NCBI): domain Eukaryota; kingdom Metazoa; phylum Chordata; class Chondrichthyes; order Squaliformes; family Somniosidae; genus Somniosus; species Somniosus microcephalus. The sequence continues at coordinate 261,514,457 of NC_140989.1, forward strand.
ACAAGGATGGATCCTCAATGTAAATCTTAAATGACAACTAATTATGCTCTTAATAAATATTTTGCACCAATTAGTGAAGACTAAACACTGAAGGAATATTTTACAGATCAGTTATAAGTTCTTGTAAATTCCAGAACCCTTGGCTTTTTTTTTGTTAAACGTTAGAACCATGAACGTGTTTGTAGAGAACAGGGCCCGTTGAACAAATAACCACACGTGGGGTGCTTTCAAAACATGAATCCACAGCATGTCACATGGCAATAATTGTCACATGACCTGTAAAAACTGCTTTGAGCCCAAACTCTTTTGCTGCAGGAGAGGTTGTAAGTATTAAGGATTCTGGAATTTGGTCAGAGTCTCCAGAAATGATATAAGAAATTCTGCAGACTTGGCCAACTCAATATTCACGAAATGTTCACATCTACCTATATATTTAAAATCTTACATTTGCATGGACTTCCTGTCAACTTTTTCCAATATAAATTCCCACGCCCACATTTATAATGGAAAATACCTCTATAAACTTGACAGGCTGTAATTACAGCCTCTTTCCAGTGGTGGCACTCCACTCCCAGGAGGATATAATTACAGTGTGACGAATTTCCATTATAAATGTGACCGTAGGAGTTCATAATGCAAATATTAACACAAGGACTTTAAAATCGAGACCGAATTACACTTGCATGCTCTGGCCTCCAACTCCACTGCACCCGAAGACCATACTCGATCTTCGTTTCCCATGTGCAACGTTACAGGAGGTTGTCTAGTTTTATATTCAAACAATTCCAACTATAGTCATCATTTGCAATTAACTTTGTCAGGAAGGAAATTGTTTGCAGTGCTAATGATACGAAATACATGTATTGCATTAAACTACAACTTAAGGGGCAATTTACCCTGCCCGCCTGGCGGAAGGAAACCAGATATGCGGGCAGGCAGCTAAAATGACCTGTGGGACTCATCAGCTGAGGTTCCGCTCTCTTCCCGCAAGGTGCCGATTTTTACCTGCTCTCCTGAGCAGGTGAGATGGACACCTGTCGGAAGCCGGCAGGGTCCTTCTTTAAATATGCAGATTGGACTTGGGTCCAACTGTTATTTTAACCAGTAGCCGGTGTGCGGGAAAAGGAGTTGTGGCCAGAAGCAGCCCAAAAAAGTAAGCAGTTTTATTTTTTTTCGACTTTCCTTGTGGGACCCAGAGGAACACGTTGGTCACACAAGGAAAGTCAAAATAGAGGGGCCAGCGCGTTCCGCTCAGTCCCGCAATGAAAATTTAGGCCCTCTCCCATGAGGTCCTCCCAAACCCCCCTCCCGACGATTTAGCCGAGTGCCGGGGACCATTCTTTTGATCCCTGGCAGTGGCCACCTGCCTCCCGACGTTCCGCTTCCGCCCGCCGATTCCCATTGGTTTCGAGCAGGAGACTGACAGGTTCCATGCAGATGAGACGCGGACATTAAAATCACCCGGGCCTCATGCTGCCAAGGTTGGGATGGTTTGCCGTCTGCCTCAGTCCCCGACTGCTGTACTCCTAGCCCGCGTTAAAAATCGGGGCTTTCGTTTCCACATAATTGGTTAGCAAAATAGTTTAATCTACTCATGTTACCATTAGTCTGAATGACTTTTCTGAGCATTGATTGCTCCTGCACTCACATATTTTGACATATGCATATTACTAACGAGTTGGGTTCAGTCTTTACCAGTTGCTGCTAATTTAGTTTATTGGGAATGACAAAAGTGCCTCCTCCAATTCTGGGATTTACAAAATGAATTGCAGTGTGAAAATCAGAAGTACTAATTATTGTACTTGATAAAATTTAAACCAAAATAATGAAGGTCTTCATTTTTTGAAACTATTTGATTTTATTATTGGCCGCAAGGGCCAATGTTACCACTGACCTGTAATACACATGGATTCAAGACCTGATCTGCTGAGTTTGAAACATTGAGTATTAGCCTTCTGACTTTGCTTCCTCTTGTTTTAAATACAGGCCTCATTAATGCAACTTTTAAAGGAGAGAAAAGTGGCCTGACTTTCAGAGGAAATGGCAAGATCAAGCGAGAGCTCACCAACATTACATTTAGTCTTCGAACGAGGGACTCGAATGCTGTCATACTCCATGCTGAAAAGGAGCAAGACTTTATCACAGTTGGTATCCAGAAGTGCTATTTAATATTTATGATACAAAGTGGGAATAACCTGGGCAACCTGAGCCTACTCAGCTCAACAGCAATAAGCGATGGTCTCTGGCATGACATTACTTTTTTCATGATAGATCCCTTACTTCAGTATTCCAGGTGGCAGATGGAGATAGACAAGAAAGAAGAGACTGTGACCAGTGCAGTTGTCAGTGGGAACCTGAACTTTCTGTCAGAAGGAACAGACATTTATCTAGGGAGTGGAGGTCCTGAAAAAAGAGCCAGCCTCGCAGGATGCCTGAACACGATGAAACTTGGTGGCATCACCTTATCATACTTTGCAAATGATAATATGCACATTATCAAACCTCAACGAGACCAATTTATCAAAACATCCTCCAATTCCGTATTATTGGGCTGCCCAATGAAGAACATTTGTGTATCCAATCCGTGTAAAAACAATGGGAGCTGTGAGGACATGGTTAGTTATTATCAATGTAGCTGTCCTTCAGGCTGGACAGGCCTGAACTGTGAAGTCAACATCAATGAGTGTCAGTCAAGTCCATGCATTCATGGCAACTGCACTGACAAAGTCTCAGCATACAAATGTATATGTAAACCTGGCTTCAGGGGCACTAATTGCGAAGTGAACATAGACAACTGTCGAAAGCACAAGTGTGTAAATGGAGCTACGTGCATTGATGCCATAGACAGTTACTCATGTAGTTGTCCTAATAACTTCACTGGAAGATTTTGTGAGTAAGTAGAAATGAATTCTAAAAATAGAATTAAAACTGGTGACGTTAACCTGCTCTTACTTTGCAACACAGTTTATAGTCTTTATGTGAATTAGTATATAAGTAACTAATACAGATACCTTTGTTTTGTTCATGACTATCTAGTTTCTTCTCAAATTGCTATATCTAATTGATGATTCATCCCAGACACTTCCATCAACTTAGGGGTTCACCAAGGCACTATACTTACACTGACCCTTGTCCTTCTTGCAAGATGTTTGAGTCTATGAGCACAGTTGTAACTGTGCAGTACTATTGGGTGATTGCAGGCATGATGCAAGCCACATTATCCACTGCAAGCCAGCAGGAAAAACAAATGCGATTAAGCACACATAGTACTTCCACCAACTTTGCTTCAGGCAAGGACAACTGCTAGTGATAATGATGTTATTTCAAATTTATCCATAACTATATCATATCTTTTGTAGAAAGCATGGCAAAAGCAAAGTGTTACGTCGTATTTAGGAAAGTCCTCTCGAGATAATACTGAAATAATATTGGCAACGATTAGCTTAACACTCATAGTTTGTGTGGTGATCTGAAATTGTGTTAAGTAGATAGCTCATTTTTGGCAAACAGCAGGACAATGATGCATTGAAGGAACTTGAGGAAGAAAATAAGGGCATAGCAATAGAATCAGAGGAGTTTATACTGCCAATTTAGCATTGCCAGAGACACTAAACAGATTCTGGAGCCTAGTGGTGTGAGACTGGGAAGAGATAGTTTCATACTGTTTTGATTTGATACTGCATGGAATATAACTTCAGTGCAGCATCAACAATAATTTGCATTCATATAGCACCTTTAACATAGTAAAACATCCCAAGGCGCTTCATACCAGTGTTATCGGACAAAAATGTACACCGAGCCAAGAAGGAGATATTAGGACAGGTAACCAAAAGCTTGGTCAAAGAGGTACATTTTAAAGGAGCATCTTAAAGGAGGAGAGAGAGGTGGTGAGACAGAGAAATTTAGCGAGGGAATTCTGAAGCTTAGGACCTAGGCAGCTGCCGGCACGGCCACCAATGGTGGGGCAAAGGAGGTGGGGGATGCACAAGAGGCCAGAGCTGCATGAACGCAGAGATCTCGGAGGGTTATAGGACTGGAGGAGGTTACAGAGATAGGGAACAGCGATGCCATGGAGGGATTTGATAACATGGATAAGAATTTTTTTATTTTTATAAAAGAGCTGTTAGTGGACCGGGAGCCAATGTAGGTCAGTGAGCACAGGGGTGAAGGGTGAACTGGACTTGGTGTGAGTTAATATATAGGCAGCAGAGTTTTGGATGAACATCAAACCTGGCTTAACAACTCTTTGAACTTACCCAGAGTTGATGTAAATGTTTAGAAAGAGCAGAAGCGCCCACACGCCCCTCCCCCTTGCTCCACCCCCTCCCACCCACCCACTCTGACGTGAATCAGTCATTCATGAAAAAAACTTATGAAATAATACTGAGCGGACTGCGGGTGGCGCTGTCCAGGGAGAGTATAAATACTCGGGCACGGGCCCAGCTTGTGCAGGACATTCTTAACAGGAACTAGTGAAGGACACAACTAGACCTCCATGTTGTAAAACAGTTGATTAAAGCCTTGTTTAACGCTTAGACCAAGTGCCGAGTAGTTTTCTTACGTCACACTCTGCTGTCAAGATATTTATGGTTTAACTGGTGGGAGGGAGTCATGCTCATACTTGCCCTCTCCTGGGCAAGAAAATTGCTCTTGGAGCGGTGCCATATAAACAATGGGCTGCTTGATGGAACAGGTACTGAAAGATCTCGTGCTGATATCTGCAGTCAATTCTCTTTTACTCGCAGTAAAAGAGAACGTGAAAATAATTGGGATCCACACAGTCCGACCTCACCATGCCCTTGGCACCAGTTTCCGCCTGTTTCATTACAGTGACTCATTTCATGCATTAAGAAATGGTCATTCGGGCTGCAACCATATTTCTAAAAGCTGCTCTTTACCAAATAAAGAATTAGAACCCAAAAGTCAATTTGTTGACTGGCTGTTGATAATCGATCAGATAGGAGATAATTAAATAATCTTAATTGCGGCAATAAAAATGTTACCGATTTGACTAGTTTAAAAAAACCTCAAAAGAACATTCACCAATATGTGCAGGAAATATTTTTCCGTTTTCAGAAAATTACCTCGAATTATTAATAAGGCTGGGGAGTGAAAAAATAATTTTGCTGTAATATCATTGTTATATGATGTTGTTTCGGAAATCCTCATAATCCTTTGCAAGAGATTAGACTCTAATTAGTTTTGTCTCAGATATTTCATCAATACCTGTATTACGATTCAGGCTTTTTCCAAAACTGCTTTCTTGTGTACACAGCCTGACAATAGTTTCCATAACTAGACCAGGACTTGAAACCCGTGTCTTTCACCCTGTGTCACACTGAATTATCATAGCCCAAGGCTAATAATGATCCTATGGGGTAGTAATACTGAACAGTGGAACTTATGTTGGCCTCCCATTGCATCTGTCATCAAACTGGACAGTGGAAAATATCAAACACTAGATTCACTTTGTCAAAACAAATTTATTTACAATTAGACGATTTACAAAAATCATAGAATCATAGAATAGTACAGCACAGAAGGAGGCCATTCGGCCCATTGAGTCTGCGCTGGCTCTTTTGAAGAGCAATCCAGCTAGTCCCCCTCCCCTCCCAATATTAGATCATGTATATTGTTGATTTACCCTTTTCAAGCATCAGACTTCCTTTAGTTGAAGCCAAATAGTGCAGCAAATATGCTTTCGGCTCTCCTTACAGTTTTTTGGAATAGAGCAGGTAAACCTTCAATTATCCCTTGCTAAACACAATATGGGGTGAATTTTAACTCAGAGCGGGTAAACCATTCCAGTGAGTTAAGTTCTTGCCCGCCAGAGGCAGCAGGAGGCCATGGTGATTTTAACCGCTGGGTCTCATTAAAGTGTTGCCGATCAATTTCCCACCCGGACCAGGGGTGCAGCGGGCACAGAGTGGTTGTTGGTAAGGGAAGATTGGGCAGCACTTGGCTTGCTTCCAGGGTAAGTGGCAGAGTAGGGGGTTTCAGGAGAGTCTCGTGGGAGGAAAAGAGGGAATCCAGGAAAAGAGAAGTTGTGACTTTCCTTATGGGGCCTGGAGGAGTGCTTCCGCCCCTCTTGGCCCCACAGTGGAAATCTGTGACTCACTTGGAGGGCCTTTTTATCCTTTGTCCAGCTGCCGATCTGCTTCAGTGTGGCGAGAAAGCCATAGCGGCTTCGCCACTCAGGCCCTGGTTAAAATGTCATCGCAGTCCTATTGACAGAACAGGACTCTGATCTGCAAATTCATGAGGCTCTCACCTGCTTTAGGTGGGTGCCTCATTTGCCTGCAAAACCCTGCAGCTTAATATCAGCGGGAAAATGTCGAGCGGCTAAGTAACCTGCTTGTTTTTATCTGCCTGCCTGGTTTGAACCCCATAACCTCTTTCAGGAAGAGACATGGAATACACGAGCTCCACATGCTCACAAGAGTTCTATGCACCCCAACATTTATTGATCTCTACTGTCAGCTGATCATTGATAGATTCTTGTGCTTTATACCTTTAATTCCTTTGATGTAAAATCTCTTTCTTTACAGGTTGTGCTTAATTGCCAACTTTATCAAGATTACAAATCATGCACAAATAGCAAGGTAGCTGCTAAACAGGTTGTCACATGCCTGCATCAAACCCAGGAAATATTGGGCTATGTTTTAACAGGTCAGATTCAAACAGCTAATAGTTGTACAACACATTCCTACATGAACAACTGACTATAACTACAGCATTTTAAACACAGTGGGACTGAAATTCTGTGGCTTTCTGACGCACCCCTACCATAATGCCGCCGGGAATGTGGTGTGGTAGGGCCAGAAAACAAAGTCGGGAACCAAGATACGCTAGTGTGCCAGCCTTCAATTGAATTCCCAATCAGCCTCCAGCCACTTCTTACAAGGCCAGTGAATCAAAGAGGGAGGGAGCAGAGGCAGGGCTGGGGCTTGGTCGGGGCAGGGAATCCCCATGACCACGGCCTGGCAGAAGATTGGGCCATTTTTGGAGGCTGGTGCACCCAGTGAGAAGAGGCCTTCTGGCTTCTTGATGGATTTGTGGACGACCTTAAGGGTCCATGCTAGAGCAGTGCCCTGGACCTGCACCCCCCCTCCCCCCCAACCCAACCCGCATCAACATTCTTTATGAGCTGATGGAGCGTCCTTACATAACCAACTGCTGTGAGCGTCTACAGTTTCCATTTCCAAACCTATGCGACATTTCATCACTTTTGACAATTTTCTATTAACCATGGCCTTTTATAATGGAAAAGACTCTTTTGTTCCTCCCCTCACCAACATTCTGCCAACTTGGTGTGGAAAGCAACAGGACACATCTATAACATTTGGCCTATTGCACTGAGTTTACATCTTCACTATCTTTTCATTCCACCAACATCACTTATTTGGCTTTAGCTAAACATTTGTTAGTTTATTAGAGACATTGTCGAAACTTTTCCACCAATAATAAACTCCCCTGTTTAACAAATTCTGATTTTTTTTAATTGAAATTTTAATTTATTTCCTGTACTACAGATTAATAATTCGTGTGATGGAGATGGCTTGAAAAGTAGCTTCAATAATGCTTAGTCAGTAAAACCTTGTGACCGATAACAAGCTCTTTTAATAAAGTCTGGTCAGGTATATTGCATCAAAGTATCTTTCAGAAAAATGCTGTACATGAAATCAACTTCAGATCTTTTGGATGCAGAATCCATAAAAAAAAAGAAATGTTATGCTTTTTTTAGGTTATGCATACATGCATATCTTAGTACTGGGTGGCACAGACCACCTTTCACTTTCAAGCATTGGATTCAAATCTAGCCCAAACAGATGGTATAGCAACCTTCTCTCTTTTTTTTTATATAGCTGTTAAAGGTCCTGTGTAAAATTAGTTTCAGCAGTCTCAACCCAGCTTCTGACAGGCTTAGGTCCATAGTGCAAAAGTGGCCTCATTCTGAACCAATTGTCAATCAATTGGCAGTTTTACTCTGTAATGTCTTGAAAAATAGAAATCTCGCAAGGGTACAGTAAAGAGGTTTTGTAATCTTGTTGGGGGTTAAAGCACATTATTGAACACAGTAAAGAGTGTTTTACCCTGCATATCACAGAATCATACAGCACAGAAGGAGGCCATTTGGCCCATCATATAGCCTATGCGGTATCTGATTGGGGAACAGTCAATGATGAGACTGGGTGCAAAATATAGAAAAGGTTCCTACATCCCTTGACTTTCCGTGTTTTGTAAATTAACTGAAGACAGATATACAAAGCAGAAAACGGATATTAATTTCTCAAAGATCGCGAATTGGAGAGTGGAGCAGCAGTCCTCGGGCAATGGCTGAAGTTGAAGCAATGCACAGGAAGGTGGGCAGGTTTAATGTCTTGCAAGTTGGGCAAATTTATCCCCATTACAGCAGAGGAGGACAAGCCATGTTGGTGATTTGAGGAGCTGGTATTTGGAAAATATAAAAAGAGAATGGAGGAGCTGTCATGCATTAAATAATCCAAATAGATACAACAGTCAATAAAACAATATCTATCTCTTGTACAACTGGCATGAATCAAATGTGAAAGTGCTGTGTTCCCCCCTCACATGCAAGTGCTGCTTGGTGACCAATGTGAAATTGTCAGCTGTGAGTATTGCACCTAACCTCAGGATGCTTAATGCTGCAAAGATGGGGAAAAGAATGTTGAATTCTCCGATACCAACATTCCTGGCCTTTGTGAATATAAACACGTGGAATAAAAGAGATAAAGCACTTAATATGTGACTGCACCAAGACATTTGGATAGTATAATCATAATCAGTAATTAAAATAGAATTAATGCATTCAAATTTTCTTTTGTCATAGATATCCTAGATTATCTTCTACATTCTGCATTGATGAGAAGAAAAATTGGACCTGTTATAATGGGGGAAATTGTACTGATGGGCAGAATACAAGGTGTCTCTGCCCAATAGGATTCATTGGAAGACGGTAAGTGAAACACAAACTGAACGTGCTCAGACATATTCTGGGCCAATTAGCACTACCAGGGAAGAGACATTCAGAGATGAATCACTTTCTGAGAGGTAGATTGGGGAAGAAGAAAAAAAGCATTCAAAGAGCAAGACTCCCAGGCTGCTCTTATTGCACCTAGCTCCTAGCAACCACATCGAGATCAGTGTAGGCAAGAACCTGGATATAACTCACCAGCACAGCCATTCAGCAAGGAACAGTAGAAGACACAAAGGCAGCTAAATAAAATCTGAGCAAAACAATTAAAGGGAGATCACTGCCATCTGGGGAGACAAAAAGCCGAGATGATCTCTGCAGTAAATTCATTAATATATGTATCACATGTTGAGTGTTCATAAACAGATGGAAAAGCATTCACCTATTTCCCAATAATTTTACAGGGAACAATATTCCTTTAAAATCAAAGCTAAAATAGAAATAAAAAGGAATATGATAACGTGCACATACTTGCTCCTTCTCTATATCCAATCTATCCTCCGATAACTGTTTTATCAGGAGAAACTCTGGAATTTTCTTATCTCACAGATTTATTGTTAGAAAAAACATGGAACAATATGTTTGATCCAAAATTTTTATTCTGTCCTTATCTGTCACTTTGAATTTTGGCACATGCTCATTTTAAATAATAGCAAGTGATGGAAGCAGCTTTCTCAATATCCAACTTGCTGAGCATGTGCAGGAGGTGGTAACAAGCATTGCTAGGGTGAAAGTTTGGATTCATGTCATGTTTTGCCATCATTGCTATGTTCCATCACAGAAAGGATACAATCCTGGACAATCTCAATGTCATATCTCAGGACTTCTGACCAATTTTCTACAGAAAGGATTTGGAAAAGAGTTACATTTAAATGTTAGGGTTTTAAAGCAAAGTGTATTCACATGAGCTTTTTCTAAAAAAAACCTTTGAGATGAAAGGTTAAAGTTGTTTCTCAAGAGGCCATAAACAATAAGCAATTTGCTAGCCTTTCTCAATAATCAATAAACAGCTCCTACCCCTTGTGTTGGGAGGACCCATCAGCAGGAGTTGTCTGCTGTAGAACCCTTCCCTCAGGTTGTGAACACAGGGAGAAAAAAAGCAGAGACAGAAACACTCACTGGCAGTCGGGTTTTTAAAGAGAAAGCTGCAGGAACAAGCTTTCACCAGACTCTGAAGGCTAAAATACAGGAGGGAGGTTAGAGGTTATTTTGCTTAAGTCAAGCAAGATGACCCACTGATGTGGGGATACCTAATATGTTTGTTATTTGTATTATTTCAAGAAGCCAAATTGTACTCATCAGTACAAATTGTACTGATTGAAGTGAGTCTGAGGATAGCTTACTCTGTACATTCACTTGCTGTGAAATAAAGCAGCTTAATGATTCATACTTAGCCTTATCTTACCAAATGTTTTCTCAGTCAACCTTTGAAAAAAGAGTGCAGAAGTGCTCATGGGTCACAAGTGAAAGACGTGAATATGCTATTGCACAGTTAGATATTGGACAGTACGGGCACACCCTGAAACACAAGACACTCAGATCACGTATAGGAGTGACGAGCACTGCTGTAACGTAAAGAATGTCTAAGACGCAAACTTGTAACACTCCATAATACAGTGGTAGACAGTGGTTTGAGAAAATTACTGGAACAGCAGGAGTGAACAATGGATAGAAAGATGCTAGATATTAAGTAATATCCTACGAGTTCATTCTGTAAAGAAGCAACTATATTTATCTGACTGGCTACTCTTATGCATACAGTGCTAATCTATATAGCTCTTAATAGTCAAATTGGCTAATGGATTGAGAAACTTAATCAAGCAGAAATTTAGGATGGTCAGGCTTGCAGACTCCTGCCGATTGCAGCACAGTTACAGCTCACCTTCTTTAGGATTTGTTTTGGCTTAGGGTGATACCTAAATAAAACCCTGATGGGCAATATTCCTTCAACATCAGAATAAAACAAATCTGCCTGAAATGTTTTATATGAAGTCTCCTTCTGAACATCCTGCAGATGCGAAGTCGACATTGATGAATGTGAATCGGGCCCTTGTCTCAACGGAGGTTTCTGCCAAAACTTGCCCAATAAGTTTCACTGCATCTGCGACATGAGTTTTGCCGGTGACCGCTGTGAGTTTGATGTAAGCGATTTCTCCTTTTTCATCTCTTTATTACTCTGGCAGCATCTTTTTCAGCTTCTCTCCTACTTCATACTACGAATGGATGATGAACCAGCAATTGAGTGGGGTTGAAGCTCTTGCATAACCAAGCCAATAAATCAGTTTGTCTAAAAAGGACGGTACAATTATGATATGCCCCTATTGTTTGTGATACTTCATACTGTTTGGAAACAGGTTATGAACAGAGTTTTTATTAACCCTGTGAAAACTCAAAGCCCTTTTTGGCTTTCAATATATATAACTTTTAACATAGATTATCTGGGGAAATTATTTTCTGTAAACATTTAGCATTAGATATTTTTAAATAGAATTTAACACACATAACTAAAAGATTGCGTATTTTACTGTAGTTTGGGAATAAATAAATATCGTGATTATCTCATATTTTGGTTTCCAGTGCAGATTAAATAAAAAGAAATAGTGTAGCTGGTTTAAAATCCTTGGTTTCCCCAGGGTGAAGTACAGTGCACTGGGATGATCAACTATTTTCACCTCATTTTGGTGTTTAGCAGATTTAATTACCATGCTCTGCAATTTTCTTTCAGCTAAAAATGATCCTGTTACAAAGATATATTACAGCCCACTTTTAAAAATGCAATTTTACTCTACAATATCACAGTTAACTACCTCAGTATATTCCTGGGACTAGTATTCTATGATCATGAGTCCACAAAATTTTGGGGGGAAAAATATATAAAGCTCCAGTTATAAGCAACAGATTTTAAAAATCTGATGGTGCAGAATTTCACTCAAAACTAATTGGATATTGCAGGCCTGAGAAATCTGGAGTACAACTCAAGTGGCTTTTATGTTATTTTCAAAGATTTGAATGCTTGTATACAAAGGCATACTCGTTTACATAGAATTGCATAAAACTTTACAGCACAGAAATGGGATATTCGGCCCAATTGGTCTATGCCGGTGTCTATGCTCCACACGAGCCTCCTCCCACCTTACTTCATCTCACCCTATCATCATATCCTTCTATTCCTTGCTCCCTCATTTGCTTATCTATCTTCCCCTTAACTGCATCCGTGCTATTCAGCTCAACCACTTCCTATGGTAGCAAGTTTCACATTCTCACCACACTCTTGAGTAAAGAAGTTTCTCCTGAATTCCTTATTGGATTTATTAATGACTATCTTATGCTTACGACCCCTAGTTTTGACTCCCCCACTAGTGGAAACATCTTCTCTATGTTTACCCTATCAAACCCCTTCACAACTTTAAAGACCTCTATCAGGTTACCTCTCAGTCTTCTCTTTCCTAGAAAAAAAAATCCCCAGCCTATTCATTCTTTCCTGATGTTTAATTTTAAAAAATAAAAATTGAATCTTAAGTGTACAAAAGGCACTGCGGTGGTGCCACATGCTCAAACATCATAGACTGATCTCCCAATGCCACCACATTCCTGATCTCAGTCACAGGACTATGGGGACGTACCAACTGGAGTGCAAGTGCTTCTTCACAGAGGAAGGGCAAACCAGGCTGTTCTGTCACGCGTCTAGGACCTGGCTTTTTTAGAGCAGCATTGCTGGTTACCCAAAGCAGGTCACCCATCTGTGCAGGGCTATAGGGAAAGAGCAGGGGTGTGGGAATAATTGGAGAGCTCTTTCAAAAAGCCGGCACAGGCATGAAGGGACGAATGGCCTCCTTCTGTGATGCATCATTCTATGATCTGTGCTTTTGGGTATGGGTGGTACCCGACAACGGGGAAACTAATTGGGGGAGAAAAGGAAAATAAAATGATCAAACCAAATTTTCAGTCCATTCACAAACTGTTAAGGAAAAGAAAATAAACTGCTTGTTATATATTGGAATAACACTTGGAAATAAAGTCACTGCACAAGCTCAAGTGATACAGAGTGAAGTCTCACTCACCTCAGATCAAATCAAATCCACCTTTAAAATCAAACTCCTTCCCATTGCTTATTAATTCAATTAATGTGAATATGAACACCCCGAGTCACAATAGCAAATATGAGAAAATCGGATGCACTAATTGGCTATAATAGTTCGATGTTAGAAAATGAAGGCCCAATGTTCACCTTCAGAGGCTCTAGCACAAACCTGGCCACGACAGTGGAACTGCTTCCAACTAGCGACAAGTAATTCTCATCAAGGTACAGAGCAATGTACAAGCAAATTCACTGGGTGGTACATCTGCCGCAATGCCAGACTTGCAGCACCTCAGAATAGTCCAGCTTCAAATGTTTAAAAAAAATACCAAATAGCTCTATTTGTTTGCTGAACTGTTGACATTTCTGCTGACCCAGGTAGAAAGTTTCAAATTACAACTGCATGAATTACAGAAATACTTGATGCCATCAAAAACTATACCTGCATCAATGGCATGAGATGAAAATTAAGCCCTCCTTGCTTAAGTATTTGTACAATGATTTCCACTGTTTTGATTGAAGTGTAAATCTCTCCCTTATGATGTACATTTCCACTGGTAAGTAAGCACTGATTTTAACAAGGTTCCACTGCACCGCAATAGTAAGAGCTGCAGAACATTTTAACGCTTTCAGGAAAGTTTGTAAGAGGTTACATTTGATTCTAAAAGCAGGCTTGCAAGATTTTGCTTCAGAGTGCATTCACACTACAAACTGAGCATTGGTGCAAAGTGGCTTCAGTTTTGCACAATGCTAAACTGTGTAAATCGGGAGTATCAAACTGACTCCAAGATGAAGTGGAGTGAGACTCTCTCCTTGAGGGAGTCCCACTCCACTTTGTTATGGTTCCAGGTTGAGCGCGGATACCAGATTCAGGCTGCTTTTACACTATAATTTCAGCATCAGTCAGTGAAAAGATGCAATAGTTGTTGGCTAAGTGCACCATAAGTATCTCACTCCTATTAACTGTGGGAGTCCTGCCTGCAATTTGTAGCAATCAAGTATTAATATGGACTTGCATTCCTTTGATGGTGGTTGAAATAAGGCACCAAAGTATCTAAAATGTCCGTCTAACTGACCAAAACAATTCTTGATTTCCACTTCAGCATTTTGCCAGTGATTTAAGACTGATCAATAAGTGGTTTACAATTCTTGGAAATTAAGTGCTAATCCTTATCGCTGCTTTGTTTTTGAAAAAATTTCCAACATTAATAAAAAGTCTAAGCACACTGTGGTTATTTTAAGCACTACCTCTATAAGTATTTATATTTAAGGTTTATAACGGTTCTGATCATTGTTTATTTTATATAAGCATGTGTTACAAATATTTTATTTTTTTCCTGTTTTATTAAGTTATATATTTTTGACTAATGATGAATAATAATAAGGTGATACAAATGAAACATGATCTTATTGAATGGTGGAGCAGGCTCGAGGGGCCGTAGGGCCTACTCCTGTTCCTATTTCTTATGTTCTTGTATGTAATGGAGCTGCCCTGGTCAGAAAACACCGGCCAAGGAGAAGTATGAAATGCACACAAAATACAGTATGATCACTGGTTTATTGAAACAAAAAATATACATGGGAATACCTGGGTCACTCAAGTTGTGTTTCTTTCCCTGCAGTTTGTACACAGATTTATTTAGTGTATTTTCAGCAACTTGAAACGATAAAATTCCATAATAGCCATCAAATTTAGAAAGTAGGAATGCGTGTTGACTTGATTTCCTTGTGGTTTACCATTCACTGTTTCTTACTAACTTCACCAACCATTTCTAACATTCAATGTCTCGTCACTTTATTTCTCTGTCTGTGTTTTCTTGACTGAACCATTTTATCATTTGACGTAACTCCAGAAGTAAAACAGCTCCCCTGATTCCTAATGTTCATGATGTTGTTCTGCCTTTCTCTGTACTGCTTTCATATGAAGACTTAATAAACACAACCATCATTGCTGTATTTCCGTCTCTCTGTTCCGTGTGCTTTGTTTAATGGTAAACATGTGTATATATAAAAAACATACAAAGGGAATGAAGTAACTCTGTGCACATGCTATTGTGTTAGTGTGTTGTATTTATTGTGGTCATATTAATGAAGCATGAGCATATTTTTGCCCATACTTCCAAAATTCCTTCCTGGACCTAACCACATTAACTCATGTTAATATTTCTGATTCTTTAGGGTACAAGGACAGGGAAATGGGATTAGAACAGCTGGTTCCTGCGGGGAACTAGCACTGGTACAGGCACAACCAAAAAGCCCATACTAAATTTCTGTGATTCCATACCATAGAAATCCAGCGTTAACATTTGTTTTTGGCTGTTGAATACCAATTAAAGGTGATGAAACAAAATTATTCATGCTTGCCTTTTAACTTTTATCACATTAATTACAACCACTGTAAAGGGGATGTTAAAGCAACAACAACTTGTATTTATATAGCGCCTTTAACGTAGTAAAACGTCCCAAGGTGCTTCACAGGAGTATTAAAAGATAAAAAATTTGACACCGAGCCACATAAGTAGAAATTAGGGCAGTTAACCAACAAAGAGGTAGGTTTTAAGGAGCGTCTTAAAGGAGGAAAAAGAGGTAGACAGGCGGAGAGGTTTAGGAAGGGAATTCCAGAGCTTAGGGCCTAGGCAACAGAAGGCATGGCCATCAACGGTTGAGCAATTATAATCAGGGCTGCTCAAGAGGGCAGAATTAGGAGGAGTGCAGATATCTCGGGGGGGGGGGGGGAGGAGTTTACATAGGATATACGGCACAAAAACAGGCCATTTAGCCAATCAGTCCATGCCGGCGTTTATGCTCCACACGAGCCTCCTCCCGTCTTTCCTCATCTAAATCTATCAGCATAACCCTCTATTCCCTTTTCCCTCATATGCTTGTCTAACCTCCCTTTAAACTATTCACTTCAACCACTCCCTGTGGTAGCGAATTCCACATTCTCACCACTCTTTGGGTAAAGACGTTTCTTCTGAATTCCCTATTGGATTTCTTGGTGACTATCTTATATTGATGGCTTCTAGTTATGCTCTTCCCCACAAGTGGAAACATTCTCTCTGTATCCACTTTATCAACATTTTTCATAATTTTAAAGACCTCTATTAGGTCACCCCTCTGCCTTCTTTTTTCAAGAGAAAAAAAGAGACCCAGCCTGTTCATCCTTTCCTGATATGTATACTCTCGCATTTCTGCTATCATCCTTGTAAATCTTCTCTGCACCCTCTCCAGTGCCTCTGTATCCTTTTTATAATATGGCGACCAGAACTGTACGCAGTACTCTAAGTGGGGTCTAACCAAGGTTCGATACAGGTTGTGGGGCTGAAGGAGATTACAGAGATAGGGAGGGGGCGAGGCCATGGAAGGATTTGAAAACAAGGATGAGAATTTTGAAATCGAGGCAGTGGGGTGGCCAGCAGAGGTCTAGCATGGAGCAGTGGAGGAGATACGGAGGTAAAAAGGGACTCGACTGTTTCAATTCAGGTAGCAGCAAGAGTGCGTCAGTGAGTCTGATTTTACTGGACATGTTCAGTAGCAGGAGGATGATGATGACGATCAGGGAAGGCTATGGCTATTGGAGGGCCATCGGGGTTCAACACTATCCCAGGCAGAATGTCTACCACTGGCAACCAAGCTACCACAACCGCACAGAGGAGCAATATGTGAAGAGGCTCTGCCTCATCAAGGAAGCTGTAGATGAATTGTTCTGGAACCAAAGCTGCAATCAAGCAACAACATCAGCACTTTGCTATCATTAACAGGGAAAGTGATGATATCATTGGTGAATATAATAACATTAACACCAGTATAAAGCAACAGTAGCAGCAGGAGAGGCTGATAGATTTTTTCAAAAGATGTGGCATTCCCAAGTTACAAGACAACATTGAGTAAACCCATGTTGAACACATGTGGAATATCCCATGGTATTTAACACAAAGGGATTCCACTCATCAACATCCACATGGTCTGTGGCCACTAGGAAATCGTGATGCATGTGAATGCACAGTTTACAGAGAGTGACCACAAATTAATACTCATATCTTAAGGGCCTTGTGGGTGGTGACAAGCTGGATGGTTAGCATTTCGAGATATGGGTTAACCACTGCAAAAGTGGCTCATTATACCGCTGAGCAATTCCAATAGCCCTCAGCAAACAGCATGCAGTGATGTACATTTGAGAAGCAGCAATATCATCAGGCAGACATTGAATCTGTTGTGCATTTTTCTCTTTAGTGTACCTTAACACACAAAAGCTTCCAGAGAGCGCAGAGTATAGTCAAGCATTCCTGCAAATGTGTTTAAAACAAGGCAAAACAAATTAGCTCCCCTTTATTGTACCAATGTGTGCACTCAGAGTAATTTCACCCCCCCCCCCCACCCCGAGACCATTGGACATTCTCACATTAGGGCAAGACCAGAGGCCTACACTAGTTCCACTGTGCTTTACTCTCCTCTGGTACAGTGTTAGTCCAGTAATCCCTGACAGGTGCATGAGTGAAGAGGCTACGTTTAGCAAAGGAGAAGTCAATTTTCCGTAAGGTTCGTATTTTATAAAAATAACCATTTGATGGAAAAAAATGTTAGGCAGTTTTCAGGCTAGGAATAGCTGTAAGCTTTGATGTGAAAATTAAATGCTGTTTAAATTTGGTTGTTCCATATAATGCTCAAAGATACTAGAGGCTTGTCAATATAATTATCGTTAGGCCAGTGCTTTCAGTGATAATGGAATGCCTGGCTGAGACTGTCACAATATCTTGTTGCCTCGTTTGCCAAAGTACAGTGTAAGCTCACAATATATTGACTATTAACTGAAGATTATCACCCCCAAAAAAATAATGCGCAGTGATCAGATAACAATCGTTAAACCTTTAGTGAGGTAATCATCATGTTTCAACTGTGTGAACTGCGGTGGCTGGTGTTCACTATGATTCTTTTCCTCCAGCAATGAATAGTAACATTGACGTGTGCTTTTTAAAGATTCTGTAAGGTTCTGCAGCTCAGTTACCTCACACACAATACAATTCAGTTGTAGAAAAAAAGACGTGCATTTATATAGTGCCTTTCACGATAGAAACAGCAATGAGATAATGACCAGATAACCTGTTTTACTGATGTTGGTGGAGAGATAAATATTGGTCAGGATATCAGGAAGAACTCCCCTGCTTTTCTTCGAAAGGTCCACCTGAGGGCAGACGGGGCTTTGGTTTGACTTCTCCGAAAGATGGGTATAGAGATATAGCCTATACCCAGTAATAGTACATTGGAACACTGATTTCCAGCACCATGATATGGTGGAATGCAAGTTCATTCCTGCACTTGCTCATGGCTAGTTCCTAATTTCAGCCATTCTGTCAGAGAAAGAGTCACCTAGACATCATTCTAGATGTGGGGAAGAAGCTCTCAACTGGTGCTGCAGTTGTGTACCTCCAAACAGTTGGCAGAAGCGGGACATTGTACAGGCCTGGGAACAGGAGATTTTCCACCTTCTCACATTTAAAAAAACCAAAGTAAATAAAAAATTGTGCAGTTGTCAGGCGCGTGCAGTGAATGTTACCATTAAATTGAAAGGAATAAAATAGTCTGCTGAAAGATGAACAGAAACAAAGTACAACCGAGGATAAAGCAGCATCAACACAAGAGAAGGGGTCGGGGAGGGAACAGCAGGACATTGCAATGAAAGGAACGTGTAATAAGAACAAAGTTGAAAGAGAGAGAAAGAAAGGAAGGAGTTGCCAGAAGTATGTAGGATGAAGGGCATTGGCTAACACGGAAGAGGAATGTACTGGTGGGGGGCGGGGGGGGGGTTAAACAGAGAGTCACTATGGCTGAAGTATTTGAGTTTTGTTCTCTAGAGATTACAATGATAATGGTATGATTCATCAAATATAGAAGCCGGCTCCAAATCTGCAGAGACAAGAAAAGCACCATTGTAAGGAGGTGCACAGGTAGCTCCTGATAAGGATCGGTGGGGATAGACTAGGTTCAAACATTGAAGTGCTATATTCTACAGGCAGTTTTTCTGTGAAGAATTAGAGAATTACCAAAAGCAACAGGGCAAATTGCAGTTGATATCAATGCACTGTGAATTATTTGATGTTTTAATTGTTTTTAAGGAGCTATGTTCTTTTTCTCAGGAGGATAAAGAGGTGAGTGATTGTGGTAATAGCATAGAGTAATGGCATGTTCACTGGCAATGTATAAAATGTCAAAAGGTTTTGGATCTGGTGTAATGGCAATTGTAGATGTGAGGCTACTGCATTGTATGGGTTTTATTTTCTAAGCAGTTCTAGGACATGCCTCCTCTCCTTTACCAGAAAATGTTGATTTGGAAGCATTTTGGAGTAGACGTTTCATAGAAAGGAAATTTCTTTCAAGTGCTTTCCTTTCCTGGATGTTTTAAACATACATGTATAAACTGGAAAGTGGGATTAATTGGATAGTTCTTTCAAAGAGCTGACACAGGCATGATGGGCTCTAGTGCCTCCTTCTGTAATGTATGATTCTGTGAAATATTTTCTGTTGTATGTTCATATTGAGACAGTGTGCTATTCGTAGCTGGTCAGAGAACAATTATAATGGTGACTGGTGTATATTGTGATAATATATTTGTTTCTTGGCTCTTGATCCCCAGCTCTACCTCTCCAACACCAGCCTCAACTCCATGACCACTCCTCTGGTTGCTTGTCCAACATCAAATCCTGGATCAGCCAGAAATTTCTCCAGTTTAGCATTGGCCATTCTGCTCTGTGCTCACCTAAAACTACACCACAGCCCTTAATTCCATCCCCTCCCTTGCTGCCTTCTCAGACTGACCTGGCACTGTGCAGCCTTGGTGTTCTGTTTGACTTGCTGCGAGCTTCAAATTTCATATCTATCCATCACCAAGAACACCTATTTCTACCTCCACAATATTGCCTTCCCACCTCTACCCCCTACCCCCATTGAAGACTTCCCTCATTCATGTGTCTATCACCTCCAGGGTCAGTGATCCAGAAATCCGATGATGCTGTGCCTGTTTTTCAGGCGCTAAATGGGCATCTAAACTTCCAAAATGGTGAGCAGGAAATGCGTGCTCATTACGAGCCGGAAGTGCGCTGCCCTCCATATTGTTAGAGGCAAAAAATAAGTAGATGTTCAGGGCCTGCACCTGAAACAGGCATTACTGTATCATTTGCATATGCAAATAAGGGGCCTAACGTGTGTTTGAGGCCCCCTGTACAAAATTGGGTTGCTCTGAACGCCGCCAGCTTGGCCACATGAAGACCTGGTTTTCCTGAACACAGCCAGGAAAACCAGGTCTACATCCGGCCAAACCGGAGGTCCTTAAAAGGGACCATTGCAGGCAGCCACCAAAAAACATAAGTGTTTAAAAAATACTTAACTAAATATGGAACTGGGAGGAGCAGCAGAGCACCTCCTAGCTCCACATTAAAACTCAAGGGCTGCTGCCAGCCATTTCTCATCGCCCCCACCCCCACTCCTGATCAGCCCAGTCGCAATGTCCTGATCGTCCCTCGGTTGCTATCACTGAGCCAGTGAGCACTCTGACATGAGGAGCGCTATAGAAATGTAGAACTCTGGTTTGCATTTGGTTAAGTTAGGATCACATTCATTTGGTTTTATGTTACTGATTATGACTGCTTTTAAAATGTGAGAAAAATTGGGGATGTTGCCCTGATCTACTTTTATACCCCCTCCCCCTGGTGGCCAGATTGAGAGAAGCACAAACAGGGACGGGGAATGTGGAGGGCATGAGTTCGGAGAGAGGGAAAATAAAATAACTTCATAAAAAAGAGAAAAAATATATCACGCGCTACTATGAATGCAGTATCCAACAGCACACGCATATGTTTCTGCGAGATGGCACCTCGAATAAATCTTCAATCAGGAAACACTGGTTGAAATATCAACCGATATGTCAACTCCAAACTTATACACAGAGACCTGTAGACCCACAGCTGTGATTTATTTCAGTATTAATTTGGGACCATCCACAAAGCCTGTATGCACATGTGGACAGTGTGAAAAATGGCACCACAGTATACAAGGGAAGCGGTTTTTCTCAAAGTGTAAATATAGGCCCTGAAATTAGGATCGGGAGCTTGCCGCGCGTGCAAGCCCCTGATGTGCACTCACCCTGCGCGCCGACATCTGAAGCCCGGGCCTGCTTGCATTTCCTGTCACTGGCCCGGTTCAGATGTCGGCGCGATGTGCTTACCTGATCCAGCGGCGTAGTTAGTGCGATGTGCCGGCTGGGATCAGGTGAGCACTGTGCAGCCAATCAGGGGAGGGGAAACTCATTCATGAGTTTGACAGTAAGAGCTGTCAAACTCATGAAAACTCCTGGCCCCAAAACACTACTTAAACCTGAAAGAAAATTTTAAAAAAATATTGCACTACTTAAATGAACAATAAAGAACTCTGAAAAACTATTTTAAACAATAATTTTAAAATTTGAAAAAAAATGTTATATAAAAAATCGGGGCTAAAACTAAACTTACCTTACTGTAAATTCTTTAAAAATAACAAACCTGTGGAAAAAAAAATTCTCAATTGTACTAAAAGCCCACTTACCTGAAAAACTAAGTACTTACGTGTGGTTTTTCAATGCGTAAAGACCGGAGGCCTTTACACACGCGCAACTCTGAAAAAAAAAAGGAATTTCACTGCGCACGCGCTGCCTGTGCAGTCGCACGCGTTCTGCCTCTTAACCCCTTGGGTCAGAGGACAGGAAATGCCGGTTTTCAGCGCATGCGCTGTGCATGCTGAAAACCGGCAATTCCTCCGGGCACACGCGTGAGTACCCCGTCCGTACTCACGCGTTGTGCCCGGAATTACTGGGCCATATTACTTTCAATCTTTTTAAACGTTACCTCTACTTATAATGTTAATACATTTATAATGTTTTACCAATTCTCTATTTTATCATCATTAAAATAAAAATTTGTCTCACTGCAGATCTGAATTAATTTTTGGAAAAGCAGAGTTACAAAAGGTCTGGAAAAGTGTATGATTGGCAATGAGATTTTCAGCATACATACTTTGTAGATGAATCATAGTGACACTCACTCAATTACGAATGATGAACATTTTGAATTTCTCTAACTTAGCTAGACAAAATTGGGGGAAAAAGTTTGAATATTTGACCTAAATGTATTTGATTAATCTCTCATTCACTATGCTTTTTGGGAACTACTGGTAGCGAGTTCAGATGTGTTTATCTATGATTGTATATTTAGCAATATCTTTGTGGAACTACAGTGCTACAAAGACATCCTAGGGTACTTAACCTGTGGCTTGAAAAATCCACTGAGGGATAACAATGAGTTTTTGTTCAGAATCAGTTTATTGTCACCTTGATATATATAACTGAATAATATATATTCAGAGATGACTTTTAATATAAAATAACACTGGTATTTGTTCTGGGGGAAAAAAAACTCAAGTAGATTTTTTGGATAAAAATGTAAGATTGTTTTTTAAGGCCAGCCAAAGACAGCAATGGGGGCCTAACAATAGATTACACCATAGGTTAAGGTATTAGCTGCAGGGTTCAGGTGTGGCTGTAACCTGAAACTGGAGGCAGGTATCGCACGGCGTCTGATAGAAATTGCTAGTTTTCAAAAGGTACAGGCAGAAACTACCAGCAAAGCAAGAAGCCAGTCTAACTGCATAGAAAAAAGGGACTTATTTGCAACCAGCCTCAACGTCTTTTTAATTTGAATTAAAAAGACTCAAGTTCCCAGGACCGATCTCTTCAGGAATATCACTTGAAATTTTGGAATTGCTTTTCAAGTTGTAGAGCAATGCTCTGTTAGAATGGAAAAACGACTGCTCCTGGGCTTTGGCTGGTTGTCGGTTACAGTACTTTTACTAAAGCGAGGATCTTTGCTCACACAAGGTAAACCTGTGCTTGCTAAAAATAAAAGGAAGGTGCAGAAATAGAAATGTATCTTTTCTCAGACTGTGCTGGATAAAACTAGCCCAGACCTAATGTGTTGCTATTTTTAGATTGGATAATTATATCTGAAGTCTGTCAAATCTAAATATGTAATGGATCATCGATGCAATGCTGGGAACAAGGGCAGTTTTTATGACTGAAATGTTTAGTATGTTTAAAGATTGGATTGAGGTGATGCTTTTACTGTTAATGGATATGGTTTTATTGGTGCATGATGCATGAGTCAAGGAGACTAAATGTGAAGAATACAGAAAGGAAAAGATCAGTAGTTTTAGTGGTCAAAGAGAAAACAACCACTGTTGTCTTCAGTTTCCCAGTATAATCAAAATACTATTATTTCCTGAAGAGGAGTTTGTACTAAATAATAAACTTACCAGTTAATAACTGAGATAAAAAGTATACTGACATAATATTTAAAATGACAATGCCACTCACAGTAAAATGTAAAAATTATAATACTCAAACTGGGATAAATGAGAGAAAATAGGAAGTACTATGATAATTGTAAATGGGATTTCCTTTGGGAAAAGGTGATTCAGATACATCTGAAAACATGTCAGATCTGTGCATTAACCCTTTTTCTCATAAAGCAATTGAAATTAATTCTTCCAGGGGGTTCCAGGGTTGTAAAAAACTGACTCCATCACAGCTGTCAGAACATTGCATGACACATAAGAACCAAAATGGCAGTGGGACATAAACCTGCTTAAAGATGTTGTACGGTGCTGTATCAAAACTGTCCGCAGGCAGAACAATATAGTTGAGGAAATAAATGATCCAGAATTGATTTAATCTTGGGTGCCACTGCATTGTTTGCACATACTTGTGAAACAATCGAATGCATAACTATGCCAATTCCCAATCTGAATATGTAACTATGCCAATTTAACTTCTAAGAAGTAATTTTATCATACAGGTGTCTCTGGGGCAATGATTTACATTTTCTAGTTACTCATACGATATATAAGCCATCAGAACTTGTCTTTTGTGGTGCATAAGAAATAGGAGCAGGAGTAGACCATTTGGCACTTCGAGCCTGTTCCGCCATTCAATAAGATCATGGCTGATCTTCTACCTCATCTTCACTTTCCTGCACTATCCCTATATCCCTTGATTCCCTTAATATTCAAAAATCTATTGATCTCTGTCTTGAATATACTCAACGACTGAGCCTCCACAGCCCTCGGGTAGAGAATTCCAAAGGTTCACCACCCTCAGAGTGAAGAAATTTCTCCTCATCTCAGTTCTGAATGGCCGAGCCCTTATTCTGAGGCTGTGACCCCTGGTTCTAGACTCCCCAGCCAGGAGAAACATCCTCCCTGCATCTACCCTGTCAAGCCCTGTTTTACTTCACATTTTGCCGCACTTCAGTTTCCTTCTTCCTCTGCTACACTTTGTTCTCATTTGGATACAGTTGTTTCGTAGTCTCTGCAACGTATTTTTGAAAGTATTTATCCTCTGTGCGCCTCTATTTGTGTATCCAGCCTAGTTCTCACCTCAACCCTCAAAATGCACTCCCTAAACTTGAGACTCTCTGATGTACTCTTCCCTTTCTTTATCGCAAGCCTAACTTTATGCTCTACAACGCTATGATTGCCGTTTTGAAAATGCTCACTATAACCTCCAGTATCAAATCCAGTATCATTCCAGCCCATGTCGGCTCCCTACCATTTGAGACATGTTATGTCAGTATCAGTTGTCCCAAAATATATTTTCATTCTCATTATAGATCTCTGGAGAATTCAAATCACCAACAATTACATTTGATCTTTAACACTTCACGTATCTGAGTATTAAGTTCCAAATCTAGTATCTCTTCTTGGTATGGTGGGTCATAACAGATCCAAATTAGTTAATATTTTTCCTTTTTATGTCACTTACATTGATCCACAATAATTTCACTTTTTCTGAACCCAGTCTAGATTCCTCACTCTCCATGAACGTCACGTCTTCTTTCACATAAAAAGCCACAGCTCCCCTCAATTCATCTTTTCTATCTCTTTGGAGCAGTTTATATCTTTGTAAATTCATCACTATACAGCCCAGCAATTCATTACTTCCCCTTGTGGTTATTTTCTTATAATCTTCTTGTATCACTATGTACTCCTCCTCTCTCCTGTACCACAACATCTGGCTTCTGTTTCTTTTCTAGTTCTAGCATTCACTAATCCCTCCCCTCACCCCCCCCCCCCCCTTACTAATTTACCGCCCCCACTTCCCAATGTACCTTTCCTGCAAGGACATTAATAGCAGTCCAATTCAGGTGAATGCTGTCCCCTTTGAACAGGCTTCCCTCGCCCCAGATTGTGTCCCAATGCCCTAGGTATCTGAAACCTTCCCTTCTACGCCACTTTTCAAGCCACATGTTCACACATCTAATTTTTTTCACTCAGGCCATGGATTCAGCAGTATTTCCGAGATTGTTACCCATGAGGTCTCTCTATTAAATGTAGCACCTTACTCCTCAAGCTCACCTTTAGACCTCCATCCTACTCTTTCCTAGGACACTGGTTCCTATATGAACCTTGACTCCCGGTTGTTTTCTCTCCGATTCCAAGAGTTTTTTTTTCCAGCTTCTGCACAACTTTCCCGATCTTGGATCCCAGGAAGGAATGTATCATTCACGATTGCCAGTAACCTTTTATGTGGCACCTTATCGAAATAGGAATCCCCCATAACTATCTTATGAATAATCTCACTTGTCTGGATGGGTATCACCTCACTCCATATAGCTTGTCCTGTGTTACAGACTGTAACAAGCCAACCTTTGAGCTCAGTATTTTTCAGCTAGAGCTACACATGTCTTTCACCTGTACTCTTCCAAATCCAGGCAGAGTATACCATGCATGTTGCACACTTCACAAGTGTGGCTTCGGACCTTGCCATTCCTGTGTTCAGGGCTATAATGCTTCTTGGAGTTACTGTCCTTATGTTATGCTCTCTATGGCCTCTTGCTCCTCCTTACCAGCTTAACACAATGCATAAATGATTTTCATAACTTGACTTACCTTAATATACTAATTTAGCACACTCTTTTGAATAGCCTTCCCATTTTAATATAATAGATAATATAATTATCTTTAAAACTGCCTTGTGTACTTAATATATCACCCCTCATCAATTTTGGATTTCCAGAAGGCATTCGGTAAGGTGCCACATAAAAGGTTACTGCATAAGATAAGAGCTCACGGAAGTGGGGGTAATATATTAGCATGGATAGAGAATTGGCTAACTAATAGAAAGCAGAGTCGGGATAAATGGGTCATTTTCCAGTTGGCAAACGGTAACTAGTGGGATGCCACAGGGATCAGTGCTGGGGCCTGAATTATTTACAATCTACATTAATGACTTGGATGAAGGGACCGAGTGTAATGTAGCCAAGTTTGCGGATGATACAAAGATGGGTGGGAAAGCAAGTTGTGCAGAGGACTCAAAGAATCTGCAAAGGGATATAGACAGGCTAAGTGAGTGGGCAAACATTTGGCTGATGGAGTATAATGTGGGAAAGTGCGAGGTTATCCACTTTGGCAGGAAAAATAAAAAAGCAAACTATATTATTTAAATGGAAAGAGATCACAAAATGCTACAGTTCAGAGGGACCTGGGGGTCATTGTGCATGAAACACAAAAAGTTAGCATGCAGGTACAGCAAGTAATCAAAAAGGCAAATGGAGTGTTGGCCTTTATTTCAAGAGGGTTGGAGTATAAAAGCAGGGAAGTCCTGCTACAACTGTACAGGGTATTGGTGAGACCACAGCTTGAGTACTGCGTACAGTTTTGGTCTCTTTATTTAAGAAAGGATATACTTGCATTGGAGGCAGTTCAGAGACGATCCACTTGGTTAATTCCAGAGATGAGGGGGTTGACTTATGAGGAAAGGTTGAGCAGGCTGAGCCTATACTCATTGGAATTTAGAAGAATGAGAGGTGATCTTATTGAAACATAAGATACTGAGGGGGCTCGACAAGGTAGATGCAGAGAGGATGTTTCCCCTCGTGCGGAAATCTAGAACTCGGGGGCACAGTTTCAGAATAAAGGGGCGCCCTTTTAGAACTGAGATGAGGAGGAATTTCTTCTCTGAGGGTCGTAAATCAGTGGAATTCTCTGCCCGAAAGAGCTGTGGAGGCTGGGTCATTAAATACATTTAAGTTGGAGATAGACACATTTTTGCAAGATAAGGGAGTGAAGGGTTATGGGGAGTGGGCTGGGAAGTGGCTTTGAGCCCAAGATCAGCCATGATCTTATTGAATGGCGGAGCAGACTTGAGGGGCCAACTGGCCTATTCCTACTCCTATTTCTTATGTTCTTATAATAGTGCAGTCAAAATGCTAACTGATTAACCCAAGGATTAAGATATATAAAATAATGCTAAATTATTAAGAAATTCATGCACATTGGGAACTGGTGGTTTATTGAAAGTAAATCACTCATTTGCAGCAACATAACTCACAAGGCTTGTGGACTTCCTATACACCATCAGTCTCTAGTATATGTCCTCCATGAAACATCAAAACAGTTTTTAGGCATCTCTATGCACCCACTGAAATGTTCAGGAAACGTAAGGACAAGGATCTGTGCCACTTACTAATCTCCGATTGAGGGAGATTGGTCTCCACATTGGAAAGATATGTTCGTCACAAGTGTAGTAAAAGTGCATGAAACAGGCCCTTGTGTAACCTGTAACTGAGAGTTAAAACATTAACAGCACATCAAAGAAAGCCAAATAAAAAGGAGAGGCAATAGGAAGATTCCCTGAAAGTTTAAAGGAAATGAATCATTCATTCATCTTAATGCTGTGCAACACCCACTCAAGCTATATATGGAGAACTCTTAACAGGCAAAATAAAAAAAGTAAAGTTCTTTTATGATTAAACAAATCAAGAAAAATTTCAATGTTTTCCACTTTAACCAGAATTTAAAAAGGTACTTTACTGTATAATTTCCGGTCAAATAAGTGAAATATTCTTTAAAAAAAAATTACCTTGCAGGCCTAGAATACTTGAAGGGAGGATTTCATTTTCAATGAGTATTAGGGTAGCACACTGTCTAACAGGCATTCCGACAGACACCACATTTATATCAATTCAGGTACAGCAAAAGACATGGTAATGTGTTGCTTGCATCAGCCTGAGTACAATGTACTATGAGGAACTCTGGGACAGCCAATGACTATGCGGATGCAGCTGCCCACACTCGCTCAGCTCCTGTGTAGGCCTAGGCACAAAGGAAGGCTGGGATTATTCAACTTTTCTCTCTGAAAACATACAATTTTTGAAGGGAAAAAAATCCAAACATAGAAATTGTTGCACTGCGCTGAATCCATTTATTAACCATTCTGCCATTAATAAGTAGATCTTGGCAGGACAGCTCTTTACCCTGTTAAGTCCTAAAATAAACTATGTTTCAGCTTTCAAAAAGGGATAGTGCAATTGCTAAAAATAATCTTTGAAACACACTTAATCAGACCCATGCTGAGTAGAACATGGGAATTTCTAGACAGGGTCCGTCTAGTTTGCCGTCTACCATCCTGGTAGTTGCACGATACAGCAAAAATGAAGATGTTGATTAATCATATGATGACCTGACTGACTGAATACTGCACTTTCAGATAAAATGAAGATACACGAATACCTCAGAGTGACTGAGGGTAACCTCATGTAACAGGTTGCATCATACACATCAACCCAGCAGCTAATCCTTCAATGACAAATGCCAACACAACCAAACTAAGAAAGCTCCTTCCTTGCTCACAAAAGATCCAACTGAACATCAATAACTGACGCTCACGGCGCTGTTTCAGGAAATTGAGAATAAGATCAGTCCTTCAATAACAGTTCTGCAGTGGAGTGCAATTAATTTTAAGGTGTACTGTCTTTAAGAAAAACAATGTTTGGAAAGCTTTCTCCTGTTTATTGGAAAAGAGAAGACCCAGAAGAGGGGCTCATTCTGCTCCAACATTGTTATGTGTCACTAATGCAGTAACATATTTTGTCTTGGTTTACCTTACTGCATCGTGTGTTTTCAATGAATCAAACAAAACAGGCTTGCCAGACATTTTTCCCATGAAGATGATATTCCTTGACAAGCTTACAAAGGCAGTGGTTAGTTTCTGTAGAACTGGCTTTCTAGGATTAGATCCTGGTATTGGTCTTCTTAACACCCATGTTTAAGCTTTGTCTACACTCAGCTGTTTTGCATTAGAGGGAGCCTTGATTTGCCCATCATTATTAGTTACTTTGCTGCATGGAACTAACACTTTTGTTCTGCATCTCAGCCTCTGCAGTCTTAGAGCAAGTTATGCCCCTATTGTAGGTCAGCTATACTTGAGCTCCTACAAAATAACGTGAATTGTATCAGTTCAGCTTTTTGCACCAGGTATTAGACCAATTGGAGATATTTTCAAACCATTTGGCTTTCCCATTGGCTGCAGTTGTAACTGATGTCAGGCCAGCATTATAAGCTAAGTTTGAAAAGACACCACTTAGTTCACTCGGCCACCTTCGGGTTTCTAATATTAGTAAAGAGTTGGCAACCGCATTAGCTTTTCTTCAGTATTAGAATTTCACCAGCAGCTGAGGACCAATGAAGAGTTGGACGTTTGGTACTAATGCATAGAGGGCAACCTTGCCTGACTAGGGGGCGGGGGCAGTAGATTAGGCTGACCATACATCCCCATTTTCCAGGGACAGTCCCCGGATTAGGTACCGTGTCCCTGGGCAAACACCGTCTCCGGAAGTGTCCCCGGTTCAGGAAACTCATCCCCGAATACAGCCATATTCATTGGCCCACTGGTCGGCAGGAGTTGGGTAAACACGAATGTTCAGAAACCCAGGGGGGAGCTTCTCGTCCTATTCACACCCGGTTTGAGCTCAGGAACGGAATCCAGGAGCCGGTTGAATGGAGGCGATGATGACAGCCCCGACTTCCCACAATGCAGCGTGGTGGAGAATCGGCTCCAATTATAGCTCGAGCTGCCTTGCACTCTGGGAGATTGAGTCACCTGACCCCATGTTTTGGCCAATAGTGACTGGCCGGAGGGCGGAACCTTTAAAGTGTGCGGGAGAAGCCAAAGGCGCAGTGTGAGCTGGTGAGTGAGTGGATTTATTTTACCTCACAGCTCAGTAAGGAGCATTGTGTTGTTTTTTAAGGAATAAGGCAAGCTCTAAATTATCCCACCGGAAAGAGGATTCTGAAACCTTCTGAGACAGAGGGTGTTTCACACATTATATGGAAAATCTCAGTCTATTTGGAACAGATTTAAAATTGAGAAATTAAAAGTTAGGATATTCGGGGACGAGTATAGCTGGTACAGCACTATTACCAGAACAAAAGCAAGATTCAAGATTCGGTGTAAAGTGAAAATGGTGTTGTCTCTACGTGTGTTCCACTAGCAGAAGTTCATCTTGCCGGCCTTCTTGAAAAGCGTCCTGGCTACTTTGCTGTGCTCCCACCCTGTGTGTCCCCGCATTCACTTTAGAAAATATGGTCACCCTACAGTAGACCACTCTGGTTCACACACTTTCATTGTAAATGCAGGTATCTGCTACATCGGCGAAGCTCACTTCAGGGGTTAGCAGCCGCTCACTGGCGCAGAAGCATTTTAAATTATTTACTGGGTAATCCTTCACTTTGACAGAGAAAAGTTGGTGATTTGTGTTTAGTATTGGGTAGATTTGTAACAAGTTACAAATTTTCAACATTTCAGTACCGTCTTCATGTTAGTGTTGGTTCCTTTACAGCGGTGAATGTAACAGATCCTACACAATCAACAAATGCTGATAGCACATCATCTGTAAGTTGATAGATTTAACTTGACCTAATGTTAATATAGACTATGGTTTCAGTCTAACTCAACTTTTAAGGTACAATTCACAAAGGATTTAGTAAAAACTGCTTCTGTAACACCACAGTTTCATCTTTGAAATCTCAATTGATCTTCCAATTATCACTAATAGGATACTGTTAGATTAATACCATGATCAATGCTGCAGCTATTAAGAATCCTTTTCAATTAAAATGAAGACAAATTAGTGCAATTATATGCATTATCCTGGTAATGCATCCATGTAGAAGTGCCACTTGAGAGAACCCAACTGCAGTTTCGAAACCTTTCGTGCTTTTGTTGTGGAAATGCTTCTGATATAGAAGGGCATGGTTTTCAATAACAAGCATTGAATTAGATACAAAAATTAATAATTCATTATGCATGAAATATTACATTAGGCTTTAATCTAGAACTAGTCCATTGTGTGATCAGTGTTACATAACTGTGGAAGCCTGGGTCAGATGCATACAGATAAGGCAGTGAAGTTGTAGTAGTCCAGCAGATCTAGTGATAAAACAGTGGACGCCATTGCTGCTGACCTGGGCTCAAATTCTAACCTCAGTTGGCCTTTCATCTCAGCTAACCCCCCAAATAAAGAGTTTCAGCAGTTCTCAACCAGACCACCTTGTGGTTAGTGGAGTGGCCCCAATCTCAGGGGAAGGGTCGTATTGCAGCCTGGATAGCATGCCCATCAGCTGGTATGCAGTAGATGTTGTGCTGAAAGTGGACATGGGGCGAGTCCACATTAGACCACCATCTCACCACTCTCTCACGTAAGAAAACAACAGGAAGGCAGTTGAAATGAGGATGTAAAAGTGAATTTTTATTTTAAACAACAGGGAAGTTGTATGTATTTATAAAAGATGTAAGTTTTAAGAAGTATACATGTAGTTGAGGGCAGTGGAAACACATGACCTGGTGGCATTGTAGTCATTGAATTATCCAGCACAGAAGGCAGCTATTCGGCCCATCGTGCCTGTGCCGGCTCTTTGAAAGAGCTATCCAATTAATCTCACTCCCCTGCTCTTTCCCCATAACCTTGCAAATTTTTCCTTTTCAAGTATTTATCCAGTTCCCTTTTGAAAGGTACTATTGAATCTGCTTCCACCGCCCTTTCAGGCAATACATTCCAGATCATCATAATTTGCTGCGTAAAAAATAAGCAAACTGAAAAAAATGAATCAAGTTGGGCTTTTAACTCATAGGCACTGGCTAGATTAAAATATGTCCCATTTGTGTGAGGCTTTCTAATAATAAAAATGCGAATTATTTTCACAGACAAATCCGCCACCAAACAAAGTAAACATAGCAGCCATTGTGGCTCCCTGTGTGATTGGTGGGGTGATAGTTCTAGCTATCATTCTGACTTTTCTAATTCTAAAACTGCGTGAGAAACGTCAGACTGAAGGGAACTACAGCCCAAGCAACCAGGAGCAGACTGGATCTCGGATGGAAATGAACAATACCCTTAAACTGCCGCCAGAAGAGCGCCTTATCTGATATGTTCAGGCTCTGGGACGCACAAGACTTGGGGTGTTATGGTGGAAGGAGTAGGAGAAGTCAACAGATTCCAGGTATTCCCCCTGTTACTCAACAAGTTAGGAGGAAGAGTAACGTCACGAAGCTGTGCAACTCCAAGTGTATGTGTGTGCACGTGTTTTCTTTAAACCACGGCAGCTTCAAAGCTAACCCTGTGTGGGTTATCCTTAAACTGTTTAACCGTTTTGACTCTTGTCGACAGGATGTGGAAACCTGGACCTCAGAGATTCTGCTGTATATTGGGTTGGTCACCGTGGCGTTGTTGCTCCTTTTCTTTCTAGTCCTCACTGCCTCCGTTGTGACCCTGAATAAAAGAGCAACGCACGGGGCGTACAGCCCAAGCCAGCAGGAGAAGGAGGGATCGCGGGTGGAGATGTGGAACATGGTGCACCCACCCCAGGTGGAGAGACTTATCTGAATGAACCCTGAAGCTTGGCAAATCGTTTCTACGTATGGTGGTATATCATTGCTGTATGTACAGGCCGAGGATGCCATCCTATTCAGCGTGCCACAAGGAATGCTTTAGCTCGGATTGAAAGTTTTTAAAAGTGTAGTTTAAATCAATTGATTTGCCAAGTTGTTGCCTGAACAGTCCGAAATACCATTAAAAAATTGCTCCATTTTAATTCTCCCTTTCCGCAAAACTGTCAACAGAAAATGATTTACAATACAAGTATGTAATTCACGTTCTGAATATAGAACACGCACAAATACAGGAAGAAGATAAACCATTCAACTATACAGAGATGGATGGCCCTAGCTTGGAGGTTTCAGAAAAGGTAAAATGCCCATGTAACTCCTCCTCTTCATTTAGGGAGCACTTTTAAATAAAAACAAGATCATAGGCAATGGAGCTTTGAACTCCTCCCTGTGAAATATGGCAATAGAACCAATTGTTTATAAACATAGGAATAGTGCTAATAACTCTTATCCTTCCTTCTGTGATAGTGGCTTGGAGTTTGCGCTATGTTGCGATTTTTTTTCAGCACAAAAGATTGCGGAATTTCAAGCGCAGCTTATGTCCAGCGCAAATCAAGTTGCCGTGATCTTTTGCACTAGTTTAAAAAACATTGCGCTAGAAGCTGACAGACTTTAAGTTTGGCGATAGGCAAATGAGTTTGAGCAGAAACTTGGAAAAAAAAAACACGTCTCAAAACTAGCACAATTTTGGGCACAATTTGCACCCGGATTGCCGATTGCGCCCAAAGTGGAAACTCTACCCCAGTGTCTTTACTTCTGCACAATTCTAATCTTTAGTTTTGTAAACTGCTGAATCTAAACAAACTACAAGTACCATTTCTTGCTCATTATCACAACAAAGCAGTACACCGTAACCAATATATTTCAGCTGGACAAAATATCAGTCTCTTTATGTATGACTGTCTTTCCTAATGTGACCCAGTTATGTCACAAAGTTTCTAACACATGGCTAATGGCAGTTCTGGTCACCACCAGGACCTAGAGCGACCACCTTAACCCTTTCCTTCTTTGGGAGACTCTGCTCACCAAAAGAAGTCAAACCCTTCCTTTTCTAATGAAGACAGAGGTGAAGCTCGGACAGAGTTTAATCCCGAGCCACAATTTTAATCCAAGCCGCCCGGCAGGAGCATTCCATGGAGCATAAAGTCGGGTGGGGTGTAAAACAGGCGTCCGACACCAACCCACCCTTTTTTCGCCGAGCCTCAGGTTAAAACCAGGGCTCTAGTCTCTTAAAAGAGATGGGAAAACTTCTTGCTTAAATATTTTTACTAACAATATTACAAAGTAACTATGCCCAGAGAAGGTATTTTTTGAATCTGATGAAATAAACTGTTCTAGTTACGCAAACTATTTCATTAGTTTCAAACTAATTCTTTAAAGAAATCAAAGCTCGGTTAATATTATAGGAATAAAGCTTTTGTGAAGTGAAGGGTTTCTACCTGGAATGTTAATCCAGATTTTCTCTTTTCAGATGCTGTTTATTTCCAGCATTTTCTGTTCTTATTTCAGATTCCTAGTGTTTACCATTAGTCATTCTTTTTAACTCTGAATTTTTACTGACACCAGTTTTAACCTATATTGGGACAGATCTGAAGAAAAGTACAATTAATAGGGCAAAAAGGAAATTGCTGTCTAATGAATGGAATGAGGATAATTTTTGCCAGATTATGTATTTTAAACATGTATTTTCAAAATCTCCTCTCACCACTTTACCTCTTTCTGTACTGAATATACATTTCAAATTAAATATATGTTAATCATAACACAAACAAAATAAATATTTTCAGTACTCGACTAATGTTAGCATTATACAGAAAATCAGTTAAAGAATGTTTATCAATTGCTAATATTTTCTGATTTGGATTTTTTTAAATGTTATTTTCTACTCTTATGCTGAAATGTTATTGTCGTTCTCAAAGGGTTAAAGGTCAACTGCCCACACTCAGATTTTTTCAGCAGCAGCAGATGTTGGTGATAGTAAATGCCAAGAACAAATGAACATGGAGCGTGGGATCAATGTATCAATTAGAGTGTATATATTTAGAGTATAATAGAGTCATTTATAGTCAGGATTAATTCCAAAGGTGCGTGTCTGTGTAAGTTTGACTGCCATTGCCTCAGAGTGAGAAGGCAACAGTGCTGATGGTATAACACAGCTATTAAAACAAATAACAAGGCAAAACTAACTAATGATGTATAGCAGTCAAATATGATTTCCAACTTGTGCAAATTACATAGAATTTTACAGCACAGAAACAGGCCATTCAGCCCAAAATGTCTGTGCCAGAGGCTATGCTCCACACGAGCCTCCTCTCACTCTCCTTCATCTCACCCCATCGACATATCCTTCTATTCCTTTCTCCCTCATGTACTTATCTAGCTTTCCCTTAAATGCATCTGTGCTATTCGCCTCAACCACTCCATGTGGTAGTGAGTTCCACATTCTCAACACTCTGAATGAAGAAGTTTCTCCGGAATTCCCTGTTGGATTTGCTGTTACTATTTTATATTTATAACCCCCTACTTTTGGACAACCCCACAAGTGGAAACATCTTCTCTACGTCTACCCTATTGAACCCCTTCATAATTTTAAAGACCCCTATTAGGTCACCTCTCAGTCTTCTCTTTTCCAGGGAAAAGAGCCCCAACCAGTTCAGTCTTTCCTGATAGTATGTCCTCTCAATTCTTTTGGCTAAATTGACAATCTCACTCAAGGGGACCACAAGCATGGCTGGTGTGAGAACTGGAATTGTCCACCTGGAAACATCAGAGGAGAGGGTGAAGAGAGAGCACTCTACTGAGTTTGGGCCAGAGCAGAGGAATTGTTACTCAGCATCTAGCTTTTCTGTACGTGAGCTGGGGGTGTTTGATGTTGACATTGGGAGATAAAAGTGAAAAAGTCTTCCATTTACTAAACACAAAAGAAAAAAAATCATAAAGTTGAAATTTTAGAAGTATGCAGTGGACGCACCTACATATTTGTTTGACATGAATTCAAGAGTATTTAGGGTACTGCAAACTAAATGTAACATGGGCCACAAAGAAAATGAAACTAGACAGTGAGCAAGTCTTGATCCTGAATGATAGTACTCACAACAGCCATAAAATCAATGATGCCATCTATTTTGTCACAAGATTTTGTTCTTCAGATATAAATAGGCTAATTTAAAAGGTTATAATCTTGTGAATTAATTCAAAGAATTAGCACATTTTTGGAGAGGACCATGTTCTTGACAAAATGCTTGGCAAACCTTTATTAATCAAAGGATGATGAAATTATGTAAATCGTGTTGACGTGCACCATCGTGTCACTTGTGGGTGACATTGTGACCAAAATGATATACAACTTTTTGACGACTTGGCCTCTGCAAATAAAAAGGTATTTGACAAATGTTTTCTAAAGATAGTGGAATATAAACAGAAAATGCTGGAAACACTCAGGTGGTCAGGCAGCATCTGTGGAGAGATGGTTCTTTAACAAAACAACTCTCTTGTGCTTTGTTTAAAATGAAACAGTTAAAATGTTTAGTTAAATTAACCAATTCCTTTATTTACAAGCAAGAAAAAATAGGAACTTAAAATTACGTTAAAATACATCCAAATTGTTGAATTCTATATCCTAGTGTTGGGGCAGTGTTCTCACTCCTAAAACTTTCTAAGTGCGTTAGAAAACTAGGAAATGGCAAACCTGCTTGGATTCTGGTTGTAAGTGTTAACAGTATTTTAATAAATGTACCCAACGCATTGGAATGTCACTAAAAGCTTTTTGTCTTCTGTTGTGAGCTAAGTGTTTTCAATGTATTAAGTGAAAAAGAAAAATAGCTGTATGTATTAAGTGTATGATTCCTACTTATAGCACGTTACTTGTCAGTATTACAGAGGTCACCAGTTGCCTGTGACTAAATCTGGTCAACTTAGTGTAAACAATGAACAGAAGCAATTCCCAAGGTGGGGCAGGAATAAATGAGTATACTGTAAAATCACCTTGATTTTGGATTAGTGATTGCAGACTGTTCGTTTTATATTTGTTAGCTGATCATGAATAGAAAGGCATTTATTTCCACACTGATTTTCTGAATGCATTGGATTGAAAACGTAGGCCCTGAAATGAAACTGCGGGATACTAGTGTATAAATGTTTAATGTACTAGTGTCCAAATGGTTAATGTCTATTTTAGGGGAGATATAAATCTATTAAAAAAATTATACCTATGCTAAAATAACAGGAATTTCAGATGAGCAGACTAAGTGTTCAAACAGTAGGATTCCGCTGCCATAGTTTAAAGGTAAAATATATATGTTGACTTTTTGCGCGCCTTACTGGAAGATTGTGATTGTTTTAAGTTTGGTAGCTGTGCTGTTCATTGTCAATTAGTCACATTGTTCAGATATTTTTCAGTCAAGTTAGGATTTCATTAGCCTGTGGTTATACAATTTGTATAGAAAATGAAAACAGTGGGCAACTCTTTTCAATCTTTGGCAACAATTTACCAAAGCTGCAATACTATAAAACAAGTCATTTCTTGTGGCTGTTGTTCACCAGACTGACATGTTTTTGTATTTTTACATGCTGTTCCATCAAAACTGCTCTACTGACTGATAGTAATATTGGTGTCATTTCTTCATGCATCTGGGCATAGTTTGGCACTATATTTTAACTAGTCATGCAATGTACGCAATTGAAATCAAAATCCACTATTTCCCCTAAAATGGGTGAACTTGATGAACATTATATTTTAAATAGAAATTTATACTCAACATATTTTAAACCATTCATGAATCAGTCAGATTGAAAAATGTTCAAAACCATTGTGATTTTAGGCGCCAGGCTCTTTACTCTGATCCTATGATGCAGGGATAAAATTTCACTATTCATTCACAAACATCAATCTTGGGGCAAGTCATCTGAGAGAATAGTTCAGCGGCGGATGGGTTGAAGGAGTATGAAAACATGAACATATGTTATGAGAAAATATTAATTATTTGGAAAACATTTCTACTGTGAATTTAACTGACACTTTGTGAAGTTATGGTCAGAATTAGCAGGGTGATAAATTCTATGTTTAAATGTTCATTTCTATTATACTTACAAATCTGCCATGATGAGTGTTTTCACTGTAGCAGAGAAAAAGGGAATATGAAAAGAAACAAGATTTATCTATTTATGACAGCCAGCTTCTTACTTGGGTTTTCATCTTTTTTTCTGTAGTATTATAGGGGTTGTATGGCAGTCTCTGCCCTGGGGTTACATGGTTGAATAGCACCAGCTATAGGACATAATCTTGAAGATAGATCCACTGAAATATTATTAAATTAGATGCCTTTAGTCATTTCATTTTTTTCGCTCCTAGTTTTCAGATAGAAATCTTCCGTTGTTTATGGGATGTGGGTGTCGCTGGCAAGGCTAGTATTTATTGCCCATCCCTAATTGCTCTCGAGAAGGTGGTGGTGAGCCGCCTTCTTGAACCACTGCAGTCTGTGTGGTGAAGGTACTCCCACAGTGCTGTTAGGGAGGAAGTTCCAGGGTTTTGACCCAGCGACGATATACTTTTAAGTCAGGATAGTGTGTAACTTGGAGGTGGTGTTCCCATGCGCCTGCTACCCTTGAACTCCTTTTGTTTGTTAGAAAACATTCCTTATTAGTAGCCCAAATATGTAAATCAGAAAAAGCTAGCTTCACTGACAGTATAAATTAAAGTCCTAACTCTTGATGCTTTAAATTGAAATATTAAAGTGACATCAACTCTGTTGTTACTACCAAAGACAGTTTGCATTGGGACCATCCGAATTATAAGTCCAAAGAGGATTTATTTTCAGTTTTACAAAAATTGAGAATCTAACGCAAATTCTTAATCTAGGCTGGTTGGGGGGAGGGGATTCAGAAATATACAAATCTGAAAAATTTGGATCAGATATTTTCCCAACATTTTCCTTCAAGCATGCATCATTCCAATCCTCCTCTCCCTTGTACAATACATTTTTGTACCTTGCTAGCAATTTAGAATGTTACCTAAAAGAATTTCTATGAACAAATAATTTGTTACCTAACTATACAAAATAGATAGAGCATCACAAACATTAAACAGAAAACTGATCATTTTAATCACGTGTCAATGGGAATCTCACTTCCTCTTCTGAAATAAAAAAGTTGCATCTTATAACAGTCAAAACTAAAATTTGCATAATTTGCATTAACTCTTTAAGAACTGAAAAATTGGGCTTTCAAAATGAACACTTTTCTGTCCTGGTTCGGCATGTTCTATTATTAAATAATTATAAAGTAGTGAGAAGTATACAGTACAACTGAAACACATCTTATTTTACATATTTCAGATTAAAATAAATCAAATGTTTTAGCATTTTAACATCCTTCAGTGCTTGAAGGGCTAATAACATCTACAAATTGTTTAACTATTTTGTGCTATTGTAAGTGTGGGTCTGTAAATATCTTGGTGATTTATGAAAGTGAATTGATAGTTGATTGAAAACCTTTATGTACAATGAGATCAATTGACACCAAATGGCTACTCAGATTTTCAGTTCTGTAGAGTGCCAATTCTCAACATTTCTTTTGCAAATATGTAACAATTGTGCCGAAAAACTTCTGTACATTATATTTTAGAATGTTGTTTCAACTTTGTACTTGATTTTAGAAATGAGTAGATATATATATATTACCTTTTTAAATGTAGATATTTGGTGTTTAGACCAATTAATATGAATGTATATATTGTGGAGCAAAATAAACTGTTTCTCCAGTGAATGTTCTTGCATTGCTCATTGATTTATTTGCAAGTATCTTTCATGTTTATAATGAGTAACTGTTTGAACTAACTGGCTCACACTAACAGCTTAATGCTATAAGTGGTTAAGTGCCTAAATCACAGCTTACTTTTCACAAAAAAATGTTAAATTGTACAACTATTTTATTCAGTGTCTAT
Source organism: Somniosus microcephalus (assembly GCF_052327205.1). Taxonomy (NCBI): domain Eukaryota; kingdom Metazoa; phylum Chordata; class Chondrichthyes; order Squaliformes; family Somniosidae; genus Somniosus; species Somniosus microcephalus. The sequence continues at coordinate 261,554,274 of NC_140989.1, forward strand.
GACTGGTATTTTCATTATGCTAAGCATCATTTTTGGTAACAAACGGTATCTCTTACCAATAGCTGTGTGTTATTTCTCCTTCATATGAAAGACTTTTACCAGGCGCAAGAATCGTAAGTGTTTTCTGCGGGCGGAGTGTCTCCAGAAAACGGAACTCTCCACCCACAGAGGCCCTGCTCTAGCGCAGCTGGAGGATCTGTCAAGCGCATGCCTGAAACCGGCATTTCCGTTGACCCTACGGGTGAGTACTCGGCGCGTACACACCCGTAGGGACCGGAATTTCTGCCTCAATGTCCATGCAGATCCATAGCTGCTGGGTGAGGAAATGGCTTCCATTCCAACTTGTCCTGGATAAAATGGTTCAGGTAGTACATGGATGAGTTATCTTTTCCAATCCAAGATATAGAGCGGAGTATCCAAACCCACTTTAGAATAAAATAAACACTCAACAGGAAGCTATATGAGGACAAAGGGAATAGAAGGTTATGCTGTTAGATGAGGATGGGAGGAAGCTCAAGTGCAGCATAAATGTCGACATGGACTGGTTGGGCCGAATGGCCTGTTTCTGTGCCGTATATTCTATGTTAATTTATTAGTATCACTTTAGGCAAAACTACCAGTGGTTCCAAATTAAGGGTCAAACTCACCAATAGTCTGGGTGACAATTAAAACTGGAGAGGAGCATTATGGTACAGCAAATTAGAAGAAACCACACAAACTGCTGTGAGGGTTTGCAATGGAACGTGGCAATTTCTATTTCCTACTATCGTGACACATTGACTTGTTTTGGAAAACTCCCATATCAATCCAGGACACTTCAGTTAAACCGAGCACTAACTAACCTGATTTTCTAGCAGGACTCTGAAAAGCAAAGAAAGCAGGGAGGCATAAATTTAAGGATGAATCCAAGACTCTGTTACAAGGAGAGATGCTCAGAGCTGAAGTCATACTGCAGAAAAAGAGCGGTGACACAATTGAAAGCTAAACATAGGGACAGGGGTAGGCCATTCAGCCCCTTGAGGTTGTCCTGCCATTCAATTAGACTATGGCTGATCTGTATAAATGATTTGCATAAAGTGCATATTTGTAAATAAGCATTTGACTGGCAACGTGAGCACACGAGGAGACTACATTGGCTCAAAATTGAAAAGATCAAGATTTGAATTTTGTTCATATGGAACAGAAATGCAGCAAACATATTTGATGCTGTCAATTTACTCCTTTAAAAAAGAAACTGGATAGGTATTCACTTGGGAACAGGCATAAAGGTTACAAGAATAACCAGGGTGATATGATCAAATATTCCATAGGTCATCTACCATTAGTGCATATAAATTACACTTCAGCTGCCCAATGAGACTGAAAGCTGCCAAGCAGTACCCAGTTTACACTGGGTGAAATTTTAATTCTGCTGCATATAGATGTGCACACATGTCCTCTTGTAGCAGTTCAATTTTTAATGTTCAGACAGTGTGGAATGTCAACGGGCAAGTCACAGATTTCCCTAGCCTCAACGTGCTCAGGAATCTTTCCTGGCTTAATGGATGCTTCAGCAACCCCATTTGCGAAATGTTGAGAATCTTCACTACTACTAATTGTTTGACTTTTTGGATTAAAAGAAAACCTTGCTGTTTTGTAGACCTTACATCCAGACTGAAGCCTGGCTAGTGTCAGCACATTGCCTTGCTGTTCTAGTTGTGATCTTGCAAAGGATCTTGGCCCTGTTTCTCCAGTGTCCTTGACCCACTCTGTCATAGATTGGGCCAAATTCATTTAGTGCCAATGTCTCTATTACAAATGTCCGGTCTCAAGATATTCACTCAGGTTCAGTTGCACCAGTTACTTCCATAAGAGACCTAATTTCCTGTGATTTCAAGAGTACATTTGCTACCCAATATCTAATTTTAAAAAGTGTGAGATCCAGGGCCAGAATACAAAGACTCCTCATTTATGCATGGGATACTGTGATCGTGCATCTGCCATCGTGTGCATTTCTTCCATCTTTTGGAAGGCAGACAAAAAACCTGTACGATAGCAAAATACTGCAGATGCTGGAAATCCGAAATAACAGAAAATGCTGGAAAAACTCAGGTGGTCAGGCAACATCCGTGGAGAGAAATTTGAGTTGACGTTTCGGGTCGAAACCCTTTTTCAAAACTGGAAAGGAAATAAAATAGATCGAAGGCAGGTCTGCGATCGAACAAAAGAAACATTAAAAGGTATTCAAAACCAGACGAGATGGTAATAGGCCAGTGGAGACAAAAGACAGCTGAGATTAGGGTTGCAAAGGGGTGGAAAGTTTCCGGTAAATTTCCAGAAATTTTCCACGGGAAGTTTAGCTTGGGAATTTTGCCCAAAAAAGCATATGCTAGCATAATATTGTTTTTTTTGTATTTCTTTCTTTTTTTCCCCCACAGGTCCTCTCTTAATAATTAAGATTCCATCTCTGTTAGTAATTTTAAGGAATTTCTTAATCAATATATGTTTATCTTCTTACTTGACTTGTTTTAATAATTACAAGTTTTGTGTGTGACTGTGAACAAGTGTGTCCTGATTGGTTGGATGAGTGGATGAGCGATTAGCTCCCTCTATTTGTAATATTTGCATATCGAATTGTGATTGGCCTGCAGGCATCTGTAAGACTGCTATAGTTTTTTTTAAGATCCAGGTTAGGGGACCTGAGGGAAGTCATTTTGTTTTCTGCTGATGTGATGATGCAGTAAGTAAATCAGACTTTATACCAAATAAACCAGTTACTTGTTGAACTCTGTTGTCCTTCAATTTAAAATATACAAATTAATACACTATTGGTGATGTAGCATCGTGTGTGTACAGGTCATGCTTCCATCACATGGAGCATCAGCAAAAATGTACTCACCCTGTTGCAATCATGCTGATCGACCGCAGTTCGACACAGAGATGAATGCCCTTTATTTCTCTGCATAGAACAATGCCACATTTACCGTCGGATGTGTGGAAGCATTTTACCCCAGGCATTAAAGATGGAAAGACTGTGTACATGTGCAAACACTGTAGAAAGCCATATGTAAAGAATGCCACAAAGATGCAGCAGCATTTATCCAAATGCAACAACTTCACTCATATTACGTCTATTGGGTGCGCAGCTCATGGGCTTAACCTGCTCAAGGACATCATGGGTTTGAGAACCATGGAAGCACTGTACAAGAGAGCCAAGCAAGTTGTTAAGTATGTCAGGGGAAAACAGGTAGTTGCAGCAACCTACAACTCCAAGCAAATGACAAAGAACAAGAACACCACACTGAAGCTGCCCAACAACACTAGATGGGGTGGTGTTGTCATAATGTACAACAGCCTTCTGGAGGGTAAGGAGTCGCTGCAAGAAATGGCAATATCCCAGTCTGGGGATATGGAAACCACCATCAAGAAAATACTGCTGGATGATGTGTTTTGGGAGAGAGTGGTTAGCAGCCTTAAACTACTCTCACCAGTAGCATCTGCAATTGCTCAGATTGAAGGAGATGACGCTGTCTTGTCAGATGTTCTCAGGCTTTTTACTGATTTAAAAGAACAAATCAGCATTGCCCTACCCACATCCCTGCTGCTCAAAGCAGAGGAGAAGGCAATTGTTCAATTCATACAGACGCGTCAAGAAATTTGTGTCAAGCCGATTCATGCTGCAGCATACATGCTGGACCCAAAGCATGTTGGGAGACCAAAACTTTCTGGAGAACAGATCAACAGCGCTTACAGTGTGATTTCTACCCCCTCACACCATCTCAATCTGGATGTGGGCAAAGTTCTGGGAAGTCTGGCAAAGTTCTCTACCAAGCAAGGTCTTTGGAATGGGGATGGGATATGGGAATCATGCAAGCATATCAGTGCACATACCTGGTGGAAGGGACTTTGTGCATCTGAGGCCCTGTCACCTATTGCATCGGTGATACTCCAAATCCCACCTTCATCAGCGGCCTCTGAACGAAACTGGTCACTTTTTGGGAATACGCATACAAAGGTGCGCAACAGGCTGACTAACAAGAGAGTGGAGAAACTGGTGGCTATCCAGGCGAACCTACAACTTATTGAGCCAGATACAGAAGTGTCCACCACACAGCTAGACACTGACACAGAGGAGGAAATGGACACGTCAGAGCCAGAGAATCAGGAGGAGCAATGAGGAGTAGAAGAATCAGAAGACTCATGAGTAGAAGACTCAAAGGGACAAAATAAGGACAAATTACAGGCTAAATAAGCTGACGCTCTTTTTATTTTATTTTAGATGGGTCTTTTTTGTGGGGGTTCAATAAAGTTCAAAATTATAACCTAAATAAAGTTTTGAAAGCCTGTTTTTATTTGTATGGAACAGTATGTCTATTTTGAGGACAAATATAAGGGTCAGAGACAAAAACCATCAGTGTGCAAAAAAACTCAAAATTCCCATAAATTCCCATGGAAAGTTTCCTCTTTTAAAAATTCCCAGAATTTTGCAACCCTAGCTGAGATTAGGTGTGAAGTGTACTGGCAGGATAAGAGACAGCTGCCAGGTTTGTGTGGGGCGGGGGGGGGGGGAAGGAGGACCCAAAACAAAGGGGCGGAAAAAAAAGTAAAAAAGTAATAGGGGCCGAGGTTATGATCTGAAATTGTTGAACTCGATATTGAGTCCGGAAGACTGCAAAGTGCCTAATCAGAAGATGAGGTGCTGTTCCTCGAGTTTACGTTGAGCTTCCGTGGAACAATGCAAGAGGCCAAGGACGGTGAGGTCTGAGTGGGAATGGAGCGGTGAATTAAAATGACAGGCGACCGGAAGCTCGGGGTCACCCTTACGGACTGAACGGAGGTGTTCCGCAAAGCGGTCACCCAATCTGCGTTTGGTCTCCCCAATGTAGAGGAGACCACATCGTGAGCAGCGAATACAGTATACTAGAAACTGGTATACAAAAAACCTGGTTTCATTAACGTGTAATATACAAATGAACTGAATAGTTTTCACAGCGACAATTTCCTATCAATCATATCATGCAAAATAATGCATTTTGTAATTTGCCTATTCTTATGGGCATAACTCAAGTCAGCAATCTTTCAAATGTCTGGTACTCACTGCAGACAGCCTTTTCCCAGGGAGGAAGACAAAACCTTGATCTCTGACCTCTTTAGCTCTTCACATCAAGGATTGGATCGGCAAACTTCCAATCAAAGTTACATCTTAAATGAGAAACCACCCCCTTGATGTGGAAGCCATGGCAACTAGATTGTTTAACAACACGCCCTGCTGAGCACAATCAATGGAAACCATTCTTGCATTCAAGTGCAAATATGTTTGGAAAGCATTAGACAATCCCCATCGTCTCAAATTGATATAGTATATGAGAATACACAATTTTGAAAAGGCTGGTATTCTAACTAATTTGTCCTAAACAATATTCCAGATAGCTTGTCTCTTCTGGAGTTAACCCTTTATGAACTGAATCTAACTTCATACGAACTTCATTACATAAATTAAACCAAAATCCATTCTGGGCCGATAGATAAAAGTCTCAAAACAGCAGTCATAATAGCTTTCAGCTAGTGAGCACAGGAACAGAAACAGAAGTTGGATTTCTTTAGTTCCCTGAAGTATCATGTGCAAAAAGAAAAAAATAATTGTGAAGCCAACACTTACTATTCTCACTATCGTAAATATGTTTGCTGCACATCTTTGTTTGAATTTGTGTTTATTCTGAGGTATGGGGGAAAACAAGAAATACTTGGACAAATCATCAGAACTGCAGCTATGTACTAGTCTGTAGCCAATGGGAGAAAAAGGAAGACAATGTATGTGGAGATTACTATTCTTTGCATATATTTAAAAGAAACAGGTTAAACAAAACATCTCAATGTAAAATTGAAACTTTATTGTTTGGCAAAGGCAAAGCACAGCTCTGCAAAGTCTGAAGAATAACTTTATTCAGCCAATTTTGTACAATTTCTCATATTATACAGCAGCTTGGACAACCATCAAAAGAAGATTAACCAAAGACATCGAGTATCCCAACCGGTGATACCCGTACGTACCCGTTTTGGTTGAAACGGTCACTGGGTTTCATTTTAAATAGATATATTCTGAATTGGTGGAGTGCTCATACAACTGTCCTAAAACGTTTTATTAAGAATTTAATATACCCTGCAACAGCTTAATCTGGCAGTTGGTACATCAAAACCTGGCCGATTTGTATATGCACATTCAGCTACACAGCTAAAAATCCAATTTTCTTGCAGTACATTTTTGAATCACAAAGGGAAGTAATTCCACTGATAGGATAAGATGCTATGGGATGTCGCTTTTATTGTGTCAATCTGGATAAAAATTGATGACTTTTACAAATAAGCTTCCCTAAGGAATGCTGAAAATAAAATTGGCACAAACAGCAGCTCTACAATGACTTGGTGCTTTAAAAGCCAAATTACTGGATTTTCCAGTGGACTCAAAGTATACAACTTGTTTGTTTTTTGTTTAAGAAAAAGCCAAACTCAGTTGGGATATACAGTTAAATGGCATTACTATAGAACAGAACCTAAGCAACACGCTGGTTGATATTTACAACAATTGGACAGTTTAAGACAACTTAAAAGTATTAGTTAACAGTTGAACTGTTTGGTCTCTGGTTATTCATGGACAATTGTGTTAACTAGATGCTTAAATGAACAATTAGATAAACATTTGCATAAATTAGACATGCAAGTAATTTACAGGATGAACTGCACATGTATATTTTTAAGAGTTGGACAATCATAGCAATGAGTAACATTCACTTTTTAAAATGAACACGTAAATGGAACAAATGCTTAAGACATAGGCTGTTCTATCAGTTTACCAACATATTGCATATAGAAAAAGTGGACTCTAAATTATGGAAGTGATACAAACTATGGAACTTTGTAAATTAGAGCGGTTGCAAGAATATGGTGGACTACTACTCAAATAAGACATTAAAGACTTAGATGGAAAAAGAAAAACAATGATAAAACGAGAAAACTAATTCCACAGTGATCTTTATTCACAATGACCTCTTGACCTTGTTACATAACTTTGCAGTCGACATGGTGCAAGTTTTAATGGTTAACGCAACTTATATGCACTTTAGGTGCTTCTCTGTACCCTAGATTAAAATTTATTATTAAAAAAACTTGGTGCAACAATCTAACTTGAAAGCAACATCTGGAATACAAACAATTTGTAAATAGAATTCATATTGCACAGAATTATTCTAAAAAAGATAACATGCCTTCTGGGCGCTGAAAGAGGCTGCATTTTAAATTATTTTCAATATACAAACCAAAGACAACAATAAGAGTAAGTTAATTTGACAGGAGAGCATTTAAAACAAAAACTCAGATCAATTTGAGTTTTTGGGAAATCTGAGGTATATCAAATAGGATTATCCTGCTGATTTTCTGTTTTGATATACAGCCTGTGTAATGTGACAGCAATATTGCACCTTGATACATCAGTGCACATGCCATCTTTTCATATACATTACACTTTTAGTTTCTGCTCAAGTTGTTCCAGTTCCCAAAATAAAATTAAGTACCATCATTTTCATTAAGGCACGTGTTCCAGCCTTTGCCGCAGCGATGTATTAGGTATTTTAAATGCCTAAAAAAATTAGAAATATTTATATATGTATCTCTGATGAACTAACTAATGAAGTCCTTTAACAACATCCAGTTAAGAGGGGGAAAAAAATAGGACAGAGGAACATGGGAGCAAAAGTATACCACATGTCCCCAGTAACAGAGTGCAAGACGGTGCCTTATTTAAAGTAATCATCAAGTAACCAAATGTTATCTACAGATTTAAAAGTATTAAACATTAGTGTAGCACAAGTTACTGGAATCATCTGGTTTGTGTAGATGTTGTCATCTATCCTAATATTCATTTACCCTGTTTGTACCCTTTAAAGTACCATTAATTAAACAGGAGTACCAACAGGATGTGCTTCTTCCCCCTTATATCCCAGTGTTGGTTGCCATTTACATTACACCAGTCCTATTACACAATCACATTCTAAAAACACAGCAATATTTCACGAAACATTTACAGCATTTGTGCACATTTGTTCAATACAAAAACACACTTATACCAAGAGCACATAGAAAATTGATAACACTTAAATCCATATCAAAACGTTAACAATTGTATTTTATCGCAGGCCAGAACTCCTGAGGTCTCAAGAAAGCCGATTTCATGTCTTGTAAAAACTGTTTCATTCCTAAAATATCACTCAGAGGTTCAAGTGAGCCATCATTAATGGTGTCGAGGGAAAACAAAAACAATTCAACTTATTTCGGGAAGACATGGATTGAATACTCATTGGTACTAACAGATTGCTGATTAAATAAAATGCAGCATTATCTCCATAGGAGATTCTTTTTCTCCCTTTATTAACCACAGTTTGCATCGTCATTCCTGATAATTATTGCCTAATGAACTGATTTCAAGCATTTTCAGGTTTACACTATGTAAGCACTAAAGTATCTTATGCTGTGACACTGTTAAACAATTGCATGAAGTGATTTAGAAAGATGCTACATGTACATGATGATTTCAGAGGACTACGATTTCTGTAATTTTTAAGGCAGTACCTTTGATCATTTGGCTTTAATTTACTGCATATTTCATTTATAGACATGGGTAAAACATAGATAACAGGAAAACACAGATAATGGTAAAACACAGATAAAATGTAAATGGAGTGTTTAAATAATTCAGAGTATCCAGCTTATAGATTTATTAAAATGGAACAGGAAGGGTTGAGGAGGGTTTGAAATGTAAGGAATTGCAGAGAATAATGACCACTGTTCCCTCCTCAAGTGCTTGTAAACACAGACAATCCCACCTGCTAATTCTCATCCACTCTTCATTGTACAAGGTAACATATATTTTATATATAGCATGCAACAATTTTACTATCACAAAGCATTTGCCTTGTTAGCCTGATTTGGTTGGAACAATGCAGGGAAATCTCACTGACCCGGAAAGAAAATCTCAGCCTCCCATTGTGATGTAGAAACATAAGTTTGTTCTTTGTCCCTCAGAGTTAAAATTTATCTTTTTCACCTGAATAGAACTTTAAATGAAATGGCTTCTGTTGTGTACAGACATACCTGATTGCTGAATTATCAATACACTACTCCATTCTAGGCAACAACTTGTACTCAACTGTTTAGCACAAATGTATAAATCAGAAGTAATTTTAATTGTCTGTTTTAGCAGTGTGTGTTAAAGTTTAAATTTGAAAGAAAATCTGTATTTGATTTTGCATAAATCAGTAAAGCAGTGCATTTTTACTTCTTCTACACTTAGAAATGTTCAGGAACTCCTCCCTTTCCTGCAGTCTAACACTCAATCTTTCAATTATTAAATAATTCTCTGAATTTGCCCCAGCTTAAAATACTGCTCCACTTTCACACTTTGTTCTAAGTGTTGGTAGTGGAAGCACCAACACTGGAAATAGTGTGACCGGTTTCAATTCTGGAACATAAACAGTCGATCTCTTTGAGTAGGTCTATTTCACCTGTGGGTTCTAGCAATTCAGCCTCAACAGCGTCTTTCTCCCAAGGGATTAAAACGGATGGGTATTTTGGTGTATTTTGACACTGCTCTTCGTAGGTACCGTCTCCACTGGTTAGTGTTTGCTTTGGCTCCTTTAGTTTGGCTGAAATCTTTTTCTTCTGCTTTGATTCTTCACTGGAGGCAAGGGTTGCCACTGAAGCTTTAAAAGACGAGTCACTATTGAGTTTCGGAAAATTTGTCAACTCTTCAACAAACACACAGGAGTTTTCAGAAGATGTCATTTCAAAGGTAACCGGACATTCAGAAAAATAACAAAATGATTTCCTTGGAGATGGGGGAAGGGGCTTTCTATGGACAACAGTATCATCTTGTCCCAGGTGCCAACTCAGATGATCACCATACCCTACACCAAGTTCAGCCAGGTTTCCCTCACTAGGAGTATTGAACTTGTTCTAACAAAATAAGAAGAAACACGTTAAGTATGAGATCTCCCAAAACTTTAATGATTAAAAAAAGCAATTCATTGTCAAATATGAAAGGCACATCTACAATAAATCTCCTATACAAAATAGCTATTTCTTATATCATCTTCCGTTATTTAGCATTTTCAAATTCATTAAGATTTAACGAGGCAACAATTACTTTTGACTTTTCTGCACTTTTTCTTTCCAAATTAGCTCTCAACAGCATTGTGTTGGGACAGGATGAGAGCCACAACACAGATGCCTCCAGGGATTACATTAGTGGCATTCTTTGGTCAACCAACTAAGGTGTATGCATAAAAAGATTAACAAACTGACTTAGACTAAGAAATTTCAGTGTCTAGGGAAAGCAGCCTCAATCGAGATGATTTTTTTGAATTCAAATAGCTAGTGAACTTGAGTCACATTAGCTTTGATGTTTTAACTTGTGCACTATCACGATCCTAGAACTTTAATACAGAGTACTCACCCCAGCTTTATAACTGATATCATCCATTGATTTGAAGAAATCCAGGCTCTTTGCACCACACAGCTTTCCTTGATCTGAACTGTGTGTACTGAGGGTATCAAGGATCTCTCCCAACAAGTCCATCTGGCCTGGAGATTGTGACTCTAGTTCCATCTGTTCAGAATCATCACTGTCATCAATATAGGCACATACTTCTCCACTGTCTTCCGATGATACCCTAAGAAATATGAATACTTTAAGTAGCTGAGCTCTGCAAGATGCAAGTCATACTTAGTTTGCTTAACCAGCGCCACTACCTGCATGAACAAAATCAGTCATTTATTACTTTTAAAGGTTTATTAAAAGCTACAATTTTTACTTAAAATTGTTGATGTTGTAACACAATTTAAAGTGCTTAATATAAGTTACATGAAACTTAAAATAAGTATGAAGGATAATTTATGCTGAGTGAAAGGTTAGCAGAAAGGTCAAGTGATGCACCTGATCAAATCACCTAGACTACTTCTCTTAGTTACTGTATCTCTATGAAATAAGGACAGTGCAAACAGTTTTATTCCACGTGTAATCTGGGAAGTGTAAATATGAAATTCAAACACATTAAAACAAATTCAAATATTTTTAAAAGTATGTTAGAAATGCAATGGATCACTGCTAATAAAAAGATAATACAAATACTTCTGGTTATAAGTTGACAAAAAGTCATTTGTGACACCATCACTTGTGAGTTCTGAAGTTGTTCTAGACTTGGTCCTTGGGTAAACCACATAAATTGCTAAACTGTTGAGGCTATTAACATGGAAGAAGCTGGCCCCAGCTTATTCCAGAAAGGCACTCCACTTTGTTCAGGAGAAGCCAATCACCAGGTTGAGAGACGAGGAGATGACAATTGAAATAACACGGTTTCCCATAACATTCGTAGCACATCAAATAGCTATTAATCAATGGTGACGTCATAGGACAATGGAAAATGTGCAAGTAATTACTATGTGGAAAGATTAAGCTCCAATGAAGAGCTTTCGAAAAGGCATCATCAGTACCAGGACCCAGATGTAAGCTGCCCTTGGATCCTGGATGCCAACTGAAATAGGGGGAGGGAAAGGGAGGGGAGGGATGGAAGGAGGTAAAATATTCTGATTATATTACTTTGAATCTTTCTGGTAGAAACGAGACCATGGTCATGGTCCTTTCCCAATAGCCTCTGTATGCATCAGCACTGATGAATATCCCTTTGCTTAACTAGATCTGATCATCCTACCTGCAGGGGCATTGGGTTGTAGAGTTATATTAAGCAGAAAAGGAAGAATATCAGCACCCAGTGATGTCTACCCCTGCAGGTTCCATTAGTAAGCAAGGCTGGCTGGTCAATCATCAACATGTCCTGGAAGATGCAGGCCTACCTGACTCAAGTATTGAATTACTGATCCTGCCATAATAGTTTGATTTGGTTCTGAGCTTGTAATACCAGATTTGTCATATTGGCGACCTTAACCTCAAAAACAACCAACTTGCCTCGTGCCCCTAACCTCAGACGACAGTCACTTGGCAGTCATTAGACAACTGACAAATGCAGGTATCAGCCACTGCCAGGCAGACAGAAGGTACCAAGAGCTCATCACCGGGGCATGGTGCATAGGCAACTCTCCATAAAATATGCAACTGCATTGTCACCATCCTCCTGACCACAGCAGAGGCACACATCATATCCCATCAGACAGTAGTAACACCAGTAAGAGGTATGGAGCATCTTCAGCAGTAGTTGCAGCCAAATCATGGTAGTCACCAAGCCCTCCAGCAAGTCTTAGATTTTACTCATCACCTTTGCAATACACATCTGCCTTCAATGTGGTGGAAGAACTTACAAAGGTTTGCTTGCCAGGTGCCAGCCACCTTTACCTAAATGTCTAGGGTAGCACATTCACACTTATTTTTTATGTTTTCCAATATTGTATAGATTTGCTTACACGTGGGATTGAAGTGTAACCTCTTCTTCTCCCCACTTTCTCTGGTTTGCTTCTAAGCAATGGTGAAAACTGCTATGCAAGATTATAAAGCAATTTGACTAAATAGGACCACAATTAAAGTCCAAGTACCACAGAATAACTGCAAGAAATATTTTTGACCTTTGTTAATGGAATACTAAATGCAAATCCTGACCAAAGTCACCATGCATCCACACAATCAGTAAATATTATGCTTAAAAATAATAAATTCAAATCATGCTGTTTTTGTTGTATTTAGTCGACAAAATTACCAAGATACAATCATTTTTTTTGTATAGGCACATTAAAAAGGGCTACACACTATCAGGATGGTTTTTTTTTTATTTGATGGGATATCAAAAACAATCATATTGCAGTGGGCAGGAATGCAATACTTTTCCCTACTTTTAACATCTAGTATCAGTATTACCCATATTCATAATCAAGTAAACCACAGATAGAGGGTTGTACTGTAATACAGTATTGTTCTGACCCAGTTCTGACGAAGGGTCATCGACCTGAAACGTTAACTGTTTCTCTCGCCACAGATGCTGCCTGACCTGCTGAGTATTTCCAGCATTTTCTGTTTTTATTTATGATAGATGGTAATTATCCGTAACTCTGCTCCAATAATGTGCCTTAGCACCAGCCATAGAAAAGAACCTCCTGTTGCACAAAACATCCTTACGAGCTCCATGACTGAGTTTGTCTATTAGTACATACACAAAATGGTTCTCTGAAAATAATGAATACTAACAATTAAATAATATGTGATTCTTTACATCTCTCATTCATACTATTGTGAATAAACTAAACTGCATTATGTTGTCATTCAGCTATCAAAGATGAACACATGCACACAATATGCCAATCCAAATTAACGTTAAAAAAAATCATGCACCTTTCACAAGTGCACATAGTTTGATATTTTGAAACCAGTAGAGGTCAGCATTGATGCACACATTTTTGATACCGTACATCTATTATCCAATATGATCCTCGCATCAGAAAAGAAATATAATTAAGAGCAGAGGTGTTATCAGAAAGTTTGGATTTTTCCCAAATCTTATGATTACTTCTAACATAAAACTTATGCATCCAGTATACTTTTTCTGTTGTAAATATTTTTGCAAGATGAATTAAAATCTGCAATTGAAAATACTGTATTACACTACAAGCAAACAATTATACACAGCCAACAGTTTAAATATCTTAATATTCTGATTGTAATGCCTGCAAACATCTAACTTAGCAACAGGTTTCCACAGGCCAACCTGGCATTGATTTACTGTTTACAAGAAGCTGAGTTTGAAAAGAAAATGGTACGGTAAGACATGAAATAGTATATGGAGAGGTAACATGTGCCTATGCAAATAAATTATTCATCCAATGAGCCACAAACATAATTCAGCATTAAAGTAGAGGAGTTTGCAAAATATATGATACTGCCCTTCCTAAAATATTATATTAACTACTATACTCATTTATCGGAAAGCATAATTGAACATTGGATATACAGCATTAGCAGTAAGGGATACATTGCACATAGAACACTTGCCACTTAAGTATACAATTATCAGTTTCGACCTTTTGTTAAAAACTTAGCTGAGAACTGCCTGTCTAAAAGGTATCAGGAATGACAACCAAGTGTAAAACAGAAGACACAAGAAACAATTGAAATGATTCCTTACTTGCTTGCTCGGTCTGCCTCATCATCATCCAGTGGGGAAACAGCACCAGTGTGTGATGATCGTTGAGGGTGAACCTAAAGGCAAACAGGGAAAAAAAGTGACTTTCAAAAGAGACCCTTTATGCCCCTCCTCCTTATGATTCCACGAGCGGCAGTGGCCGACCCAATTTGCCAGTCTTCTTGCATGAGTCTGGACAGAGAATGTCAGTGGGCTACTTAACCACTCCCGTCGTCAGTTAATATCCCAAATGATCAGCATTTCTGAAGAGACCACTGGAGACCAATCAAGGAGCAGCAACCCTGGATATTTTTTTTTTTCCTTCCTAGGGAATTCTGAGGTTAATGCTGCACTGGCTTTAATCAGCTAATACCGATACTGCAGTACAATGTTGATGAGTCAGATTTTCAGGAAGAAAATATGGGCACGCAATTATCATTAATCAAATAATACAAATCTTTTACAGTGCAGATATTGCGATTATAGCCATCCTACAAGTGATAAGAGTAGGGAATTTTACAAGTGTTTAAAAAAATTATAAATTATGCGCATCAGAAGGCACAATCATCACTGATGCGATATTGTTATATACACTTAAAATATAGAATACATCACAAGTTATTAACTGGAATTAATAACATTTTGTACTCATTGCCGAAAAACAGGACACCACCATTACTCCAATGCAGCCCACCCAACAAACCAAACCTTGGTGTTCAATTAACATATTATATGTACTGGCAGATCTCCTGTGGCATTGCTCATAGTAAGCTGGATGATATACAGTTTTATAATGATATAGGCGTGTTCTACCATGCATTAACATTCTATGGCTAAACTGCAACTGTGTTTAACCTGGTCCCTCCTTCAAAGCCACAAAGTATAATTGCTTGAAATAGCAATATCTTAAGGCCAAGTAGTGGTTAACTGCTGCAGGTGAAAGTTTGCAGATAGTCAGGTCCTTGTACATTTTTTGCTCTAGGTCAGAAAGCATGAAATGACTGATTTAAAAAAAAACTTACAACTCTTCGAAGTGGGTTATCGTATGTGAAATGGATTAAAAACTTAAATTTTTATAATAACAATTTTCCTATGGCACTGTCTGTTGTATCCGTGTGTTAATGGAGACACGGAATGCAGGAGTTGGTTTAACAGGTGTTTACTGAACAAAGTCTGGAGGTGAACTAAATGATACAAGACTCTATACAGGCTTATATACCCGAGTGGTCACTACCGGTATTACAGTACACAGGGGCTCTTAAAGGTACATACACTACAATTCCTCCCCTTTTAGATAATTAGTACATAACATTTTAAGTAATCATTAATTAACATGTTTACAAGAACAATAATCTACACATTTGCTGCAGTTAATCAATTATAAGTCAGTCTCTCTGGAGGCTTCCTGACTCGGTCCGGATAACGCCTCGGTGGTGTAGTAGGTTCTTCTGGCAAGGTCGATTCGGCTTGAATACCAGTGTCGGGTTCATCTGGTTCCAGTATCACCGGATCGGAGGTAGATACTATGGGTATCTCTGCTTCATCATTAGGCGTATGGAGTTGTGGTGTAGGTTGTCCCTTTTCGGATGACTATGATCTGGTCAGCATGGCGCCTTATTATGCTTTTATCAATGTCCACGGTATACATCAGCGGTCCTAGTCGTGTGCAAATAGTTCCAGGCTGCCATTTTTCGGTACGGTAGTCCCGGGCCAAAACTTGTTGACCTATCTGGAAGGTTCTAGTTGGCCTTTCATTCATGCCTTGAAATTGCCGGTTCTCTACGTCCCTTCTGATGTTTGGCTTGATCAAATCCAGCCGGCATCTTAGTCTTCTATTGAAAAACATCATGGCGGGAGTTTGGTTTGGAACCACATGTGTTGCATTCCTGTATGCAAACAAGAAGTTATCTACCTTATGTTGTAGATTTGTGTCTTCATTACCCATGGCCTTTATGGCCTTCTTGAAGGTCTGGACAAACCTTTCAGCTAATCCATTGGTGGCGGGATGGTATGGGGCGGACGTGTAGTGCTTAACCCCATTGTTTTTTAAGAACTTCCTGAATTCTTCGGACACAAATTGCGGTCCATTATCAGAACAGATCTGTTCAGGCAGCCCATTCCTGGCAAATATGGTCCTTAATACTGTGATGGTTTTTTCCGTGGTGGTGGAGGACATCTTTATTACCTCCGGCCACTTGGAGTGTGCATCAACCGCGATTAAGAACATTGAGTCCATAAATGGACCAGCAAAGTCGATGTGTACCCTTTGCCAGGGAGATGAGGGCCACTCCCATGGATGTAGAGGGGCTTCTGGTGGGGCGTTTTGGACCTTCTGGCATCCTAGACAGCTCTTGGTCATTTCTTCGATGTCTCCATTGATACCTGGCCACCACACAAACACTCTGGCTAGGTTCTTCATTTTCACTCCACCCAGATGCCCCTCGTGAAGCTCCTTTAGCACTTTATCCTGGAGTTTGGGTGGAATCACCACTCTGGATCCACACATCAAGGTTCCTCGGCACACGGACAGCTGTTCTCTTCTTTGCGAGAATGCTGGCAACAGTGGTTCGCCATGTGCTGGCCATCCCTTCACCGTTAAATCGTAGACTTGAGAGAGAGTCGGGTCATTTCTCGTTTCCTTTTCAATGGTAGAATTTGTTACTGGTAGACATTCCACTATGGTTGAGTGGAACATCTCCACTGGGTCCACTGTAGGTGCCTCTTCTACCGTTGGCAACGGTAGGCGCGATAAACCGTCAGCATTCCCATGCTGTTTTGATCCTTTGTATTCTATGTCATATTGGTGTGCCCCTAGGAAAAGGGACCACCTCTGTAGCCTTTGCGCTGTCATAATGGGAACGCCCTTTTTAGGGTTGAATATGGAGACGAGGGGTTGATGGTCAGTCAACAAGGTAAATTTTTGTCCGTGTAGGTAATGGTTGAATTTCTTCACTCCCCACACCAGGCTGAGTGCTTCCCTGTCGATCTGGGCATAGTTACGCTCAGCTGAGTTCAATGAGCGTGACGCAAAAGCTATCGGCCGCTCCGAGCCATCAGGGAATCTGTGCGATAATACCGCTCCTATGCCGTAAGGGGATGCATCGCACGCCAGTCTGATTGGCAGTGATGGGTTGTAATGAGCCAACACTTCCTTGGACGTGATCAAGCCTTTGCATTTATGGAAGGCACGTTTACAGTCTTCACTCCATTTCCAAATTACTCCCGTTTGTAGCAGTGCGTTAAGAGGGTGCAGAACAGTTGACAAGTTAGGTAAAAATTTATGATAGTAATTTATCAATCCCAGGAACGACCTTAATTGTGAGACATTTTCAGGTGCTGGGGCTTTTATGACCGCTTCAATTTTTTCAGGTGACTTATGCAACCCTTCTTCGTCAATTATATGGCCACAATATATTTGTTTCTGGAAAAATTCGCACTTGGGGCGATTTGCTCGTAGGCCCCGTTCTCTCAGCCTAGTGAGCACCTGCTCCAAATTGGCAAGGTGCTCGTTGTCGTTTTCTCCTGTTACAAGGATGTCGTCTAGGTAGCATTGAGTCCCCGAAATCCCTTGCAGGACTTGCTCCATAGCTCTTTGCCAGATAGCTGGAGCTGATGCTACTCCGCAAACCAGTCAATTGTACTGGTACAGGCCTTTGTGTGTGTTTATCGTGAGATACTTTTTAGAGGCCTCCTCAACCTCCATCTGTAGATATGCCTGTGCCAAGTCAATTTTGGTGAAACGTTTCCCTCTGGATAGTGAGGCGAAAATATCTTCTATCCTTGGAAGAGGATACTGTATCGTGTGAAGGACCGGGTTTACAGTCACCTTGAAGTCCCCACAGATGCGAATTTTTCTCTGTTCTTCAGATTTATCATTACTCAACGTTTTCTTCATGACCGGGACGATGGGTGTTACCCACTCGCTCCAATCTACCTTGGATAACACGCCTGCTTTTTCCAAATTCTCCAGCTTTGCCTCGACTGCTGGACGAATTGCGTATGGCACCGGCCTTGCCTTAAAAAACTTGGGAATTGCCGCATCTTCCACTTTTATTGAGGCGGTGACGCCTTTCAAGGTTCCTAGTTCCTGTTGAAACACTTCTTTGGCGTTAGCCAAGATGTCTTTTAATCGTTCAGGTATGATGTCATCATTTTTTTTCTTACTGGTCACCGTCAGTGCCTGAATGGAGTGCCAGTCTAAACGTATCTTCCTGATCCATTCACGTCCCAACAACGGTGGACCAGCATCTTGCAGAACGTATAAATACAACTTCTGTATTTCCTTGCCGTTGTATACAACAGGCACCTTTATTTTCCCTCTGGGGTACACTTTCTGCCCCGTATATATTTTCAAGATAATGGATGTGTCTTTCAAAGGTATATGCGGAAATAGCCGCTCGTAATCCCGTCGACTTATGACGGTCAGAGCTGATCCTGTATCTAGCTCCATTTTAACTGGGGACCCCGCTATCGTGAGGGTAACCCAAATGGTCTGGTAATCTTCTTTGGCAATTACATTATGTAATTTGAGACAGCTTAGTCTCTTGTTTCCGGAGTCGCTATCGCTCTTCTGGTCTTCGGAGCTACTGTCCGTCATCATTTGTACCTTTCTGTACTTTTCCTTATTGATTTTTTTCTGTCAGTGGATTTTTTGTTTCCAGATCGGCATACACGTGCAATGTGTCCCATCTTTCCGCATTGCCTGCATGCTTTGTCCTTGAACCGGCAGTCTCTCTGGTCATGGGTGGATCTGCCGCAGCGATAACATCTCTCGAAACCCCGTGTCATTTCATGGGTGCCGAAGTCCTGTGGCTTTTGCTGTATCTCTGCAGCTCCTCTTGCTGCTGCTTCGTATGATACAGCCACACTGAAAGCCTTGCCCAGTGTCAAATCTTTCTCAGAAAGTAGCCTTTTCTGTGTTCCTTCACTTAGGAGACCGCAGACTAATTTGTCTCGTAGAGAATCTGCCAGTCCTGCCCCGAATTGGCAGTGCTTTGACAGCTTTCTTAATTCGGTGAGGTAATCAGCGTTACTTTCATTCTTGTGCTGATTCCTGCTGAAGAATTTGAATCGTTCCGCTATCAGCAGCGGTGTTGGGTTTAAGTGCTCCTGTAGGGTATCAACAATCTCCTTAAAATTCTTGTCCATCGGTTTGGCTGGAGTGATTAAGTTTCGTAACAGCCCGTATGTCCTTGCGCCCATCAGATTTAGAAGTACCGATGCCTTTTTATCATCCTCTACTTCATTCGCTGTGCAATATACCTCCACTCTTTCCACATATGTGGCCCAATCCTCTGTATCACTATCGAAAGCAGTAATATCGCCAGTCTTAGGCATCCTGAAAATCAAAAATGGCGCCTCCCGCGCTTTCCTTTCTTCCCTGCCGAGAAAAAATGGCGCCTCCCGCGCTTTCCCGCCGCTGCTGACAACGCTGTTCTCCGCGGTTTTTATTTACACAGATATTTTTAATAGTTGGAGACTTGTTCCCGCCGGACTCTCTGGGACTTTTCCCTCCCTCTGCTTGGTCCGAATGCCGACCTGCTTTGCAGCGCCGGCCGTCTCCCGAGTGCTCCACCCTCCGTCTCTGTTTGCCTCCGCCTTCCGACTCGGCCCCGCTGCAGAGCCACCCGATCGAGCCCCAGCCCGCCGCCCAGGAAGGATTAGTGCAGTACCTGCCACCAGCCCGGCTAGCTGGTGAAACCACAGTTTTGTTTTTTTTTCTTCGACCTTCGTCTGAGGAATCGATCTCCTTGAGGTGCTGCCGAATTGCAGGTAAGTCCGTTTCCAATTCGTCGCCACTGTTGCATCCGTGTGTTAATGGAGACACGGAATGCAGGAGTTGGTTTAACAGGTGTTTACTGAACAAAGTCTGGAGGTGAACTAAAAGATACAAGACGCTATACAGGCTTATATACCCGAGTGGCCACTACCGGTATTACAGTACACAGGGGCTCTTAAAGGTACATACACTACACTGTCCACACTAAATGAGGACAAGAACACCATCATGAAAAACACAAATATGTCCTTTTACACTTATAAAGTCTAATTAAAAGTAAACACTGGCTAAGTTCATGTATAAGTCAATTAAGAGGCTACAGACATTGTGTCTCTGATACTTCCTGTTGCTGGACCATTTGTACAGTGTGAATGTGAGTGACAGAGAGAGTGTGAGAGTGAGTGAGCAAGTGAGAAAGATAGTGTTGGCCATGCATTTTTCAACTTTAAGTGAATCATGAATAACAAACCAAGTTCAAACTTAAAGCAGTGTTATCTCAAAGCAAGAAGGAGTCAAAAAATGCTTAATTGTGTCTGGTAAAATAGCAGTGATAAACTGCTTAAACTTTAATTTGACAGTTACAGCTCCTCAATATTTCACTGTCTTGTAATGATAATTTTATCACAGTAGCAGATTGAAACTGAACTGGGCATCAGTGCAAACTTGAAATTCTATGAAATTGTATAATCCACGCTATTAGTCATCTTCAGTCCTGTGGTGATCAGAAATTATAAATTCTACCATGTTCACTTTAGTGTTCCACAATTTTGGAGACAAAAAGAAAAACAGATAGAATCGCTGGGTGTAAGGATCTGTCAAGTGGAAGATGATTCCATCTGCCCTAGTAAAGAAAAAACACTTTCTCTCTACGATGTTGCTGTTTCAGGAATTCTGCCATGTTGCTTTCTTTTCTCTTTTGTACGTGACAGCATAAGGGAACTGTCTTGTAAAAAGGGCGATGATGCAGAGGGAAAATACAGGATATGAAAACTGCATAATATTCTGGTGTGAATGAAATGGCAGCAGTTGGTAAGATGGTCCCTTAAACTGGAGAAGACACAGCTTCCCCAGACAGATCTTCATGTACAAGGTTGCTCTTTCTCCCCATTTAATGATCACTTCTAGTCAGTGACTTTTAAACTTTAAATCCCTTATCCTAAATCACACTAGTCATTCACAGTTACGTCACCAGCAAACTGTATCCACGTCATCGAGATTAACCTCAAAATGTCTGCAAATCTTGCATCCCATCTTCTTAGCAGCCAAAATAAAACTGATGCTCAATGTCAAGGACAGCACTTCACAGCATTTTGTTTTTTCTATCAGGCGTGTACCTATCCGATAAGAGGAGGAAATGCTGCATGATGCTGTACTCAACATCGCCTTTATTGGCTTCCATGATAAATTCCCAACAAATGGCAACAATTTTCAATGTAAAATGTCTTTTAAAAACAACATGCCCATATGATAACCAGAGACTTCCCTCTTTTCAACCTACCACTTTGGATCTCTGCATGCACCAGCCATGGCTAAAAGGACAGGCAATTTGCCTTGAGCCTTCACTTGTACTGCTGTGAAATGGGTCACAGTTTCACTGATGTCAGGTGGGGTGAGGGAAGAAGGTCGAGGCTGACTGTGTTCCTGATATCTTTTTAACCTCACTCCCTGCTGGAAGTGCTTAACCTCCAATGGGCACCCAACCCATTCTCTCTGTCAGTGGAAATCATAAACATGACCATGTGCCCCTCTATTAGGCGATGCAGTGTGCTGGAGCAACATGCTGTCTGTGTTTGGCTAACTGTGACTTTTGCTGGAAGTGCATGCGGAAACATCAGGTGACTATGGGATCAGGCTCAGGACCCAACCCTACGGTCAAATAGCAGCTGACACTCACTGTCCAGGCTAAAGTGAAAAATAACAATGTGGATCAAATATAAGAGAGGAGACCAACTGCACCTGCAGATCTGCAATGGGAAGAAGAGGCAAGGAGAATCCGAAGGAACATTAGATGTAATACTACTTGTAAATGCAGAGCATTCATTAATCTTTCTGGGCTATGTAGGTTGATATATTTTTCCATAAATGTCTGTTCCTCTGCAATTTTTTCTACACAAAATGAGAAACTTTGACAACCAGTTCAAAATGTTAATTTTGGGACCAGATGACAGGTTTCTGATAATTATTTTTCAGTAGTAACACAGAAACCTTTTTCTAGCAGTATGTTTATGCCACATAAAAAGCCTTTGTTGTCAAACTGCATTAGAACAGTAAAAAAATCAATTGTATTAATAATCCGTCTATGCTTCATATTTGAACTAGTCATTTAAATACAAAGGTAATTATTAGTAATGAGCACTCTTTGATCCTTCTGGAAAAGACAAGCTTTCATGTATTCCACTGTACATTTTGTTCCAAGTAGCACTGGATGTTTCTCTTGCATGTGTTAATAATCCATTTTGTTTCAGACAGAATTTTTTTTTAATGACTGCATTTTTAAATAGCAGAATCAGAGAAAAAAAAGCCTCAGAAACCACTTCAAGTGGTACATCTGAAGGGCTTAAGAGGCACCTTGTACCATTTTCCAGGCTTCCAAAACACGAATATAAAATATATATAAAATAGGATTTTTAAAAAATTGACTGCACCACCTCTGGTAAGCAGAAGTCATAACAAAGGCGATTAGATAAGGTTCCGATTTCCAGCTTCAATATTAATTACAGACTTCAAAGTCATAAATCTTGCACAAACTCATTAGAAAAACTGGAACTACTAAGTACATCTGCAAAATTTGTCTAATAGATGAAAGAAAAATGTAAATAAACCCCACTTCCTACTATTTGCAGAAGGGCAAATAACTTCAGTATGTTTTGCAGTGTAGACTTCCAGTTTAACAATGGACAGACTGATACTAATAATCATGTGGGATACCAGAGTTCTAAACTACAAGTATAGTTGAATTAACTAACTCTCCCTTATCGATAGCATTCCACTAACTTTTTAGGAATATAATGCAATCTATCCCACTGAACTAGACAAATAGTCATTTGGAATAGTTTAAGCCTACAAGATGCACTGCAGCAACTCCCATAGGCTTCTTCGGCAGCACCTCCCAAACCCTCAACCTCCACCACCTAGAAGGTCAAGGGCAGCAGGCGTTGGGAACACCACCACCTCCAAGTCACACACCATCCCGAGTTGGAAATATATCGCAGAGCCTTCATCGTCGCTGGGTCAAAATCCTGGAACACTCTACCTAACAGCACCGTGGGAGTACCTTCACCAAACGGACTGCAGCAGTTGAAGAAGGTGGCTCACCACCACCTTCTCAAGGCATGGGCAATAAATGCTGGATTTGCTCGCAACACCCACATCTCGTGAATGAATAAATCATTTTTTTGAAGTTTTGAGAGTGTACTTCTGCAGTGATTTGAGATAACATTTTTTTTTGTTTTCATTCCATAGACTGTTTCAAAATGCTTTATACCTTAGTGACCCAAGATATTCTTCATTAGGAAACTGCAAATAGGCAGTAAGGATTTCCTGCAGCCTTAAGTATATTAACATGATTGGCATTCTGATAAAAAAAAAATTGGACATAAAAGGAAACATTTCACTATGGACAATTGGAGAATAATTGTCCTTTTTTGGGAGGAGATGAGAAAATGTGAAATGCAAACATTGAAATATATTGCCAATGTTTTCATTTTACAGTACATTATGTTTATTTTGATCTCTAGAGAAATACACAAGTTTCCTACAGTTCTAACACAGCAAGCACAGGTTAACATTTGATGGCACATCTACACCAAGGAGCAGCAAAGTACAAAATATTTTGTACTCCATTTGAGTGGGGAAGAGGATCAAGTTGTTTTGTATTTTCTCCTTATTTTAAATGGCTCTATTAAAGACACCATACCCCATACAATGGAGTGGGAAGGCAATCGATCTTCACGTTTAGCACTTTGTTCTGCAAACAGTTGCTGGGAGATACAAAAACAGTTCACTTTCAGTGTGAGGTAGGGAAGTGCCTCATCTGTTCCAGCAATAGAACAGCTGAAATTGGTTACATATCGAGGGAATATAGCCCTGGTCCTCCTACTCTATGGCACTGCTCTAATGCCCTGGGCTCCATTCAAACCAACCTTGCATATAATACTTCTAAAAAAAAAATAAGCATGGATTTAACAATTACCTAAGAGCTGTGCATTTTCTAACTACTCCATCACACACCAAAAATAAATATATTTTTAAAAATTCTTAACCTGGATCAACCTTCTGCACGCAAGCAAACTTTTACTACTTCTGGTTCTTCACCTATTTTCTTTTCTAAATGCAATGTATCTGGGTAATAACACCAAAAAATATTATTTTGAAATCCCTTTTGCTCCAGCCCAAACAATAAATTCTTGCGCAATTAAAAGCCACTCATTTGCAAAATAACTAAGAAAACAAACAGGACCATTAATGAGTACTTACTTCAAAACAGGTACTCATTCCTGGTTGTTTCTATCAAATTTATTTTTAAGCATCCAATGTCACAACAGGATTCCAGGCAATTCCCTGATAACCAGAAAAGAGCACCTATTAAAGTGTGTGCTGCACGGATACTGCATGCCCGGCAGTACACACATCTTTCCTGGGAGACAGAAGCACTATGGGCTGGCTCATTAATTACAAAAGGTGAGAATTCAACAGCCAAAAGAATATGTATTCAGTCAGTTTGTTCAAATGTACAAAAAAAAACTTCCATTCACCTCAAACCTTAATAGGACTTGAGAATTAAGATGCAATCACTTTCTGTTCTCCCATGCCTTTCTATTGTAGTTTATTTAGCCCAAGGCTAGCCATCTGTTATCATGAGCAATGTTCTATAGTTAAGAAAACAAACAGCAAAACAGCTAACCCAAGCAATTATAGACCGCAGCACACAAACACAAAAGCACAAAAAAAACCAAGAATCTTTTTCCTAAGTGGTCAACCACGCCCACACACTGCTGACTCTGTGCTCAAGAAAGAGCAAGGAAGCAATTATTTTTGGGCTTTTAGCAACTGATGAAGAAGTGCACATATTTTCATGCAGATTGGGAACACACCTTTACTTACAAAAAAAATCAGGCAACATTTTAATTTAAATTTCTAATAAACTCACTTCCTGTTACGTAATCAATTTGCTTGCGACAAAGTAACATTCATCTCTCCAGAATTCACTTGTTGCATTGTAGTAAATTGCAGAAAGACAGGCAACACTGGTAATCTGGGTAGTTTGACTGGGGTAATTTGGCTTTCTGCATGACAAAATGGCAATGGTCCTGCTAGTTTTGGTATTTTATTAAAATGACACCTGGGTAGCCAGCCCCAGTTCTGCAATACCTCACCTATGCTTCAAAGCCAAAATGAAATGCAACACCGAGTATTCAAAGGCACTCGGCTTTAGTTAAGTGAAATTGCCCAGGTGTATTTTTGGACAGTTTAAATCAATGGAAGGTCAAAAAAAATGTTGAATGCTGTTAGATCCGTGATTCTGAGAGTATGCTGTTTTTCAATAACCACACGGATGCTGTAACTTAACAATAAACAGGTATTTACTGGAGGAGGGTAGTCTCAAGACTGGGGGTACAGAGGCATGCGCAAGGCTTATATACAGGTGTGGTCACTGCCAGTACTACAGTATACAGGGGCTGTAAAAGTAGTTCTGTCTTAAAGGCACATACACTACAATTCCTCCCCTTTTAGATTAGTAGTACCCCTAATATTCAAATAACAATTAACACTTTAACATGTACATTAAACAACAATAGTCCATTTATAGATTCAGTCTTTGGGGCGGCTTCCTGACCCTTTCGGGATAGCACCTTTCCTGAGGTTCTTGTTCTTGGTGCAGAGGCGATTCTGACCCCTTTTCATCGGGTTCCACTGCTACTGGTTCTGAGATAGGTGCTACGGTATGTCGGGTTCATCCCCAGGTACTCGAGACATGGGGTTGACGTGTTCCTGTGACGCGAAGATCTGATCGACGTGGTGTCTCACAATGTTCTCCCCGACATCCACTGTGTACATTAATGGCCCCTGCCTTGTGCATATCGTTCCGGGTTGCCATTTCTCTGTTCGATAGTCACGGGCCAAGACTGGTTGTCCTACATTGAAGCTCCTTGTCGGCTTCTCATTGATGTGCTGGAATTGTTTGTCCTCAACATTTCTTCGCACATTTGGTCTGAGCAAGTCCAGACGAGATCTCAACCTTCGGTTAAAGAACATCATGGCCGGGGTCTGGTTGGTAACTGCATGTGTCGCGTTTCGGTAGGCTAATAAGAAATTGTCCATCTTATGCTGCAGTGGAATTTCATCATCGCACATGGCCTTTATCGCCTTCTTAAAGGTTTGTACGAACCTCTCAGCCAATCCATTGGTGGCTGGATGATACGGGGCGGATGTGAAATGCCTTACCCCATTCCTTCTCATAAATTTTTGAAACTCTTCGGACACAAACTGTGGTCCATTATCAGAGCAAATCTGCTCTGGCAAACCGTTTCTGGCAAATATGGTCCGTAGGACTGCAATCGTTTTCTCTGTAGTGGTTGAGGACATTTTTATCACCTCGGGCCACTTCGAATGAGCATCCACTGCTATTAAGAACATTGAGTCCATGAATGGACCAGCGAAGTCAATATGCACCCGTTGCCATGGAGAGGAGGGCCACTCCCATGGGTGTAGAGGGGCATGTGGTGGTGCATTTTGGATCTTCTGGCATCCTAAGCAGCTTAGTTAGGTCTTCGATTTGTTGATCGATTCCCGGCCACCACACATAAGCCCTAGCGAGGCTTTTCATTTTCACTCCCCCCCCCAGATGACCTTCATGTAGCTCATTTAGCACTCTCTCCCTTAACTTGGGTGGAATCACCACTCTGGATCCACACATCACTGTCCCCTGGCATACTGACAGCTGTTCTCTTCTGGATGAGAATGCTGGCAACAGTGAGTCGCCATGTGTTGGCCATCCCCTCACCGTCAAATCATATACCCGAGACAGCGTCGGATCATTGCGGGTCTCCTTCTCTATATCCGCGTTCGTTACTGGCAATCGTTCAATTATTGATGAATAAAATATCTCGATAGGGTCCACTGCTGGTGCTTCCTCCACAGTAGGCAGTGGCAGGCGCGATAGCCCATCAGCGTTCCCATGCTGTTTCGTGCCTTTATATTCTATTTCATATTGATTCGCCCCTAGAAACAGGGACCATCTTTGTAACCGTTGTGCAGTCATCAGTGGAACGCCCTGCTTAGGAATAAAGATGGAGACAAGTGGTTGGTGGTCAGTCAGCAAGGTGAACTTCTGCCCATGCAGACAGTGGTTGAATTTTTTTACTCCCCATACTAGGCTGAGGGCCTCCCTGTCAATCTGGGCGTCGTTGCGCTCGGCTGAGGTTAGTGACCGAGACGCAAAGGCTACTGGCCTCTCCAACCCGTCTGGGAATTTGTGCGACAGCACCGCTCCAATACCATAGGGTGATGCATCACATGCCAAACGAATTGGTAGCGCTGGGTTGAAATGGGCCAACACCTCTTTTGATGTGATCAATTCTTTACATTTCTGGAAAGCTCGTCTACATTCGTCATCCCACTTCCATGGTACCCCCGTTTGCAGTAGGGTGTTCAGTGGGTGTAATACCGTGGACAAATTTGGTAAGAACTTGTGGTAGTAGTTTACCAGCCCGAGGAACGACCTCGGTTGTGACACATTTTCCGGTGCTGGAGCCTTGACTACTGCCTCAATCTTTTCAGGGGACTTATGTTAGTAACCCCTCTTCATCGATGACGTGGCCACAATACGAGATCTGTTTCTGGAAAAACTCGCACTTGTGGCGATTAGCTCGTAGCCCATACTCCTTTAATCTGGTGAGCACCTTCTCCAAGTTGGCGAGGTGATCAGTCATTTTCGCCCGTGACCAAGATGGCGTCCAAATAACACTGGGTCCCTGGAATCCCTTGCAGGAGTTGATCCATTGCCCTTTGCCAGATAGCCCGAACACCAGCCGGTTGTATTGATAGAGACCTTTATGAGTGTTAATCGTAAGGTATTGTTTCGAAGCTTCTTCTACCTCCATTTGCAAGTACGCCTGGGCTAGATCAATTTTGGTGAAGCGTTTACCTCCAGATAGCGAGGCGAAAATATCCTCAATTCGTGGAAGTGGATATTGTACTGTGTGAAGGACTCGGTTCACTGTCACCTTAAAATCCCCACAGATGCGGACCTTCTTTGGTTCCCCAGGCGTATTACTCAACGACCTCTTCATTACAGGAATGATGGGTGTAGCCCACTCGCTCCAGTCCACTTTGGACAGTACTCCTGAACATTCCAACCCTTCCAGCTCTGCTTCGACAGCTGGTCTGATCGCATAAGGCACTGGTCTGGCCTTCAGAAACTTTGGGCTTGCAGTTTCCTCTATTTTAATCGTTGCTGTTATGCCTTTTAGTGTTCCTAGTCCCTCCTGGAACACTTCTTTTGCGTCAGTTAGCATTTTTGACAGTCGTCCAGGTGTGACGTCGTCATCCTTTTTGGCCTCAACCTTCAGTGCCTGTATGGAATGCCAATCTAATTGTATCTTCCGGATCCATTCACGTCCTAGCAGTGGTGGTCCTCCATCTGGCAATACATATATATCCATTTTAGGTATTTCCTGGCCTTTATATATCACTTTCACCCTTATTTTTCCTTTGGGGTAGACTTTTTGCCCCGTATACGTCTTCAAGACAATCTCTGTAGCTTTCAAGGGTATATGTGAAAATAGCCGCTTTGGTTTATGACTGTTAGGGCTGATCCTGTGTCCAATTCCATTTTCACTTGGACTCCGTCTATCTTGAGTGTAACCCAGATAGTCTGGTGATCCTCCATTTTGGTTACCTTATGTAGTTTCAGACAACCCAGCTCGTTGCTTCCGGAGTCTGTGTCACTTTTCTGTTCGTCTGAACCACTGTCCATCACCTGGTGTACCTTTTTGTACTTCTCCTGTGGAGATTTCTTACTGTTGGTTTTCTTCCCAGACCTGCAGACTCTTGCTATGTGTCCTGCTTTTCCACACTGTCTGCACACTTGGTCCTTGAACCAACAATCCTTCTGGTCATGTGTTGTTCTGCCGCAGCGGTAGCATATCCCTGTTCCTTAGGACATTTCATTGGTGCCATATTCTTGCGGTCTCCGTTGTATCTCTGCAGCTCCCCTTGCGGCTGCTTCATGTGATACTGCCATACTGAAAGCCTTGTCCAGCGTAAGATCCTTTTCTGATAGAAGCCGTTTCTGGGTTCCTTCACTTTGTAGCCCACACACAAACTTGTCCCTTAACGTATCTGCTAGTCCCGCTCCAAACTGGCAGTGTTTCGATAGCTTGCGCAGTTCCGTTAGGTACTCAGCACTGCTTTCGTCTTTGTGTTGGTTCCTTTTATGGAACTTAAATCGTTCTGCTATCAGCAGCGGTGTGGGGTTTAAGTGGTCCTGTAGGATTTCTACTATGCTTTCGAAATTCTTGTTTACCGGCTTCTCTGGGGTTATTAGATTTCGCAGTAACCCATAAGTTTTTTCACCCATGGAATTTAACAAAACCAGTGCTTTACTAGCATCTGGCACTTCATTCGCCCTGCAGTACACCTCAATACGTTCCACATATGTCGCCCAATCTTCGACTTCATTGTCGAACGTAGAGATACTGCCACTCTTCGGCATCCCTGGGTGTGATTTAACTGTCAAAAATGGCATCTCCCGCGCTTCCCCTTCTTCTCCGCTGGCACAAAATGGCGTCTCCCGCGCTTTCCTTCCTTCCCGCGCTCGCCCTTCTCCGCTGCGGCTTCTAAAAATGGCGTCTCCCGTGCTCTTCCTTCTTCTCCGCGGCTGAATGGCGTCTCCCGTGCTCTCCCTTCTTCTCCCCACGGACACTGTTCAGCTCGAGCCCTGGCTGTGCTCTGCGCGTTCTTTTTTTTTTTCTCGACGGCGCGCGGTCCTGAACCCGGCTGTTGCTTTACCCTCTCTCTCTCCGGTTTGTTTGGCTTTTTTTCCCCTCGACGCCGCTCGGTTTTCAACCCCCGGCTGCGCCCTGTGCGCTTCACCCTCTGTCTTACCCAGTCGACGCTGCTCGGCTTTCTCTCCGCCGTCGGTCGGCTCCCGCCGCCGCTGTCCGGGAAGGGTCTGCGCTGGACCTGTCGTCAGTCTCTTGCTGATCGTCGTGGCTGGGGAACCAAGCCCGGCTCTCCACAGCCTCCCCTGCGATGTTCACTCTCTGCCGGATGACTGGGCGGTAGCTTGTGGTCGACGCCCGTGTTCCTGGCCTCGACTTTTTTTTTGTTTTGTTACACCGCCCTCCCGGAGCGAATTCTCGAAGGGAAATGCAGAGTTGCAGGTAGATTCGAATCGACACTCGTCGCCACTGTTAGATCTGTGATTCTGAGAGTATGCTGTTTTTCAATAACCACACGGATGCTGTAACTTTACAATAAACAGGTATTTACTGGAGGAGGGTAGTCTCAAGACTGGGGGTACAGAGGCATGCGCAAGGCTTATATACAGGTGTGGTCACTGCTGGTACTACAGTATACAGGAGCTGTAAAAGTAGTTCTGTCTTAAAGGCACATACACTACAATGGTTAGGCTCCATTCAAGACATATCAATGGGGCTTACCATTAACCGGCTCTTTTCAGTATAGTCCAAATTGGTAGTTAACATGGGGGTGGGGGGAGGAAACTGCATAAGCCAACATACTGCACTTGCACAATGAGTACTGTAAATGCATTAACTGTTGGGCTTCTTATTTGAGCAAATGAAAATGAGCCATATACAAGTTAAGCTCTATTGAAACAATTTGGATGGTAGCCAGTGAGCTAATTCAGCACCACAAAGTGTTGCTTGTCTGAAACAGCTCCTAAGAAAGTGGCCCCTGAATACTCGGAATCAAGCAAATTGGGGATAGGGCGGGAAAATGGAGTTGATGTAGATGATCAGCCTTATTGAATGGTGGAGCAGGCTCGAGGGGCCACATGGCTTACTCCTGCTCCTATATCTTATGTTTCAAATGGTCTAATATTGCATGAATTGGAAACTGTGAAACCTGTAAATTATAAACACACTAGGGACTGGCAACAGCTGCCCATTTTTTTTTGCATGCGTACTTATTTTCAAAATGGTCATTGTATGTACTGTAAATTTTTGCCCAACAATCTTGAAGAACCAGCTGAGATTATGATCAGCACCTAATCAACTGCAACAATGCTAAGAACATAAGTCTGGAATTAGATATAACAATAAAACTGATGTGCCAAGTTCAGTACCTGTACAGTGGAACCTGTTCCTGAAGACACTGTCAGATGACGGACAACACCACCGGGTGGGGTGGGGTGTGTGTGCATCTTCTGGGTCTGTGTGGGGTGGGGTGCGTGTGCACCTTCTGGGTCTGTGTGGGGTGGGGTGAGTGAGCATCTTCTGGGTGTGTGTGGGGTGGGGTGCGTGAGCTGGGGTGCGTGAGCATCTTCTGGGTCTGTGTGGGGTGGGTTTTGGTGTGAGAGCATCTTCTGGGTCTGCGTGGGGTGGGGTGTGTGCGCATCTTCTAGGTCTGTGTGGGGTGGGGTGTGAGAGCATCTTCTGGGTCTGCGTGGGGTGGGGTGTGTGCGCATCTTCTAGGTCTGTGTGGGGTGGGGTGTGAGAGCATCTTCTGGGTCTGTGTGGGGTGGGGTGCGTGAGCATCTTCTAGGTCTATGTGGGGTGGGGTGTGTGAGCATCTCCTGGGTCTGTGTGGGGTGGGGTGCGTGAGCATCTTCTGGGTCCGCGTGGGGTGGGTTTTGGTGTGAGAGCATCTTCTGGGTCTGTGTGGGGTGTGTTTTGGTGTGTGAGCATCTTCTGGGTCTGTGTGGGGTGGGGTGTGTGAGCATCTTCTGGTTCTGTGTGGGGTGGAGTGCGTGAGCATCTTCTAGGTCTGTGTGGGGTGGGTTTTGGTGTGTGAGCATCTTCTGGTTCTGTGTGGGGTGGGGTGTGTGAGCATCTTCTGGTTCTGTGTGGGGTGGGGTGTGTGAGCATCTTCTGGTTCTGTGTGGGGTGGGGTGTGTGAGCATCTTCTGGTTCTGTGTGGGGTGGGGTGTGTGAGCATCTTCTGGTTCTGTGTGGGGTGGGGTGTGTGAGCATCTTCTGGTTCTGTGTGGGGTGGGGTGTGAGAGCATCTTCTGGTTCTGTGTGGGGTGGAGTGGGGTGCGTGTGCATCTTCTAGCCTATGTTGGGGATACTGTTTCAGGGGCATGGGCAGCCCTCAAACATCTTGCTAAAATGGAGCTTCTTCATGCGTGAATCTCAGTGGAGAGTGTCAGCAAGCAATTCAACTGCTGGGTTTTATCACAACCAAGTCCGGCCCTGTTCTCGCCCAACATATCCACTTTCTGGCAGATACCACTGGAGATTAAGTTTGCTCATGAAACTTCTTGAAATCACAAACACTCTTTAATTTGTCTGCAGCAATTACCTCCTGTAGTAACACCTTCACATAATATGAATAAGGCCAATAGTCATGTGGAAACTGCTAAATGTTTCAGATTTCTGCTTTTTAGAGCCATGAGGACTTTGTTCTAAGAACTTTTTCTCGATTTGGAAACTAGCTACATCGGAGAGAGAAAACATTAAATACTAGAGATAAAACCAATTAGCGACGCAGGAAACATTTCTGATTTTGCTGTGATTTTTGATTTGCTCTGTTGCTGAACATTTCAATTTAATTTTTTTTATTCATGGCTTAATAGTGCTGTGGTTCTTATGAAAATTAGGATATTTGAGATTGGTGTAATATATACAGATTCATATGTTTAATTTCAGATTTCATTGATTTAAAATAGGTTTAATTGCCACTGTACAACTAAAATGTACCAGAAAATTGTTCTTTTTTGGGAGCAGTGTTGAATTTTAACAGAGTCCTTTCCATTAATAAATGGCTACTACATGATAGTTAGGTGTTTGTACATAAATGTTAACCTTAGATAAAGGACTGTTATAGGTTTGGGCTCCATGCAGTAGGGAAACAAGTTGTCAATGCAGAAATTGCATTTTTATTGAGCTATCTGTGTTACGGAGAGTAAACCAAGCTGTTTCTAATAGGAAGGCATCCTTTTATGCCATGTATGTGCAGAAGATGTTGATTTTCAGTCCTGAGATCATGTCAAGCTGCTTACACTCCTTTTACTTTAAACAACAAAACAATGCAACAGCTTCACGTGGAGTGCTGTACTGAGAGGTAATTAAAAATCCCTTGAAAAATAAAACTTGTGTTTTTACAAGATTTCATTTCTTACCAATAAGGACAAATGAGTGAGCACTGTATCAGTGTCAACAGCTTCACTAGAGGGCCTCTGCAAGAAAATCAATGGCAACATGCTCAGCTCCCACAGCTTTCAGATATCGATGTTTCCAGAGCAAAAAGTCTGAATCATCTATGGAAATGTGTAGAGCATGGTTCTTTCTGGATGATCACAGTCCAGTGTTCCAAGAGAGTGTGACATTCAATATAGTGTTGTGGAAGCTATGCTGCTGTGAGCAGTGCTGAGCTGCAGGCCTATTACTGACAGAGCATGGCTGATGGACAAATCCAGGTACCCACTGCTTCTTGAATGTCAATATGAGCTTTAAAATTTCTGTCAGACATCAGAAAGAAAAAGAAAACCTTCATACTATCATGTGCACCTCAATCAATCATGGAAACTGAGGCAATATCAAGCTCAATATATTTCTTAGCAAACTTTGGTTCTGCTGCACAGATTCATTTTTACAAAATGATTATGGAAACTTTCTAGCAGTTGCAACACTCCAACAATGAATACACTTCAACAGTCTCAATACCGCTCCTAGAAGGAGCACAAAACTGGTAATCTCATTCAGAGGGGCCACAAGGTCACTTGGAATAGGAAGTGAACATATTCATACAGGTGGGAACAGAATAAGGTGTCCAAAATGCACCTCCTGGCAACCTGGCCCTCAAAGCCTGGGAATCTGAGTCCAACATGGGATTATATTCCTTATTTGTTGGGTTTGTCGTGTTTTAATTGTGCGTGGCTGGAGGTGTAGAAAGGGATGTTCTTAGTGCTGTTACCTTATTGGTGAACAATTTCTAAATCAGAACACCAGAAACAGTATTAGCAACTTGTGGTATGGAAATGGCAATATACATTTAATCTTTAGATGGAGTGATCAAGGTTCCAAGTTAAACCATGAAGTTAAGGCGCATTATTAAGGCAAATTCCAAGGAGATTTATACTTGAAATTGGCTATACTGGACTTGGGAGTATTTGATGTTGACAAAATGTTACTTTCCCCAGCACTGACATCCCTCATCCTGTTGGAGGACAAAAATTCAACAAAAAAGATAAAAGAAAATGGTAAAAAAGCAGAACTGACAGTTCAGGGTCAAAACTAGGTTTTCACTCCCACTGTGGGTCCCACTGACAAATCTATTCATTTAACAAAACCAAATTATAATAATTCTTAATTTTGGCCCATCCAAACATTTTAAGAACTTGTAATAAATATTTGCTACTTTTTTGTACAAATGGAATTTAAACTTTAACGCATCAATAGCTAAATAGCAGCAGCGGGAAAATACCAAGTCTTGCAAACATATTGTTTGCTAGGAACTCAGAAAGACAAAGTAAATATACTGGGGTAGGAACAAGCAAATCACAGATAAAAGGCATTACCACCTTTACGTATATTTCACCATGCATTGGGCCTATGGGAAATCTCGAATTTACCCCAATTCCCAAATCACATTTTATTCCATCTACCTATTGATGCATCAATCTATTCAACCGTTTAACTAGTCCTACTGCTATATATAAACCTTTGGCTGTTCATGTTATATAAAATGGTAGCGAAAAAGTCAAGCCAAAGCGTCAAGTAACTTTGAAGTTTTAAGACTGGTACAATGAAACCATTCTCACGTTATCAACTTTTCACCTTTCATTATTGCTTTTGAATACATATACTGCAAAATTCTGACATTTCATTAAATTTCAAAGCAACTTAAGTATTGCTGTCAGGTAAAAGATTTTGACAGTCTTCTATGAGTGGGAGTAGACACGTGCACTTCAGAATTTGCATAACTGTTTTGGGAGTTTTTTTCCTGCTGCTAACCCTTTAAGAACTGCAAACTTTTTAGGTGGTAAAATATGCAGATCCATTCACAAATCTATTTAAAAAAATTAAAGAAAAATGAAAATGAATTGAATATTTCTTAATCCATAATTTAAAAAAAAATAGAAATGATATTCCAATATTCACTCATGCCACTGCTTCTTGAAATGTGGTCATTTTGTTTTATTGCAATACGAATTACTTTTAAACATTTGCATAATATATCTTATTATGCCATTCAGAACGTCGAGCCTGTTCTGCCATTCAATTAGATCATGACTGATCTGTATCTTAAATCCATCTACCCGCCTTGGTTCCATATCCCTTATTACCCTTGCCTAATAAAAATCTATTGATCTCCGTTTTGAAATTTTCAATTGACTCAGCCTCAAGAGCTTTCTTAGGGAGAGAGTTCCAGATTTCTGCTACCCTTTGTGTGAACACGTGCGTCCTGATGTCACCCCTGAATGGTCTCGATCCAATTTGAAGGTTCTGCCCCCTTGTTCTGCAATCCCCCACAAGTGGAAATAGTTTCTCTCTCTCTACCCTATCAAATCCTTTAATCATCTTAAACACCTCAATTAGATCACCCTTAATCTTCTATACTCAAGGGAATACAAGCCTAGTCCATGTAACCGATCCTCATAATTTAGACACCAAACCCAATTATAAACATCCATGTCAAAAGGTGCCTAAGACGCTTTACAGAATTTCTCTGTTACTTACCTTAGAGTTAATCAGGTAAAGCAAATCAGAGTTCAAATTCTGATCTATGTCCACAAGACGAGTTTTGCTTTTGTAAATTAAAAAGCAGCTGATGAAAAGGACTGCTATAGAAATGAACAATCTGAACATTATTACATAAAAAACCCTTTTATACTACAGACTGGGTCTAAGAGTGGCACTATCCTGAATTTGCACTGCAGACAAGCTGGCAGGGTTTCTCTGAACTGACAGCAAAGTGCGGTGGCACGCAGGGTCATGATTTCATCAACAAATGATGTCCCGACACACAGAATGTCTATGGCAATAAAATAAGTTAAATCATGACGGCAGCGCATGTGATGTCATGCCATAACATTACTTCAGTGGGGGCTATTCTGAAAAGGTTTCTTTATTGAACTGCTGCCGGTGCAGTACTTTTAGTAGCCAGAATTAGACCAGTGGCGGGCACTATGGCCCAGTCAAATCAGGTCTTCCTGGTTGCCAAGCCAACAAATTCCAACAGTTTTACTTTCACCTTGCTGCAGGCTATGAGACACCATGGCTACAGGCAACCAAAGATCAATATAAAAACTGTTAAACAATTCTTTGATTCACTGCTTTGTACCTTCTATTTTTCCCTTTAAAAACTACCATGGTGTCTGCCACAAATTGGCATATAATCTCAATTAGTAAAGTGACGATAAATGTGATTTCACAAAAAAAAGTCCATTCTGAATTTTATGGTTAACATTTTAAGTTGTATAGCAAAAGCTATGTGGACAACATGATGATGATTTGGGTTTTTAAAATTAAGTGTATATATGTATCTGTAAAAAGATACATAAATAAATGGCTAGGGAATATTAATTCAGAATCCTAAATCAATGTAGTATAAATGCTCCATCGATAAAAGGCATAATCTTAACAAGAGATCTGCATCTGTCCAAATGAGGAAGCCCAGTAAAGCAGCATTGTTCAACAACTGCATGGCTGAATTCAAAACTGGTTTCCACTACAAGAGAGAAAACCAATACCTCAGCAATGGATGAAGTATTGCAGTGCAAACATCACAGTTTACTACCTTCGAATACGTAGCAGAACACCATGCACACAAACTAGCTTTCACATCTTCTGCAGTGAGCTTTCAGGTGAAAAACATTGGAGCAATATCACAAGAAACTGCACCTATTATATAGCTCGACGCTGTGATGAGATCTCACAAATGATCCAATAGTAAACAGGAAAGCATAATTTATTTTGAAAAGATTTTGTTAATTTTATTCAAGAGATTTAGCACCATGAGGAAGCCAAGTAGTAGTGTGGGGGCAGGACTTGATAGGAGGGGATTTGTTGGAAGACAGTACTGCAGGGAACAGCAGCTATTTTTCCTAGTTCTAAATGCTAACTTAAGTGTTATGAAGAAGGGTTCCATCTTGTACCTTAGCCTATGGTTCTCCTTCAGATGCTGGCTAATCTGGTGCATGCTTCCTGCATTTACATTTCCTGGCTGCAGTTACAGCATACTACTTCATCTTGATAGGTGCCATTCCCCAGCAGTTACTTTGTAACACAAGGGCATGGGCAGCAATGTCTGTTTGCTCATCACGTTAATAAAAACTTGGTGCTAAGGTTTCTAAATTTCTCTGGGGTTCCAATGGATTGACAGAGCACTTTTTAAATGTGGCTTCACATCTGGATGGAGTTACACAAAACAGCACGTGAATCCCAAGCTGTGTGAGATGGCCCACTGGAAGGGGCCCCTCACACTTGGTGGATTTAGGGCACTCGGGAAGCAGACTATGATGCCACCCTTGAGTTATGCTGCCATTTTCTCATTGATGCACATCTGAAACCATTCTGCAATGGCAAAAAAAATTGGCAGCATAACTTCAGCCTTCAATTGAGATTTCCAGCAACCACATAATCACTAGTTCCAATATTCTCCCCATTGCAAGGGCATTACAAGTATAGCAATACAATGTTGTCTACAGAAAGATACAATATAGGTATGCCTGGGTTCCAGGCTCTTACTGCTTACTGCTCCAGAAATACCATATTATTTGGTCTTTAAAAAACTCATCTACGAGTTTCATTCTACATCCATATTGAAAATAATGCATTTGACCACAAGATGGCAGAGATTAGTTATACAGAGAATGGTGGTTGCAGCACTCAATTTCATGAATAACAGACCTGCACACAATCTCATTTTAGTGACTTCAAATGTAACTTAATTTCAGATTAAGAAAGTTCTTTGATATTTGTAGCACATTTGTATTTGGTTTTGCATTAACTGAAATTTCACAAAGCTAACTTACACATTGGTAGGACAGAAAATATTGCTAATGAAAAGGGCAATATTTCCACAGGGCTTTCATCCTCCGTCAGATTATTACAGCTATGTTCTTGATTATAGCGACGATGTCCGAAACTTAGCTGCACTCAGAGAAAAAGTACATGAACTGAGAGAGGGAAAAGAATACCATTTAACCTGATAATTCACAATAAGACAAAGACGAGTCTCCATTCCTTCTCTGTAT
This sequence comes from Somniosus microcephalus, assembly GCF_052327205.1. Taxonomy (NCBI): domain Eukaryota; kingdom Metazoa; phylum Chordata; class Chondrichthyes; order Squaliformes; family Somniosidae; genus Somniosus; species Somniosus microcephalus. The sequence continues at coordinate 261,592,591 of NC_140989.1, forward strand.
TATAATTACTTAGCACACAGATTTTCAAGAAACAACTACTCACATGACTGGCCCACTGATTGCCCTTTTTCCTGCATTTTACCACATCTAAGGAAGCTACCATCACTAAAGCAAGAAATCACAGCAGACAGCGCTGCCACCACCTCATGCTGCCATCTATATAGTGTGGAGTATCCCAGCCATCAACCACTTCCCAAAGTAGCTTGAGGAACCACAAGACCATGATTTCCTCTAAAATGAGTCAATTTTGGAGGACAATCACCTCTACATTTTGCCAACTAAGGAAACTAGGCCAACACGTATGATTTTGCTGAGAATTCTTTTTTTTTTGCATTATTGTGAGATAAATATTCACACAAAATAAAGCAATAGTACAAAATCAATAGCTAATGAAATTGCAAGTGCTGGCAACATTGTAAAGGGCACATTTTCATTTAATAAACAATTTATGAAATGGCTCTAGAAATCCATCTGTAACTGAAAGATAATCCATTTGATGCAGTGAATAGTGGGAGAGTGGAGGCATTATTGTGAGCATCAGGATAGGTACTCTGTATCAGGTATTCATGCCTCAGTACTGTCAGCCTCCACAGACCTGGAAAATTATGCAAAATTTGTGGCACCAAAAAGGCGTTGGGAAATTTTAAGAATCCATTTTGATGTTAAAAAATAATCAAAAATTTAGAGCCATTGCGCAATTAGAGAATATATTCCTTTAATAACTATCAAGAATCATTCAAACAGACCTTATGCATGGTCTACGTTTGAAGTGTCACAAAACTCATGGCAACTGTCACCAAGGATGATACCGGCAGTCCATTAAGAATGTAAGCTGTATGAACAAAACCAACAACTTTTTGGCAGATAATTAAAATGTTATGCAAGACTGAATATGTTAAGAGAGATAGCAGGCAGAATTCATTTTAATTTCTGTAGTTTTGAAAAGCAGTTGTATTCTTTTGTAAAGCAATAATAAAACTTAACAGACAGCCAAATCTTTCTCCAAATCTACAGCCTCAAAAGAAAGCTATTGACATTTTCCCTAGTTACAAAGTGACAGTCCATTTATTTAAAATTCTGCCAATCAGTGAGATCTAAAGTACAATACAACACAATAGTGTACGATGAACCACTTAAGCATAAAATGTCACTCATTTTTGTTGCCAAAATAGACCACAAGGTTTTTGGCAAATAATCCATAATTACAAGCAACTTAAGTTTAATCACTTCTTCAGCTAAAAATAGATGTTTTCTTCATGTCACCACTGCCCAGCATTCAGGCCAACAATCAAAGCATTTTCTAATTTTATTACAAATTACATAACTTTACCATGCCATAATTGCAGCTTTATTAAAATTATTTCTTTTGAAAGTTTTATTTACTTTGAAACTGTGTGAAGTTCACAATCCATTTCGAGAACGAAAAAAAACCTTACTGAAAAAATGACTAAACACTAAAATATTTAGCATGCAAAGAAGTTTATTCTAGATTCCAATCAAAATGAAATCTATAGTTTTTACGTCCCTAGGAAGTCATCCGATTTTGAAAATGTTATGAAATATTAATGGCATTGTGAAACAGGAGTCTAGAAATTACTGAGAGCGATGTTCCACCATACAAATGTTCAGCGTTTTTGCAATAAAATTCTTCTCTCTGCTTTATTAAGGCATTAACCAGTTCAAAATAAAAGGGGTTAATGCCTCTGTTAGAACAGCAGAGATAGAAACTTCATACAAACACATTAAGCAGTTGGACGTTACCATCACTCCCAGTAACTTAGAAGCTTTGGCTCATTTTGTGGCAATGGAAGTGCTGCTTTTGCGTAAAATATAACTGACCAGTAAATGGTGGTAACATTGTTTGGTAAGTATTGCAAAACTGGCACAATGTTTAGAATGAAACTTTAAAAAGGGACAACTAAAAACAAAAATATATTTTTTCAGTAAAGACAATTGCGGTATTGCGAAGGAAATGCTGGCCAGTTGTATTGTCTATATGTATCAAGACCCTTTATTCACTTTCTACAAGATGCTGGATTTTAGTGTTCCTGCCTGAATTGTTTGCACTTAAAAAAAAAAATTAAAAAAATGCCCTTTTGCTCCTCTGTTACGTTTAGCCTATTTTAGTGAACCTTAATGAAATATAATTTAAAGCCACACCACTGAAAAGCAGTATTGTAAATATCCATACGGGCAAAATTATGGGGCTCAGGCTAAGAAGTGCAATTCAAATTTGCTTCATTATATACTAAAAGGGACCTCAAACGCATTTAATATTTTTACACAAAAGATTACCACCAGACAGAAACGTCTGCTAACTATTTCAACACGAGATGTTCTGTGATGGAGGAAACCATTTGGTTACTTCTGTTGTGCGGCTGCCATTGGTATTCCTTCATGGAATTAATTCTGGCAAGGGTGATCTCACTGCAACCATTTAATGCTCTATCATTGTATAATGGAACCTTGCGGCTATTGTGTAGTTTGTTTTATGAATCAGGATTCTGCAAAAGGTTTTATAGCATGGGCACAATGTACAAGTTAACTATAATTACATCATCTTTCTCAAAAGCCATGGCACAAATAAAAAATAATGATCTTCACCTGAGGCTGGAAAACACCATGGAACAAGGTAGTTTTCTACAAAACAGCAACACTGCTCAAAGCAGTTGGCAGGGAAATGTATTTGCACGTGAACTTGAAATTTTAAAGATGAAAGTCTTCATTTAATGTTTGTAAACATAGATGCTTACCATCTGTTTACATAGGCCCGGTAATATTTTCTGGCAATCACAGATGATGCTTGAAATGTATTACTCTGCCCACCTCCCACACACATGCAAACCAATCTATCACCTGTGGTTACATGGACTCTGTAAGCTGCCTGTCAAATAAGTGGCAACAATGGCTCTTCTTAAGCATTTTGTTAGAACTTCAAAATGACACAAATTTGAACATTGATGCCTGACCAACAATTACAAATGTTCTGATTTTACAACACTTGAATGCAGTATTTAAGGGTCAGCAGGAGTAAAATGAAGCATTAGCCCCTTCTCATAAGAACATAAGAATTTGGAGCAGGAGTAGGCCATACGGCCCCTCGAGCCTGCTCTGCCATTCAATACGATCATGGCTGATCTTCAACCTCAACTCCACCTACCTGCCCGACCCCCATATCACTTGATTCCATTAGAGTCAAAATATCTATCTATCTCAGCCGTTAAGCCTCAACGACTCAGCATCCACAGCCCTTTGGGGTAGAGAATTCCAAAGATTCACAACCCTCTGAGTGAAGTAATTCTTCCTCAAATAGCCGACCCCTTATCCTGAGACTATACCCCCTAGTTCTAGGTTCTCCAGCTAGGGGAACCAACCTCTCAGCATCTACCCAGTTTCTCAACAGGAAACGTCCTGTTTCTACAAATATGTTTAGCTTAGAAATGTGACAATGTAATCGAAGCACCCCACTCTCAGGAAATTAGGTGTGGCGGGGTGGGGGAAGAGTTGGAAGAAGATAAAGAACAAGCTTCAGAGAATACCTTATGACCTCTGGACATCCCAAAGTGCTTCACAGCTAATTCATTACTTTTTTTTTTAATGCAAGCATGTTGTTTTATGGACAAACATGGAGTCAATTTTGGATGCAGCAAGATCCCACAATGAATAGAATAAATGACCAGTTAACCTGTCTTGGTGATGTTGGTTGAGGGATGATTGTTGGCCACGACACTAGACCTCCCTGCCCTTCATCAAACAAGTGCCACTAGATGCAGGAAGGATGTTCCCGATGGCCGGGGAATCCAGAACCAAGGGTCACAGTCTAAGGATAAGGGGTAAGCCATTTAGGACAGAGATGAGGAGGAATTTCTTCACCCAGAGAGTGGTGAACCTGTGGAATTCTCTACCACAGAAGGCAGTTGAGGCCAATTCATTAAATATATTCAAGAAGGAGTTAGATATATTTCTTAAGGCTAAAGGGATCAACGGATATGGGGAGAAGGCAGGGTCAAGGTACTGAATTCAGATGATCAGCCATGATCTCACTGAATGGCGGAACAGGCTCGAGGGGCCGAATGGCCTACTCCTGCTCCTATCTTCTATGAATCTATAAGATCTTTTACATTCACCTGAACAGCCAGACAGGGCCTCAGTTTAACATCTCATCTGAAAAACAGTACCTCCTGCAATGCAGCAACCCTTCAGTATTGTACTTCTGTATCAGACCAGATTACGTGCGCGAATCCCGGAGTGGGGCTTGGCCTGTGACCTTCCAACTCAGAGGAGAGAGTGGTACGACTGAGTCAACCTGACGTTTATTTATGGGAGAGAAAGAAGCAACTAAAATAGCAGTGCAAGGTCAGAGCAACTGCACAAAATACTTTTTGCCTCAGCACACTGTGCTGCAATGAGAGATTTCAGGGTATGCAAATAGGTTTTATGATGTTAAATTAAAGCATGCTTTTATATTGGCACCATTTAATTGAGATTCTGGCAGCCCAGTGACTGTGAACCTAACCCAGTGTTTACACTACTAAATATAGCTCCCTTATCCTGGTGGCAGACTCATTGAGCAATGAAAAACTGGATTTACCTGTCCATTGCCAGGATAAGGGAACCAGGTGTAGCAGAGTAAACACTACAAGCCTGTCCACTTCCAAAATCAAATTAAAACAGTGCCAATATAAAGTCAGCTTCAAACAAAGCACTGATATCTACTTTCCTATTGTCTCAATTGCTTATTTCAGTTCAACATAGTGGGCCGGATTTTGCTGTAGAAATAACAGTGGGCTAACAGTACTCACTGTTACTTAAGTGGCCATCGGACAGCAACTTCTGGTGCCCGCACATGTGGAGTTAAACGCGGAAATCCGGAAGTTGCTGTCCGAGATGTGGTGTTCCTCCAAAGGTTTCCCAAAAATGGCGTCTCGCTGTCTGGCTCCCCATTCAAATGTATTGAACGACACACGGTTGCTGTATTTACCCTCATTGATATGGACTAAACTCGGCTGAAAGAGTTAGGGCTTGTCCATTGCAGTTTAAATACCCTTTTAATGGCTTAGTAATTCTTAATTACTGCCAAACAACCTGTCTGGAACTGAAAATTATTATTTTTTAATTTTTTTCTTTTTTAAATAAGTGTGGGGTCTCATTCCTTCAAATTTTAATTATTGTTAGAGATTTAAAAAAAAATTCTGTGTCTCTTATCTCTCTCTCTTAATCCAATCTTTCTTTCTCTCTCTTTATTTCGCTTTCTACACCTGATTTGACATGAATTAAATATTCTAACGGACTCTTCCTGGTTCAGACTCTGCGCTGCTCAGTCATGATTCTTCAATCCAAATGGTTAAGGAGATACACAGATGTTTACTCTGTTCACACAAATCCCAGATGCTCTGTAGAGGCCGCTGCACTTTTTGGCTCTCTAATTTACAGAAAGTTCCAGTGCAAAACCGCATAGAAAGTGTATGACAAGTGTAAGTATAACGAGCGGCGAATCTGGCCCAATGTTCATGATTCACCTAACCCAATGCTGTAAATTTAAATATTCCTCACTAATGCATCCATTTATTAGAAAGAGTGCCGCATGTTCATTTGTTAGATAAACTATGTGAAATGGAAGGCACCGCCATTACTGCAGCATTAACGATAACTAATTCCATAAAAATGATTAGCAAAGACTTTCAAAACTAAACAGAATAAAAACAAAGTATGGGCAATTGGTGCAGCTTGAATACAAATAATATGGATACCATTGAAGAACGATTCCAATTCCTTTTCTTACCAGTTTACGTTTAGTGGCTGGAAACTGGTTCTGTAAAAGATCAGAGTTCGCTCGCCTTTGCCGGTTTGGAGAGAGATCCCCACTACAATGAGAGTCATCATCTTCATTTGTTTCCTGCACAAAAATTAAAATCTAGTAGTAGCAGTTCAACTTAACTGTGACTTGAGAAAGACAAAATATTTGTCGACTAAAAACTATTTTCTGCACTTCCTACTCGCCCCCCACCCAACCACCTCAAAGAAAAAAAAATTTCCTCAATACAAACTTGGAGATGGGTTTAGGGACACAAAGTCAGTAAATTTGCATTTAATCTACAAAGGGAAAAAAAGTCATGCACTTTGTTGCCCACAGAAAATGATTTTACATTTTTAGTCTTGTGGTAGTCTCTCTCAAATTTTATATGAAATTTCACCACGATTTCAGTACCAATTAAACAATTAAGGCTTCAACTGTGCTATCAAAACAATCAACTTCATCAAAATACAAATTTAGTTCCAAGCAACATTTGGGACATCAATATTTCTGTAATAAAATATGCAAACAAAAAAAAGGGGATCATTCAACCTCAGCATGAAACAATAACAGATCAAGATAGCCCGAGGGTCAGTTATGAAAAATGTATGTTATTGAACAAAGGACTAAGCAAATTTCACAAGTCATTAACAGACAATGTCTCTTGTAACTTTCTTGTTTTAGATATTTCAAAGAATACAATATCAATGAAGTCAGATATGTTATGTACCTTCTGCTTTAACATGCTCTTCACTTCTTTGATCCCCATCTTAGCCTGGTTCTTAGCCTTGAAGAAAAAAAAGGGTTTGATACAGCATTCCTTTTAAATGCGATACAAATTTCTCAATATGAAATCTGAACAGTCATAACAGGTTTTCTTTAAAGTTGCTACCACATATTGAAACCAGTTATTTTCACCATGGATTAAAGATGGCATCCTTCATAATAATTTCAAGTATTCTGGCGGAGCCAGTTGATTCGTCAAGGACATTAAACAGAAAATTACTGTGAAGTTATCATATCTATGCATTTCTTAAAATGATCAAACCTAATGTCTAATATTGGATTAATAATTCAGTATTAAAAATGTACTTTTAACTTCCAGCTATTATTTATCTACCTTGCTTTCTTCGTTAAAATACTTTCCCCCCTTGAAGTGCAACTAGGAAAGCTTAACAACTTTTGGGTGAAGGCAAAGAGAGAAAAATAGGTTTAGCTTAATTTTTTTGAGCAATTTATAGGTTTTCAATACTGATTTTTATTTCTTTATGATGTGAATTCAAGCATCTACCAGCATTTTAAATTCATTTCTTGAAAGTAAAGTTTGATTGTTCAATCGTCAACCTAGTATATTGCTTTCTTGTTTCTATACCCTTAAATCAACAGTATTGCATGAAACCAGAGTCCATAATAGTCATTATGGGCTATACCTTTGAAGTAAGTCATCAATAAAACTACAGCAGCACTGTCCAAAGATAACCTGAAATCTGACAGACAGTGGTGGGAGGGGAACAATCTTGAGCAACTTTCCCTTTTAGGCCAATGGCTTTTCACTCTCTTAAACTCATCCTTTACACCATGCACCACTCCATGAAGGGGAAGGTTAAGCAACTTGCTCCAGGGTTTCTGCCAATGTCATTCAGCAGCATGTGCAAGAGCATCCCTGCATGACGCTCATTCACATTTCGCCTCCCTGTGGAGACGTACTTCACTCAGCACCTGGCCCAAAAAGGGAACTTAGTCTTGTAACAAATCTCACAGATAAACCTTGATATTATTAGTCATTTACGCAGAATGAGATAATGGCCCAGAAATTCGGGTCTCCACGGGTGAGTGCGCATGGGGTACTCACCCGTAGGCCCAATGGAAGTGCCGGTTTCCTGCATGCGCGGGAAACCGGCACTTCCGTTCCTCTGAACGAAGGGGTTCAGAGGTTGAACGCGTGCGCGGGGGAGGCTGCGCGTGCGCATCGAACTTCGTTTTTTTTTAAAACAGGTTTTCCCGGGAGGGTAAGTCTGCAGAAGTTAGAAATGTAAAAAGCAGGCGTAAGGCCTGCTTTTTACAAGCTAAGTGGTGAATTAATTAAAATTAAAACATTTTTTCCACAGGTTTATTATTTTTAAATACTTTAAAGCAAGGTAAGTTTATTTTTAGCCCTGTTAGAAAATAAAATTATTTTTTTCAAAAATTTATATTGTTTAAAATAGTTATTTCATGTAATTTATAGTTTATTTAAAAAATGTGATTTAAAAAAAAAATTATTTGAAGATTTAGTGCTGTTTTGGGGCCGTAGTATTTACAAGTCTTGACAGCACTTCCTGTCAGGCTCATGAATGGAGCATTCCCTGCTCCGATTGGCTCCCCATGGCCCACGTGATCCCAGGGGACGCATCGAACTAACTGCGCCCCTGGGATACGCAAGCACTGCGCGCCGGCAGCTGGACCAGGCCCCGGATCGGAATTCCACGGGGGCCCACAGCTCAAAGGCCGGCGCGCAAGGTAAGTGCAGATCGGGGGCTTACACCCGCGGGAAGCCCCCGGCCCGAATTTCTAATGACATTTCTAGTCTTTTAATAGCAAATCTAAACCAGAAAAAAAAACGAATGCAACATGAATTTTTTGACAAATCTGATTTGTGAATTCTACACAGTTTTACACGAACATGTCATCAAATGATAGTGAAAAAGCAAATGGATTATCGAGTCATTTGTGAAAGAGGCACTCGATGGCTGAACGTTGTCTGCAAAACCAATACTAAAACATTTGCAGAACTATAATCTAACATGTTATTGTTTAGGTGATGATTAAACGGATGAGGTATTGAAAAGAGCAAAATATCACTATTCAATATTACAGCTGATCTTCCACCTCATGCAACTCCACCTTCCGCACTAGCCCCATATCCCTTAGAATCCAAAAATCTATCGATCTCGGTCTTGAATATACTCAACGACTGAGCCTCCACACTCCTCTGGGGTAGAGAATTCCAAAAGATTCACCACCCTCTTGAGTGAAGAAATTTCTCCTCACCTCAATTCTAAATGGCTGACCCTTTATTCTGAGACTGTGACCACTGTTTCTAGACTGCCTAGCCAGGGGAAACAGCCTCCCTGCATGTACCCTGTCAAGCCCCTCAGGAATTTTATGTATTTCAATGAGATCACACCTCATTCTTCTAAACTCTAGGGAATATAGGCCTAGTCTACGCAATCTCTCCTCAAAGGACAATCCCCCCATCCCAGGATTCAGTCCAGTGAACCTTTGTTGCACTCCCTCTAAGGCAAGTATATCCTTCCTTAGGTAAGGAGACCAAAACTCCACACAGTACTCCAGGTGTGGTTTCACCAGGGCCTTATATAATTGTAATAAGACTTCTTTACTCTTATACACCAATCTTTTTGTAATAAAGGCCAACATACCATTTGCTTTCCTAATTGCTTGCTGTACCTGCATACAGGAAACTTTGTGCTATCCGGCACCCATGGGACCGAGCTACTGCCGTTTTTTTAAAAGCTCCGGATAGACCAGCGTCAATGTTATCAGATAGGAGCTTTTCATCGCAGTATCTGACCACAAACACTGTTGCTCAGCAACAGCTTGTAAACACTTGGCCCAGTAGCTTGGAAGCGTCTCTGAAGCTGTTGCTAAGCGACAAAGACGCTTTCCAGAGCTTGCCTGTGAAAAGAATGCTAGGAGAGAAAAAAACACCTAACCAAAACAGCTGCTGATTTCTGCCGTTAGATCAAAGTTGCCAGACATTCAACTTCCGGATAGCACAAAGTTTCCTGTATTAACTTTCTGTAACTCCTGTACAAGGACATCCAGATCCTTCTGAATAACAACACTTCCCAGTCTCTCATGTTTTAAAAAATATTCTGCTTTTCTATTTTTCCAACGAAGTGGATACCTTCACATTTCTCCACATTATATTCCATCTTCCATGTTATTGCGCACTCATGTACTGCACGTTAATAAGTGTGATTTTCTGATAAAACAGATGATCTTTTGAATTGCCCTTAATTCTAAATGTTATAAATGGAGATATCCCTACACTCACTGATGCCTTTCTTTCAGTTACCTCTTTTGCAACATATTGGGGTAGGTTGTGCTGATTTTTCCAGCACAACTCGCCCTAAATCAGCCAAGCCAGCGCAACAGATCGAGGAATTTCAAGCGTAAATTACGTCCAGCGCAAGTTGAGTTTCCACGATCTTTTGCGCTAGTTTAAAAAACATCGTGCTGGAAGCCGCCCCCGCCCATAAAACTGGCCACACCCTTTTACTTCAGAAAACTAGCACAATTTTGATCCCAATTTGGTTAGCGGCAACAGGGAAGCAGTCATTTTGCACAATATTCTCTCTTTTGCGATATCATGAGTAGAGAATGCGGCCTACAAATACGCCGTTCCCATTTTTGGTGTGCGGAGAGGAAAAAACTGAGATGTCATACACAAAGTATCTGCTCCCAAGCAAATATATGGACACAGTTCTGTGTAAAGAGGTTCGGCTGCAGGTTTTACATCCAGAGATTTCAACATCTGAGAAATGTTAAGACTGAGATTTATGATCAACAAGAGTGATCACAGATTGCTCCCCCATTTAAAGATAAGGATCGAAGTTTATTTTTAAGCATGACTTACATCAAAATATGTCACCAAAATATGCAACTGTCCCAATGTCCCACACAGTCTACCTACAGTACTGTAGCACTTAATCTAATATCTATTAGTATCCAATTTAGACACTTACAAATTTGTATGCTGTTTTCATGGCAGGATTTGCTTTCGTCATCACTGTATTTATTAGAGCGCCACCTTTCTGCAAAGAAAAAAAATCTGGTGATTGTTTTTTCCTGCAAAATTATGCTTTTCCCCTAAATTAAACAAAAAATCTGTTACAATAATTTACTATATCAAAAGTAAAACAACTTTTGGTTAAATTAACAGTTTTGGTCATCGGTCACTTTGTGGAAATTTGGTTTGGTATTTATGCAGTCATGAATTAATTTTTGCAGATGGATGTTTTTGACTCCTTTGTGAAAACTCATGCAAAGAATCTCCAATACATATTCTATTTCCCAGTGATCTTATTGTTTGCATTGATTCCTTGAGCTTCCTTCTACTATTAACATGATTATTATTTTTAGGGTCACTTTTTTTTGCTTTTTGCTTATTTCTCTTATTTTTTTGCTCAATGTTCGCAGTTTTGTCTCCGAGTCAGAATGTAGTGTCAATCCAGGACTTTGGTACATAATCTAGACTGACACTTCAGTGCCACATTGAGGGGGCTACTGCATTGCATCTTTTGGACGAGACATTCAACCAAAGTCCCATTTAGCTGTTCAGATGGATGGAAACGATCCGATGGCACTTTTTCGAAGAAGAGCAAGAAGTTCTTATGAACACCTGCCCAACATTCCCTCAATCAACATCACCAGAAGATTAATTGGTCATTTACTTCAGTATTGTTTGTGGGAGCTTGCTGTGCCTACAAAATAAAACAGCACGTGCACTTCCAAAAATAATTAATTGGCTGTGAAGCACTTTGGGACATCCTGAGGAAGTAAAAGGTACTATATAAATGCAAGTCTGTCTTTCCTAATTTATTCAGGTATTCTCAGTTCCTTTGTGGAAATCTCAAACTTTTGTTTTGTTTCTTTGAAACTGTTCAGGCATTTCTGCTTGTTCTTTGATGTGCCTTCAATAACCACAAAACTAGAAGTTATAGACTTAAACAAGTTGGCTTTTAATCACTAAGATCAGAGCTAACATCTCAACACGCCGACTGGTTCACAGGAATGAGTCATACAGATCCAGGGATCTTTATGTAAGAGAAGTCAGGGGCGGAGCCAAGAGCCAAGACCTGGAACCTTCCAGGTTAGTCAGGAGAGAGGAAGTGAAACTATACACAGTGTGGGGGAGGGTAATATACATGAGTGCAAAACGAATACAGGAAATACAGGATCAAGACAAACAGATTTCATTACATTCTTCAGATTATTTTAACCTCCTTAATAAGCCAATGGTCCAAGTCTTTCTATGTTATCCTTTTGTAAAACATAGATATGGTCTGAGATAGCTGTTTGGTTCTTGCTAACTCTTACCAGACTTATTCCCAGTCAAGTTTCTTTACTATAGGCTGGAAATCAGAAGTGATAAAGTTTCATACTCATTCATGCATCAAAGCAGTATCACCTCGGAAGAGGAGCATTTGTAAAATCCATCAATGTTTTGACTGAGTGCGAGTCAGCAGAGAGTGCTGTGAGTTTGGGTAAGTGTGAGAGTTCGTTAATTGTTATTTCTCTTTAAATCATTCTTGATAAGATTACTTAAGCAGTTTAAGTAAAGGGGAAAAGTTAACTATTTGGGATTCTGTTGGTTTAAGAAGAGTAAAACAAGGTTACACTGCAGTAGGAGTAAATTGGCACAGCAGGCAGTGGAAACCAGTTTTCTAACCAATCAGCAGGGGTGACTCATTTGGCTGTAAACAAACAGTATAAAAAGACCAGTGCTAGTGCGAGTCAGCAGAGAGTGCTGTGAGTTTGGGTAAGTGGGGTGTTAGGTGCGCTTTTCAAACTTTAACTCTGTGGGTTGTAGTTAATAAGGCCTTTCTGGTGCAGAGTGACTGTTGGTAAACCATTTAACTGGTGTAATTAGAGGGATTGATTTAATTTAAATCCAATTAATTAAAGGGGATACTAGCATCTAAAATCGGGCAGAGGGTGTCTATAACTAACAATAAAAAATTTAATTAATTACATAGAATGGAGCAGGTGATGTGTTACTGTTGCGAGATGTGGGAGCCGGTGGACCCCATTGAGGCTCACGGTGATTACATCTGTGACAAGTGTCTGCTGCTACAGGAACTCCAGCTCCGTGTTGATGAGCTGGAGTCTGAGCTTCAGACACTGCGACACATCAGGGAGGGGGAGAAGTACCTGGACTCTGTATCAGGAGGTGGTCACACCTATGAAGTTAATTAATTCAGGTGTAGCCCATGGTCAGGGACAGGACGGTGTGACTACGAGTGAAGCAGGTACAGGGATCCAGGAGGTAGAGCTGGAGGAGCCGCAGCCCTTGCTCTTGTCCAACAGGTTCGAGGTTCTTACTCCCTGTGGGGACAGGAGCAGGGACTGCAGGGAGGATGAGCAACTTGGCCACAGCACCATGGAACGGGGGGGCCATTCAGGAGGGGGGAGTAAATAGAAATGTTGTAGTGGTAGGGGATAGTATTATTAGGGGGATAGATAGAGTTCTCTGCAGCCAAGAGCGAGAGTCCCGAAGGCTGTGTTGCCTAGGTTAAGGACATCTCCTCTGGGCTGGAAAGAAACTTGCAGTGGGAGGGGGTGGATCCAGTTGCCGTGGTCCATGTTGGTACAAACGACGTAGATAGGACTAGGAAGCCGGTTCTGTTAAAGGAGTATGAGCAGCTAGGGGTCAAATTAAAAAACAGAACCTCAAGGGTAATAATCTCTGGATTATTACCTGAGCCACGAGTGAATTTGGCTAGGACAAATAAAATTAGAGAGTTAAATGCGTGGCTCAAAGACTGGTGTGGGAGAAATGGGTTTTGCTTCCTGGGACACTGGCACCAGTACTGGGGCAGGAGGGAGCTGTTCCGTTGGGACGGGCTTCACTTGGCCAGTGCTGGGACTAGAGTCCTGGCGGATCATATAACTAGGGCTGTAGAGAGGGCTTTAAACTAACTAGTGGGGGGGAGGTTCCTAGAGAGCAAATAATAAAAATGACAACAGAGAAGGTCATAGACTTAGGTAGCAGTGGGGAAATTAAAAACCAGAGCGTGTCAGGAAGGGGCAGAAGGTATGGAGTAAAAGGTAAAGTAATAAAAAGGGCAAAAGCAGGAACTAAGTGTCACAAAACATCTTTGAAAGTTCTCTATCTGAATGCACGTAGCATTCGTAACAAAATAGACAAGTTAATGGCACAAATAACTACATATGGGTATGATCTTGTGGCCATTACAGAAACATGGCTGCAGGGTGACAATGCCTGGGAATTAAACATACCAGGTTATTTAACGATCAGGAAGGACAGGCAGGAAGGAAGGGGAGGTGGGGTGGCTATGTTAATAAAGGAAGGAATCACTGTAATACAGAGAAATGATATTGGGTCAAAAGATCAGGATAATTAAACAGTTTGGGTGGAGATAAGGAATAATAAGGGGAAAAAAACACTAGTGGGCGTAGTCTATAGGCCTCCGAACAGTTGCAACTCTGTTGGACGGAGTATCAATCAGGAAATAGTTGAGGCTTGTAATAAGGGAACATCTATAATTATGGGGGATTTTAACTATCATATTAATTGGACAAATCAAATTGGGCAGGGCTGCCTTGAGGATGAGTTCATCGAGTGTATTAGGGATGGGTTTCTTGAGCAGTATGTAACTGAACCGACCAGGGGGCAAGCAACCTTAGATCTGGTCCTGTGTAACGAGACAGGATTAATTAAAAATGTCCTAGTAAAGGATCCCCTTGGAATGAGTGACCATAACATGGTTGAATTCCATATTCAATTAGAGGGTGAGAAGGTTGGATCTCAAACAAGCGTGCTAAGCTTGAATAAAGGAGACTATGAAGGTATGAGAGCGGAATTGAGTAGAGTGGATTGGGAAAATAGATTAAAGGGTAAGAAGATACATGATCAGTGGTGTACATTTAAGGAGTTATTTTACAACTTCCAAAAAAAATACATTCCACTGAGAAGAAAAGGGTGTAAAAGAAAAGACAGCCATCCGTGGCTAAGTAAAGAAATTAAGGATAGTATTCGACTAAAAACAAGGGCATATAAGGTAGCCAAATCTAGTGGGAGGATAGAGGATTGGGAAAACTTTAAAAGACAGCAAATAATAACAAAAAGATTGATTAAGAAAGGGAAGATAGATTATGAAAGTAAATTAGCAAAAAATTTAAAAACAGATAGTAAGAGTTTTTATAGTTATATAAAAAGAAAAAGGGTGGCTAAAGTAAATGTTGGTCCCTTAGAGGATGAGACCGGGAAATTAATGGTGGGAAATATGGAGATGGCAAAAACACTGAATGAAAATTTTGTATCGGTCTTTACAGTAGAGGACACTAAGAATATCCCAACACTGGACAAACAGGGGGCGATAGGGGGGGGGGGGGGGGGAGGAGCTAAACACAATCAAAATCACTAAGGAAGTGGTACTCGGTAAAATAATGGGACTCAAGGCGGATAAATCACCTGGACCTGATGGCTTACATCCTAGGGTCTTGAGGGAAGTGGCGGTAGGGATTGTGGATGCATTAGTAATAATTTTCCAAAACTCCCTGGACTCAGCAAAGGTCCCGGCTGACTGGAAAACTGCTAATGTAACACCCTTATTTAAAAAGGGCAGTAGACAGAAGGCTGGAAACTATAGACCGGTTAGCCTAACATCTGTGGTAGGTAAAATTTTGGAGTCCATTATTAAGGAGACAGTAACAGGACATTTGGATAATCATAATTTAATAGGACAAAGTCAGCATGGTTTTATGAAGGGGAAGTCATGTTTGACAAATTTGCTGGAGTTCTTTGAGGAAGTAACATATAGGGTGGATAAAGGGGAACCAGTGGACGTAGTGTATTTAGACTTCCAAAAGGCATTTGATAAGGTGCCACACAAAAGATTATTGCTTAAGATAAAAAAATCACGGGATTGGGGGTAATATTCTGGCATGGATAGAGGATTGGCTATCTAACAGAAGGCAGAGAGTTGGGATAAATGGTTCATTCTCAGACTGGCAATCAGTAACTAGTGGTGTTCCGCAGGGGTCAGTGCTGGGTCCCCAACTCTTTACAATCTATATTAACGATTTGGAGGAGGGGACCGAGTGTAACATATCAAAGTTTGCAGATGATACTAAGATGGGAGGGAAAGTAGTGAGTGAGGAGGACATAAAAAACCTGCAAGGGGACATAGACAGGCTAAGTACGTGGGCAGAGATTTGGCAGATGGAATACAATACTGGAAAGTGTGAGGTTATGCACTTTGGCAGGAAAAATCGTAGAGCAAGTTATTATCTTAATGGCAAGAAACTGGAAAGTACTGAAGTACAAACGGATCTGGGGGTCCTGGTGCACGAAACTCAAAAGGTTAGTATGCAGGTGCGGCAAGTGATTAAGAAGGCCAATGGAATGTTGGCTTTCATTGCTAGGGGGATAGAATATAAAAATAGGGAGGTATTGCTTCAGTTGTACAAGGTATTGGTGAGACCGCACCTGGAATACTGCGTACAGTTTTGGTGTCCATACTTAAGAAAAGACATACTTGCTCTTGAGTCAGTACAAAGAAGGTTCACGCGGTTAATCCCGGGGATGAGGGGATGGACATATGAGGAGAGGTTGAGTAGATTGGGACTCTACTCATTGGAGTTCAGAAGAATGAGAGGTGATCTTATTGAAACATATAAGATTGTGAAGGGGTTGGATCGGGTGGATGCGGGGAGGATGTTCCCGATGATGGGTGAAACTAGAACTAGGGGGCATAGTCTTAGAATAAGGGGCTGCTCTTTCAAAACTGAGATGAGGAGGAACTACTTCACTCAGCGGGTGGTAGGTCCATGGAATATGCTGCCCCAAAAAGCTGTAGAAGCTACATCATTACATAAATTTAAAACAGAAATAGACAATTTCCTAGAAGTAAAGGGAATTAAGGGTTACGGGGAGCGGGCAGGAATTTGGACATGAGTCTAGGTTCGGATCGGACATGGCCCTGTGGGTAGCGGAGCGGGCCCAGGGGCCGTGTAGCCTGATCCTGCTCCTATTTTGTGTGTCTAATTCTGTTAGATTCAGGAGATGGTTCTGTGATAGTAGATTGGCGGTTAGGATCAGATCAGCCATAATCTTATTGAATGGCGGAGCAGGCTCGAGGGGCCGATTGGCCTACTCCTGCTCCTATTTCTTATGTTCTTATAACTTGTGTATCCAGCCCTAAAAATTCAGATTTCAGTCTACAGGATGCATATCTTGGGCGTGCATAATTTATCTCAAGGATAATTCATTTTAAGTAATATTTCAAGTAATATTTCAAAATACCATTGCTGATTCTGATGTATCCTTTTGAAACTCAAGGTGATTATAATATCTTATGGATGGACACACTAATTACACTTTGATAAAAGAAAGGCTTATTGGCAACATCATCCCTCAACCTGAGATCCCGTCTTTCTCTTATGTTTCACCAAGGTGGGAATGGGTGGAGAAAAGAAAAGGGTAACGAGTCTTGCTTGTATAATGTCCAGAGAAGTTACCAACACAGAAAGCTATTTCATCCTGAATTCATTCCCACTGTGTAGCAGACTTTGCCCTTTAATGTCACTGAAGTCCTTTGATGTACTTAATATATCACAACTTATTAAATGCAAAGTCTCACCATTTTTGAGGGTTATAATCGTTTATAGTTGCTCAAGTTGCAGACATGATCTCCAGTAACCTCATGTGAAAGCATGTCTTGTCATGCTACACAAAGTGAAGAGATGGGTACTCGGCAAATAAAGTCCTAATTTCAGGACAGTAACTTCTGCTTCTATCATCTACTCAGTTTCCATTTCAGTCATCCTTATGGCTCCTTAGAGTGAGATTGCAAATTTACCACCAATTTGTGCTAAATTATGGTCATGATTTTGTGCCGAGTCCGTGCCTAGTATGTATACCCCTCAAGTCATCAGGGAAACTTTATACAGGAGAAACGATACACCACTTGGCTGCTGCTGCCTTCCTCTGATAAGACATCCCCCTCTCAAACAGATACACCACTTTGAGTACTGTTTGGGGGGATGGCTTATCAGAGGAAGGCAGCAGCAGCCAACTTCCTGGCACCAGGGGTGGCTCTGCTGCACAGGAAAAAGAGGGGTAGAGCTATAGTAATAGGGGATTCTATTGCAAGGGGAATAGATAGGCGTTTCTGCAGCCGCAAACGAGACTCCAGGATGGTGTGTTGCCTCACTGGTGCAAGGGTCAAGGATGTCTCAGAGCGGCTGCAGAACATTTTGGAAGGGGAGGGTGAACAGCCAGTTGTTGTGGTGCATATAAGTACCAACGATACAGGTAAAAAACAGGATGAGGTCCTAAAAGCTGAATATAGGAAGTTAGGAGGTAAATTAAAAAATAGGGCCTCAAAGGTAGTAATCTCAGGATTGCTACCAGTGCCACGTGCTAGTCAGAGGAGAAATAGAAGGATATTTCAGATGAATGCGTGGCTAGAGGAATGGTGCAAGAGGGAGGGATTCAAATTCCTGGGACATTGGAACCGGTTCTGGGGGAGGTGAGACCAGTTCAAACCGGACGGTTTGCACCTGGGCAGGGCTGGGACCGATGTCCTAGGGGGAGTGTTTGCTAGTGCTCTGGGGGAGGGTTTAAACTAAAATGGCAGGGGGTTGGGAACCTGAGCAGGGGACCAGAGGAAAGGGAAACAAGGATAAAAGCAAAAGATAGGAAGGAGAAAAACAAAAGTGGCAGCCAGCAAAATCAACGGTTTAATCAAACATGGCCACAGTAAATAATAATTCTAATAGGTCTAAGAGCATTAAAAAAACAAGCCTGAAGGCCTTGTGTCTTAATGCGAGGAGCATTCGTAATAAAATGGATGAATTAGCTGCGCAAATAGAGGTAAACGAATATGATTTGATTGGGATTACGGAAACATGGCTCCAGGATGGCCAAGGCTGGGAACTCAACATCCAGGGGTATTCAACATTCAGGAAAGATAGGCAAAAAGGAAAGGGAGGTGGGGTAGCATTGCTGGTTAAAGGGATTAACACAATTGTAAGGAAGGATATTAGCTCTGATGATGTGGAATCTGTATGGGTAGAACTGAGAAATACCAAGGGGCAGAAAACGTTAGTGGGAGTGGTATATAGACCTCCCAACAGTAATGCGGAGGTTGGGGATGGCATTAAAAGGGAAATTAGAGAAGTGTGCAATAAGGGCACAGCAGTCATCATGGGTGGCTTTAATCTACATATAGATTGAGCTAACCAAATTAGTAACAATACTGTGGAGGAGGAATTCCTGGAGTGTTTACGGGATGGTTTCTTGGACCAATATGTCGAGGAACCAACCAGAGATCAGGCCATCTTAGACTGGGTATTATGTAACGAGAAAAGATTAATTAGCAATCTTGTTGTACGAGGCCCCTTGGGTCGGAGCGATCATAATATGATCGAATTCTTCATTAAGATGGAGAATTCTTCATTTAGATGGAGAATGAAGTAGTTGACTCAGAGACTAGGGTCCTGAATTTAAATAAAGGAAACTACGATGGTCTGAGGCGCGAGTTGGGTAGAATTGATTGGGGAATGTCACTCAAAGGGTTGGCGGTGGATAGGCAATGGCAAACATTCAAAGACCGCATGGATGAACTACAGAATTTGTTCATCCCAGTTTGGCATAAAAATAAAACAAAAAAGGTGACTCAACCGTGGCTAACAAGGGAAATTAGAGATAGCATAAGATCCAAGGAGAGGACATATAAATTGGCCAGAAAAAGCAGTAAACCTGAGGATTGGGAGCAGTTTAGGATTCAACAAAGGAGGACAAAGGGATTAATTAAGAAGGGGAAAATTGAATATGAGAGTAAGCTTGCAGGGAAAAGCTTTTATAGATATGTGAAGAGAAAAAGATTGGTGAAGTCAAGCGTAGGTCCCTTGCAGTCAGAATCAGGGGAATTTATAATGGGGAACAAAGAAATGGCAGACCAATTAAATACATATTTTGGTTATGTCTTCACAAAGGAGGACACAAATAACCTCCCAGAGATGTCGGGGAACATAGGGTCTGATGAAAGGGATGAACTGAAAGAAATCAGTATTTGTAGGGAAATGGTGTTAGGGAAATTGATGGGATTGAAGGCCGATAAATCCCCAGGGCCTGATAATCTACATCCTAGGGTACTTAAGGAAGTGGCCCTAGAAATAGTATATGCATTGCTGATCATCTTCCAACATTCGATAGAATCTGGAACAGTACCCATGGATTGGAGGGTAGCTAATGTTACCCCACTATTCAAAAAAGGTGGTAGAGAGAAAACGGGGAATTACAGACCTGTAAGCCTGACATCGGTAGTGGGAAAAATGTTCGAGTCCATTATAAAAGATGTAATAGCAGAGCACTTGGAAAACAGTGACATGATCTGACAAAGTCAACGTGGATTTACAAAAGGTAAATCGTGCTCGACTAATCTACTGGAATTTTTTGAGGATGTAACTGGTAGAATAGATAAGGGAGAACCAGTGGATGTGGTGTATTTGGACTTTCAGAAGGCTTTTGATAAGGTCCCGCATAAGAGATTAGCGTGTAAAGTTAAGGCACATGGGATTGGGGGCAAGGTATTGACTTGGATAGAGAACTGGTTGGCAGACAGAAAGCAAAGAGTTGGAATAAACGGGTCTTTTTCCGAGTGGCAGGCAGTGACTTGTGGTGTACTGCAGGGATCTGTCCTTGGACCCCAGCTATTCACAATATATATTAATGATCTAGACAAGGGAACTAGATGTAATATCTCCAAATTTGCAGAAGACACAAAGCTGGGTGGGAGCGTGTGCTGTGAGGAGGATGCCGAGAAACTCCAGGATGATTTGGACAGGTTGGGTGATTGGGCAAAAACATGGCAGATGCAATATAATGTTGATAAATGTGAGGTTATCCACTTTGGTGGCAAAAACAGGAAGGCAGATTATAATCTGAATGGTGATAGATTGGGAGAAGGGGGAAGTGCAACGAGACCTGGGTGTCCTTGTGCACCAGTCGCTGAAGGTAAGCATGCAGGTGCAGCAGGCGGTTAAGAAGGCAAATGGTATGTTGGCTTTCGTAGCGAGAGGGTTTGAGTACAGGAACAAGGATGTCTTGCTGCAGTTGTACAGGGCCTTGGTGAGACCACATCTTGAGTATTGTTTGCAGTTTTGGTCGCCTTAGCGGAGGAAGGATGTTCTTGCCATGGAAGGAGTTCAGCGAAGATTCACCAGGCTGATACCTGGGATGGCAGGAATGACATACGAGGAGAGATTGGGACGATTGGGCTTGTACTCACTGGAGTTTAGAAGAATGAGAGGGGATCTTATTGAAACTTATAAAATTCTGACAGGACTAGACAGACTAGATGCAGGATGGATGTTCCCGATGGTCGGGGAGTCCAGATCCAGGGGTCACAGTCTAAGGATAAGGGGTAGGCCATTTAGGACAGAAATGAGGAGGAATTTCTTCACCCAGAGAGTGGTGAACCTGTGGCATTCTCTACCACAGAAGGCAGAAGAAGCCAATTCATTAAATATATTCAAGGAGTTGGATATATTTCTTAAGGCTAAAGGGATCAAGGGGTATGGGGAGAAAGCAGGGACCGGGTACTGAAATTGGATGATCAGCCATGATCGCATTGAATGGCGGAGCAGGCTCGAGGGGCCGAATGGCCCACTCCTGCTCCTATCTTCTATGTTTACGATCACTTCATCAAGCCTAGGGTGGTTCAGGACCCAAAGATAAAAGGACAGTGCGCTGATCAAATGTTCCAAATCACCTTCCAATTGTTACTTGAATATAGGTGTGGAAAGATTATTCAGTGCGTCACACCAGCAGCTCTGGGTTAGCTCTGTTATTCAGCACTGCTAACAATGCTAAACCACAGTCCATATAAACAGAAATAAGCATGTGCTCTGCTGAACAGCATCAAGAGGTATATTGTTCTCACCTTAACTGTGTGCATCCACTGCTGATAGGACTTTGAATTTCCTGTGGATAAATTAAAAAAAAAACAGGTTCCATGGTTACTCCTTTTGTTAAAACTCAAGTTATTGAAGTAATATTTCACGTGGTGAAGCACAGTATCAAAAAAGTGCTTGTAAATATATTTCAAATTGCGCACACAGCATTTATAGGAAATTACGCACACATATTAAAGATGAAATGAAATACTTATTTTCCATTTTAAGTATTAAATCTAATTGTTTTCAATATCAGCTATTCCCTAGTTCATTACTTTTGCATGAAGGCCCATTGCTCAATCTTGGATGTGGTAGTCATCATTCTACTAATCAATTCATTCCCCATGTACCAGTCAAGATAAGTTATCCAAAGTGGGCGATCAGAGGTGCCTGTCCTTAACAGAGGCATTTTTTTGGGTTGGGACGACAATTCTTTCTCTCTCCGCTCACAACCCCCGCCACCCTCCAATCCCCCCCCCACCGCTGCCCCACCAACTTCTCCTTGCGCATATATTCAATTTTACAATAGAACACTTTCCTTCTCTTTCTCCGCCCCACACGCATAAGGAAAAAAATACTATTCATTAAGGAGACTTTGCTTTTGGGCTGAGACTAAAACTGCTTCCCTCTCTCCATTACGTAGATTTTATATACAGATGTTACAACATAACACTTCATTTATGCTCCATCGTCCACACACACCCCAAAAAAAAATTGCCAGTTTTTTTAATCAGATGAAAGTGACTGAGCACAGAATTCAGCACTGAACCCTTATGTGCAACAATATTAGTTTTGCTTTTCTGAAAGCAAATGCTGTCCCAGTAATAACCATAAAAAAAGCAAAAAATTAACAATCATGATCTGGTGAAACAGGATCAATGCATAGTCCAGACAGTCTCCTAGACAAAGGCCCAAGGGGAGGAGGGTGGACTAGTGATATGTGAAAGATGACTATCTGAAGGGCAAAGACTACAGCATCTAAAAAGATTAGCAAAAAAGACATGTATACATTTTAATATAAGTAGGTGCCTTACCTCTACTATAGCCTCCAGCAGTTATCTCATCTTCAAAAACATCAGAAAATCCTTTCCCTGCATTTAACTTTTCCAACCTCCCATCAATAAACTAACAAAAAGATAAAATTGTATAATTCAGAGAGGAAAAATGAACAAAATATAAGATATTGACAGGCATTCTAGGTTATTCCAGTTCACTTCACTTTTTAAAAATTAAACTGAGGACATCCTGAAGGTTCAGTGGAAAAAAGGGTACGATTAGGAAGGTTCTCGGATCATTCCCCAGTCTATGGGCGGTTAGCTGATCTCAGCTAGCAGTAGTCGGGGCACCACAATTGGATGCCGTATCCCTTGATGGTTGGAGAGGCAGCCAATGCTTTTAACCTCCTGCTGGAAAGTGCATGTGTATGGATATCAGGAGAGGATACAATTTGGCTGATCTAACTGTAGGTGCTACAGCTCGAAGTCCAATGGTCACTGCCCAGGCTCACACAAGGGGAGCACTGGTCACTTTGGTGAAAGACCAGAGCTACATAGCTCGTTGAGCTGTAAGCTGGCATGACTCACTGTCTTGGAGAACCAGCATATACCTTAATGAAAATCAATTTTGGCAGCCTCATGGTACAAGGCAGCTTGGTCTTCGAACCCAGAGCATTAAAACCGTTTTCTTTCTTTCTTAAAAAATCTATTTACTTCCTGCAAATAATAAATGTACTCGAGAAAATACAAATCAATATTACTAATTTACAGAATGTTGAGCTGAAATTTCTATTCATTGGCTATTAGGTAAAATCTTTAAAGCCAACTTCTAGTAACAGAATATCTCTCTAGCTGTGTCCTCCTTACAGTTCCCCAATATGTTAAAGAGAGAGAGAATGCTGGTCCAACTGACTAATTGACAGGAAAAACATGAACAGCTAGGGATTTCTTTCAATTGCAATTTCTTGGCAGATCAACTTCAAAATTCTTCTGCCTTTTACTATTTAGCTTTAAATTAGATACCTCTGCATTTACAGATATTAAAACGCCAATTCATTAAAACATTTGTACTAAAGCAGACACAGTGGTAGCTAACACCATAGAAACAAAGAGTATGCATGTGTCTATGATTAAGGAAAAAAACAGCTAGCAACATTACAACTGCGCTATGCAAATATCCATTTTTATTAGAAAATTTATGGAGTGCTTTTGCACCGCATTTAGAAACATCCAGCTTGCCATGTTTCAGAAATACTGTCAAGGCACCAATATGTGTGCAGCAGTTGTTTATGCCTTCAATACTCGAACCACAGACCAAGATTTCCAATCATTATGACTTAATTAAAAAGGTGAAACAACTTAAGAGAGAAAACACTATTGGTACTATTTTTACTGCAATCATTTGGCAGAAACAAATGAATTAATAATTTGAATTCCACTTACTATCTGGAGGCTGCTAACTGGCATTTAGATTATTAATACATTCATCAAATTTCTCATCATTTGTTGTGATTAAGTGAATCGTTTCAAAACACAAATACTGTACAAAATATTCAACATGAAAACACTACTTCTGACAGAATAAATTTTAACTCACGAAATATTAAACTGGACGGTTTGCAGCAAAAACATCCACAACTATTCAGCATTGGAAACTTACATGTCACAATGCCAAAATGGGATTAGATTGGACAGGGCTTGATGGATGCAGACACGATGGGCCGAAGGGCCTCTTTCTGTGCTGTATAACTCTATGACTCTATGAATACAATAATAGATCTCTGGAGCATTTCTCCAAAGCTAGCAGACTTTAAGCCACAAAGTTTAAAGGATATAATGTATAAATAAAGAATATAGTTAAGGGCATTTTAAAGTGCATGGTCATATGATGCACAATCCCATTCATAATCTTCAGACGATCAGGCCTAATCAAAAATTATTTATTATCCCTATAAATTTCAAATCAACTAATTTCAGAATAAAGTTTCAAAAGTCTCAAAAATGCTTCAATTCATACATTTTTTCAGTTTGAAAACTTCACACAAAGCTATAAAGTTACTTTTGTTTTCAAATGACGGCCATTAGCCCAATTGATGGAGCTAGTGAAAGATATTTCTCTGATTGTACAAGAAATTAAACAAATATAGCTCCAATCTCTCCGAAATATACTGAAAGGGTCAAATAAAAGCTGGATGTTCACTGGACTGCTATGACTGATTGTATAAATAATGCAGTCAGTGGTAATCTGAAGGCTGCCAATTCAGTTGCTGATATGGAACAAGCTAAATTCCTGTGAATTAAAACAATGGCAGCAGCACACGGGAAGCAAATGATAGAAACCAGGCAGATATTCTGGGTCTTTATTGGACAAAGTCCTATTTATTCTGAATGGGCCCTTTTCCAAGAACCAAGGCCTTGGTTCATGGTCAGATCAGTACTATTTTACTGGATTTCATGTTAAGTGGAATGAGATAAAGGCAATTGAGCTACCACAGAGCAGAAATGTCTTTGAAGTGCAGGTTGCTATCATACTGAGAACTCAAGAAATTCTTCTCTGTCATAAGCTAGCACTTGATTAATTATCATTCTCCTCATACTACTGAGCCAAGACTGTACAAATTATCCATGTCCAAATAAAGGTTGTACAAAATTTTATTTAGAAAT
Organism: Somniosus microcephalus; assembly: GCF_052327205.1. NCBI lineage: Eukaryota > Metazoa > Chordata > Chondrichthyes > Squaliformes > Somniosidae > Somniosus > Somniosus microcephalus. Next base: position 261,617,755 of record NC_140989.1, read on the forward strand.
GCTGGTGCATATTTTCCTGTCAGAAATGAGCTAAATACCCATTTTTTATTGCAACATATAATCAGATAGCAAATTTGTAAGAACTCAGATTTGAAGTGCATTTTCTGAGAATACAACCTCGTCATCACTGCTGAAAAACTACCAGCCAATCAATAAGGATCCTTAAATGCTACCTAAACAACTATTGACCTATCCACCAATACAAATACGGGCAAGTTCATGAACAGAGGTGTGGATTTTGTGCAGGGCAAATTTTTCTGAACATGGCTCAAGACCACAGAGAAATCAGAGAAATGCCAGATTTAGCAATGTGTGTGTTATGACCTGGAGAAATATTGTTGATACAGAGAACAAAAGCCAAATATTTTAGAGACAACAAGCAGGATATTTGCCACGAACAATATGAATGTCTTTGTGTCAGTTTTTACTCGAGGGCTTCTATGTCACCCCATTTTTTGTTGCCCAAAGTGGTGACTCTGGTAACTGAAGACATATCCTGCAGTCTGAGCATGTGCCATATGCACAAATTCCAGGAGAGTTGAATAATAGAATGAATCTCTCCCAGTGTCTAGTTGGTTATTTTTCATGATTATTTTAAAAAAGTTCAGAGGAAAAATTTTCATTTTAAGAGCAAGGAAGTTATGCTAAACCCTTTATAAAACATTGGTTAGGCTTCAGCTGGAGTATTGTGTTTAATTCTGGCACCACACTTCAGCAAAGATGTCAAGGCCTTCGAGATGGTGCAGAAGAGATTTACTGGAATGCTACTAGGGATGAGGGACTTCAGTTATGTGGAGAGACTGGAGAAGCTGGGGTTGTTCTCCTTAGAGCAGAGAAGGTTAAGATGCAATTTGATAGAGGTGTTCAAAATCAGGAATGGTTTTGATAGAGTAAATAAGGTGAAACTGTTTCCAGTGGCAGAAGGGTCGGTAACTAGAGGAGACAGATTTAAGGTGATTAGCAAAAGAACCAGAGATGACATAAAAAAAAACAATTTTTTTTACGCATTGAGTTGTTGTGATCTGGAATGCACTGCCTGACGGGGTGGTGGAAGTAGATTCAATAGTAACTTTCAAAACAAAATTTCATAAATACTTGAAGGGAAAACATTTACAGGGCTATGTGGAAAGAGCAAGGGGAGTGGGACTAATTGGATAGCTCTACCAAGGAGCCGACACAAGCACGATGGGCTAAATGGCCTCCTTCTGTGTTGTTTCATTCTATGCTTCTACAGTAAAACTTGCAGATTTTTTTCAAGTATACACGAGAGAGAGAAATAAATTGACAAACTTATATACCTGCTGTAATTTTAATTGCCATTTGAACTCTAAATATTCAGAAAGTATATTAAGTCGAGAGTGATTGAGTGAGACACACAAAAATCACCGAGTGAAGCAGACAGAAAACTACAATTTGAGAAAACCAATCATAAAACATTAAATTTAATGTTCGCAGAGGTCATTCAAAATGTTAAAAACCAATATTACCAGACAGATGATGCCTCTTCTGCCCTCTCACTCCCCTCAGTGTTGACAGACACCAGGTATGTAACAGTGAGCCAAACTTCACATTCCACCCCCCAGTGCTCCAAACTGCAGGCTTCCCCGCTGCAGTTGTCAAATCCCAGTCTCCCTCTCCACAGTGATGTCAGACCAAAGGATCTATTATTGACTATTTTATATTTATGACCCCTAGTTTTGGACTCCCCCACAACTGGAAGCATCTTCTCTACATAATTCATAATTTTAAAGACCTCTGTCAGGTCACCTCTCAGCCTTCTCTTTTCTAAGAAAAAAAAAGCCCCAGTCTGTTCAATCTTTTCTGATGGGTATAACCTCTCAGTTCTGGTATCATCCTTGTAAATCTTTTTGGCACCTTCTTTAGTGCCTCTATATCCTAAATTAAGAAATATATGCATTATTTAGCACAAGATTATTCTCTCAAATAACTTCTTTCCCAACAATATATCCACAACACTACACATAAACCACAATATTTCTTTACCTGTTTGAAGAGCTGAAGCTGTACTGCATTTTGAAGGAAGTGCTTGAAAGTGCTGGATCGATGGGCAACATAACTCTCCTCACAAAATGTAATCGGCTCTCCCTGAAATTATACAACATTTACAAGGTTAAGTGTTAGAATATTATTTAAGTACATTTTTGCTCCTAAACAAGTCGTTGCATTAGTTTTTCTAATGCTATTTATTCAATAGGGTTGCATTGAAGAATTGGAGTAGGGTTCCATATTAATAACACAGACCACAGGTGCTGGTTTATATTCTGCCGAGTCAAACAGAAGTCATTGTTTTTTGTTATTCACCTCTCCAACATTTTTCCTTCTGCCCCTTTCAAGTCGTTCATTCCCTTACTGGGGGTATAGTTCCACGAGTAGCTTTTGCCTACCGTTACCTCACTCAAGCAATTATTATTTACATTTGAGCCTTGACATCGAGCGCTGGTTGGCTGACAGGTGGAGTTCACATCTGAGCCCGATCCGATCCTCTTACAGCATCCCCACATGGGAAGAGGGTAGTTACTAAATAGTGAACAGGAGTTTGAACCCTGACTGATATTCCTCTCCCTAACCCAGCCACATTGAAGGAAACCCGAGTGCCCATACTACTGCTCCAAATGAGATTAGCTATTTTAGCACAGACTGGAGATCTTCCTGGTCTGTATAGCTCAGAGATGATGACCTTATCTCTGAGCTAGTGTGAAACACCAACTTCGTATTTCTTAAAAATAAATATAAAATGGTTGAAAATGATTCCATTAAAAAACTCAGTCAAAATTCAATTATATTTATAGGTACACACAGGCACAGAAAAAGTTAGTTAAAAACCAGCTCTAGTTTTCTGGCAATAGTGACCATGCAAATACGCATTAACTGTGATGTCTTGTTCTTGTACTATTGTATTAAAAACTTACTAGGAAACAATTCTTACTGAATCAGTCATTGGTCTGAGCCAATGGTCAGAGTGAGGTGCAAATTGAAATACTAACATCTAATGGGATTGGTTTGAAAATATTTTTTCCTGACAGGTCTTAAGTTGACAGTTAACATTTTAAAATTTGTTTGGTTCATGCCATTTTTTGAATAGTATTTTTCAGCCCGTCTGACTCAAACTGGAGAGAACACCTGAAGCCTTTGGAGAGAGATCGGCCAGAGCACATCTTTGGACAACAAGGAGGGGGGAAAAACAGCCACAGAAGACTACTTTGTTCATTATAGATTAACGCAAGTCACAACTGTGCTATTTTCTACTCACTCAAAGGCTTACCACCTTGTGTAAAATCTACAGTATCATAGCTACTGTTAGCTTACATTCTAGTTAACAGATTTGCTTGGCAGTCAAAACCTATCACAGTCCTCTGAACCATTATGTTGCCGCCTTCTGAAGTCGAGGAAGATCACGCGAGCCCACATGACCAAATGAGCTAGCTGAAATAAAGTGAAGAGTGTTCGCCATTGAATATTTGGGTGCACTACAAATTCCCAAATACTCTCTAGGGTATAGGATATGGGAGCTCACCTACAGGAGTGGTCAGAGATGCCAATAACTGTTGAGATGTTTGTGGAATGCTATCAAACAGGAAATTACTGCTTTAATTAATATCTGACAGTGTTTTTAAATCAATCATAAAAAAATCTTTGAACTAATGTAAAAGAGTGTCTTTTGCATTTAGTTTAATTCATTAACTTATATGGGGTAACCCATTTTTCCCTGCAGCTGACCCAACACACGACGCTGCTGCCAATATGAAAACCAATGTTTTTTTACAATTCTATTTGTCTTTCATGAGACCATCTAGAATACAAAACAATTGCAAACATATTTAGTAAGTAAGGAATTTTAACAACAGAATTTTTAATTCCATATTACAAATGTTAGGAAGCACAGGTACGGATAGATGCTGTGAAGGTTTTGAACAATTAGAAGTGCAAACAGTTTTACTTGGTTTATAAAAATAAGATTACAAAATTATTTTAGATAAAAATGAAATAAAACCCAAATGGGTTGTGTAACACAAGTTTCATATACTGGATATATGTTCTGTTTACACTATAAATACATTTTCTATTTTCTTAAGAAAAGCAGTGGGAATGCTTACAGCAAACCATTAATACTGATGCACTGTTGGCTATATTCACGCTGATTTATCAGCAAACCTTTGAGTTTTTGACTGCAAAAATGGAAAAATGAAGCAATGTAATGACTTAGTGATTATATGCTTGAAAAAGCAGCTGCAAATTGTGACTTTTTTGTACACCAAGGAAACACTTCGGCCCCGATTTTCTGGCCGTCGTCGGGCGGCTTTTCACGCGGCCGGGGCCGAAAATCGGCGAAAAAGCGGGTCGGGACCCCCCCGCCCGATTCCCCCGCCCCGTCCGACTTTCGGACTGCCGTTTCCACGCGCCCCGCTTCAGTCCCGGCCGCCGCTGGCGGGACTGGTCGTTGGAGCACTAACTGCCTGTTGAAGTGGATTTTCCCGTGCCGTTGCAACTTTGGGGCTTTCCCCACCTGAAACCCGCCTGCGGGGAACCCCGCTGCTGAGAGCTGGCGTGAAAACAGCTGGCTTGCTTGCTTGCAGCAGCAGGTCGCTGAGGGCTGAAGAGATTTAAATAGGCAGCATTTGCAGGCTGCAGGACCTTGTTGATCAAGGCTTGGGGGAACTTTTTGAAGCCTTAGGAGCAGCTGCAGAAAGTTGGAGCCTCACACACTTCTCCAGTGTGAGCTCCTGGGAAGCCCCTCTCACCACCCTAACTCAGCGCCCCCTCAACGGAGGCATCTGCCAGAAGCATGGGAGGCCTTTGGGACGTTCCCTTCCTGGCATTAGAGGATCTCCAACAGCAGAGGCGGCAGCAGCAGAACCAGGAACAGCAGGATGAGCACCAGGAGCACCAGGCTGCTGCTCACTCACCTGAAGCTACACAGGCCAGAAGGGACCAGCGCTTGGAAGTGGCTTGAGAGCACCTTGCTGCGCTTTAGGGGGCCAGTGGGACCCGTTTCTGCACTGGCAGTCCTACTCAGAAGGACTTCCATGAAGATCTGGTTTCTCTGTTCAACAGATGGCCAACACTCCTCAAGAGATGTCATTCTCTTATGAGCACTCACCATGTTTCCCGTACCCTGGCGAGTTATCTCCTCCATGGAGATGCGTTCATGCGCCAATGACTCCACAAAGGCTCTGCTCATGGTCGCTATGGACTCCTCCATTTGCTCCGCACTCGCAGCGACCCTGGAGACAAAACCTGCCAGAGACTCCTGCATCTGTGCATGGAGATCCATCACCTCTTCTCTTGCGGATGGACCCAGAGGCAGAGGGTCGTCATGCAGCACAGCTGAGCTGAGCTGGCAGAGTCCTGCGCCCTCCGACGAGGACTCTCCACTGCTGTCCCTGTCTCCAGAATCTGCTGAGGCTCACTTGCGAGCTGTGAAACACCAGGTGACAACACTACACTCTGTCCCGAAGGTCCCCCCGAGGTGTGAGTGTCTGCGCTGGTGCTGGGTGCGCTTACTTCTGCTGATGCTGCGCCCGCAGAGGTTGGAGCTTCCTCTGAGGAGTCTGGCTGCACAGCCTCTTCCTCCTCCACAGTGAGGACGGGGGCTCTGGATGGTACTGTGGGGGAGTAAAGGAAGGAGATAGAGATGTAATGCCAAGGTTCTTCTGGTGACTCCCAGCGAGTTGGCATCTGCTGACACCTGCATCCATGCAGCATTGGTCTCAGTGGGAGGCCTCTTCCTCCCTGACCTAGGGAAGAGGACCTCCCTGTGGGCCCTAACCCCATCCAATAATGCCTGCAGTGAAGCCTCGTCGAATTTGAAGGCAGCTCGGCCTCTGCCACTGGCAGCAGCTGGTGCAGGCTCCTCTGCCATTGTGCAAGAGTGGTTGAGAAGCCTGCAGAGGTGGAGAAGCTTGCTGGACACTTTGAAAGCACCACAAATGATGACATCATAGTGTGGGGATTTCTGACTCGAATTGGACAATTAGCAAGGCTTCCCACATGCTGGGAATTAATTGGCCACTTGAGGGAAAATTGCGTGGAGCTGGCTGACACTTGTGTGTGTGTCAGAAACCCCACATTCGGGGAAATCCGACCATTCCCCACACAAGCCGAAAATCGGGGCCTTGATGTTTAATATATTATAAAAAGGGAGAAATAAACTAAAAGCAGAAGTTAGATGTTGTAAAATGATCATCTGTAAATAACTTGGATATCAACTAAATGATATGGACACTCCCACATCAAATATCTTCGAACATGAAACAGCTATTTAGATAATATACACACTTTTGAATGCCCTTGAAATGCAAATTTAAATAGCATACAAGATAAAATGCATTAAAAAATTTAGGATTATGAAAATTCTTTGAATTTTAATGTTTATTCATGGCACTTTACAATAAATCGTTACAAAAGCCCATATTTCTGTCAGGTAGTCAGGCCATGATAATGGAATGGAAACTGCAAGGTCACTCCAGAGTATGGTTTTCGTAGCTGGCTGTACACAAAGGACAAATACTGAGTCATTGCAAAAGAGCCCAAAAATCCAGATTTAATCCTAATAGCATTTTATAAAATCACAGAAAACATTACATCAGGAATAATTTTAACCACTGCTTTGTAGCTCCCTGTGGTCCATCAATAATCGACAGTTATCAAGGTCAGAGAGCGATTTTTAAATAAAAACACAAAAGTGACCCCCCTGTTAGATACTAATAAACCCTGGATAGTACAATATGATCTTAGAATTTGCTGTGGCCCAAGACGACAAAAATGTGACCATTTTATCCCACAGCATAACTGTTGAAAGATCTTCAGTGGGGGTAAATGAAACAAGCTGTATTTTAGCATTTAATACCAAATCAAGGCATTCGATAACTCCAATTTTTCTGGTGCCGAGTTGGAACAGGTGGCCTATGCAGTGAGGAGCTGCAACAAAAATATTCATGAGCCAATTACAATCAATGCCCCATCCCTGTTATTTATATAGATCCCTCTCAACCCTAGCTTCACTATACCCAATTACAAATTCACAGATAAATAGATGCAATTATTAAATCACCCATTCACCCTTGATCACAATCTCACCACTATGAATTTGTGTAAATACTGCAGAAAAACTGACGAGCTTTCATTTTTCCACCCAAAAAAGGCTTAAACTTAAACTCTTCCCCCAAGTATATAAATTCCATTGTATTAAAAAATATATATTGTACCCTCTAAATTATGTGTGAAATTACAGCAGGGGCTTGGAATGCATTAAGCCATAGAGAACCTCAAGTTATCTTATAGGGGAGTGAGCAGTATTTCCACTTTTGATGCTGGAATATCGTATCAAACATTGATCTGGTGCTGGCTATGATATGACTTATGAGCCTTGCTTCACTGAAAAGTGACAAGTGAAGCTGATTATCAGATAACCAAGGGCCAAGTTTTTGAATGTGAGCGCTGCCTCCAAATGTATGGTAGCTCTTAGAAGACACGAAGAACGGACAAGGGCAAAAGCAAAAATATATGTTATTTCTAAATTTTAAGTGTTTATTGTAGTATAAATAAATATATGGAAGGTCCAAGAAAGATGACTGCGAAGGTTTGGGCACGTTTTAACAACAACTTGCATTTATCTAGCACCTTTAATGTAGTCAACATCCCAAGGCGCTTCACAGGAGCGTTATCAAACAAAGTTGTTTCAAGAATGGAAACAGTTAGAATACCATTCATGGCCCAGAATACAGAGGTACACAGACAAGAAGCCGAGGATAGATAATGATAGATAATGTCGAGAATGACTTGTCACAGAAAGGGATACAGATGACTGAAGCGGCTGGGTTAGTTCAGAATGGACAACAGTGCAGTGAAATTGTTCGGCTCATAAATTGACTGATGGGAATTTAGTAGCATTGTAGTATACAGTTATTACAATAATAAGGCTACTTCTGACATCAAAGTAGCTTCATCACCTTAACTTAATGCTTTGTTTCAATGATGCAGTTTGAACTAAATCACTTCAAATGATTTGTAATCTGAATGGCACACTTTAAAAATAAAAATGTTAACTTAAAACAATTCTCAACTAAAAGCTTATTGCAGTAAATGGATTACAATAGCCCGAAGCAGCAAGGCCTTGAAAGGATGACAACTTAAAAAAAACATATTTCTTTCTCAACAATTTAGGCAGCTATATCAAAGATATCTGAAAGTTTGACCCTCAAAATGGAAACATTCAAGTTTGAAGTGTGTCAGTATTATGAGCACAGACAATATCCCTTTAATCTTTGAGAGAATGAAAACTTTACACGTTGTAACATTCTGATACAAATGGATACATTCTTTGGCTGTGTTTCAGAGTACTGGCAGTTAATAGCACTGGGAATAACTGCTGCCAAGAGCTATTAAACATGACTTCTTTTCCCGTTGAGGAATATTAAAATGTTGTCAGTACAAACTCTGAACTGCAGATCAGATTATTCAAAAAATCATTAAAAGCAAGCCACAATATGTATTTTTCTTCACTTCTAAATTTGGCGTAACAATGCTTTGTATTGAAATCCATTTTCCATCGAGTAGAAATGAAAGCTGAAAACCAACACACACAACAAAACCACTGTAAACCAGAAGGATCATAAAAATTAAGTATTTTTAATAGAAAAAAACCAACTCTGTGGGGAAGAGGTTAAAGTCGAGCGGCACATTGGATTAAGCACACTGGCCGCGGAATTGGGATGGTCATTTTGCTGAAAAAATGGCGGCCGCCTTGCTTCCGCCCACATCAGGTGCAGAACGCGGCGGCCACCATTTTGGGGCAGTCAGCAGCGCTGCCGTTGCCTGCGCTCGCCGCTCACATTTAAAATATGCAGAGCGTGGCGTCAACCAGCGTGCAACGCTTGAATTGACGCACGGCTGTGATTTTGGACGTCGCCACTGTTCATACCACCCTCTCCAAACCATGCATGGAAGAACGTGCGTGCAGCAGTACTCGAGGCTCTGCCGGTGCTTCTTAAAGGGACACACACATCTTTCAGGTAAGTTTAGATTTTTGCTTTTGGACTTTTTTTTAAACATTATTTTGGAGTAGTGGCTTGGTATAATACATTAAAAAAGTTGTTAAAGTGTGCAGGGAGTGCTGCTGGATGTTTCCAAGGCTTTGGCTGTTAAAGGAAGACCTCCGAGAACACCGCTTGCTCACAGTCCTGGGGACTCTAGTTGCAGTCCCCCTTGGGCTACAACATCACATGGAGATGGAGCAGAGGCAGCAAAGGAGACAATCTGCTCGCAGAGGGAGGAGGAAGCAAAAGAGGAAAAAGCAAAACGAAGGAGGCAATCCAGGCCAATGTTCCCTCTAAGCCGCGCGGCTGTCTGCCGGTCCCGCGCAGCCCAGGACCAGCTTTTCCAATGTTAACATAGAAACATAGAAGATAGGAGCAGGAGTAGGCCATTCAGCCCCTTGAGCCTGCTCCGCCATTCAATGCGATCATGGCTGATCATCCAAATTCCAGTACCCTGTCCCTGCTTTCTCCCCATACCCCTTGATCCCTTTAGCTTTAAGAAATATATCCAACTCCTTCTTGAATATATTTAATGAATTGGCCTCTACTGCCTTCTGTGGTAGAGAATTCCACAGGTTCACCACTCTCTGGGTGAAGAAATTCCTCCTCATCTCAGTCCTAAATGGCCTACCCCTTATCCTTAGACTGTGACCCCTGGCTCTGGACTCCCCGACCATCGGGAACATCCTTCCTGCATCTAGTCTGTCCAGTCCTGTCAGAATTTTATAAGTTTCAATGAGATCCCCTCTCATTCTTCTAAACTCCAGCGAGTACAAGCCCAATCGTCCCAATCTCTCCTCATACGTCATTCCTGTCATCCCAGGTATCAGCCTGGTGAATCTTCGCTGAACTCCTTCCATGGCAAGAACATCCTTCCTATTTCACGCATGCACAAAACTGTGAATGGGCCATGCAGTCCCTTAAAGGGGCCGCGCACCCTCCAAAAATTAGGGGGAACATTGACCCAGAGAGCCTCTTTCTGGCTGGGATATCCGGGATCAAATCATCTTCCTTCTGTACCACTGAACACAACCCCAATTCCCCTTTCAACATTTGTCCCACTCCTTACCTTCCCTCTATTACTGACTATCACAGCATCCTCTTGGCCACAATACTTAAATAAAGGCCACCACAAAGCAAACTTTCCAATCCAACTTTATCCATATATGCATCCAATATTACATCAAGCAATCAACTAATCACCCTTGTGCATTCCCTTACTGACTGTCTTGCGTGTGCCTTTGCCTATCCCAGTGATGTTATGCAGAGCTGCAGCATGGCTGGTGGAAGTCTGCTGACTTTCAGTGGGGGACACTGCAGATGGCCTTGCAGGACGATCTTGAGGAACTGGTGACGGAGTGTGAAATCGAGTGACTGTGTTTCTTATTCTTCACTCTCCCTCTTCTTGGTCAACCACTGACTGGGCAAGCTGGATTTCTTGGATGTCTGAAATGAGGAAGGCAAAAGGGAAGGGTTGTGGTGAGGGGAGGGTGGGAAAGCAAGAGGTGCATGCTTTCACCATGTGCAGTTTCTTTCTGGAGGGCCTCCTGACCCCCTGTTGTCCAGTGTTGACCACCTGCACAAACTGGAGTGCTGTATCCAAGACCCTGGGTGCCCCTTCCCTGGCCTGTTGAGCCATTTATGTTAGTGCTGAAGCACTTCTACCATTTTTTTTTTTTATGTGCGGAAGGCAGTTCCACTTTAAAAACTACAGACTGCCTAGTTCTGAAGGATTTTTTTTTTTTTTTTTGCAGAAGGCACTTCAGCTTTAAGCACTAGAGACTGCCTTAGAAAGGAACAGGCTAGCTTTAAGTAAAGGCTGACTCGCTCCAGCGACGCAAACCTGGGCCCCGTCAGCAGTGCATTAGTCGCTAGGTTGTGCGCTACAATCATGTAGGGTGGCAGGCAGCGTCAAATTGACGTGCTGCCTGTGCTTTCTGAATGGGCGCGGACATATCTCACATCGCGGTGCCCGTGCCCGTTTTTGGGCCTCATCGAATTTTACCCCCCACTTATCTTTTCACCTTTTGGATTCATGTCTGCATCTAGCTAGACTGATAGTCTCATCTCTAGGCTGAATATAAAAATTTTAAGTAGCTTCAATAAATGTGGTTTCAGAGCATTAAACTGACTCCAATTCAACACTAAACTGGCAATCTCACTCAGAGCCCACAAGAATGGCTACTGCTTGGCCAATGAAGCGAGGTTTAAGAATGGTCTTAAAGGAACAGCGGGGGGTGGAAAAGCAGAGGGGATTCGGGAGGAAATTCCAGAGAGTGGGCCCTAGGTGGCTAATGGCAGGGCCACCAATTATGGGGTTAAATAATGGTGGATTCACAAGAGGCGAGAACAACAGAGAGCTCAGGGTGGGGTGGGTAGGGGGGCAAGGTTATAGGACTGAAGGAGAATACCGAGAGAGACGGAGTGGGGAGAGCATGGAGAGATTTTTTTTAAAAGGCAATTGCAAATTTAAAGCATTCAGGGATCAGGAGTCAAAGTTGGTCAACTAGAACGGGGAGTATTGGATAAGTAGGAAGGAGCATGCAAGATAGGATACGATCAGCAGAATGTATAAGCGGGTGGAGAATGGGCCAGCAAAGAGAGCATTGTCTGGTAGTCAGAAACGTTAAGTGGGGGGGTTTCAGCAGCAGATAGGTTCAAGTAGAGGTGGAGGTAGGCAATGTTATGGAGGTGGTAGTAGGAAGTTTTTGTAATACATATGTGAATGAATAGGGCACTGAGGTCACCACCAGTCTGGTTCAGCCTGAAAGTAGATGAGGAAGGTGATCGAGTCAGTAAGGAGTGAGTGTGCAGTTTGTGGTTGGGGATGAAAACAATGGCTTCAAGTCTTCTGACTGATTACCTGGAGAATGTCTCATCAAAGGTTGGATGTTGGGCAAGCAGTCTGGCAACATAAAGGCAATGGAAAGGTTGAGAGATCTGGAGGGCAAGTAGAGTTGGATCTTATCGATGTCAATGTGGAAGCTAACTACATGTTTATGGATGATGTCTTCAAAGGGCAGCACGTATGCGAGGGAGAAGGGGGTCAATGATGGCTACTTGGGGGACTCTGGAAGTGATGGTGCAGTGGTGGGAAGAAAAGCCTTTGCTAGAGATGCTCTGGTTATGATTGGATAGGCAAGAGTGGAACCAAGTGAGGATAGGAGGAGCTTGAGAACAGATAATGCATTATGGTCATTCATGGATCATTTTGTTTTCACAAAAGAAATAATTTGGATCAATTCTTACTCTCAGGGGGGGAAAAAATTGCTTCTAACCATGATGAGCACCTCATGGAAAATCAAAGATCTTCAGCACACTATTTATAGCTTCATGGAGATCAACATTTTGATTCCTTCTGAGCCCAGAAAATAAAATAACTAGCAGCTTTGTGCATCTACACAGTAGAACAGTAGGGAATTTTCTTGGAATAGGTGGCTCCAGATTGATCCAATGCACAGCTCTCCATAAAGCCAGTGAGGGTGCTCCAAGATGCAAAGGGGCCTCATCCTGTAACTAGGTAACCAGGAATTATGAAATCTGGGGGGGGGGGGGGGGGGGGGGGGAGTACTTTTAACAGAAAAATTTTACTTTCTCTTTAGGCATTTCACATTTATTTTTCATAAGTGAGATGGATGCATTTGTAGCTTAAAATAAACTGCATTCGCTTACCCATGGTCTACAAACACTCCATAATATAGATGCATAACACAAATATATACCTGTATAGTGCTCACCCTTTATCGACACAACAGCAACTTAGAGCTCAGAGATGCTAGGCGGAATTTTAACTCCTGGGGATTCAGGCAACAGACAGGTGCAGGTTTGCCCCTCGGGAGGCACTGCAAGAGGCTTGATCCATTTTAATGTGGGGCCTTATTAACATACACTGGCGAGCTTCCCGCCTGAAACAGGACTTCAGAGACAGCTCGCTGGGATCAGAGGGTCGCCCAGCAGCACTTGGGCAAGCTGCTAAGAGGGCATATGGGGGGGCGGGGGGGGTGCTTCGCGAACGTTTGGGGGGGAAGGAAGTCCGGGGCGATGGCAGTCCAAACTTTCCTCATGAGGCCCGGAGGAGCACTCCTGCTCCTCCTGGCCCACAAAAATAATTTTTACACTTACCTCTAAAGACCCCCGCTTCTTGCCCGCCAAGTCTTACTGGCACTCCAGCCAGTAGACTGTTAAAATGCCCACGGGATCATTTGTATATCGTAGGATCCTGATTTACATGCATACATGAGGCTCCTGCCCGAGTCAAACAGGAGCTTCAACCGCCTAAGAAAACAATCGTGTTAAAATGGCCACAGACCATAGGCAGCTCTCATAGAAAGGGGGAATGTTTCTGCGCTGTACATTCTATCCAATTCTATGTAACTTAGGATTTAAGCCAGAGTTAAAGCCAGCTCCACTAAACATTGGCAATAATGTGGGAGTTACTTTATGTAAGCTATATTATCGGGGCTCTCTCTTTCAATCAACTGGTCGAAATGCATAAGCCAATCCACCAACCGGTTTGCTGTATTTTGCTTGGTGACAAATTAGAACTGCTGAAAATTAACAGAAGTGGTTTTCCTCATTTTCTTATTTCTCCATATATACTGTATCCTCGCCATGCAATGGAACCTATATAGCCATCTAGGTTTTCATGGGCAGGGTAAATGCAGACATGACTGAATATGTGAGACACACTTTCGGTTTATCAGGTGACCAAGACTGTCTTACTTAAGCTACAAACTGACAATTTTCCTGATAACCGGTTCAGGAGGGAGGGCATATTAGTTGATGCTGCTGCATAATTTTTCATATGTCGTGAACCCTTACATCCCTCCCTCATTAAAAAGTGGTAAACCCTTAGCCCCTTTCCACTACCTTCTGGAACACTGAACACAAATGAACAGATATTTTGCAGACAATTTAGATAGTACCAGCCATAGTTTATTTCATACTATATTAGTGTATACTGGCAGTGACATGATGAGTGACATAAATACTTCAGGCATCGTATCTGAGTAGCTATGGCTTGGTGTGCAGCAACTATATATAGCCTGCAAGCCTTGGTTATCCAGTCCATGAAGCCCCAGTGATGCATTGCCTACTTGTACTCACATCTTGTGCACTGTTGGTTTCTCCTGTTTGAATTTCAGGGAGCTGGTGGTTTGAAAACATTTGTTCTCATTGATCAATAATTTTGAAATCCACCAGTGTGTTGTAAACACATTTTTCTAAACTGCCTGGCCCACAAAATTCAAATCCAGCAATATAAAAAAAAACCTGCAATCTCCGGGGACAGTATGTCCCAGAACACAAGTTTAAAGGTGTGAAATACTCAAAAAGTTAAAATACGGAAGTCTAACAATTTATTGCCAATTACTATATTCTGATATAAATGTGCGTATCTCCTGCGGCATTGTTCACACTGAGTGAGAGGATACTCTGTTTAATTACTGGAATAATACCATGTAATACACAATGTATTATTCTGCTGAAAAGCTGCAGATTTGAGTTGCTGTCTGTATGCATAGGTCACTCTGAAGTTAGTATAGAGGGTAACTGCTATTGGTGATGGAAGTTTGCAAATTGGCTGGTACTTGTAATTTTCCAGCACCAGGTCAGGGGCGAGGGAAGAGAGTGGTGAATCAGTTGGTTATGTGGGACAATGTCAAGAGCCTTCCTAAAATCCTGGTAGATAGTCTGCACTGCTTCCCTCCTTATCCACCAGATTATGAAGCTCCTTAAAGAAATCTCTCTCTCTCCTTCTCATTGGGCCCTGTCCTTACAGATAATCCAGCAAACATCCTTCAAAGTCTCCAATACTTGCCCCACAATTTAGACAAGGCTCACAGGTCTGCAATACAATTACGGTTTTATAGAATAGCACAAATACAGGTTTGAATAAGTAGAAGCCCAATACCATTACATAGTATGGCGCAGGATAGATTACAAAGTCTACCTGACACTTGGAATATGTCAAAAACAACTGTAGTAGCTTTCTTCAGTCATTGGACAGGTCACCATGCCGAGAGCCTCAAACAAAAATTGCATCTTAGCGGCTAAAAATTGAAAAGCTCATCTTGACAGAAAGCTGACAAATTTCCAGCCAGCCAGCCACAAAGGCACAAAAACTGATGACAGTCACAAGAAGTTAGGAGACTGGACCATTCGGCTTTCACAGCTGTAGATGATTGAAGACAAGATACAAGTGGGCAGAAGAAAAGTCAAAACTCTACATGGAACTGATTACACAAGACTGCAATAGGAGAAGAAAATGATGCTCAATAAAGCCATGGGGACCAATATAAATATTGCTCGCTTGTTTGATATATGTTTAAACCAACACAAGAATACAATATTGGAGATTTTTTAAAAGACTTACAGGTTTATATCGGAGTGCATCCCTATAGGAGCCAAATAATGCTGCCTGTGCCTT
The DNA here is from genome assembly GCF_052327205.1 of Somniosus microcephalus. NCBI lineage: Eukaryota > Metazoa > Chordata > Chondrichthyes > Squaliformes > Somniosidae > Somniosus > Somniosus microcephalus. The sequence goes on from NC_140989.1 coordinate 261,633,238, forward strand.
CAGAAAGGACCTGGCTACCCCATCACCAGTAGCTGTGGACTGCTTCTTCAGTTTGTATTTCAAGGGCGAGACCTGTACAAAGAAAGGAAATGTTAAATCAACGCTACTTGTAGAAAAAATTCCATGATTTACACTAAGCAAAAACTGTTATCAGTGTGCAAGCCCTTCCTGGGTTTGCAGGTCATCCAAAAAAAAGAGCTTATCCTTTTCTGAGCACCTGCTGCTTTGTTATTATATGAAATAGCACAGGGTTGACAATAAGGAGACAATGGGAGTACCTTCACCATACGGACAGCAGCAGTTCAAGGAGGCGGTTCACCACCACCTTCTCAAGGGCAATTAGGAATGGGCAATAAATACTGGCCCTGCCAGCGACGCCCACATCCCATAAAACGAATAAAAAAATAAACATACAAAACGTAAATATTTAGCGAAGTTTTTCCAAGACTTTGAGTTAAATAGACTTCCAATTATTGCACTGTATTTTAGTGAACAAAGCAACTTTTCAGACATTTGCTGGAGTTGTACAACATGTGCCACCGTGTCGAGGAAGTAGCAAACCGTTACAATGTCCGGACCAATTGAGGACTATTTAAGCTGCTCTTTTCATCAAATGCTATTTCTTATCGATAGAAGCGATGTGTCCTGTATACATTTCTGAGTGTAAAAATAACTCCAATGATTCACAAAGACAGGACCTTTTCTTCAAAAAGTCTTGAAATTATTCAGACCACAGAAAAACAGAAATCAAATGGAGTACAGTTAATTGCAAGAAATACCTGTTGCATAATAAAATCAGACCACATCTTCATGAAGAAAATATAATTAGGAATTAAATTATATATTAAAAAAATTATGAAGTGTATGGTACGAGTGCGATACACCAACAGCCTAAAATTCAAGGGAACAGCAATGAGAAAATACGTGCATTGTTACTAAAATATTGAATGCAATTTCCTTCTGTGCTTCAAATGATTGCTTTCTAATTACTCATTATACTTCTTTTATTAAAGATAACCAGCACAGTACAAGGCATCAGAGAAAACCAAGCTCTACAGGTGATAAACCTTTACAGCAGTGACATTTTTCAGTGTAAAGTCACAGTTACTGTGATCTGATCAAAGAAAGGGACCCCCATTGGGTCCAATTACAGCCATATTTTTATGGAAAAATCATCGAGTTATGATGTTCATAATCTATGCAGAAAGGACTTTACAATATAGGTCTTTTCCCAATAGCTGTGATCTTTTCAATTTACATCAAGGCTTGATAGCTACAGATGAAAGTCTTGAAATCCAATTCATTTAGTGCTTTGACTGCATATACCAAGGCTCATTAAGTTTTTTCAATTAACTTCAGCACAGGTTGTGAAGTACATAATCTATATCTCTGTGGCAAGAAAGGTTAAAGAACATACAAATCCACTGAACTCTCCATGCTCTTTAATTGACACTACACTATGGATTCATTCTGCAAACCATCAAGTAATGAAATATCAATGTTCCTCAGTCTGATAAACTTTAATGGGTGCAACAAAACAATACCTGCGCACATGGGCAGATTCCACAAGCAGTACCGTCTGGGCTAAAACAATTTTTTTTTTAAAGACAAAGTCTGGTCAACTGTCCCATATTCGTAAATGGAGGAATGTAATGATTTGGTGACTCGATGACTGGAAAATTTGTAAATTGCATCCCATAGGCAAATTGCGGAAGTTTGGAGTTTTCAAAGTAGACTTCTTATTCTGCCTAAGAACATCCCAATAGCACAATAATGCTCCTTTAGACAGAACTGCTACCAATAAAAATGATGATATAATCAATGACAATGTGGCATTGATCATTTTGTTTCAAATTAAGTTTTGAATACCAAGTAATATTAAAACTAATTTTTTCCACATCCACTCATTTCATTAAAAAAATCAACTACAATCTATCCTACTGAAATAGGCAAGGAACAGAAAACAAGGGCAAAATTGTCTGGACTACTCTGCACTTAAACCTTGAATTTTGACATTATACCATGATATTCGGCAGCCTTTACTTGGGGTAAAGTGCCCAGTAGGTTTGTGTTCTTTGGTGTATGTCTCCTTTGACTATTACATAATAGGAAGGTAGGCAGGACAGCAGGCACCTCTGGGCCTCTGTAACCATCACTAATAGGTGCACAATAGCAACCAAGGATGATCTACCCTTTGACCTTTCTCCTCAGTGAACACAACAGCATCAGTTTCAAATCAGAACATCCTAAACAAAAACACTGACAGGTTCTTGTCATTTTAACCAAGCTCACCAGCAGAGTAGGGACAAGCTGTACGTCTATTGGATCTGGGACTCCTGAACTCATTTTGATTTGATTGCTGATTTTTCTGGTGTTTTGGGTAAAACTTGTTTCTGGAAACCATTCTAGACAGAGATATCAAATGACCATATTTGTCTTAGTTTCCATAATTAGATTCGATATAGCCAAAAACATTTTTCTATCCATTTTACTTTGTCACTGATAAGTAGCAAGAACAAAACCCTGAACAGACCTTCTGCTCAGACAAAATCATTCCTCCAAATTTTGGGGAAGATTCCTGAACTGAGAAGTGTATTCTTACAACAGTGTTGGGACAGAGGGGTGGAGACAGCAAAGGGCTTCTTTTCGTGGCCCCTTGCTGGCTACCCTACTTGGATCATTTCAACCCTAAGATAAAGCTTTCTGACTCAAAAGGAAATCTGGCATCCCTCATGGTTCTAACAGAGTCTGTTCCCCAAGCTTTCAGGCAAGTGTTTCTGCAGCCACGCCAGAGGAATTTCAGACTCTGTTTTGAAACTTTCCCAAACGACATGAACTTGCTATTGGGAAAAAAAACCTTTTCTCAAGAAGGGAAATGCCAGGATTTGCTTCCTAGATGTCTACTCTTAACTTATTGGAAGACTTTAATGCTGCTATCCAAGTGCATCGGTGTACAAAGTCAACAGCACACCACTGCAAAACTATGGCTTTTGAATAAAATTATTCAGTAATATTATTTTAAAATTTAGTTATGTATAAACATGACAGAATTAGTTGGGTTTATTGGCATGCTCACCTACACTGTACTGAGAACACATTCTCATGTGACCAGAAGTCACCTTGCCCTGCACTACATATTTTGTTTTGTATTTATTTTGCAGATGGAAAATCACTATTGAGCCTGCTACACACTGCGTAAATTAGTGTTCCTGTGTTAACAAGGGAACTTGTTATTATTCATCTGGCACAGAGGAAACTATTGTTACCGATCCCAGGTTATTTCATGATATTTTAGGCAATGGCCAACACAGGAAGAGGGCATTTGGAATCCTAGTCCACCCGAGTTGCACTGAATTTCAGCAAATTGAATATGAAGTCTCTGCAGGCGTTAGGTTCTCAGAGATGTGAATTCGCATATGGAAAATGTTGAAGAACTTGTAGCCAGAATATGCGACATCATTTCAGAATAAAGGCTGAAAAGCTGCTTCCTCTACTAACTGATATTCCTTAAGAACATGTTCAATGTGATCATTCTCCACCTCTTTGTAGAAAATAATTTGAAAAATATGCAAACTCAACTAATTTCAATGAAGCTAAATCAGACAGAACACCGAGTAACAGCAGTGCACGATTAATTTCAATGGTTTTAAAAAGGGAAAGGTAACTCGGTTACAACATTCTTGTTGTTTCGGTGAAATTGCTGACAGGTGAATTCTTGATGTGCATCACCAGCTTGTTCAGCAATCACGACACAGAGGAAACTGCCAAGCTGGAAGAGTTTTATTTAATGGAAAGTCCCAAAACATGTAGTGCACCAGTGGTGAGAATAAGTGGGTTTGTATTTTGAATGCCTCAACAATCCATTAAATAACCAGAGTGAATAATCTTGAATTACACTGGAAGCAAACTATTTATCTTCAAGTCGCCTTGGCCACAGCCTGCTCCCTGCAGAGAGGCCACAGCAGTGACTGCGAAAAGCTACCAACTAAGGGAATGTGCAGTGGTACAAGCAAGGAAGCTGAAAAAGCCTGGAACTAATGGGAAATTTCCAAGAATGCATTTTTTCATGGCTTCATTTTGCTTGCTGCATTTTATGTTAAGTTTAAGATCAAGGTACGAACTATGTAACTCATGCATTTAATCCAACGAAAATTTAACAAAACAAAATTTGATTGGGACATGTTAAGTCTATATGAACAAAGCAGCATTTCAGCAAGAACGTAAACAAACAGGTTCCCGGAGGCTAATCACAATAATTATTTTTCCATCTGGAAATCCACAGTATGTTCTTAAGCGGTATCGCTACCAACAAAACTAACATTTCTAATAGTCAATAACTCTTAAATATTATGTGTGAATATCTGACAAGGGACCATTATTAAGATGGCAGCATACAACACAGCAGAGCGTCTACATGAAAACAGTTCAGTAATTCAGGACAACTGTGACCTGCTGACCTTTATGACAACTGAAACCAATACAAAAACTGACCTAATAATAGTCTCCATATGGACTAAAATCCTTGTGACATGAACTCACATGTAACTAAACATATCTTGTAACAGCTTGACTCAAATCAACAGGAGTCCAACTCATACTATTTTTAAAATTACTTTTTCTGAGGGTGGGGGGGGGGGGTGGGAAGAGGGAAAAATCCCCCAAAAAAGGGAATCAAAATAATGGACGCAAATTATTCTAGTTGATCGTAAATGTACAGGATAATTGCAGGAAAAACAACATGGTGGATATTCAGAAATGGGCATGTCATATTTTGTATAAGTATGGCCATGTATTGTTTGTGGTTTGTTTAAATTAAAACATGGACTAATAAGCACCCTGAAGCATTAGCAACCAGGAAAAGCAATACAAGATCAAAGAGGAGATGCAGCCGGCACCTCATTTATCAGATTTCATTGGTAAAAAGACAGCCTTTTTTAACCATATCTTTTAATTTAGAGGAGTATCCTTTTGTGGCAAGTTCAAACCGTCATTTTCTTTCCAAACAGAAATCTAAGCAAGAGAGAGTATAGCCAGTTTTAAAACAAATAACGCATTTCCGTTGAAACTGTCTCAATCAGAAGATAAATAAGATGCAATGGAAAACTAATAATTCACGGAAACAAATGTTTCAGAATACTGAAGATCAAAGGATCAATTTTGTGACCCCAACTGTAAAAGTATTTCTTATTATATTGACCGATGCCATCTGAGCATTAATTAAAGGAAAGAGAGCTGGCAGGTGGCAGGGAAACAGGAGCTGATAATTGGCCCCCTTCTTCTTCTTGCCTTCACAACTCAACTCGTTCTTCAGCAAGAAATGCCACTAGGCAGACAGAAATGCATACTTCGTAATTTAATGATTAAGTATAAGATGAAGAGACTTACATTTTAAAAAAGCTACAGCTAATGAATGCAGATATCCTTCTGATCATGAGCTTCATTTACGATCGGCTGCACAATTCAAAATCTCTCTTCAGCCACAGTCAAAATCTTGAAAATAATTCTGCTTTATAAGTCAATTTGCAGCTCCTAATTTTCACAAAACAAAGCAGCAGACTTGGTATCGCTTCCACCACCACCCCCCACCATCTTCCAATTTGTGATTACAAAAGGAAAGTCTTGATCACGACACAGAGCTAATGCAGTTAAAAAATGCATCGTTCCATTTTGACTTACCACTTCACCGGGCAGGTTGTGAAGGTCATCAAAAGGTGTTTCCAGTGTGTTTGTATCTACGTTTAATATAATCACATCTTCTAAAGCTTTATTTTTCACCTTCTGTTGGAAGGAAAAGAGGAAATGTTCAGCACTGGTGTAAATAGAATTGCATTATTTTAATAATAGGCATGTGGGCTTGGGGTTGTGAAAACAAAAATCGTATTTCCACAGTTGCCATGTATTCAGTGTTCTCCCAGAGGACGGCATTTCCAGCAATTGAGTGTACGTGTGGAGGCTGTCCGTCTGTATTCAGGTGCTTCATGGCAGGAGTACTGATCTCATGGGTTGTTGTGCACAGCCAAAGGGATAAATTCAGTTCCACACAGTGGGTGACGAGGAATTTGATCCTTTTTAAAAAAAATACAAGCATTCTGTTATTGAATCAGAGACCCAAAACTTTATTCTGCACCGAAATTTGGTTAATCCGGGAGCATTTGGGCCCAAGGCAGGTTTACAAATTTGATACTTAGTTCCAATTTAGAAGGTTTAAAGGTGATCACCCATCACGATTGGTGAAACAGGAGTGGCAGCTCACTAAGCAGAATATGGAGTATTTAAATACTGTCCCTGCTACTGTATCTTCAATTGAAGCATTCTTTAAATATATTAGGAACAAGAAAAAGGTGCAGAAGGACATTGGGCTGTTTACCAGCAGCAATGGGGAGGTGGTGTCAGAAAATAAGGAAGTGGTAGAATTACTACATCATTATTTAGTGACTATTTTGGCAATGAAATTGCAGGGGTGTAGCAAGAGAAAACATGTCTGAGTTAAAAAAGGTGTATAAAATGGAGCAGATTGGAAACCCTTATAAATCAGAAGGAACAACATAGTAGAAAGGTTTAGGAAGCTGAAGGTTTAAAAAAAGGCTCCAGGCTCTGACAATTTCCATCCATGGAGCCTGGTGGAGTTGGATGAGATTGCAAATCCAGTCCCTGAGCAGTAGTACTGCTCTTATGGGTTGGTGTGCAAAGCGAAAAGGGTAAAGTCATGCTTCTTTCCACACTGAAATCAACAGATTTTTATTCGGTAAGGCTATCAAGGGATATGGATCAAAGGCAGGTAAATGGAGTTGAGGATTAAAATGTGGAATATGCGCAAGTATCTGAATGGCCTTTCCCCATGTTCCTATGATAGCTTCGGAAACTCACTGCAACCAAATTAACATCGCAATGGTTTGTAATTCTTTGAGGAGCTTACAGATCTGACCGATAGAATCATTGCAGCACAGTCGGAGGCCATTCGGCCCCTCGAGCCTGTACCGGCTCTCTGCAAGAGCACTTCAGCCCTTTCCTCGTAGCCCTGCAAATTTTTTTCCTTCAGCTACTTATCGAATTCCCTTTTGAAAGCCACAATTGAATCTGCCTCCAGCACCCTTTCAGGCAGTGCATTCCAGATCATAATCATTCGCTGCGTAAAAGAGTTTTCCCTCATGTCGCCGTTGGATCTTCTGCCAATCACCTTAAATCTGTGTCCTCTGGTTCTCGACCCAATGGGAACAGTTTATCGCTATCTACTCTGTCTAGAGCCCTCATGATTTTGAACACCTCTATCAAATCTCCTCTCAATCCTCTGCTCTAAAGAGAACAACCCCAGCCTCTCCAGTCTATACACGTAACTGAAGTCCCTCATCCTTGGATCCATTCTTGTAAATCTTTTCTGCACCCTCTCTAAAGCCTTCACATCCTTCCTAAAGGACAATACTCCAGTTGTGGCCAAACCAGTGTTTTATAAAGGTTCATCATAACTTCCTTGCTTTTGCATTCTATGCCTCCATTTATAAAGCCCAGGATTCCGTATGCTTTTTTAACCACTTTCTCAACTTGTCCTGCCACCTGCAATGATTTGTACACGTATACCCGCAGGTCTCTTTTCCTGCACCGCCTTTAGAATTGTACCCTTCAGTTTATATTGCCTCTGCTCGTTCTTCCTACCGAAATATATCACTTTGCACTTTTCTCTGTTAAACTTCATCTGCCACGTGTCCGCCCATTACACCAGCCTATGTCCTCTTAAAGTCTATCCCTATCCTCTTCACTGTTCACTATACTTCCAAGTTTTGTCACATCCGCAAATTTTGAAATTGTGCCCTGCACACCTAATTCCAAATCATTAATATACAACAAGAAAAGCAGTGGTCCTAGTACTGACCCCTGTGGCACACCACTGTATTCCTTCCTCCAGTCCAAAAAACAACCATTCACCATTACACTCTGTTTCCTGTCACTTAGACAATTTTGTATCCATGCTGCCACTGTCCCTTTTATTCCATGGGCTTCAACTTTGCTGGCAAGCCTATTACGTGGCACTTTATCAAATGCCTTTTGGAAGTCCATGTACACCACATCAACTGCATTACCTTCATCAACACTCTGTTACCTCAGCAAAAAATTCAATCAAGTTAGTTAAACATGATTTGCCTTTAACAAATCCATGCTGGCTTTCCTTAATTAATCTACACTTGTCCAAGTTACTGTTAATTTTGTCCCAGATTATCATTTCTGAAAGCTTCCCCACCACTGAGGTTAAACTGACTGGCCTGTAGTTGCTGGGTTTATCCTTACACCCTTTTTTGAACAAGGGTGTAACATTTGCAATTCTCCAGTCCTCTGGCACCACCCCCGTGTCTAAGGAGGATTGGAAGATTATGGCCAGTACCTTCACAATTTCCACCTTTACTTCCCTCAGCATCCTAGGATGCATCCCATCCAGTTCTGGGTTGTTTGGTGGATTGCTCGTTAAAACCATCAGTCCAGTGTTTTCGCTGGGGGGCGGGGGGAAAGAGGGGAGAGAGGAGAAGCAGCAAATAAAATGTGTTGTGTAACTAAGGATGTTGAATTAGGCATCTTGATGAGACTGCAGCTAGTGTGTTGTGCTGGTCTCTGTATTAACAGGAAAGTTGCAGAATTATGAGATGAAGTCCAGACGAGACTGATGACGCTCATTCCTAAATATAAATAATCTTAAATACTAAGGTTACTGTAGCAAGTGGTTACGGCACTGGACGAGCAACCCAGAAGTTATAAGTTCAAATGTCACCACAACAAGTTGAGAATTGGCTGGCACCAGAACAACTGACCATGAAACCTACCAGATTGGTGTAAAAACCCCAACTGGTTCACTAACTCCCACCCGTCACCTCAAGTTGTCCTAGGAACGGGCAATAAATGCTGCCTTGTCAGTATCGCTCACATCCCATGCACAAATAAAAACAGAGGGCCACGGTATGAGAAAAGATTGTCCACCCTAGGACTTTACACTCTGAAGAGGAGGAGGGTCTTCAAGACTTTCACAGGTATAGAAAATTTGGTTTTATCGAAGTTCTTCTGTTGGGCACAGGATTCAAATACTAGGGGACACAATTTCAAGTTAAAGTTGTGACAGGAAACCAGGAAATTGAGGTAACTTTTTCCATTGAAAGGGTAACAGAATTGTGGAACAGATTACCAGCAGGGGTGGTGGAACGGAAAACCACAGTAGGCTTTTAATACAAAAAGGGCTGGATGAATTTCTGTTACAGCTGGATGAATCACAGCAAGATACCTGATTTTTTTTTTGGAGGGGGGGGGGGGGGGGGCTGGTGGGTGGTGGAAGGGTTAGAAATCAGTGATGTTCTCCTGCCCTAAACATGACTAAAACAAAGTACAATAAATTAAGAAAGTTCCACAACTGTAGGACAGTATAGTGTAGATGAGAACAAACAATAAATGGTCATGGTTTTAACTGAAACTGTTGATGTAGCTTATCAAGAAAAAGTGATCAGACAAAGAGCGAGAGAGAAAGAAACAATGAAGACTGCTGGTATTTGTGGGAAAATGCAGAGCAAAAAACAGGTAATTACACAAGAATCCTAGATCAGTTGCGAGGACAGGTACTGAATGTTTAAACATCGTAAAAAAAACAACAGGGTGACCATGGCTATCTATTTTGTCCTCTAAAATCTATTCTTTTCACAGAACTCAGGTCCAACATCTCTAACAAGTGAAGAGAAAAGAGAGGACTTCCAGTTCCTCAATAGTCCTGCTGGCTATTAAACTGCAAGGAAATCTCATTGTCTATTAGACAGCTGTAAACCAGTGAACCTGGGTCACTAAGCGTCAATGGACTTGAAACAATTTTGTACATCCAGTCTTTTTCCTATGCTCTTCATTTGGTTTTCTTTATGCAGCAAATATATTTTTTGACTGCTACGTCGGAATCATTTCAATAAAAAAAAACTTAATTGTTCGGCCACTTAGGGGCTACAAAAGGTTGCGAAATAATAATTTCTAAGTGCGACTTTCATTTCTGTCACTATTCTTCCGGAAGTTATTAACTGCACTAAACTTTGTTTTTTTAAATTTGTGAAGCCTGACGTTTGTGTATCTATGTCTAATGGTGCAGGAAAAGTTAAAACTACTGTACATCTTAACTGAATAGCTGAAATTTTGCAAAAATAATTAAGTTGAATCTTTCAGGAAATATCTGAACAAAATTATATTTGAAAACATGCAGCCCATAACAATATCAACTTTGCTGTGGATACAGCATACAAATAGCAACTGTGTGTTTTGGAAACAGTAAAATCTACATCCTGGAGTTTCGTCCGCATTTGTGCTGAGCTACTTATGTAATCTGGACGCAAACAAATTATGTGGCTTAAAAAGATCAGTGTGTTTTGGGACATAACTAAAATACGCCCAAGTTTCCTCGGTCCTTTATGTCCGTCCATCAAACCTTCTGTCCCCACCCACAAAACTGGCCATGCCCTCAACTCTCAAATGCCAGTATTCTCCAATTGCGCTTGTCCAGGGAGGGGGGGTCTCAACATTGCCACCAGATTTTCAGGCACAGCAGGAAACAAAGTCATTCTTTTGGTGTTTCACTGCAATTTTTTGTGTGTAAAAAAAAAATCCTTTGAGACCTGCTCTGTATTATGTTTCTTCTAATCCTGCTTGAAGCGTAAGTCACGTTAAAAATTGAAAAGTTGCCCCGGTTGCAGGTTCTTAAACACTCTGTCCCTAACGTGCACGAATTATGGTTAAATGAGTTGAAACTTTAGATTTTAAGACTGGAAAAAATAATATACTGGTGCAGGTTCGGCGTTTCCTTGGGCCTCGATTGTTTACACTGGTTTTATGCCCATTCACGCCCATTTTGAATTTGGGCATATTGTACCCACATCAGCAGAATGGGCGCAACTTCCGGGTTGGGCCCATGGAGGAAACTCCAGGCCTACACGTTTTTGCTCTGCATACAGCAGATTGTGCTGAGATAATACACAGCCCTTTTTAGGGTCTCACCATGATTAGAACTAAACCAGCTTGCTTTTAACCTTCAGTGGTTCATGTGAATATTTAATGGACAGAATGCAGTATACAGAGTACACAGTTAAAATCGCTCCAAGTATTACAGCTTAGGCAACATAAAATCAGTCATCTTTCGGCATGCAGGTGAGATAAGAGGACAAAAAAAAATGAGAGTCTATATTTTCAAGATACTTGCAGCAATCATTGCACTCTCAATGCTTCTCAGCAAAACGCAGCACTGTTTTTTGTATGCAACAAGGTGCAGAATGTTAGTGGTTGGGAGTTGGGACTCCTCGCACTTCAGGTATCGAGTGTCAGCAGCAAATATTCCCAGGTCAGTTATAGCACAGCCAGCTGCAGAGCAAGTCTCCCTTTATTCTGATATAACAGTAAGCCTCAGCCTCAGAACAACATACCCTGTGACACCGGTGCAACTTTTTTTTCCGTTTCCTACATCACCCAGCCTGGTTCATGCCCACTTGGAAATGAAATGAAACTGCTTAAGTATATTTCACATAGGTCCCTACAGCCAACAGATAGAGGCGACTGGGCCGGATTTGAATCTGTTCAAAGAAGTGAAAGGCCGGTGGTGCCTGAAACACCATCCCACCCACTTCCTCAGAGCAGCATTTTTAACCGTATTTATATAGAGAACACTATTTCAGCAGTGCAAAAAATATACAGCATCAGGAATATGGTTTAATTCCCATTATATATAGTATGATTGTTCTGCCTGCCATTTGTCTTTTTACATTATTAAATCAGTCATGAAGGTTATGCTGCAAACTAAGAATTAAACATTATTTCTGGCATTCTTTTTTCTAATCTTCATGTGAACAATTAGAGATTGATTGATATCGTTGTCTTCATATCTAAACTATTATGAGCAGAGACCAACTCTTCACCTTGTATAATACTACCCATAGGAGATCTTATAATGTAGCTCAAAGGACTACAAGAAACTCTCTGCTGAAGGCACGGCACCCCATCTTACCACCAGGCGGTGCATTTGCAAATTCTACAGTGGGCCACGTTCCTAAAAATCAAAGTCAGAACTTTTGGCAAAATGGTTAAATATTGAATAGTATACACAGTTTAAGATGGAGCTGTTTTCAAATATTGAAATATTTTCTCTATTTACCAAATATCTTGAGAATGGGTTCCCAGTATTCATACCCAGGATCTTTCCTATCTAATAATTGTTTTTATTGAGCATGTTTTCAACTTTTGTAACTTAAGACTGCAACAGTATTGTTGGCATTGTGACTTAGACAACATGCGTTTTCTGCCCTTTAAGCCATGTAACAAGATCTCTATACTACGACTTAGCAACATGTACACAGGTTACTAAAAATAGCAAAAATAGTCAACTTACATCCATTAAGCTCAAGTGAACTCCAACCAGATAGGGCATTGGGGCACTGGGAAAAAAACCAAAATAACCTTGTTAAAGCAAGTATTTATGATCAGGACACGATGACTGAAAATCAAGGCTAGCACAGTTGGTAAACCAATGCTCTGTACCATGGAATAGTGGAATGCACATTCACACCTAAAACCTTTTGCCGAGTGAGCTCCTCACCTCTACCATGCCATCATGGGTAAACAAGTGGAAGGTGCTTCTGCACAGGAAATGAGATATAATTAATAAGTGGGAGGGAAAAGGGAAGTCACCTTCGTACTACTTTTGCACCACCTGCAAAGTAGATCAAGTGAAGCCGTTAGCATGCTGTGCAAAAAAAGCATTTAAAAATAAATATGGGATGAAGTATAAATAAAAGTATGTAATTTTTAAATGGGATATGCTTGCACTGCATTAAGAAGTCTAGTATTATTTAGTGCATAATTTCTTCATATACAAAACATTTATCAGCTAGAGATTTATTATACATATATAACACAATGCATGCCAAAATTCTGCATACACACACATATATTTGTGTTTAAAGGAAAAATATGGTAAATTATGAAGTAATGCTCCTTTGGCACGTAAAATACAATTGAGATAGGAAACTGTTAACAAGGCCTGCTTTTACTGAAGGATTTTATTTGATAAATATGTGATTTCCTGTAGCAATTACTGTCCTTACATTATGCAGAGCAGGCAAGTTAAGTGACAAATAATTGCTCCCATCTCATGAAACCAGGCTTGTGGACGCACTGCCGCTGCTTGCGTGTTATCCTGTAAACAGTAACTCCGCTGTAATAAACTGAGCTGAAAAACTGCATCAGAACAAGGACTACCAAGTGATCAATTTAACATGGATATCTGAGACTCCGTTCCCACCACAATATTGCATATACTGGACTGACAACTCCCTCATTGGTTTTTATGCACAGCATGATGGGTGGCTTCTGAAACAACTGTGTCTAGCATCAAAGATTAGCATCGACAGTTTCCCATGATTGAGCAAAAGATGGATATTTCAAGCACAAATATCAGGCAACTCACTTATTTATATATAGTGTTCATTACAAAATGAGGGGAAATACTTAGAATTACTTTCATAGTTCAATATGATGGAGGAAAAAAGGGCAGCATTCTGTTTATTCCAGTACCAGTTCTTTTGTGCAGCAAATATGTTCTACAGAAGCTAACTTAGAATTTTATGAATGGTTCAATTGTTTCTCCCCTTCCACCATACACCCACTATTTACAGCACACACAATGTAGTCTCTAGCCAATAACATTTTAATCTCAATTTCTGAATAGTCATGACTAGCTTAATTTGTGTAAACAGCAACATAAACCCTGCCAGAAATGTAATCCCCAGAACACTTCACCATTCCCCAGTGAATTGGGAAGACTGGCATATGATGCTACATGTATTCTACAGTTTAAACACAATAACTTCATTATGTATTTATATATGCAATTTAGTAGTTTTATGTTCTGATCTTGATGTTAATCCTTTTGTGGAATATCTACTACAGCAACAAGCTTACAGTAAATGGATAAATTTACAATGCAACAATGATTATTATAGGTTTTTTTTAAGTAAAAGAAATCTGCATCATCATGTTCTGCAAATGGATTACTGTCCTTCAGCACAGTAAATTTTAACATATAATTTTGAAGTTATGTGAAATCCAGCAGTCTGGTCTTAAACCTCACGTACATGGTAGACAAAAATCCGTTTAGGTCAATTAACTCAAAATTAATCTTCCTCAGCTGTTACACAGTACCTTGTCCCCCTAAGCATATTTGATAGTATTCAATTATAATCTGATGCATGTGCTGTATTATACGAAAGGCAGAAACTCTTGCCAATTCAAATCATTTTGATCTACAGCGAAGACAACGCTGATCAGAAAGTGCGTCTTTATATTCCACAGTTCAAAAAAAGACAACAAATTCACACTATTTATATGAGGCATTTTAATTTTGAACAGCTGGAAATTCAATACAAAATCAATTTAGCAGCTGTTATGTTTAAAATGAAATATTTTTAAATTGGCACACAGCATCAGTCTTACCTAGAAGGCAACAGATTTCTCAGCAGAAGATTAAATGTTAGATGTTTGATCATTGTTACTACAGTTTCACAATTAGGTCTATTTTCTTCAAAGAATGAAGGTACATCAAGCATTCCTTCATAGCTTTCCTGCTCAACAATAGAACAGGTGGACATGACACTGGATGATGAGATTAGTAATGTGATAAGTGCATTTCAAATAAAAAGAGGGGATATATTAAATAAACTAATCAAACTCAAGAGGATAAAACCCCTGGTGCGGATGGATTACATCCACGCATTTTAAAAGAATCTAGGGAAGAGATAGTAGAGGCATTACTACACATATTTAATAATTCATTAGAAAAAGGTGTAGCGCCAGAGGACTGGTGGACAGCTAACATAATACCTATATTTAAGGGGGATAGAACATGTCCAGGGAATTATAGACCAGTCAGCTTAACATCAGTGGTAGGAAAAATAATGGAATCCCTACTAAAAGAGAAAATAGAAGAACATCTAGAAACCAAAAACATAATGAATAGTCAGCATGGATTGTAAAAGGGAAAGTCTTGCTTGACCAACCTCATTGAATTTTTTGAAGAGGTAACAGAGAGAGTAGACAATGGTAATGCAGTAGAAGTAATTTATCTAGATTTTCAAGAGGCCTTTGATAAGGTACCCCATAATAGATTGATGAACAATGTCAGAGAATGCGGAGTCAGGGGACAAGTAGCAGATTGGATAGCTAGCTGGCTTCAAGACAGAAAGTAGAGAGCAGGGGTAAAGGGTAGCTATTCACAGTGGGTAGTGGTGTTCCACAAGGATCAGTGCTGCGACCAATGTTGTTCACAATTTATATTAACGATTTAGACTTTAGAATCAAAAACACAGTATCTAAATTTGCGGATGACACCAAATTGGGGGGAATAGTCAATACCGAGGAGGACTAACAATTTACAGGAGGTCATTAATAAACCAGCAGAATGGGCATATAATTGGCAAATGAAGTTCAACACAGATAAATGTGAGGTATTACATTTTGGTAGGAAGAATAGGGAGGTCACTTATCACTTGGAGGATGCAAATCTAGGTAGGGTAGAGGAACAAAGGGATCTCAGAGTACAAATTCACAAATCACAAAGTTGCAACACAGGTTAACAAGGACATAAAAAAAAATCAAAGCAAACACTAGGGTTTATTTCTAGAGGTATAGAATTGAAAAGTAGGGAAGTTATGCTAAACCTGCATCAAACCTTGGTTAGACCACACTTGGAGTACTGCGTACAGTTCTGGTCGCAGTATTATAAAAAGGATATAGAGGCACTGGAGAGGGCGCAGAGAAGATTTACAAGGATGATAACAGAAATGCGAGGTATACATATCAAGAAAGGATGAACAGGCTGGGTCTCTTTTCTCTTGAAAATAAAAAAGGCTGAAGGGTGACCTAATAGAGGTCTTTAAAATTATGAAAGGTTTTGATAGAGTGGATACAGAGAGAATGTTTCCACTTGTGGGGGAGAGCATAACTAGAGGCCATCAATATAAGATGGTCACCAAGAAATCCAACAGTGAATTCAGAACAAACTTCTTTACCCAAAGAGTGGTGAAAATGTGGAACTTGCTACCACAGGGAGTGGTTGAAGCAAAAAGTATAAATGCACTTAAGGGAGGCTGGACAAGCATATGGGGGAGAAAGGAATAGAGGGTTATGCTGATAGATTTAGGTGAGGAAAGATGGAAGGAGGCTCGAGTGGAGCATAAACGCCGGCATGGACTGGTTGGGCCGAATGGCCTGTTTCTGTGCCGTAAATCCTATGCAATCCCATGTAATTTCAACACAACAAAACTAACATGACCAAAAAAGAAAGCCATCAATGTCAAATATGTTAAACAAGGAGTTCAAAACTAACTTGTCAAATATAAAATGAACAAATTTCATTCTATTTTAGTATTGAACCATTTAATTGTTTTCTGTTGCAAGTACAAAAATTTATCAAAATTTCCTTTGATATTTTAGTTTATCAATGCGAATTTTTATGGTAAAGACAGGGGCAGAGGAAGGGGAGAGCTGTGGAAGGACACTGGCTAGCTTAGTTGCTAAGATTTTTGACTTCCAGATTACGTGACGATTAAGGAAGAGCAATACCCCAAAGGAGACAACCTCAGAAAAATGCAAGCATCAGATACCCTGGCCCCTGTGGCTGCACTTCTCCCACTTAAGCTAACTGTCTTGGACTACCTTATCCTAGATGAGCTTCAATGTAGGCATGAATATGTCTTGGTCATTACAGATCATTTTACCAAGTTCACTGTGGCCAAACCTATGAATGACCAGACAACAATAGCAGCAATACTTGTATCCAATGCTATGGCTGCTCAATCAGGCTACACTCACACCAAAGGGCTAATTTCAAATTGTGCACTTTTGCCGAGTTATGCAGATTTTATGGCATTGCTAAAAGTATAGCTGGATAGAGGATCCCCTTCACTGCACCACGGGTGTATCTGCACCAGATACACAATTTGGAGTCTGGGCATCATCACCATGGGCTTGTTGTAGATTTAGAACCAGCCTCTACGGATAGCTAGGAACAGTGGCACCACCAGCTGCTGCTACACACTAACAGAACAGAAAGGGAGAAAGCTGAAGGCCAAGAATGGCAGTTCGGTAAGATAGTTTTAACTACCTGTGATGTCAGGAGATCACGTACATATCTTCAACAGGGTTAGCAGTGGTAATCCATAACCTACGCAGCAGCATGGCAGTCAAACCCAGATATACTGTACCAGGATTCATGTTGCAGGTAAAGTAGGTGTTAGCCAAAGAGCAAGTTGTACATCAAAGGCTGCACCAGTCATATACATTTCCACCCAACAAGTCAATACCAGTACAGACAGTAGCAGGTGCAGAGGAGTACACTAGAGGACAGCTCTACCACCCCTCTCCAAGTGGCCATTGCAGCCATCTCAGCCTGAACCAGGAGAGGTATCATTCACGAGATACAGTGAGCGAGGACACAATACACAGTCGGCGAGTCATTGGAAATGGTGTGGGTCAGGCTCGGGGAGTTACAAGCGAGGCACCTTAAAGCGGAAGTATTTTCCCCAAATTAGTACAAGCTGAACGCCACCTCTAACAGCTAGTGCAAAGTCTTCACAGAGCTTCAATCTGGGCATCTGTGGCAGCTGTCAGATGAACAACTGGCCAACCAGAAGAGCCAAGTGGGATAACTGGTTAACCGTGACCTAGTCGGTAGGGTGGAGATAGAGTTGAGCGCAGGTGATGGGGAAACAATTGAGCACAACTAAAAATGCATCTAATAAATTTATCAAGGAATACATTAGGGCAAAGGAAAATGAAAAGGGTATGTATGCTCCATCAGACATGATTGCATTAGACCTCCCCACCGCCCCCCCCCAATCAGACACCATGAATGAGGCCCATGATTGACAGAATAAGTTCCCATCAGTGCTTTGGGAAGAACTCCACAAGTTGCCAGCTGCCCCAGATGTCTAAATAAAAACAAGGGGAACAAATTTGAGTGTCTGGCACACAAACCATTCATCGTCTGAAATGGCAGAACCAAGCTCTACTCAGCCTCACTCACCTCTACCCAAACCACCCAATACGTTAGGATCATTCACGAGTAAAGATGATCCCTGGCTTCTTTTCTCCACTACCAAACACATCCTTAAACCCTTCTCCCCTGCACCTCAACAAGGAACTCATGGATTTCTTTTTCATCGAGACAAAGACCACTGCTTCAGCTGCTTCCCACCCTGCCTCTTGCTCACCAAGCATACCGTCCCCAACAGAACTCCCTACCTTAGCCCTGAACTTTCAAGTTTCGCTCCTATCTTGCCCGTGCTTTTGCCAAGCTCCCCTTCTGCTCACCTCCTGCTCCCTCTGCCCCATTCCCACAAAGCTGCTGACCACCAACTTCCCTTCCTGGCCCCCAAGCTAGCTGACATTGTAAATGGTCCCGTCTCCTCAGGCACCGTCTCTCACCTGCAACTCCCTGTTTGAAGCCTTTCAGTCACGTTTCTGCCCCTTCCACTGTACTAAAACAGTATTTTCCGTGACTGACCATGATCTTTGTAAAACTTGAATTCTCTGCAGTATTTCAAATGGTGAACCGCTCCATTCCTCTCTTCTGCCCTCACTAGGTTCCACTCTTACTTATTCAAAAGTAGCCAAAGCATTTCTACCAATTGCTTCTCTTCCTATCCCCACACTGCCACCTCCGTAATCCCTCGAGGATCCATCCTTGGTCCCCTCCTCTTCATCACCTACACAGGCTGCCCCTTGATTACATCATCTGCAGATATGGGGTCAGCTTCCAAATGCACGCTGATAACATCTACCTCCACCATTTTTCTTGGCCCCTCCACTGACTATGGACTGTAAGACTCTGCATCTTCGTCATCCATTCTTGAATGAGCTACAATTTCCACTGACTGAACATTGTGAAGACCCAAGCCATTGTTTTCAGCCTCCATCATGAACTTGTAATATCACCTCTGACTCCATCCCCCTCTCTGACCACTGTCTCAGGCTGAACCAGAGTGTTTGCTACCTGAGCATCCTACTTCATCCCACATTAAGCTTCTGAACCCATCTCCTCTCCAACACATAGCCTGCCTTTTTTCCCCTCAATAACATTGCCCACCTCTGCCTCTACCTTAGCCAATCTGCCACTAAAATCCTTATTTCATGCATTTTCACTTTTCAGACTCAACTATTCCAATATTTTCCTGGATGGCATCCCATCCTCCATAAACTTCAGCTCATCTAAAACTCTGCTTACCAATCACTCTCGTCTTTGCTGGCCTTGGCTCCTGGTCACCTAATGTTGCATATTTAAACCCCTCCATGGCAGTGCCCATTTCTAACTCTGTAACCATGTCCAGTGCTACAAACATCTCATCCCAACAAACTCTCCATTCCTCTGACACCAGCTCCTTATTCAACCCCACCACTGCACCATTGGTGCCATGCCTTCAGCCACTTAGGCCCCACTTTCTAGAATTTCCTCCCTAAACTTCTCCACCCCCTCTTCTCAAGGTCTTCCTACAAATTCACCTCTTCTACCAAGCTTTTGGACACTCCTCCTAATATCCCTTTCTTTGGCTTGGCATCCATTTTTCCCCTTACACTTCTGTGAACTGTATTGGGATATGTTTTTATATTAGAAGTGCAATTATATAGCGCAAGGGGGAAAAAAAAGTGTACACAACCTCCTGTTTACAACCAATGGATGGATGGACACAGTCTATATTGCCACATAGAGGTATAGTTTGCAATGTGAGGCATGTTAAGCTCCCCAAGAACAAGAGGATGGTCTACAATGCAGTAGCAATAATGAGATCAACTATTTTTCTGAATTCTGTCTCCACACATTATTGCTGATCAGGTAACTGGAAAAACAGAAATGGCTAACAATCAGGTGAGATATTCTATTTATTTTGATGAGACAGAGTTTAACATTTTTCAGAACTTTGCATCAGCATCAATGGTTGGGTGATAAAGACCTAGAAACACCTGCCACTGGTCTCAAACAAACGCGAGGTTCCCTTATTTGCATATTCAAAGGGCCTAATCCCCGTTTCATGCTTGGGCACTGCACGCCGATTTCTTGGCCTTTACCAAATGGCAGACGGTGCATTTCCGGCTCAATGAGTGCGCGCTTCCTGCCTGAATTTAGCGCCAAATTTATAGCCCATTGTTTTTGTTATATTACAACATTGTTTTTATTTTAACTGGTATGAAAAACCATTAAGCAATTATCAAGTGCTAACAATGTGCAGAGAATAGCGTTATTTACAATCACCTCTGGTTGTGCAAAAGTTGAACAGGTTTTGATAGCACAGTACCTGTTTTTTTTTATAAAGACAAACCCATTAGATGGTACTACAACTTACTTCTTTAAAAAAATTAACTGGTCCACTGGTTTAGTGGACCATCACCACAATACATACTGGCCAAGTGTTAACAAATAAGAGATTAGTGTGTAAAGTTAAGGCACATGGGATTGGGGGCAAGGTATTGACTTGGATAGAGAACTGGTTGGCAGACAGGAAGCAAAGAGTTCGATTTAAACGGCTCTTTTTCCGAGTGGCAGGCAGTGACTAGTGGGGTACCGCAGGGATCGGTCCTTGGACCCCAGCTATTCACAATATATATTAATGATCTGGACGAGGGAACTAGATGTAATATCTCCAAGTTTGCAGACGACACAAAGCTGGGTGGGCGTGTGTGCTGTGAGGAGGATGCCGAGAAACTCCAGTATGATTTGGACAGGTTGGGTGATTGGGCAGAAGCATGGCAGATGCAATATAACATGGATAAATGCGAGGTTATCCACTTTGGTGTCAAAAATAAGGCGGCAGATTATTATCTGAATGGCAATAGATTGGGAGAAGGGGAAGTGCAACGAGACCTGGGCGTCCTTGTGCACCAGTCGCCGAAGGTAAGCATGCAGGTGCAACAGGCGGTTAAGAAGGCAAATGGTATTTTGGCCTTCGTAGCGAGAGGGTTTAAGTACAGGAACAAGGATGTCTTGCTGCAGTTGTACAGGGCTTTGGTGAGACCACATCTTGAGTATTGTGTGCAGTTTTGGTCGCCTTATCTGAGGAAGGATGTTCTTGCCATGGAAGGAGTTCAGCGAAGATTCACCAGGCTGATACCTGGGATGGCAGGAATGACGTATGAGGAGGTTGGGTCGATTGGGCTTGTACTTGCTGGAGTTTAGATGAGAGGGGATCTCATTGAAACTTATAAAATTCTAACAAGACTAGACAGACTAGATGCAGGAAGGATGTTCCCGATGGTCGGGGAGTCCAGAACCAGGGGTTACAGTCTAAAGATAACGGGTAAGCCATTTAGGACAGAGATGACGAGGAATTTCTTCACCCAGAGAGCGGTGAACCTGTGGAATTCTCTACCACAGAAGGCAGTAGAGGCCAAATCATTAAATATATTCAAGAAGGAGTTGGATATATATCTTGAGGCTAAAGGGATCAAGGGATACGGGGAGAAAGCAGGGACAGGGTACTGAATTTGGATGATCAGCCATGATCGCATTGAATGGCGGAGCAGGCTCGAGGGGCCGAATGGCCTACTCCTGCTCCTATCTTCTATGTTTCTAAATGATCCCATATCAATCAGTTGTGAACATCTTGCATCTTTATTTCACTGTACAAATGACAATGAGAAATGAATGGTAATAAATGAACAGATTGTACATCAGTCTTTAACGATTACTGTAAAAATTATCTTTCGGAATTGTGTACACGAGTTCAAACCCTTCCTCTCATTAAAGAGCTGGGAAAAAAATTGGCATATCCTGGGAACCTGCATTGCAGTCATCCATAATGATTACACTGTGGATGGAGCACCATTGCTGGCTCTCTATTGTTATATTAATAGAGACTCCATGTGTTGTCCAGACTTTTAAAAGCAGCAATGGTAACTATAGCAGGGATCTCCTCGGTAGATTAGTAGCCTTACCAGCAATAGTCCAGCAGGTGGGGAGGGAGCACTGGGATGTAAATATGCTGCCAATACATTGGATAAAGCATGGCAGCTGACGCATGAACACAAGCCGTTAACTGGAAAACAAAAAGAACAATATTGAAACAAATTTCAAAATCAACTGATTAAACCACAGCAAAACACAAAATAATCGACTTAAACCCTTATGCTAAAAATGTTCAACGGTAAAAACACAGTACAACAGCGAAAAGGTCACGTCTGCACCATAATTTGCTCATCTTCAGGATTAAAATAACATGATTAAATATGGAAAAGAACAGGGTCTGAAGGCTCCTGAGGGATATCATTAGGGCAAATTGCCAAGAATGAAACATGAGCCAGCCAGGAGAGTCTCGAGGCTGAAAAAACACTGAGGGATTGAAATATTCGACAGTTGGAGCTATGGTGATGTGTGAACTGCAGCTTTAGGTATCAAGAGAATTTGTTCACTGACACATGGAATGCCACTATTGACCAGCAACTGCCCGAGCTAAACAGCTGTACAGTTGAAAGCATAAATATATTATAGCTTTTCATCTCCAGCCAATGCCCTGGAACCGACTTATTTGCTATTGTGTTGCAATAGGAACCGTACACAAAAACAAATGAATCTTGCTCTTATACAAATAGATCTTAAACATGACATAAAATGCCACTCTTCTACTGGTCTAAACAGGCCACATAACCAGATTACAATGATTATTAGACAATGTAGGTCACCTCACTGAGCATTTTTGTAATTAACAACCCACAGTTTTTGCTACCAATAATGCATTAGTCTTTCATTTGAGGCTTCATTATTTAAAGCAAGCAGTTTTTAAACCAGTAACATATGCCACCTTATTTGTTTACCATCTACAATACACTGCACCCCCCCATCCCCCGACAAAAAACAAGTTCATAAATGTAATAAATAGATCAGTCTCCACTTGAGTGGACAGAATGCAAATATGGAGCGATGATTTCCACCCCTCCTCCCCCAAACTGTTCTATAGAAAGGTTGGGATGTAAAATGTACTGAATGTTTAGAAATTTTAAATTACAGTTCAGGGGAGAAAATATTCCTGTACATCACCATGCATAGTCCTACTGACAACAGAGCTAACTAATGCTCATGTCATGGCCACTTCATTCCAACGGCCTTTGGTTTTTATGGGGTTTAATTCCTCATAGGTCATACATACTACCTTAGTATTACAACATGGTACTTGTGTATTGTATTTCTTTTGCCTCCAGATACAGTAGCATCCCAGCAGAAAATAATTTCTTCACTTTGAAGGAGCTGAATCAATGAGCAATGTCGTTGATCCATCACTTTTTTGTTTGTTTCAATGTTCTACTATCCAGCTCACCGGGCACCTGCTACACTGGGTTCACATTGTCCAGCATCCAGCGCTTTCCTGTAATAGGCTGTTGCAGTGGATTTCATTCAAAATCACTTGATCACCACTCCAGCAATGAGTCCTCAGCCTATACTTTAAGATTCAGACAGCTTGGAAAGCTACAATGACACCAGTCTCCTCAAGAACATTGCAAACCTATTGCAACAGTTCAAAGCAGTGAGGCAAAATTTATTCTTACAAGGTCTCCACGTTGGGTCACCTCC
Source organism: Somniosus microcephalus (assembly GCF_052327205.1). Classification (NCBI taxonomy): domain Eukaryota; kingdom Metazoa; phylum Chordata; class Chondrichthyes; order Squaliformes; family Somniosidae; genus Somniosus; species Somniosus microcephalus. The sequence goes on from NC_140989.1 coordinate 261,656,840, forward strand.
TGTGCAGTGTTAGATGTAGTGATATGCCCAACTGTCTGATGAATGTTTAAGCTTCTAATTAAACACTGCTGAAAGGACCCAAGGTGTCCAAATTTATAATTTGCCTCAGACAATGTTCTACTGCTAGATTACTCTCAAATTCAGTAATGTATTGTATTTTCAAAGCATACAAAAAAACATTACGGGTAGAACAAAACACCAGTATTTCCTGTTCCTCGTGCCTCTCTGAATTCAATATTGCCCTCCTTAAAATTAAGCATGGCAGTACAGAAAATTATTTTCATAATCTTAGACGCAGCAGATCTGTAATGTAATTTTATATAAATAAAACATAATTTGAATAATTCCAAGACTACTGAATGGAGCAGATTTGACACCATGTGGAGCTAGAACACTTCTTAAAGAAAAATAGAAAAAATTGTCACCACACAGCTGATTCCTCCTGTACTTTGGCAACGTATGTCATGTTTCCTAGCAACACTCCTAACGAAGATCAATTAAACAAATGTAAATCATTTTCTAAGGACTATTATATAAACATAACCCCACACTCCATAAAAAGTCCATATAGGGTTCTGTTGCTAATAAATATATTTTAAACCAGAAATACAAGTTATTCATTATTTGTCATCAAATAACCATTATGGAGATTTTTGTATTCTTGGGGATTATAATGCAATTTTACAATGCTACACAAAGATATTTACCTCTATATTGAAAGTGCCTTTGAGACTTACTCAAAGGTTCTAGAGCTGCAAAGACATTAGCCAAGCAGTTCTAGCGTTCAGAAGGGAGTTGAGCATTCAACACAGAGGTAAGTACCTCCATAAACAATCATAAAATTGCAATAAATAATCATAAAAATGCACTTGAAGCTTGAAGGTTGAGGTTGCATAAAGACTAGAATCTGCACTGAACAATTGAGACTGACAGTTGCCATTGAAATGGAACACTGTCTGATTAACGTACCTTACAGTGGTTTGGAAATGATTGTAAGGGTGTTCTGACATGATAATTCATCAGGAGCACCGATAGAATTTGTAAGTGATCGCATGAAGTGCACCATGTCTGATAAAACACAAACACTGATTGTTTTTACCATTTTACCGATGAAATATTGAATGATGCTAAAACATAGGTTTAAGGAGTTAAAACGATAAGGATATAGCTATACTGCAGCGATCAGTTACAGCCAGACAACATCTTATTGGTACAAATATAATTCTGTTCAGGAGAGAATTCTACGTGCGTGCTTACAGCCCTGCACAGAACTTGCCTCCCAGCGTTCAAACTGAAATGCTTTGAGGTGAGTTCTGTGCAGGGTGAGCTGAGGTGTCTGCACTCACTAAACATTTCAATTAACTCCTGATATGTTTAAAAAGTGCTCAAAGTAGTCAAAGACCAGGCTGAGACCTGACCAGAATGGTGCGAGACGAACTCCACTAGGTAATCTCACACCACTTCCCTTTGAAGTCACGGTTGGGACACAATTCCTGAGTTTTACTGCAATTTTAGTGCTGCTGCTAACTTTTGCAGCTACAAAAACACAGCCCATCTATAATAAAATCACTCAATGGTTGACCACCCAACATTCCATTTCTAAATGCATTGAAAACGCAGATGTCTGGCTTTGTCTGTGGCAAGCCCTAGTATAAATGAGTCAACATTTAACAGCAGTACCTGCCATGCCTGTAGGTGGTGCTGTGATAGCTACATAAAAGATTGAAAAACCCCAACAGCTACAACACAGTGTAGTACGTTGAGAGTTAATCCGAGAAGTTTGTGTTTACATGCAGTTGCAGGCTCTCGTCTGTGCATGTCACTGTAGAGCAGCCTACGATTCTGATGCTTCACTGAGGTAGCCAGCAGCCATGTTGGTATAGGTAAATCAAATAAAGTAAAAACATGTAAAGTTAGCTGCCCCTTTATCCTCTCACACCCCGCCCTTCCAAAATCTCATCCTGCTGCTACACTATTCATCAACATCCCACCTTTTCTAGAAAACTGCCTTTCCATCCAGGCCTCGCCTCTCTCACAAGCTCCTTTCCCTTGCTAACTATGCACACCCCTCCCCATCCCCTAACTGACCACCCTGGGGAGTGGGACTAGTTGAAGTGCTCTTGCAGAGAGCCGGCACAGGCTTGATGGGCCGAATGGCCTCCTTCTGTGCTGTAACCATTCTATGATTCTATGTTACAAAGTTACATCCCCATCAACACAACTGACCCTACAGCTGGCACGTTGGCTGACTTCCAAGCAGGAAATTATATGTTGTTAATTCAGTGGGCAACTGTTCAATAATGCTGCTGACAAAAGAAACTGACCAAGTGCCAGTTAAAACCTTTTATATTGCACTTCATTACTTTCCTTGAACAAACTAAACTTAATATTTTAGCATAACATTACAAAACACAAATACTGACTTTTTTTATAGTTCCAGTGCTACAAAACTGTCCCATGGGTTATAGACAGCGTTATATATAACCTAAAGCTGAAAGCTAAGGGTTTTATTGCACACTAGAGCTTAGTTTTACAGCTTTTTAGGCAATATTTTAGAACTAACTTCCATAACGCTGCAGTCAATACTTGTTTAAATATCATACTTTATTCCAACCACTTGCTGGAGACTCAAATGAATCCCTGAAATAAAATATTTTATTCATCGTGAAATCAGTCAGATGGCAATAGCTTTCTGTTCTATTGTCAACTGATACCACTTAGTGAGGTCTTTAACTTCCTTCAATGAGCCTGTGGGCACTGCATTAATTCCACTTATGGACCAAAATTCTTTACATAACTACCTGGAAACTACTTGTGTAGTGGAAAATAGCGCACTATTTGGTTATCTGTTGATTTACTTCTGCTAATGTCAGCTTCTCTTATAGCTGTGCCAACAGAAGTCTAGTGAACAAAAATGACAACTGTAAATTCTCAGCAGGGAAGGGACCCATTCAAACTGCTTACCAAAATTATCTGACTGCTGTACCTCAACATTAATTAATTTTAGCCCCAAAATATAAATCAACAGCGATCAACTTTCAGGGAAAACGTTGCTTGATTTAAAAAGCAACTATCGGTTTCTTCATCAGGATGATTGTATTATTTTTTAATTGTCCCAACATGGGCACAAATGTGTTTAGTGCACGCATTACTGCTTCCCAAATCAACACAATGAATTCCTTGCGTTGTGTCCAAATGACAACCAATCCCCTATCGTCTCACCATTCTTTGACTCCTGTGAATAGTTCAACAGCACGGTGGCATAGTGGTTAGCACTGTTGTCTCACAGCGCCAGGGACCCGGGTTCTAATCCGGCCTCGGGTGACTGTCTGTGTGGAGTTTGCACATTCTCCCCGTGTTTGCGTGGGTTTCCTCCGGGTGCTCCGGTTTCCTCCCACAGTCCAAAGATGTGCAGGTTAGGTTGATTGGCTATGATAAATTGACCCTTAGTGTTAGGGGGATTAAATACATGGGGTTACGGGGATAGGTTGGGATATGTGTTGGTGCAGGGGTTACGGGGATCGGGTGGGATATGTGTCGGTGCAGGCTTGATGGGCCGAAATGGCCTCTATCTGCACTGTGGGGTTTCTGTGACTCTGTGAATTCTGTGAAATCTTTCCTCCCAGCTGCTAAGACGACTCAGGCCTAATGCAGTTTCATTCTGCAATCAGGTCCCTAAACATCACACCCTCATGTACCATAATATTACCTTGTTGAAATCAAGACAATGAATAGAAAAAGTTAATTTTACCACAACTTTGTATGGTAGAAATAAAATAAAACTTGGCAGCAGTGCATGGAGGTCAACCCACTCCATCACAATTACACTGTACATACCATTTTTACAGGGTGCACTGCAGTACTTCACCAAGGTTAGTTCAATACTACCTCCCTGCCCCGCAACCTCTACCACTGAAGTAGACAGAAGCTGCAATGTCATGAGAACACCATCATCTCCAAATCACATGCCATCCTGACTTGGGAATTAAGTTGCTGTTTCTTTATTGTCGCTGGGTCAATATCCTGGAATTCCCCACCTAACCCCATTGTGGGAGCACCATCACAAGGACTGCAAAGGTTCAAAATTGCAGTCTGTCACCAGCTTCTCAGGGCAAGCAGGGATGGGCAATAAGTATGGCCTTGCTAGAATTTCCCACATTTCGAGAACAAATATCTAATTAAAAAAATCACTTGGTGATTTCCCAACAAGACCAAAGGCGGATTTGTAAGTTTATGGTCCATGCAAAGTGCCAACACTAAACTTGCATACATTAAATGTAGAGTCAGGGGCCAACCTGACTTTAAAACACACAGACCAAGACTTGCTCCAGGGACTCTCTCTGCCTTGCTCTACAGTGATGCCCTGCTCTGACCATGGATTTAGGCTGCATTTGGACTATAACTATAGCATTGGTGCAAAGTGAAATTGCTTTGTATTGACACTACAGTCATAGTGTAAGCCCACCCATAAATACATATACACAAACACAGCACGATATCCATACTCCAGTATTCTTTCCAGCTTATCTATGTAACTACAGTATACAGAAGTGTTGATCTTGTGTGTTACAATCGATCATAAGGGACTGTCTGTGCTTCAGTTTTTGATTGAAGTGCACAATCATGAAATCTGTGCTTCTGTAGGGAAGTATTTCTTGACATGGTTTTAAGTATTTATTGCCCCAAATTAATACAGGATAACTTGCTGAGCTTGCAGGAACTGAGTTTATATTTCAAGTGTGAAAGACATGTAACTCAAGCTCCACAGGGGTGAGTCAGTTTCCAGTCTAACAAGATAAACAAACTCCCATGTTCCTCCTGCTGAAGGAACTTACTTTCATTACCTGTGTTCAAGTCATTTACAAATTCTATATATTTTTTTTCCCCAAGTGCAGCACGTTTACTATTAGATCGGATGATGAAGAATGTTCTTCATAGAGGGATACAATTCTGTTGGTCCAGCACAATGCAATGGTTGATTTTCATGTTATTTATTGCATTCGCTGTTTCGGATATGTTGAAGGGTTAAAATGAACACAGACATTTAAAAATAAAACTAGTATTTATGCTGGATTTTGTTTTAAAAAAAAACCTTGCACCTTCAGCAGAATATGCTCCGAATTAAAATTTAATCGAAGTAATGTAATTGCTGCTGCCTGAAATTAAAGTTATTTTTTTTTAAGCATAGTAACGTACTGGGTGTGGTTTAGTTGCAATAATTCTCATTAGGTCCAACTAGAAATCATTAGAACACAATGTGCAGTCAGTTCCTGACCCAATGAAACTCTTTGCAGCAGCCTGACATAACCAACCAGTTTCAGAGGCCACATGGACACTGCAAACAAGCTGCTGTCTTGTCCCTAAGGAAACAACCTTTCAGCAGCCAGTGCTATGAAGTAATGGCTCAGAAAACTCGTGCAACTGACTCCAATTATTTCAACAAGGCCTCAAGGCCAAGAGAATGGTCATGATTTATTTATAAACAAGGCGGAGGGTTTGAGAATCCATACAAAAGTGGCAAAAAGAGATTGATTTACAAGGTGAAGAGCTTTTAACTGAGTTTGTTTTGCCAGCTCTTCTGTTCTGCGAAGATGATGCCCCGTATATAATGCTGGACTTACTAACCACACACACACTGACAGCAGGTCCATGTATAAACAACTGCTTGGGTGCCACTGTAGGTTGCAAATGATATACTCTGGTTAGCGTGCATCTGACAGGATGATGAGAAGCCTCTTGTCAGCTGCAGGCCAGCCAAAGTCTCCTAGACAAAATGCACGGCCCCAGCTGACTAGTTAAAGAAAGCCTGGTGTGGTACAATTATACAGGCGTATGACAAGCCTGCACGGCTGACTGAGTTGAAAACTGATGACATGGCTTTAAACTGTGATACTCTTCACCTATTGTCACAAAACACCAATAAGCCAGCTTATGCACTGTTGTAAAATCATGATTTATTCCTTGGCTTTGAATATCTATGAGTACAGCTTGATGTTCAAAATGCCTTCTGCATCGTGTTCATATGGAGCCACAACTTGATTTCTGCACACATAAAATCAGCATTCCTGCTCTTATCACAGTTAACTATCAGCTTACCACTGCTGAAACTGTAATTTCAGCGATTATCACAACCCCCCTAGAAATAAATATATGATTCCTATCAAACATTTTTATTTTTTTTATTTTTTTTAAATCGCACACTTCTACTGCAGACATGCAAAGACATAATTCAAACGGTGTCTGGGGAACGACTTGAAACACTACCAACAAATCTGACCAGGCTGGATTTTTAAAATAATATTTATACCTCATGTAATTTCCAGCATCATTGTTCTCAGATAATGGGGGTTACAGCAATAAGCAGGCACTTGCATGACCAGCACTGGGAATTTCAGAAAATTGTAATTCTCGTTCCAGTCACAGTACATTCGAATGTAGATTCTAACAATGCAGGATGCAGCTTTAAACTAATATATAAGAAAAGTATGAGAAGAGTCTCCCCCTGCACAATTGGCTCTAAAGTTAAGATCGTCAGCTTAACTTCAAGCCTCCTCACCACAAAGCTACAACGTTTCAGACAAATCATAAAGGTAATAGGATGAGTATAATTTTCCTTTAAATCAGAACTCATCTTTAAAATAGTCTGTATTCTACCTTCAGAACATACTTGAACCTATATTACATTTTAAAAATGTTAATTATGAACTTAATTTTGTACTTGATCAAAAACTTTGCTCAATCTATGATTCAATAAATAAACAAAGTAATTGTTCATTTAAATCTAGTTTTAATTTAAAAATTTCAAATATATTTACATAGTTTGACATACGGAATGCACTTCTCGTCCAGTTAATACTTTATTTCTGCATTGCGGTTTTTGTTTAACACGATTTTCATCATACTTATCTGTCATGCATGGCTATTATTTTAATCTACAAGTATACTTTCCTCTCAGTTCTCAAAATGCTTAATGGTACAGCTGTCCTCCAAGCTCCATTTCCCAGGGCTGTTCCTCCAAGTGATACAGCAAGTAACATGTGGACAGGAGAAGGCCATTCAGCCCCTCGCTTCCATGCCATCATTCAATTAGATCATAGCTGACCTGTACCTCAACTTAATTTACCGACCCTTCTTCCATATCCCTTGATACCCTTAGCTAATAACAATCTATCGCTCTCAGTCTTGAAAATGTTAATTGACCCAGCATCCACAGCCTGTTGGGGAATCGAGTTCCAGATTCCCATTACCCTGTGTGTGGAAAAAGTGCTTCCTGATTTCACTAAATGGCCTCTCATTTTAAGATTATGGTCCCCTGTTCCAGATTTCCCCCACCAGAGAATATAGTTTCTCTATATCTATCCTAACAAATCCCTTAAGCAACTCAATTACATCACACCTCAACCCTCTAAACTCAAGGGAATACAAGCCAAGTTTATGCAGCCTTACAATTTATGCCTTTAAATTTAGCATTCTGGTGAATCTGGAGGCAAGTTTTATTTTAAATTTGTTTAATTTTTATTTGCCACCATGAAAGCTTTATTTGAAATTAATTAAATTTACTTCAGTTGCAGCCACCACTACAGACTTCAGCCATCTCTCATGCTTCTCTCTGGGCCTGGCCATGTTACGCTGTAGGCCTCCTGCCCACTGCAGTGGACTTGGCATTGTGTTGTGACCGCCAACCTGCCATCCTCTCCCCTTTGGAGGTGCTCACCACTGCCCCACTTGGGCCTCAGAAAGCTGGCTGCCTGTCCTCCCCTTTAGAGATGTCCGCCTGCCTGCTCTCAAGCTAGCATCCCTGTTACCCTTCTTCACAGCTTACCCATCACCATGGGGGATGGGGAGGGTGACAGGGTCCGAGGCGGTGGGGACAGATGTCAAGCAAGGGAGCCGGAACACCATTCCTTCACATTTCTTTCCACTGCCATCCTGCACCCTGACGAGATCAATCACCCTCACTAACGACTGAACACTTCCATGCTGCTTTGTTAGTCAGATCCCTCTCCACACCTGCCAACTGCCAGCTTTGGGCCAAAAATCACCCTGGGAGGTGCTACTCAAAGCAAGCCTGTGGCCCTGGCTGGAATTCCACCACGACTAACACACTCACCTGAAAACCCAGCCCGCAACAGTCCGTGGCTTCCTACCCAACTGGTAACCCACACCCGACGACAGAAAATGCAGCCTGCAGTCCTCGATGGCTCTTTTCTCCACTATGCCATTCACCAACAGCAACTTGCATTCATATAGCGCTTTTAACGTAGTAAAATGTCCCATGGCACTTCACAGGAGGACCAATCCCAGACCCAAGGATTCCCCTTCCCTAATACTTCTAGACCAGAACATCACTCCTCCTTTGCCTCATCCCTTTCTCAGCGCACAGAAGTGTGTGCCAGATGCAAAACTTTGAATAAATATAGATGATAACAACTTGCATTTACATAGCACCTTTAAGGTAGTAAAACATCACAAGGAGCTTCACAGGAATGTTATCAAACAAAATTTGACACCGAGCTACATAAGGGAATATTAGGATAGATGACCAAAAGCTTGATCAAAGAGATGAGTTTTAAGGCAGAGAGGTAGAGGAGGAGAGATTTATGGTGGAGCAATGAAAATTGGGGATGCACAAGAGGCCAGAATTGGAGGAGCCCAAATATCTGAGGGTTGTAGGCCTGGACAAGGTTACACAGATAGGGAGGGGCGAGGCCATGGATAGATCTTATATTATAATTTTTTGGTTGTGCTAGTTTTATTTGATAATTGATCCCATTGCTGACAGACGAGGGCAATTTCCCACCTACATTTTAGCAAACGCGATACATTGTTTCTTCAGTAAACACCTAAAATTAAGGATGTACTCACTGCAAAACTGAATCTGCAGCACAAGAGGCTAAATTTCTGAGAATAAACAGCTTATAAAAATGTTTTGTTTGAGGTCCTCACAGATTACTATTTCAGAAAGGTGACCAATTCTAAGCTTCACCAGGTTACCATAACACTTGTGCAAATTAAACCTAATCTTAAGTCAATCAAAACCATGCGATTGAGGCACTTTTGAGTTTCTCTTCAAAAACTTTCAAAATTCTAGACATGTTAGAATAACATTAACAATATATTCAAGTTCTGAATTTCCTGACAGTACATTGCCCCAGGCTGCCAAGTCACACAGGGGGGCGGAGGGTGAATCCACAGCTTATTTGACACAATGCTAACTATTTCAACTGTGTCAAGATTCTTCAGCAATTCTAAACTAAAAAAAATGGGGTAGGGAATCAGGGAAGAGAATTCTGCAAAATCTGAAAGACTGAACAGGCTAGGGCTCTTTTCTCTAGAAATCTAATCGGCCTCAACTGGAGTATTGTGTCCAATTCTGGGCACCGCACTTTAGGAAGGATGTGAAGGCCTTAGAGAGGGTGCAGAAAAGATTTACAAGAATGATTCCAGGGATGAGGGAATTCAGATATGTGGATAGACGAGAGAAGCTGGGGTTGTTGTTCTTGGAGCAGAGAAGGTCGAGAGGAGATTTGATAGAGGTGTTCAAAATCATGAGCGGTCTAGACAGAGAAGATAGAAAGAAACTGTTCCCATTGGCGGAAGGGTCGAGAACCAGAGGACAGATTCAAGGTGTTTGACAAAAGAATCAAAAGTGACGTGAGGAAAATCTTTTTTTTACGCAACCGGTGGTTAGGATCTGGAATGCTCTGACTGAAAGGGTGGTGGAGGCAGACTCAATCATGGCTTTCAAAAGGGAATTGAATAAGTATCTAAGGGGGAAAAAATTTGCAGGGCTATGGGGAAAGGGCAGGGGAGTGGGACTAGCTGAAGTGCTCTTGCAGAGAGCCAGAACAGGCTCGACGGGCCGAATGGCCTCCTTCTGTGCTGTAACCATTCTATGATTTTATGAAAAGAGAAGGCTGAGGGGTGACCTGAGGTGACCTGATAGAGATCTTTAAGATCATGATGGGGTTTGATAGGGTAGATGTAGAGAAGATGTTATCACTTGTGGGGGATATCTAAATTAGAGGCCATAAATATAAGACAGTCACTAATAAGTCCAAGAGAGCATGCAGGAGGAAGTTCTCCGCCCAGAGAATGGTGAGAATGTGGAATTCGCTACCACAAGGAGTAATTGAGGCAAATAGCATAGATGCATTTAAGGAGAAGCCAGATAAACATACGAGGGAGAAAGAAATACAAGGTTATGCAGATAGGGTTAGGTGAAGAGGAGTGGGAGGAGGCTCATCTGGAAAATAAACATCGGCATAGACCAGTTAGGCCGAATGGCTGGTTTCTGTGCTGTACGTTCTATGTAAAAATTCATGCAATTAATAAACAAGGTTAAGTGAGATGATCTTGCATCAGAAGAAATTAAAATATTCACAAATACAGATGCCTATAACTCTGGTATAGGAACAAACAGGTCATATCTTTCGTGGAGTGTTTAACTGGCCATGGATAATTATGTACAATTATTCTGCACCATTCCATCTTGATCCTGTTAAATTAAATTAGCCGTCAGATGAATTAATTGCTAAATGTATGATATAGATGGTGTGTGTACTAATTGGCCAATAGGAATGTGACAATGTTTCTACAAATGGAAAAAGGCACATTATTTAATTCATGCTATACTAACAAAATTGGATAAAGAGCATGAAAGAAGAAATGCAAATGATATATTTTTTTAAAGAAATATTCAACCTGGGGTCACTTGAAATTGGAAATCAATCACTGATGATTGCTGAATACCATAAGGTACATTTAGTTTGATCCTTCAAGTTCTAGTGGCAAAAATGATCACAACTTATTTTCTAGGTTTCCCAATTGTAAAGATATATTTACTTCAGTTTATTAGGGTAAAATCTAAAACCACAAACCTGTTTATGGCAGCTTGCCAAATGTCCACATTGAGGGATAGAACGAAGACTGTAAATCTGTGAATTCAACACTGCTAATCGCAACTCGCACAAACCAACCATTTTTTATAAAAAGTTCTATTCCAGAATCTATGAAACCATAAATTTCAAAATTCCACAAGATAGATTCAAGCAATGTGTCTACCTCCCACAAGGGAAACTTGAGCACAGACCTTGAAGCATTCAGGTTCTTATCACCCATGTGAGCCTGTGATATCAACTGTAACTAGACGATAACCACAGCATGACATCACACTTTGGGCTGCAGGAAAGGTCGTAAACATTTCACACAAAGTCAACTTTAAAGATTAACTGTTGTTAATGTGGAGAATAGTATATGGTAGAGTGGGGGAAACACAAGACTGGGGGGGGGGGGGGGTGGGGGCAGGGGTAAAAAGCAACGTTCCCGTTAAGCTGCGCAGCGGGCTGGAGGTTTCGTGCAGGCCTGAGCAGCCTTTAAATGGAAGAAGCTGCGCATGAACGAAAATTTGAATGGGCCACGCAGCCACTTAAAGGGGCCGTGCACAAAAAAAAGAGGGAACATTGGTTACAAGTACTTGAGAAAAGGTTTTCAGGCAAAACATTCTGCCAGCAAGTATGAACTAAGAGCAAAATACTGCAGTTGTTGGAAATCTGGAACAACTAACCAAAAATGCTGTGAGCACTCAGCGGGTCAGGCAGTATCTGCAGAGAGAAAGGACTAGTCAATGTTTCGGAAGTGCCGAGCTGGTTCAAGACACTTCGCCTTTCCACATACCTGAAACGTCAACTGGTCTGCTCTCTCCATAGATGCTGCTTGGCCTGCTGAGTGTTTACATTTTCTGTTTCTGTTTGCAAGTATCTTAAGTTCCGATGCTCATCTTCCCAGCATGATTGCCAAGATCGTTCATTTATATTTTGTGGTCACAGCAACTGCTTCTAGCTTCCACGGAACACCATTAAAAAAACATTTACTGGATTTCACCAGCCGTGCCACAAGAGGACAAAAACCAAGAGACACTCACGCTCAACTTACAAATTAAGAGACTTGATTACTATCAGCAGACAGTAAATTATACCAACACTGAAACTACAGAGGAGTCTGAGAACAATTCCCAACCAGGCCAGATATGATGGAGAACAAAAGCGGGGTTGGTAGAAACAGAGGAAAGAGAGAACACTTGTTAAACTATTACTAAGGATTCAGCCAGTTGCAATATTTGTTTTAATATATTTCATCTTGCATCTAATGGTGAGAAATGGGATCTTTCAAGAAGGGACGCTTTGAAAAATAACAAGAGAGGTGATTATCTTAATTTCAGTGGCAAGAATTACTGCTATCAGGAAGGAAAGTCGACAGAAAGACTGTCGTGCACTTTAAATGTTTCAACACATTCCACTTGGTAGAGGGATTCTGGGAATTCCCAACATTATGGGCACTGGCAGAAGACAGGGCTGGACATCAACTATGAGGACTCAGACACTGGGATTCATGGTAACCATATTATTAGTCATCAACAGGAGTGTTGGAGTATCTGTGACTGGCTAGTTAAGAACTGAAAGATTACAAATAGGCCCGAGAAGGTGGGGAGGATTCAAAGCCCTTTTGTTGTAAAACAAAATCCCCGTAAATAAACAAAATAGCCCATTAGTATTGCAGTGAGTCAGTTCCAATCCTCAAAATGAAGTTTTGGGGATTCAGTTGATATTAGGTCTATTTACTAGATGCTGCTTCCTCACCCAATGCAGGATGATAATGGGGCGTTAATAATCTCAGATCTCTAGGCTAGTCTGGAACTTCACTCCTCTCTACAGACAATTCCACTTTGTCTTATAGCACACATAAAAACTTACTTTTAACAAAGTACTGGTCATATCTAGAGCAGAGCCCCTTTACTGTGCACTAAAGGTCTGTTCATTTTGGTTGACGAGCAATAGTTGGCTTTGAATTACCCAAGCACTATAAACAGGCATTCAGGATACTTGGTTCCACGATCTGAGTGCAAAGCCTTGAAAACATGATAGAAATACCCCCTCTTCAACCACAAAGCATGTGCAGCCTTATTCTAAAATGGTACTACCCCTGTATTACATTTTCCCAAGCTGCTGCTCAGAAGCAGGAATGAATTTACTTATTACAGCTTGAGGTAACCATTATCATGGTCTTTTGCTTTCTCTCAAGTAGCCTTGGCAGTGAAAGCCCCAAGTGAGTAATAAAGAACACAAAGGCCCTCAAGAATCTTCTACATTAACTACAAGACAGTTAAATGAGCTCTGAAGAGTCAAAAACCTCTCATCTCCTGATAACCAGCAATAATTAATTTATCTGAATATAGCCGAGAAGACCTTGTATAGCTTGCACTTTTGTGCGTACAAAAGTCAAGTCAAAGCCATCTCTCGTACAGTGCTTTGACGTTGTCTAGCAAGAATGGAAGGGGATAAATCTTTTGCGTGTAGTTTCCTTCGAGACAAAAAGCTACAAGATTAAAAATAAAAATCCCCTTCCCATTAGGTGACACAAGTACTCACAGTGCTAAGTTTACTGGAGGTAATAATAATGCGTCGTTCATGCAGCATACTGGCATAAAGTTGCAACATGTTGTTGACATCCACAGCAACAAAATATTCTGTCATATTTCTCTGCAACGTCAAAATGGAAAAATCATAATAAGCAAATTATGCAATAAAAGACAGTTCTACTTCATTTGAACATTTTGTTGCTCGAGTTATAATATTTGGAATTCTGTTACTTTTTTTTTTTTTTTTTTAACGGCCATGGGTGTTTAGATTTAATACTGTTCTATATTTAAAAAATACCCAATTACATTTGTTTCAAGTTTATCTTTTGCTTAAAAACAAATAGCTCCAAAATGTTATTTATGAATCAATGTGAGTTGTTAATTCAACCTCTATCTTGTATAAATCGCGAACAGGAAAGCGCTGAAAATTCAGATGAATGTACATTCCTGGATTTCTAGATGGTTAGCTATTATACATTAGGGTAATTTGAGAAAATTGGATTTGGGGGAATTTGTCGCCTGTGATTTTGTGAAAGCCACCAAAATCTTCCCTCCTGTTTTCACCCCGAAGACAGTGGCTGCTGCGGGAGTGCAGTTCCAAAGCTCTCTTGCATTTCATGTTTGAGCCTAGACAGCGAGTTTTAGTTGGTTACTTGTCCCTCAGCATTTCAGTTAAACTGAACTCGTCACATACACCACCTTCCAGCATGGGTTATTTTATACTGACCAGGAACTCCCACTGCAACCAAAAGCTTGCAAGAGTCAAAATCTGCTCACTTGCTTCACACATGTATTACTCAGATAAAAACTCATGTTCAACTGCACCTCAAAGCTGAACTCCTAATGAGGCTAAACTCCACATTCTTCTGGAATTTCACACTTCACTGGCCTCTCATAGCTCGAGATTCAATTAGATTAAATCTAATGTAAAATATGTCTACATGGTAAACAGAAGGTTATCGGGTCATTTTTAAACTGTATCCAACAAAAGCACTGGCTATCCCTTTTGCAACAGATACCATTACGAATTATATTTTGATTTAACATTCATAAAGATTGATTAATTTTTGTTCAGAAGCACATGAAAATATTTTTCCAACCATTTCTGGTTTGTTATATTTCAGACATCAAACCCTTAAAATATACAGGTAAAGCTTTGGCCATCATGTGAATCAAATATACTCAGCACAAATGAGGTCAAAGAATGATTTACGATGACTTTTTGAAGTGCTATTCAGTAAAATAGCCAAGATATTCTCCTACAAAATGTGCAACCTGAAATGAAAACCATGCACTATTATTCACAGTACTTACACTTTCAGGTATTGTAGGCAGTCCACTCGTATCGGGGGTAATGAAGTACGAATGCTACATAAATAAAAAGAAAAAAGGTATTACCCAAACTGCATCTAGTCACAATAAAGTAAATAAGGAAAAAAAAAAATCTTAAAATTATTCCAATATGCACTGTAAAGTAAAACTTGTGTCTCTCGTCAACCTGATAAAAAGATGAAAATTAAAAACTGAAAATTTTATAAGGACAAAAGGTAAACACGGGTGTTAATGTCAACTAAATCTACACTAGTGTCATTGAAGATTTACAGGAAATATTGTAAACATATCTGTAGAATATTAGACCCATTTCAATATCCCAAAAAGTATTCTTCAATAAGCTCTAGGTTGCTTTTCTTTGACAAGAATGAGAGGTACGAAAACAAAAGGGTACTATTAATAAACACCAAGAAGGTTCTAATTATATATGGTCACGTGAAATATCAATATTCTTAAAAACTATCAAGTTAAATGGGCTTGGTATGAAGGAGGACGAATCACATCCCAAGCACAAGGGCCACAGGACACAAATGTTCAAGGCGATCAGAAGCTTTGCGGAGAATCAGTTTTCCACTGATGGGACATTAATGTCAATAAAAATTGCTGATTTTGCATGTTGTGTGTGTTTTTATTGACCCTGATTACTACTATGGTTGGCACAGTATTGCAGCAAACTGATGCATGTATAGAGCACCTATACTAACATACAGTATTTTATATGCTAGTGACAATCTTCAAAACAAGCTGCTGGGAGGTGGGGGGGGAAACCAAGATTGTGTCCAGTGACCTAATGGGTAAAAGCATTACCTGGTGAAGCACCAAGCCATATGGATTAGAAGATCCCAGGTTTGATTCTCAGGGTGTGCAGAGTTAGCCAATCTCTACCAGATGAGTGCTACCACTAACACTGAGCCAAAGCGGACACCAAAGTTGGATATTTAAAAAAAAAAAATCAGCATGCCTGCCATCTAAAATTTCCAATATACAATTTGCTTTTGGGCTGAGGTGGGATGCGCACCACCACAAAAAAGGCAGACGATACTGTCTCGGCTCACATATGGAGAATGGCCACTTGTGAGAGTCACTAGAGTTTTGTCTGTGCTGCAAAACCACAACCCAACAGGAGTCAACACTTGCAAAAATTGAGAATGGAGGGGTTACAGGGGAGCACCTTCACCAATGCAATTTGATGAAATATTTGAGTGAAAACCTGCAAGATTGTGGGAAGATGGGAAGAAATTGCGATCGAGACAACACGTGAAGTCCTTGTGTTGTCTCCTTCAAGCACCGAGCAGCTTGGGGTTAGGTAATTCTTACAGTTGAAAGTGGAGCATTTCAGTTATATTAGACTGTAAGGTTCAACAAGTGTTGACTGCAGATCAATGCACGGTAAAGTTAAGCTAGATTTTTCTGGAAAAAAATGTGACAATGCAGTAATTACTGCCGTCAGATTGATTCAGAATTGCTATCGCAAAACTTCAAACAAAATTCAGGTGATTGATTGTGCAGGAAATCAATAATCATCATGTAAGCAGCATAAACATGGCTTTGCAGGTTGGATAGCTTGGGCTTGTGGGTTGCATATATTTATATCTTATTACATACAATATCCCACACCATGGTATACTCACATCAATAAAATATCAATATCCACTTTGGTAGGAAAAATAGAAAAGCAGAGTATTTTTTTTAAATGGAGAGAGATTGGGAAATGTTGATGTTCAGAGGGACCTGGGTGTCCTTGCACACGATTCACTGAAAGTTAACATGCAGGTACAGCAAGCAATTAAGGAAAGCAAATGGTATGTTGGCCTTTATTACAAGAGGATTTGAGTACAAGAGTAAAGGCATCTTACTGCAATTATATAGGGTGCTGGTGAGACCACAGCTGGAGTATTGTGTACAGTTTTGGTCTCTTTACCTAAGGAAGGATATACTTGCCATAGAGGGAGTGCAATGAAAGTTCACCAGACTGGTTGCTGGGGTGGGGAGATTGCCCTAGGAGGAGAGATTGAGTAGACTAGGCCTATATTCTCTAGAGTTCGGAAGAATGAGAGGTGACCTCATTGAAACATATAAAATTCTTACAGGGCTTAACAGGGTAGATAGATGTAGGGAGGATGTTCCAGCTGGCTGGGGAGTCTAGAATCAAGGGTCAGTGTCTCAGAATAAGGGGTCGACCATTTAGGACTGAGATGAGGAGAAATTTTTTCACTCAGAGGGTGGTGAATCTTTGAAATTCTCTACCCCAGAGGGCTGTGCAGACTCAGTCGTTGAGTATATTCAAGACAGAGATCGATAGATTTTGAATATTAAGGGAATCAAGGGGTATGGGGTTAGTGCAGGAAAGTGGAGATGAGATAGAAGATCAGCCATGATCTTCTTGAATGGCGGAGCAGGCTCAAGGGGCCAAATGGCCTACTCCTGCTCCTATTTCTTAATTAAACTTCCTTCACCAGAAATATGCAAACTGCACAGCAGATCAGCTCCACTAAGTGTCAGAATTACTTGCACCAAAAGTAAAACTTTACAAGGCTTGCATTCCTTAGTTTCCCCCTTCCTCCAGTGTAACCAAGATCTGTCACTGGCTATATATACAGTTTTTACAGTTGCACATCTTGTAGTAACTGATAAGGGAAATGCTCCAATTAGTGTCATGACAATAACCTTCTAGGTTCAGAGTTAAGCTCTTAAAATCTTTAATTTGTTGCGTTAGTTTGAAATGGATCATCATTGTTTCTGCACCAATTTCAGATCTCAAACAGAATTGCTGGTAGCTGAAAAGCTGGCAAACAAAATACACTCCTTGTGTTTAAATCAAGCTCACTGACAGACACTTCACATCTTATATTTAAACTTTAACATGCAAAATCATTACTAGTGTCAGCATTGCTGCTGGTAGATTATGCTGTCATTTATCACAGTCCTTTAATTAATACACCTGTAACGATTAGGTAATGCGCAAACATTAACAATGTTTTATACATAATTTGTTTTAAATGGAAAAGGGGAAAAAGTGTAGTAAAACTGGCCACCACCCTACAAAAAAATCTTTTGATGCAAGAGATCCTGATTATAAATCAAGCACACCCAATGCCAAGCCACAGAGTATTGCAAATGACAGCATTTCTTCTGTTTGTCAGTTCACCAATTGGAAATAACTCCTTCTGAGCATTTCACCCTTCCAATTTTGGGCAATAGTCAATTCAAAACATAACAACCAGATTGGCAGTACTTATTCAAAATTTTCAGTTAATACTAAATATTTGATAAAAAATATATACCAAGTAGGCAGATCTCAGAGAAGTGTAGAAATAATAGGGTAATAATAGTAGGGGATTTCAACTTCCCCAATATTAACTGGGATAGTCAGAGTGTGAAAGGCTTAGAGGGTGCAGAATTCTTAAAGTGCATCCAGGAGAGCTTTTTGAGCCAGCATGTAGAAAGTCCTACAAGAGAGGGGGCGGTACTGGGACTAATTCTAGGGAATGTAGCCGGGCAAGTGGTAGAAGTGTCAGTAGGAGAGCATTTTGGTGACAGTGACCATAATTCGGTGAGATTTAAGGTAGTCTTGGAAAAGGACAAAGATGGACCAGAAATAAAGGTTCTAAATTGGGCGAAGGCCGATTTTAATATGATAAGGCAGGATCTGGCCAAAGTGGATTGGGATAAGCTACTTGTAGGAAAATCCACATCAGAGCAGTGGGAGTCTTTCAGAAAGGAAATAGAGAGAGTACAACGCCAACATGTTCTCGTAAAGGTCAAGGGTGGGACCAACAAGCCCAGGGAACCCTGGATGTCAAGGGATATACAAGAATGGATTAGGAAAAAACAGGAGGCTTTTGGCAGGTACAAAGGACTAAAAATAGTGGAAGCCCTAGAGGAGTATAGAAAGTGCAGGGGGTTACTTAAAAAAGAAATTAGGAGAGCAAAGAGGGGGCATAAAAAACACTGGCAGGCAAAATAAAGGAAAATCCCAAGGTGTTTTATAAGTATATTAAGGGCAAGAGGATAACCAGGGAAAGAGTAGGGCCCATTTGGGACCAAAGTGGCAATCTGTGTATAGAGCCGGAAGATGTGGGTGAGGTTTTAAATGAGTATTTTGCATCTGTGTTCACTATGGAGAAGGATGATGTAGGCATAGAAATCAGGCAGGGGAATTGTGATATACTTGAACAAATTAGTATTGAGAGGGAGGAGGTACTAGCAGTTTTAGCGGGCTCAAAAGTGGATAAATCCCCAGGTCCAGGCGAGATGTATCCCAGGCTGCTGTGTGAGGCAAAGGAGGAGTTTGCAGGGGCGCTGACACAAATTTTCAGAACCTCTCTGGCCACAGGGGAGGTGCCAGAGGACTGGAGGACAGCTAACGTAGTACCATTATTCAAGAAGGGTAGTAGGGATAAACCAGGGAATTACAGGCCAGTGAGCCTAAAATCAGTGGTAGGGAAATTATTGGAAAAAATTCTGAGAGACAGAATTAGTCTCCACTTGGAGAGGCAAGGATTAATCAAGGATAGTCAGCATGGCTTTGTCAGGTCTAACCAATTTGATTCAATTTTTTGACGGGGTGACTAGGTGTGTGGATGAGGGTAGTGCAGTTGATGTAGTCTACATGGACTTCAGTAAGGCTTTTGACAAAGTCCCACATGGGAGACATGATCAAAAGGTAAGAGTCCTTGGGATCCAGGGCAATTTGGCACATTGGATCCAAAATTGGCTTAGTGGCAGGAGGCAGAGGGTGATGGTCGAAGGTGACTGGAAGCCTGTGTCCAGTGGTGTACCACAGGGATCGGTGCTGGGTCCTTTGCCGTTTGTAGTGTACATTAATGATTTAGATATGAATGTAGGAGGGTTGATCAGTAAGTTCGCAGAGGGCACGAAAACTAGTGGAGTGGTAAATAGCGAGGAGGGAAGCCTCAGGCTACAGGACGATATAGATGGGTTGGTCAGATGGGCAGAACAGTGGCAAATGGAATTTAACCCTGAAAAGTGTGAGGTGATGCATTTTGGGAGGACTAACAAGGCAAGGGAATACACAAGGAATGGTAGGATCCTAGGAAGGACAGAGGATCAGAGGGACCTTAGTGTGCATGTACATAAATCCCTGAAGGCAGCAGGACAGGTAGATAAGGTGGTTAAAAAGGCATATGGGATACTTGCCTTCATTAGCCGAGGCCTAGAATATAAGAGCTGTACAAAACGCTAGTTAGGCCACAGCTGGAATACTGTGTGCAGTTCTGGTCGCCACACTATAGGAAGGATGTGATTGCATTGGAGAGGGTGCAGAGGAGATTCACCAGGATGTTACCTGGGCTGGAGCGCTTCAGCTATGAAGAGAGACTGGACAGGCTGGGGTTGTTTTCCTTAGAGCAGAGAAGGCTGAGGGGGGACCTGATTGAGGTGTACAAAATGATGAGGGGCATATAGGGTAGATAGAAAGGAACTTTTCCCCTTAGTGGAGGGGTCAATAACCAGGGGGCATAGTTTCAAGGTAAGGGGCAGGAGGTTTAGAGGGGATTTGAGGGAAAACTTTTTCACCCAGAGGGTGGTGGGAATCTGGAACTCACTGGCTGAAAGGGTGGTAGAGGCAGGGACTCTCAACATTCAAGAAGCATTTAGATGAGCACTTGAAACGCCATAGCATACAAGGCTACGGACCAAGTGGTAGAAAATGGGATTAGAATAGATAGGGCTGGCGTGGACACGATGGGCCTTTTTCTGTGCTGTATAACTCTATGACTCTATGAGGTTTTACATTACGATCAGCCATATTTAAAACAGGTTGTCCAGCAAAAGAAATGACTTCCATTTAAGGAAAAGCTGCAGGAGAATTGCCAATTGGTTGCGTATAATCAAAGAAGGTCTTAATAAGGACAATCCTGAGGCAAGAACATTGCTCCCTTAATCCAATATTTTCTGGTAAGCAATCACATCTGAATGCAGGATATGCTGGCAGCTTTGCAGAAATGCTACCATTAATCAAATCCTCATTAACTGACATGCGCTGAAATTAAGTTCTACGAGGCAAGACAAGTTATTTGATAAGAATTAACAAAAGACACCCATTACTTCCCAAATATTGTTAGAAAATTTTATTAGACAGCTATTTCAAGGACGACTCCCAAGCTTTAAACTCACCAAACCCCGTTTTGGCATATTTTTCAGTTGTCCACTTCTAATGCATATCTGTTCGTTCTTATATATATGGAAAAATAGTTCAGCATTTTTCACATTTGATGAGCTAGCAAAGTCAATTTTCCAGTGCATCTGTACCACAAACTTTTGATGAAAAGCAACTTAGCACTCAAGATATATATAGCTCTCCTTTCTCTCTCTATCTATATCTACTGCACATCTGTTGTTATATATGTGTGGCATTCTGCGATTTGGTTCAATTTATAGAAACAGGTTTTTATTACTTCCTTGGACTTGAGCTGTACAATGGCGTACAGTTACTTCACTAAATGGCTAGCTAGGGTAAATCACATAATCCAACATTTTGGAAATAATGAAATTATTTCAAATCTTTCCATCAACCTATTTATGTAATTTAGCTGATGCACTTAACAATTTGAAAGTTTTCACCCTCAGGACACATTTCTTCTCCTTTAATGAACCCAACTCAAATGATTGAAGTTCTCTGTGTAACCAGACTGCATACGCCGGTCAAGATTTCACTCATTCTCGAGTCTCTTAGTTAGCAGATCAATGCTTTAGTGCAGCTGCTGCAGTGTACCCATTTTTTTTCTTAAATATTCCCAACATGTCTCCCACAAGCAATGTTCACCTCCGGAGATCTTCCTGTAGCTGCAAGAATGTGACATTCCCAAACTGGTATCCTGACCAACAGACGAAACAGATTTTAAATTTAACAGGCAGACAACAGATATTTCCATGTGCCTGAGCCAATCGATTTTGTTTTCAGCTGACACTTTGGTGCTGAAAATACTTCTATGACAGTAACAAGGTACCTGTAACAATCAGGAATTATTTTATTACTGCAAGATAAACCTCAACTCAATAAAATTAACATTAAAATACAACTTTAATAAAAATGTTAACATGTCGTATTGCCCCTACCACCCCCCACTGTTTTTTCTACTTTTAATTCTGCTTGTTTCTTCCACTTTCAATTTTATGCTATTTTTCTATCTAATCTACTATCTTCTACCTTGCCTATCCTTTGAATTTTACTTTACTTTGTCTCACTCCTGATCCCTTTTGGAGATCCAAACAAGTTTTGAAAAAACAAATTTTCATTGACTGGATTTCAGTCAATCAAAAATCCAGATTTGGAAGAGCAATCCAGCCTCACATTTAATGCAGCTTTATACATCAATCCAGGAAGAGGGATGCTGAGAAAACACACTTTGAGGTGACATCCCAGAGTAATCCAGCACCCAAATTAGTAAACCCATCATGGTGCTTGAAGGATTAAAATTGTTATACACAGGGTGGCTGCAGAAACGTTCATGGACGAGACCATCGACCCTCTCTGGCTTAAGGACCGAGCAGATATAATAGCAGAGTGGAAACTTGAAAGAAATTGGGAAGATAGCAATTATTTTTGTATATCTTCCAACATTACATTAGAATATCCCTAACTATCAACTTACTCAAACTGTCATTAGAATTAAATTTGACTACAGGGTGGAAACACAAGCTTTCAACAACATATTAGACATTGGGTGGATGAGTAAATAATTTGCTACTTATTGGCCCAGAACTTGGTGTCGGGAGCTTGCTGCGCGTGCAAGCCCCCGATCTGCACTCACCCTGCGCGCTGACATCTGAAGCCCGGGCCTGCTTGCATTTCCTGTGACAGGCCCGGTTCAGATGTCAGCACGCAGTGCTTACCTGATCCAGCGGCGTAGTTAGTGCAATGTGCCGGCTGGGATCAGGTGAGCACTGTACAACCAATCAGGGGAGGGGAAGGTTCATTCATGAGTTTGAGAGTAAGAACTGTCAAACTCATGAAAACTACGGGGGCCCAAAACACTATTTAAACTTTAAATAAAAATTTAAAAAACATCCCAATCATTAAATTAAGTATAAATAAGTTAAAAAAAATAATTTAAACAATAATTTTATTTTTGAAAAAAATAAATTTTGAATGAAAAGGGTCTAAAACTAAACTTGCCTTATTGTAGATTCTTTAAAATAATAAACCTGTGGAAATTTTTTTTCTAAATTACACTAAAACACCACTTACCTGTAAAAATAAATACTTACGTGTGCTTTTTACAAGCGTAAAGACCGGAAGCCTTTAGACATGCGCAAATCCCCCAAAACAGAGGAAATCCAAGACGCACGCGCTAGCCTCTTCACCTCTTGGGTTAGAGAAGAAATGCCCGTTTTCAGCGCATGCGCTGTGCATGCTGAAAACCGGCATTTCCTCCAGCCAGACGCGTGAGTACCCCTTCCGTACTCACGCGTTTGGGGAGGAATTGCCGCCCCATTAACTTGCAGAAACACTCAGGAATTAATGAGAGGTTTTTAACAATTATATTAAAAGTTTCCTCAGCAGGGACATGGAATAACATGGCTATAGCACTAGCAAGGACATCCGGCCAGATATTCCGTGTACACACCCGTAGGGACATCGGAAATGCAGGTTTCACGCATGCGAAGCGCATGCGCTGAAAACCGACATTTCCGATCCGTCAAGAATGCTCTTGACAGATCGGACACCTGCCCTGGAGAAGAGCCTCTGCGGGCGGAGAGTTCCGCTTTCTGGAAACCCTCCGCCCGCAGAAAACCCTTAGAATTCTTACACCTGGTAAAAGCAGGCGTAAGGCCTGCTTTTACCAGAATAAGAGTTGAAAGAAAGTTATTAAAAATTCACTCATTTATCATTTAAAAAGACTTTATAAAAGGTAAGTTTATTTTTAACCCTGTAAAAAAATTTAATTAATTTTTCCAAAAAAATTAAACTTTTGTTTAAAATATTTAATTTATTGCAATTTCAACTCATTTTAAAAATGTGATTTAAAAAATGATTTCATGTTTTAGTGTTTTTGGGGTGATCTCCATTCATATATTTCACAGGTCTATCTGTCAAGTGTATGAAGGGAGATTCCCTTCTTTGACTGGCTCCCCATGGCCCACGTGATCCCAAGGACACTTGCAAACTGTAGGCGCCTCTGGGATACGTGGGCCCTGCACATTTCGAGTTGGAGGGGCCCAGGAGCGGAACTATACGCACCTCGGGAGCCCTCAGGCAAGTGCGTAGATTTTTTCCAAATCGGAGGCCTCCGCACGCGGGAAGCCTCCGATCGGAAAATACGGCCCATCATTTTATTTACAGAACTGCTAAAAAAATCTTCAGGTGCATATCAGA
Organism: Somniosus microcephalus; assembly: GCF_052327205.1. Classification (NCBI taxonomy): domain Eukaryota; kingdom Metazoa; phylum Chordata; class Chondrichthyes; order Squaliformes; family Somniosidae; genus Somniosus; species Somniosus microcephalus. The sequence continues at coordinate 261,680,929 of NC_140989.1, forward strand.
TAAATTAAAATGATCAAGTTCCTATTGTTTTTCCTGTTTTCAAGAGTGCTAGAGCCCACAAAAATGTTTTGATGTTGAAGTAAACCATTATTGTTTAATTCCTCACTTACAGATACAGGTAGACTACCCTTTATCCGGACTTCCGAAAACCGAAACCCTCTAAAAACCGAAGGTTTTTTCGTTCAGCGTAAGTCGTGCGTACGACTTACGCTGAACGAAAAAACCTTCGGTTTTTAGAGGGCTCCGGTTGCGGAAGTTCGGATAAAGGGTAAGTCGTGCGCACGACCCCCCGCCAGCCCCGCCAGCCGCCGACCCCCCCGCGGACCCCGCCGGCCCCGACAACCGCCGACGCCCCCGCCAGCCCCGACAACCGCCGACCCCCCCGCGGACCCCGCCAGCCCCGACAACCACCGACCCCCCCGCGGACCCCGCCAGCCGCCGACCCCCCCGCGGACCCCGCCGGCCCCGACAACCGCCGACCCCGCCAGCCCCGACCCCCCCCCCCCGCGGACCCCGCCGGCCCCGACAACCGCCGACCCCGCCAGCCCCGACCCCCCCCCCCCCCCGCGGACCCCGCCAGCCCCGACAACCGCCGACCCCCCCCCCGCGTACCCCGCCGGCCCCGACAACCGCCGACCCCGACAACCGCCGACCCCCCCGCGGACCCCGCCAGCCCCGACAACCGCCGACCCCCCCCCCCGCGTACCCCGCCGGCCCCGACCCCCGCCGACCCCGACTGATTACGCTGAGCGTCAGCGTAAGTCGTGCGCACGACCCCCCGCGGACCCCCGCCGACCCACCTTCCGAAATCCGAAATTCTCCTTTATCCGAAACTCGGCTGGTCCCGAGGTTTTCGGATAAAGGATAGTCTACCTGTACTAGCAGATCTCCTGTAGCACTGCTCATTCTAAGTTGGATACATGTTTCATTAGGACAAGAGTATTATACCATGTGAAGCACAATGTATTATTGTGTCCTGTTTGCTTTAAGGTTTAACTGCTGTGTCTTCCTGAGTCAACTGGAAGGTAATTATTCTTGTGTAGAACCTCTGGTCAATTAGAAGACTAGCTTTGCTTCTGCTTTTTTTCCCCAAAAAGGTGCATCACCTGAGGTAATTTAGAAGGTCTTTTCTGTTGGTGGGTAAGATTCACTGTATACTGCAAATGGCTGACTTTTTAAAAAAAAAAGTTGTTTGAAGTGCAACACAGAAATTTGCGTGCAGAACATCTTTAAAAAAAAAAATTAATTCTCAGGATATCAACTTCGCTGGCAAGGCCGGCATTTATTGCCCATCCCTAGTTGCACTTAAGAAGGTGGTGGTGGGCTGCCTTCTTCTTGATCCACTGCAGTCCATGTGGTGAAGGTACTCCAACAATGCTGTTAGCTAGGGAGTTCCATCTGAAGTATGACGGGCTATTTGCATTTATATACAAGCCTTGAATATAGAAAATCTTTCAAGGTACTGCAATAGAGAAGCAAAGATTAACAAATGGACACTGAGCCAGTGAGGGACAGTTACGAAAGATGATTGAAACTTGGTCGAAATGATGGATCTGGAGAAGGTTTTTCAACATAGGGAGAGATGGAGAGGCAGAGGCATTTAGGTAGAGAGTTCCAGAGAGTATGGTCAAGACAGTTGAAGGCTCCACCTGTAATGATGGGGCAAAGAGTGGGCAGGATGCATAAAATGCCAGAAGCAGAGAACCAAAGGTTGGGAGAGCAGGTATATAATGTGAGGGGTGATTACACAGATAGAGTAGGGTGAGGCTGAGGAGGGATTTCAAGATTAAAATGAGGATTTTAAACATGGAAATATGAACCAGTTTGCCTGGTCAAAGCTGCACAACTAGGAAAGCTTTTTCAACTCTGATTTATCATCAGAATCAGCAAATTAAATGAGGGCTCCCCTGAGAGCTCTGTTGGTAACTGCACTGTCCTATGGCCTGAGCACAGACTGCAGTTCAATCACACTAAATTTGTTGATCTGAGCTCAGCGTGGCAACACAGCCACTCCAATCAGATTCAGAGGCCCTAGGCAAAAGACAGCGTGTGGGGAGACGAAATATCAGCTAGGGTTCTCAAGTACTGGGTGAAGATTTCCACCGTCCGCTCTGTTAGGCGAGATTAGAAAACCTTAATAAACGATGAGGATTTTGTTACACCCAAGGAACAGAGGGAATCTTCCATTATTACTATCCAATGACCATTGCTGGAAAGTCATAAATAGGCATACGGGCTCCAAACATGTCGCTGACATTCACCGCGACATCTCAAATGGAAACGCTCATCAGGTGAAGTCATCCTATTGGGCAAATTGCACCCTCCTGGAACTGTATTTCAGGAGGAGTCTACAACTTGAGAGAAAGGGGCTGAATTACAAGAAAGGAAGTTAAATCAGGAGATTGTAAAAAGCCTAAGGCAGCAAAAAAAGTCAAGTGAAAGAGGAGGAAAATAAATGAGGATATTTGTACAATGCAAATTCGATCACATGCAAAAAACAACTGAATTGTTCAAACTTGACTTACCTTTCACAAATCTGTCCTTGATTAACCCCTTATATTTCTAAATGCTTCCTAATTTTATCATGAAAATGACGTACAGGTGACTGCCATATTGTAACCGTCGTCAGGTGGGCAAGATCAATTGTCTCTCTCTCACTACCTCACCTCTAGTCCAGCCAATATCTCGAACTTGCCATTTGTGAACACTTTCTAAATTATATAAATAGAACAATGCATTTAATGTTTGCAAAAGTGTGCCTATTTGTAGCAGGATTTTATTCAAGTTGCTCATTCATCACTCACTAGCTAATCTCCCACAAATAAAAAAAACTTGCTTCCTTTAAATGTCTAGCCCCATTTCCCACTCAAAATCATTTTCTGCGCTCCTCTTTGCTCGCTTTCTATCTTTGCCCACCTCTTGCTCTGTGCTCGTCGATGTCTCTTTGCCCCTCTCTTTCCGTTTATAAAAATCTTTGTAACCAGCTCCTCTCTTCTGCATGATTCAATTTCTATTTGCTTCACACACTGTTTTTATCTCCTTGTCCCTTTCTCTCCATACAGGTAGTTTTATATTGTGCTGGTACTGCCAGGTTCCCACAACGCTGCTCTGATGAAGCCAGCTATAAGCCAAATGTGAAACTGTTGAGTCTTGTTGAGACCTGGAAAATCAACAAACAATGGGATTTCCCAGCAGTGAAATCTGACAGTTTTACAGTTGGCTAGCAACACCATATTAAAGCTCCATACATCTTTCTCTTTTTCTTTCTAATTATGTGAGCTTCTCTGAACCTCTGAGATTTGCTCTCCCTTTTCCTATGTGTATCACACATACTCCTCTTTCTCAAACCTATCAAAGACTAAGAGGCAGAATCAGAACTCCAAACTTCTAATAGCCAGAGAAATTATCGTGTGCATGTGTGTCTTCTCCCCACTTGTCGTTTTCACTCTTTCCTCCATCTCTAACACTCGTCTTTCTATCTCAATCACATCTTAATATTTCTTTTTCCCCTTTCACTATTCCTTCGCTCCTGATGGGTTTTGAGATTTTTGACTATTTGATGTGGGAAGAACTTAAGAACATTCGAACCTAAGAATTAGGAGCAGAAGTAGGCCATATGGCCCCTCGAGCCTGTTGCGCCATTCAAGAAGATCATGGCTGATAATCAACCTCAACTCCACTTTCCTGCCCGATCTCCATATCCCTTAATTCCCCATTAGCCCAAAAATCTATCTATCTCAGCCTTGAATACACTCAAAGGCTCAGCATTTCTGGGACAGAGAATTCCAAAGATTTCTGAGTGAAGAAATTCCTCCTCATCTCGGTCTTAAATGGCCGACCCCTTATCCTGAGACTATGCCCCCTAGTTCTAGACACTCCAGCCAGGGGAAACAACCCCTCAGCATCTACTCTGTCAATTCCCTTCAGGTAATTTGTGTCATGATGTTGCTATTAAGATGAATTCACCTTATAAGTGGTGAAATACATACAAGATTTCGGGAATGTGGAGTAAATCCAGTTGAAGTGGTGCTTTCCGCATACCACATCAGCTTGAGACAATGTAAGTTCATTCGGACATTCCAGTAAACATTCATAATATGCTGAAATAGCTTCATTTGTGTACAGAGGAGTGCCTGCCAGGAATCTACACCTAACAGGGCAGTCACAAGTTCAATTGGCAGCTCAACTGGTTTAATTCCCAGACACAGAGCTGCGGGTGGATCAGAGGCAATGGGCACGATTTTGCCATTGTTGGCGGGTTGGGTGCGGGCCCCAATCCCAAGTCCGCTGTCGGGCGGGATAAAATTGTGGTGTATGTGCCTTTAAGAGCAATTGTGGTGTATGTGCCTTTAAGAGCCCCAGGTGTGCGTAATGCCGGTAATTGCCACTTGGGCTATATAAGCCTGTGTATTGTGTATATCCTTTAGAACCCCCTCCCAGACTTGCTTAGTAAATACCTATGAACCAACTCCTGTCTTCAGTGTCTTTATCTACACACGGACACTACAGCGGCGACGAAGTGGAAACGGACTTACCTGCAATTCGGCAGCACCTCAAGGACATCGATTCCTCCAGCGTCCAGAAGACTCAAGGAAGTAAGAGAAACTGTGGTTTCACCAGCTGGCCAAGCTGGTGGCAGGTACTGCGCTAAATCCTTCCTGGGCGTCAGGCTGGGGCTCCAGCGGCGGGCTCTACAGCTGAGACAGGCAGCAAAATCGGAGGCAAGCAATAACGGACTGGGAGGGTGCACTCGGGAGACGGCCGGCGCGGCAAGCAGGTCAGCGTTTAGACCTCCGTCGGGAACGAGTCTCCAACAGTGAATAAACGGAAACCACAGTAAAATAGCGTTGTTATCGGTAGCAGCGGCGGGAAAGCGCAGGAAGCGCCATATCGTTGCTACAGAGGAAAAAAAAAGCACGGGAAGCGCCATATCTTTTTTGAAATGCCTAAGTCTGGCAATATTGATGCTTTTGATAACGAAACAGAGCCTAACTTTGGCAATATTGATGTTTTTGATAACAAGATAGAGGATTGGACCACATATGTAGAAAGAGTGGAGGTGTTTTGCACCGCAAATGGAATAGAAGATGAAAAAAAAGCTTCAGTGCTTCTGGATCTAATGGGCGCAGAAACATACAAGCTGTTACGCAACTTAATCGCTCCAGCCGAACCGATGGACAAGAATTTTGAGGAGATTGTTGATACCCTACACTGCCAATTCGAGGCAGGACTGGCAGATTCTCTGCAACACAAATTCATCTGCGATCCCCTAAGTGTAAAAACACAAAAAAAGGTATCTTCTGGAAAAGATTTAACACTGGACAAGGCTTTCAGTGCAATAGGAGCGGCAAAGATACAGCAAAGGCCACAGGACTTCGGCACCCATGAAATGACACGGGGTTTCGAGAGATGTTATCGCTGCGGCAGATCCAACCATGACCAGAGGGATTGCTGGTTCAAAGAAAAAGCATGCAGGCGATGCGGAAAGATGGGACACATTCCACGTGTATGCCGATCTGAAAATAAAAAATCCACTAACGGGAAAAGAATCAATAAGGAAAAGCACAGAAAGGTACAAATGATGACGGACAGTAGCTCCAAAGACCAGAAGAGCGATAGCGACTCCGGGAACAAGAGACTAAGCTCTCTCAAATTACATAATGTAATTGCCAATGAAGATTACCAGACCATTTGGGTTACCCTCATAATAGCAGGGTCCCCAGTTAAAATGGAGCTAGATACAGGATCAGCTCTAACCGTAATAAATCGACGAGATTACGAGAGGCTATTTTCGCATATACCTCTAAAAGACACATCCATTATCTTAAAAACATATACGGGGCAGAAAGTATACCCCAAAGGAAAAATAAAGGTGCCTGTGGTATACAACAGCAAAGAAATACAAAAGTTGTATTTATACATTCTACAAGATGGTGGTCCACCGTTGTTGGGACGTGAATGGATAAGGAAGATACGTTTAGACTGGCACTCCATTCAGGCACTGACGGTGACCAGTAAGGAAAAAAACAATGATGACATCATACCTGAACGGTTAAAAGACATCTTGGCCAACGCCAAAGAAGTGTTTCAAGAGAAACTAGGAACCTTGAAAGGCATCACCGCCTCAATAAAAGTGGAAGATGCAGCAATTCCAAAATTTTTTAAGGCAAGACCGGTGCCATACGCAATACGTCCGGCAATCGAGGCAGAGCTGGAGAATTTGGAAAAGGCAGGCGTATTATCCAAAATAGATTGGAGCGAATGGGCAACACCCATCGTTCCAGTCATGAAAAAAGCATTGAAAAATAACTCTGAGGAACAGAGAAAAATTCGCATC